>NC_082349.1:19719687-20383125 GCF_027477595.1 Haemorhous mexicanus | reverse complement strand
AAATAACCATTACCTGGGGCCAGCCAGAATGTTATATATATATATATATGTAAAAATCCTGCATTTACTTATTATGAGAATGGGGTCACCTACTGGTCATGACAAAATTTCATTGTTTTAAGCTGTCTGTCTTTTACATTAACTGGGATATGCCTAAGAACCTTTCTTAATGACTTTGTGTTGTTTCAATTAAGTTGTTCTTAGATCAAATCAAATAATGGTAGGATTTGTTGATCTGCAAAACTGCCTTCCCCATATGGATTGGTAAGGGATTATCCCACCAGGAGTTTAGAAATCCAGGAAATTAAAAAAAAAATCTGAATGTCTAAATGTTTTCAAAAGAGGGAAACATCTATGATAATGAAACTGAGTCTATTTTAAAATGCAAGGGATTCTCTTGAAAGCCAGTACTAAGCACACTCAAAGAAAACATTGTGCACTAAACACTGTGAATTATGATTATAAAACTAGGTCTCATATAATCCATCAATATTTTGGTATGTTTAATATTTAAAGAGTGTTTTTAAACCATTATTCAGAAAACCCTAGGACAAAAATGATTTTACAAATAACAAAGCATAGAAGAATGGAAGTTAATTTGACCTTTATCACTGTGTTGTCATTAGGAAAAGAAATTCAATTGCAGCAGTAGTCTACATATAAATGTAATCTGTATCTTTTCAAAAGAGGAGACTACATCAGAGCATTTTCCATGATTTTGAGACTTTTACAAATTGGTTGCATAATAAAGTATGAAACTGTAATAAATGCAGTTATGCATCCCAAATATATGCCAAATGTTTTATCTTATTCAATAGAAGGAAAAGCAGATGGCTGAAGGAAATTTGTTTTCCCTGTAATCAGTAGAACAAATTTTAAAAAGTACCTACAGAAGCTGACAGTGAGTCATCACCTTTGTTTCATCATAATATAGGAAATGTTCCCTTATCATCCTGAGGGACTTGAATATATGTTTTTGTATTTAAGACTTAGTTCATAAATGAAAAATCATTAGAGAAAAAACATATGGTTTTAAAAAGTATTAGATGGTTTGAAACAGCACCTTTCTGTCAGAGCTTGCCTGGGATTGCATTCCCTATGGATTGTCTCTTACAGGTTACAGGTTCTTCCACTGGGTGCCATGCATCCCAAAAGGCTTTCAGGCAGTACTGATTGGTGTAAAGAAACCCAGACTGAACCTGCAGTTCTTTTACCCCTTCTGTGTTCTGCCCTGCATTGTTTCAACCCTGTGTACCTCACAGTGCTAACAGCTCTCAAGCAGCTGCTATGTGCTTTATACCAATGCTAAACCCTTCAAATAGTATTTATGATTTATAGGAATTCTAGTAGTAGGCTGATGATGGCTTCTTTTGGAAAGAGTCTTAACTGTGCAGACTTGTGACTTGGGCAGCTCACAGTCAAATTAATATGAAGAGTTTGGCAAATCTTTTATTTGGGCATTTAAATGATGGCATGGTCTTAAATCAAGTCAGTAACATAATTTCCAACCCCTCAGAGGTATGTTGCTGTATTCATTATGAGGATATATGGTGAAAAATATCGGGGTGGTATTGCATGTAGGGTCTGTTCTCTATCTGTTGGAGAATCTTGTAATGAAAAGGCAAGCCACTGCAGTTAGAAGTCACCTTGGAAATTCTCTGCTTTGTCACGTGAAGCCACATGATAAATTTAACCTATTAATAGAAATCTGCTTAAAGTAATTAATATAATTATGTAGCCAGGTTCCTGTGAATTAGATGACTTGTCATCTCTCAGTAATTTTTTTTGTGCCCCTATTTTCTTCAAGAGAGGGGCAGACCTTAAACTTCTTCTTGAATCCAAAGGCTGTTTTTGCAGAATTGCCACATAGCCTGATATCAATCACATCTTTCAAAGTGCCATGGAATGCCAAATGCTCTGAAAAAAGGAACTACTTTAAAGCAGATTCCTCAAGTGTGTATAAACCCTTTGTGGGGACACTGAGTTATGAGAACAACCAAAACACCAGCAAATGGAGCATAGCTAGCTTTGGGCAGCAGGGTTAATAGTCCAAAGTGAATTCACATGTGTCATAGACAAAGTGCTTCTGGCCTGTTCAAATGCTGTGAATGCCTCTATGACACATGGGTGTCACCCTGTGATAGCAGGGAACAGGTACTCCCTGTACCTTAATTCTCCACTAGAGTTGAGGGAACACAACTTTACACTCTGATGATAAATTAATTGGTGGCTGTTGATCATTCACATGGTACAGCAGAAAACTTGACAGAAAAGAAACTTATGAAGAGTTAAATATGGGGTACAATGGCATGGTTTTGAGGTGATTTTAAAGACCTGAGGTATCACATTGAATAATGGAGATAGAATGCAATAAAATACTCTTTTGTTCACTGAGCTTCATCCATTTTATTCACCAAACAGTTTGGAGTCCAAGGGAAATCCTCATATATGAACTGATGATTGCAGAAGGAGTGCTGTGAAATCTGCTCTTACAGTTCAGTAGGAAGCTGTCTGAATTTCTGCTGCTCAGTTTTCCCTTCAGCCAGTAATCCTTCACAATTCTTCTAGTCCAGACAGACCATGAATTTGCTTACAATCCCTTTGGTGACAGTTAAAACTGAGGGCTTCTTCCCCTTGTGGAGAGTCTCTGTGTTTCAGGGGAGGAGGTGGTAGCCCCTCAGACAGCTCAGACCCAGGAGCAGAAACAAGTCTGTCTGTGCCCTACACAGCAGTGTTGTCAGCCTTGTATGCTCTGAGCTCTGGTCCTCTCAGGAGTAGGAGAAGCTTGGTAGAGCTGTCAATACCAGGCAAAACAATGCCTGATTTTATGAATTATTTTCCTTCAGCTCACCACTAAAAATTATTGCAATGAATTTAATTTATATATTTGCAAATGCTGTAACATGAAACATACTGCTGCTGACAATCTGCATTGCTCAGGCTGTCAACTCTTGCTTGGAAGAGCTCTCAGCCTAGAGTTTGACATGTGCTCCCTCAGAGGAGAGCAAGGGGAGCTGTTTTGCCCAACACAACCTGTTTATGAAGCAAATAATTTGTAGGGGTATTTCTTTCATTGACATTCTTGCTACCTTGAACATGTTTAACTTTAATGAGTTCCCCTTTTGTAGCTGTACTCGGCAGTTTCTTTTCTAGACCCTGAAAACTATTTTGTCCACTTTGTAACCTTAAGGCTGTGGTGTCTCCCAGGCCTCTTAATGTTCATGATGGTGCATATTTGCTTTTCATTAACAGCAACACAAGGGGAAATAATAAAAATGAAGCCTGCCTACGAGTTGTTTTGTATGAGGCTGTTCCCCTCTGCCCAGCCCTACACCCTCTATTGAAGGCAGCCCCTCCTGCCTTGCACTGGGCTCCTGGGAGACAAGACAAATGCTTCAGTGTGGAAGGGTAGGGAAGAAGTCAGGATTTTTACACGGAGATCTGTGGCAAGGAGCCTTTGTAGTGCCCAAAGACCTGAAGGGAAGAGAGTGTTCCTTGGCTGTCTGGGTCTCTTTGGGCCTTATTACACAGCTCAGGCCCTGGGCTCTTGGCTTTGGCTGCGGCACATTGCTGTGGAGAGCTGCACCTGCAGCTGTAGAGGGGCATGAACCAGAGCCAGATAATTGCAAAGGAGTTACTTACACTGTGTGGGATACAAAAGGCTTAATGAGCATGGATATCTAGCAGAAACTTAAGAGACACTAAGCCAATTGTCTGTACACTGCTAAAGAAAACAAAGAGTAAATGGATTTAAACATATTCAGGTTCTAAGTTCAGATGCATTTTTTACAAATAATAACATGAATACTGTGGATTAAAGCAAGGTTCACTTAGTATTTCCTTTGCAAAAAAGAGGGAAAAAAGTGATATTAAAACACTTTGTATACTGCAAAAGACCTTTTTTCTGCTTGACTGTTCAACGTTTGTAGCCGAGTATTATAGAGTTAAAACCTTGCATTTTAGAATCACTATTTATTTTCAATGTTAGTAAATAAATAAGTGCAGGTAGCAAGAATAGAAGATTTGTTTGCAGAAGGAGGATTTTGTTTTAAACATTTGTCAAAGTGAAAATGAGCTAAATATGAAAAGAAATCCTGTTTGTCCCTTTTTACTTTAAATTATCTGTTCTGTATTGTATCGATGAGTAATAATATAACTCAGAGTTAATCAAAATAATCTGGCCTGGAGAGTAAGACAATTTATAAGTGTGTGATATGTATCCATGACTGAGTAATCTGCCATAGTTTGGTAATCATGCATTTGTTGCAAAACACTCAAGAGCTTAGGTAAGAGGCTAATACTGATCTCTGACATTTGGAGCCTGGCTCCGTGTGTTTATATAACACTTCTTAATGACTTAGGTTTTCCTGACAAGTGCTGCTTTGATTGCAGCCTCTGTAAGATCTCTTTGCAAAATCAGTAAAAGCTGCAAACTGTGAGTGAAATGTTTATACTGGAAGGTTGGAGAGCCACATGTTGACGAGTAAATTTTTAAGGTCTGCTTCCATCAATGGGAATGTGGCAGGGTCCTGGCAGCTCTCGTGCCTTTGTAAGCTGCAGTATATTGCTAACAAAGCCCAATCAGGGCTTTTCTGTCAAGACTGCTAATTACTTGGATCCTGCTTCTGTCAGTGCTTGTAATGCCTGCTCCCAGGCAAGTGGATTTGTTGACCCGAAGCGTGTATAAATTCTTCTCAAAATTTCATTGATATTCTGTCTGAACAAGCAAGAAAGAGGAGAAAATGCATTTTATTTTCTCCCTAGGTCACTGGAGATGATGGCCACGTGAAGGAGCACAATGCTGCCAAATGATTGCCAGGGCAGACTATTTCATTGCCAGCAGGTGCTCCAGTGCAACACTCAACACAAGCTCTGGTTAACACGCTGAGAGGGAGAGCGAGTTGCCTGGGAGTGAGTGGCATTATTTTCTGGCATTGTGGGACCAAGCAGGTTGTGTCTGGGTGACCCTGTGCTTTGTTTATCATATAATGATGAAAACTCATGTTTCTGCATCTTGCTGCCACAGGTTTTGACACAGTACTCTGTAATTTTATCCCTTTGTGAAGGGAGGTGACACAGACAAAGGGCTGGCTCTCTGAGGCCATGTCCTGGGGTGTGAGGATGTGTGTGGGATCCCTCTGGAGTCACCGGGGGGAGGGAGAGCAGTGTCATGCCAAGGTGAGGGGGCAGCTCTGCAATTGCAGGAGGACTGAGAAAACTGAGCTCTGCAGCGTGGAAAACTCACTGCTCAGGCCATGTACAGTTTACAGGTAGATATTTCCACATTGCAGATAAGAGAGGGTATCTTTGTGCCATCAAACAATGGGGTTACTTGGCTTTTTATAAGTATCTGGCCACAAGTAGGCCAAAATTAGCAGGTAACATATACTTTATCAGAAAATGCAGGTGTGTGTAAGATTTAGTGGTCACTGATTGAATCCACATTTCTCTCAAAGTTTGTAAATATAACAAAAATTTATGCCTTTGGCTCTAAATAGGTTTGATGCTTATTTTTAATATCCTGTGTAAATCAGCTGCTGATTTTCTCTGTCTTCTGTGATATGGATATATCTAAACTAGGTCATACCAACCCCTACTAGCTGTTTCACTGGCTGACAGTCTTGCAGGAGAGAACAAGGTTAGGATGAAGACAGAAAATGAATTTCTGTTTTATCCCTGCAGGAAGGTTGCCCCTGCCAGCTCTGGGTTTAGCTTCGTGGCTGGACAGTGGCAGGAGTTTGTGCTTTCTAATGCTGATTGTACTGAGCTCCTTCTGGGAACAAAAGGGTTTGGTTTCTGCTGATCTCAATCTGACTCCTTTTCAGAAGCACTAAGTTCAGTTAAAAAAAAAAAAAAAGTTTTGTGGCATGCTTTACCTTAATCTTTGCCATTATGATGTGGTGATTTTTTCTCCCTTGTATCTTATTTAATAATTTGATTATTCATTTTTTCCTTTGATTGCATTTAACTCTATCACCTCTATGTCGCATCAAAAAGTGTGTCAGACCTGAGGACAGCTTGACTTCTCCAAAATTTTCCTTTTAACTTCCAGCTCTAGATTTTAATGAGCATCTGATTCTACTCAAGCAGCAGCAGGTTATTCTGTCTGCTGTGATACGGATTTAATTGTGTGCCTCTGTTACTATGCTGAGATTCCTGGAATCTCTGTAACCACTTTGATGTAGTGTATGTTTAAAAATTGTGTGAGTTATATGTTTCCCTCAGAGGTAAGGAAAATGTTTTGTAATTCAGGCTGAAGTTACAGAAGTGAAAAGGAACATGGGAGGCAGTGAACATTTGTGGCCTCTCTGATCCATTGGTGGTAGAATTTCAGCTGCAGTATTACAGAGACCTGCTCATGGTAACATGTCAAAGGATTTGTCCTCATTGGCAGCTTTGAGGTTGAATTTTATTAGGTGTTTGTAACCTCTCCCCCTTGATATATTTTAGCTGGTATCATCTGTTTTGACAGCCAACATTATTGCAGCATTTTTACTGCTGGAAGTGCCACGATTTGCATAGCTGAAAACCAGATATCTTTGCTAAAGAGGAATTGCTCTTAAGGCTCCTTTATTGACAAGAATTTGAGAGAAAGAGTTCCTGTTACTGCTGAAATCACTTTTGCTGTTCTATTACAACAAAGTCTTACTTTGATTTCCATTTATATTAATTTCCTTTTACATATCTGTGGTGTGTGTTTTGTTGAGGTTTTTTCCCCCACAAAATTATTAAAGGCTTCAAATTAATGTTTGCATTATGAAGAAATAATTTATGGGATAAAAGTCATCATAGGCATAGTACAGATCAAGCAACAGCATATTAGGGAGTTTTCTGATAGCCCAGTTAAAATTATTTGCTATTGTTCTTGGGAAATAATAAAAGGAAGCTGCTAGGTAGCACAAATTAAAATACCTTTCAATATAGAAAAAACCCTCAATTTTCTTTTTTTTTTTTGTTTTAGTAAAATTTTGTCATTTTGTTTAAGAAGAGGGGATAGCATTTTGGAAAATCAAAATATTATTATAAAAAATGTTTACATTTCTCACAAAAAAATCTGGAAAATGCAGTGGCATTCATTTGAAACAGGAATGTCATTGAATAAACAATGGTTAAAAAAGATTTGATTATTTTTATGGGGAGATTTAATTTCTTCAATGAAGTAATGAAATTGCTTTTCTATTTTAAGTATCTTTGTCACTTTCTATGTAGCCAGCATATTATGTTAACTATTTCTTTGATATATTTTTGCAGCTAAGTGGTTTTAATCCCTTTGAATCTTACAGTACTAATTTTGTTTTATAGAGTGATTTGAACACACAAATCTTTCAGAAATATCTGGTTCCCCTCATTTAATATTTATATCTGAGAATCACACTTTGTTTTTTCTTTTCCTGGGGATGATGTACAATTTCATTTGACATTTATCTTGATCCAAGGACAGTGTTAATTCATTTCTGCTTGGCCTTGTAATGTCTGTTATTCAGTGGAAGGGATTGTCTGCACCTCTGTGCAAAACTCACTTGTTGACTTGCAATATAGTGCTCTTTTAAATTGAAGGATTTTCAATTTTCCTTTACATGACACTATGTTGTTGATAATTTTATTTCAGATTCTGGGTTATGCACTGCTGGTTTATTAGCAGGCAAGTTCAAAAGTTGTCTTTGTTTACAAAATATTTGTGAAGTATATTTTCTCCTTTCACTTTCTGTTGATCTAAAATTCAAGTTTTCTTTCTGCTAAGTCTAGGTTTAGCATATAGAAGTGTAGACATACTTTCTGTCAGGGAAAAGTATTTTTTATATGTTGATTTCTGTCTATGCTTATGATGATTCTTCAACCTTTCAAGTCCTTTGCTAGAAGGCCATGGCATTGATGATTTCTCTTTCAAATTTAGGTACACAATTGAAGTTAGTTTTCCATGACCACTAACACAGTCTATTTGCTTGCTCTTTCTCCATTGCTCTGCAGTTTCTTATTGTATCTGTTGGCCACAGAATATTTTGGGTTTACACATGTGCAAAGGGAGAAATTAATTGTTTTATGTGCAAAGTATCAGCATAATCTGAACTTTTCTTAATAGGAAGGTTGCTGTGTGGCCAGGAAATGACTCCAGCTTGGTAACAGAGACAAATTGCACCACTTAAAGTTCAAGATAACGCTTAACTCTATCTGTTATCAGATCATAAACTCAGTCCTAATGTAGCCCCTCTGCATGCATCATGCACAAAAGGCAGGCAGGAAACAGAGGCTTCAGTGGGTTCATGGACTGCCTGAAATATTTTCATTGTTTGTGCTCAAGTGCACTCTCTCCTTAACCTTTTTCACAAGTGCTACAATTATGAGTTAATCTCACACTTCGTACAGTCCTCAGCCATGGAGTGCATGCTTGTGCTAAATGCCTCTTTGTTCCTAAAGTGCAAGCTGCAGATTCATTCTGCATTACCTTTTAATGGTAGAAATTAGTTTGGGGCTACCTCCTAAAATCTTCCTCTTGCCAACACGTATCAGTTCACACCTTGCACTCAAATGCAGACAGAAAGTGCTCTGCTTTTAAAATATTTCATGTTGCTTTTTCTCTAAAGCTTTTTCTTGGATTTCTAGTTTTTATTACTATTGATTTAATGGTTTCTCCACTTAATTTTAGTTTCAATTTATGCATCTTAATTTTAGATTATTTCAATTGGACAGATTTAAAAAGCCCTGGAATTGTGCTTCTTACCTGTCATACATTTAGACATGCTGTATTACAGAGATAAGTAGGGATTTTATTTTAGTCACTTTTTAAATGTGGTCAGAAAATATGGCAGCTTCTTGTGATTTTCTTTCATGTTTTCCTAATGAACTGTGTAGATCTGCTGAGTGATATGCTTGTTGCTGATGTTTATAATTGCATATCGATCTATTTATTTTTCAGTGTGACTTGATAATAGAAGGTGCTGAGGAATACTGTGATGATGCTCAGTAACCTTATGTTGACAACTCCAAGGAAATTGTAATTAAATGGGTAGACATGACGAGCAAGTAACATAAGATACAATATTCTCAATTTGTGTTTAAATGTGGAAGATAAGAGAATTTTTGGCACTAGAATTACCTGAAATGGTTGCAGTTATAGTTCTTTATGTTGAATCCTCTTCCAGTGTTATACCTTTCTTGCCATGTATGTAGTGGCAAATTATGGTTATTAAGCATGGGAACAAAGGATAAGTTTAGACAACTCATTGTAGAAACAATGTAAGTGAAGAATTCAGCTCCTACTTGTTTTGGATCAACAATGAACAGACATACTGGGTCATAAATACAACAATTGTGGGAAGAGAGAGGTTATGTTTGATATATCATCTGAGATGATGAGGGCTATATGACACATACAACGTGAATACCTATATTTCTGTATTATTGAATACTCTTTATTGCAGGTATTTTTACAGAGTTTCCAAATGTTGCACACCTCAAGGATGTGGATATTAGTTTTAGGCATTCCTTCCAAAGATAAAAACAAGGAAACAGACAAAAACCACCAAAAACCCAAACCACAAAAAACCCCTGTTTGTCCCAGGCTGGTGTACTGTACCAATAAAATATGATCTCCATTATAATAACCTACTTTATGAAGATTAAATGGTTTTGCAATTCAAACAAGGTAAAATTGGTTTAAAGCAAAATCAAACACTAGTTTGCTAGTTTAGGATTTGAATAGTGGAATGAGAAATCTTTTTTTATATTGCTAGTGTGCACTGGTCAGCTAAGAAGTAATTGCTTTTTATAAGGCAAATTTGCTTTTACTTTTCCAAGGTAATGAAATGAACCTGAAACATTTCCTTTGAAATCAAAGTCACTATCACTCAAATGTCACCAGCAGAATTCCATCATATGGTCTCAGCAAATACATAATGAGAAAGCAGTGCTTGGAAATGATTGACAGGATTCTATTAAAAAGCTTTACTACACATTCATCCCTAATTATCTGTGTTGTAAATCAATAGTGATTTGACTTTTTTTGATATTCCCATGTTACTTACATGTACAGACAGAGACATCTGGATCCTATTTGGAGAATAGCTTGAAGATGTAGGTTGGAAGCTGCAAATGGATTGAGGTTAAAAACCCTGAATTTACTTTTTTTTAATACCTAAAGAAATTCTGTGCAAACAAAGTATGCTCATTGACACAAGAAAGTCTTAAAATATAATATGCAAAATTGTTCAAAGAAGGAAATCATCTAAGATTGAACCAAATCTTTAAACAGATATGTGTAAAGGTCTAACAAGGAAATTATTCCCGAGAGTAAAGATATTCCATTGCATAGAATCCCAGCTTCTTAAGGAAAAAATTATGTCAAATATAGTTTAGCTCCTTTCCAGCCTAATCATCAGTTCAGAAGAGGAGGCTTTATTTGTGGTTGGGGAAATGCCTTTTAGGGGCAGAAGGACAAGGGATGTAAATGCAGTCTCAGGGAGAGGGCAGCATACCTTTAGCAAAATAGCTATCAGAAGGAATGCTGCAGTAGGGCCACGGAGTAGAACAATTTTCAAGCCCATCCCAATGATTCTGACATATTCCTTCCTGTAAACAAGACTAGAGTGGGGGCTGTAAAGTTAAAAAGTGAATTGAACAAACATGGTTCATGCAATAACAGCTTCTATGACATTATCACAGAAGACTGTATTTAGAGGGTGTTTTCTCAGCAACCTCAGAGGAAAACCAATCAATACAAAAATTTCCAGTAGGGAAACACTGAAGCCAATGGCATGAGTCTCATGACTCAATATTTAGCATATTGGGGAAGACTTACATGGCAGAAGGGGAGGAAAACAATACTTCACGCCAAATAAGGTACAAAACTAGAGCAATTACAAAGAAAGAGGTAATAATTAGAGAAAGTAAGATGATGGGAAAGAAAAAGATGTTAAAAATATCTAAGACCTGGAGGTTTTGGTTAAATGGGTATAGTTTGATAGTGGTATTGAGTTGAATTAATGTACTTAACTAACATGATCTGTCCCATAGAAGTGGAATAGAGGTCTACAACTACCCCAATCCAGGTGAGGATGAATTAAATTACACATCTGTATCACTCTTGTGATTGCTGATGTAGTCAATAATGCATGGAATGTAAATACACTAAGAACATTACACATAAAACATTGTATGGCAAATAACTGAATGAGCACAAACAATTTTACCAAAATTGGAAAACCATTCAGAAAACCCACCTAATTGTCAAATATTTCTTTCTAAAGATTTCTTTATGAAGAACTTGGAAATCAACATTTTGTCGGTTCTTTTTCGGAAAAATGAAAAATATTTCCTTCAGAAGATCAAAAGAAAATTAACACTCATTCCATTTGTTATGACTTAGGATTTTCATCTTTACTTCAGTCCATGCAAAATAATTGAGTGATTGAAAAAAGGCTTGAATAATAGAATTGCAATTGGGAAGTATAATTAACAACTCCTGAAAAGGCTTGATGGAAGATAAATCTCACCAAGCTGGCTTGGTATAATTTTTTATGTGATTTAGATTGGCTGATACAGATAATGGTGTTTTATATGACAGACTCTTGTAAGCACTTGTTCAGGTAAGAAAATGTAAGGTGCTAAGCTAAGTGGTGAACTTTGAATAAAAGGAATTCCTAAATTAGTAGTTTTAACAGTATTTGGGGTATTAATAGGCTTTTTTCAGGCTAGTAGTTGGAACACCTGTTTCATTGACCAGGCAGAAAATATTAAATTATCAAAAGTGATAGTACAGTGAAGAGGTATTTGGAGGAATGATGAATAATGATTACAAAATTATACTGATAAATGGATATAACTGATCCATAGACAGTTCAATGCACACTGCTAAGGTGATGTTTTGTTGAAGGATAATATATTATTTGGTCCTGAAAAAAAACCTAAACAAACTACATTAGAGACATTATTTTCATTGCATCTGTCACCTTGATAATCAAAACAGAATAGTGTATTTAGTTCTGGAGTCACTACTCAAAAAGCTGCAAGTAAATTGAGACAGGTTCATAAAGCCATGACAGTGATGTAAAATGTGCCAATATTTCCTGGTGAAAGATAAAATGGTCCATGCTGAGTGTCAGCAAGCCATGGTGCCTCTTAAACTCCTGGATTGAAACAACTTGTCAAGAATATTCTACTAATAATATTTGAGGGAATTGCAAAAATACAGTAATTCTGTTTCACTGCTCAGTTAATAAAGTACAATAAACTTTTCTCTGTGTCTCTGTACCTGCCAGAGAAGAAATGTGAGGTCTGATTCTGCCATGCTGTGCTCCTTTTGTTAGAAAGTAGTCCATTGTGTTTGTGGCTTTCAGTTTGCCCAAGCTGTCAGCTGCCCAGGCAGGATGGGTGACAGGTGAAAGCATTATCCTGCCTTTCTCCAGACAGCCTGTGGCAGGGTGGGGCCAGGAGCAGCCACTGGGGCTGTGCTGGGATAATGGAGACCCATGTCTACAGTGGCACTCACCCTTCTTAGCCAAGTGTGCACTTCCAGAAATAAAACCCAGGTTTCCATGGGTGTTACCACCTGGATCAGGTGCAGTGAGGTGGGAGCTCAGGTGCAGATGAACCTTCAGCTGATTCTGAAGTTTGTTGGCAGTACACATGGTCTTTCTGGAGACAAAGGAAATTTCTTGAAGCTTTCTATAAGTGTGCTGATGCACTCTGCACTGCTGAGTGTGGCCATATCTTGTGGGACAGGTTTCCTTCTGGAGCTTGTCTGTGGCCTGTGAATGGTAAAATAAGATACTGATCTTATAGGAATTTGCAATGCTGTTTTCTTACTGGAATATTCTAATTTGCAATTATATATTGCTCAAAATATTTATCAAGTATCTTTCAATCCCTCTTACTTATGTTTTGCTGGAAAAGGAAGACACAAATCTGGATCCTTTGCATAAATGTACATTTTTTTTCTATAGCTTAGTGGAATAATGCAGATTTAAACAATCTGTCCTTACTGGCTGTAAGGATGGAATCTGTCAGAAATTTGCCTCCAAAGCAGTTGAAAAAGTGCCTTGTACAACATCAAACCTCCTAGGTTTGTCATTGGAGAATGTTTTTCTGTAGTATAGGTAAAGTAGTTTTTTCCTTCTTTCTAGCCTGTAGTTGGAGTTGGAGTATTAAAATTTGCCATAATAACATATGCAGTCTTCTAGGAGGGTAGGTAGCTCTTGTGAACTTTTTCACTTGGGAATCATAAAAGAGAAGCCAGCAAACCTTTCTTTGTGCTGAAAGCTAATTTTTAATGTAGGCTCTTTGGAGAATATGGCAACAGAAGTGGTAAAACTGGTCCTATGTCAAAAAGATCTTGATTTCCACAGCAGCAATTTCAGCTGGGTTTATGGTAACTTGCATGTCCCCAGCCCTTGATAAAATGCCATGTGTATTTTTAGACAAGAAACCTGAGGACAACTTACAGGAGTATGTGCATCCATCTTCAGCAGTTTGTCAGTGTGTTTTCACTTTGGTCCAGCTGCCTTGGGTTGACATAATAAAATGCTGGCATACTGAGTCACATTTGAAGGGTTCATGGTGATGTTTCTGAAACTATCAACTATTAGAAATTTTGCATATCTTAAAAATCAAGTTTCAAGTTTTCATTTGAAAAGGTTGCATTTAGAGAACCATTCATAAAGTGTTCACTCAAAGAGGGAGGCATTTATAGTATGTTAATGTTATTTACATTGACTAAATCAAAGAAAATATCTCCAAAACAGAGGACACTACAGCTTCTGTTGTTAGGACATGTTAGAGCTGATTTTTGAAATTAAAGGGGGACATGGCAAATTGACAAAAGGTATAAATTTGATTGAATTATAAGTACCTAATATTTTTAATATCGTTTATTATTAAAGAAATGCTTCTGTTGGAAGGAAAGAAAATGTCAGGTCATACTTTAACAGAAGATAAAACCCCCATCACCTAGAGGTGTTTGTAGTGCATGATGGCAAAAGCTCAAGTATTCCTTTGACGGAAGTCTTTAAAGTGGTTTCATGAAGAACAGTGTTGGCTTCTTTCAGTAATATGTATTTTCTGTAACTGCTCTTAGTCTGGCAGGAAGTTTCACGTTCTCTAAAGGTGAAGAGGTTTTCTTTTTCATCCCTTTAAATCAGTAGATCAGCAAATCTTTAATAGATGAAAAAACTCCCAACCAATCAGCCAACTGGACAAATCCACTTGTTGGAATTAGTTCTCTTGTGGCTGGGAGCTGTCAGGGATATTTTTGGGAACCACATGGGGTTTTCTTCTAAGTTTTTCCTTGCTACTTAGTTGACAGGCAGAGCAGCTGTGCCAAAGGGCTTGAAGCACAGGGCTGTGGCACCATGTGGTGGTGCTTGTGTGGGGCATGTGTAATCCTTTGGGTCACTGGTAGGCTGTTGATGCACTTGCTATTAGTGCCACCAAGGTGGAACCCATGTGCCACAGAAGAGGTAGAGAAAATAGGTGCAGGAAATGAAGCACATTGCTCATTTCCTAGGTTTGTTTACTAAGGCCAGTAGTTAAAAGTGCTCAGAAAAGGCCTTTAAGCTGGCATTTGTGAAACACCTTTCTGAAGTGAAGGAAGTGTGCAGGATGGATTCCTTATGTTGCTACACTTCATCAAGTGGTTCACTTACAGTTTAATCAGTCAGC
Organism: Haemorhous mexicanus; assembly: GCF_027477595.1. Taxonomy (NCBI): domain Eukaryota; kingdom Metazoa; phylum Chordata; class Aves; order Passeriformes; family Fringillidae; genus Haemorhous; species Haemorhous mexicanus. The sequence continues at coordinate 20,368,473 of NC_082349.1, read as the reverse complement.
TTGGACAGTTTAGAAGCTATTCATGCCATGCTCAGTGTGAGGCTCCATCTGTATATAAATAGACTGGATTTAAAGGATGCTTTATTTTGTTTTGATCTTACAGAAAACTGCAATGCGGGTAATAATATAAAAATGTCTAAAGATACAGTGAAGGTGACTGGAACCATTTTTTCTGCTAAAGCTAGACCATTAATCACAAAATAGGTCAGGATTTTAGTACAATAAAACCCTTCCTCAGAAGAAACAGAGGAATGTGTTTTGCAACTCAACACGTTCTCTCTGCTAAGGAGTAATGCAGCACAGGGCAGCACAGATTGGCACCAACACCTTTCTTTCATTCTGCAGCCTTTCAGTCACAAATGAAAGAAACAAGCAGCAGGGTAATGCAGTTGTAGGCATTAGGAAGTTTGAACCTACTTGATGTAGTTTGATTCCTCCATAACATTTTGTGAGTTGTATATAACATAATGTTGTGTATGATGTTAATTCATCCTTACAGTTTTCTAGCTTGTGGGATGCTATGATATTGGCATGCTGTTGGAGGAGCAACCAGAGTGGTATTTTACAGGTAACACTTGTATGGTCCTTTTACGGTTAATGAAAGATATTGTTGACTTTCAGAGCCATATATGTTTGTTGTGTAGCTCATAAATATTCCTATCAAATTAATTTTGATATATATTTTAGGCTCATTTCTGCATTTTTGTCGTTGTAAGCAGAAATGGCTAGTGGTACTTGTCTCTGATGTGCTGTCTTATCCTGAAGTTGGGATAGCCCTTGATTTCAGAGTGTGGCAGTAGTTTGAGTCTTAGCTTTTCATGTCTAGTCTCAAAAATAGCAGAACAAGAAACAAGGGTTTTCTGCAAGCATTGCAAAGAAAGAAAGAGTAGTTACTGTGAAAGCAGTTAGGTAGAACGCTGTGTGAAATAATTGTACAAGATACCAGCAGAAATTAGGGAGCTGGTTCTGCCCCTCTACTCCTCTCTTCTGAGACCCCGGAGGAGTTCTTGGCTCAGGCAGGACATTGACCTGTTGGAGAAGGTCCAGAGGAGGGCATTATCTTAGCTGGAACACTTTTCCTATGGGAAAAGGCTGAGAGAGCTGGGCTTGTTGAGTCTGGAGAAGAGACTGCTCTGGGGTCACTTCCAGTATGGCATCCTGCCAGTGTCTGAAGGAGCCTGCAAAAAAGATGGAGAGAGACTTTTTACAAGGGAATGTAGGGATAAGATAGCAGGGAGAGGCTTCAAATTGAAAGAGATTAAGTTTAAATTAGATTGTAAGAAGAAATTCTTTACTATGAGGATGGTGAGGCCCTGGACCAGGTTGTCCAGAGAACTGGTGGATGCCCTATTCCTGGAAGTGTTTGAGACAGGGTTAGATGGGGCTTGGAGCAACCTGGTCAAGTGGAAGATATCCCTACCCATGGTGGGGAGATTGGATCTGGATGATCTTTAAGGTCTCTTTGGACCCAAACCATTCTACTCTTTCTGCCTTGCCTAATGCTGCCATCAGAAGGATCAGAAGGATCTCGTTTCCTGGAGCAATCCATCATGGTGATTTACAAGTGCTGCTGCCGTCTGTGTCGTGCTAATAGGAAGCTCATGGCATCTGTCTTTGTGCTGAAAGCTAGCCAGCAGCAAAAAACACATGATTACTAGATGATGTACAATCAGTGGATAAGGGGAAGTTCAGGCAGGATTCTGGGCAGCTTCTGGATCCTAGTCAATGAACTAGAATTACTTGATTCTCTTGTTATATAAAAAAAGTCTTTTATCTTCTGATTAAGACTCTGCAGTTGTTAATGTTCAGATTGATCAAGTTGTATTGCATGCTCTTGGTCATATCACAAATGAGCAGAAAAAATTTAGTTCTTTCCTATCATTATATGTGTGTCTGCTTTCCTCATTAACTAAAATTGCCATAGTAACCTCTATCCCTTTCCTAATCACTCTGAAGAGGGATGAGTATATGTGCACACCTTCTCCTTTGAATCCTATTTTATTCTACTTCCTACTGCTTTAGTGAATGAAGAACTTGATTTCTGAACTGATGAATTTTGACCTGCTAAAACCAAATTCTTTTTCCTTTCTTTTCCTTTCTCTCCCGCTGTGGATGCCTTTCCCCTCCTAAATTCAAGACCTTGGTGTCTTTTATGTGAATGCCATGCAGCATTTTACCTCTGTTTGTCTTCTGTTATTTCTCCACCTTTTTCTCTACAAAAATCGACCATGTCTACATTTACAGCAAGAAATCAGAATTGTTTGCTACCTTTTTTGAGAGTTGGAAGCCGCAAGAGCTCTGTACTCCAGCAGTGTCTGGATGAGTGCAAGACCTTTAAGAACTGTTCATTATTCTAATGAACACTCAGCCCAGAAAGCTCCTGCTCTAGGCACTGCTGGTGTGGACAGCTATTCTTTGGGCCTGAAATTTTGTGTGATTGCCGGTGCCAGCACTTGATTTCTATAGTTTAAATGATGTGTTTTCTGTAGTCTTTGATTGTTTTGATGCAATTCAACCATTTTAAACATCAGTTTCTCCCAGTAGGATTTCACAAGGGAGGATCTTAAGGAGATCTGTTGGGTTAGTAAATTTACAGCCTCTTACTGTTCCTAGGGGCAGCAGTCAGATTTGCCTTTCACAAATGGTTAAAGTTTGAAATATCCTCCCACATAGTGCTTGTGATCAGCAAGAAATGATGCAAGGAGGACAGCAGCTGGCAGAAACAATGGCAAAAAGCCTGGGATAAATGTACCTGATTGCATGCCATGGCTGTGCTGTGGTCTGTTAAAAGTTAAGCAAATGCATGTAGCTGACAGCTTGTTTAATCTAGATTCCCTTTTCCTATGAATTAATTTGTGTGGTCTCATGATGAGGGAAATGTCTTGTTTTGCAAAGACCAGTCTGCTCCAAATATCTGCTACTTCTATAGCAACAGGAAGAAAACTTCAGGAGATGAGTTCTTTCCAATTTCAACTACAAATTGGATTTACTCATTGAAGTTACAGGTGTTATGTTCTGTAACAAAATCTGCTCCTTGGATTTCTGTCCAACAGCCAGGGAATACTTAATTCTTTGCAATATAAACAAGTAATCCTAAAGACAGAAAAGTTTATTGGGAAAGAAAGAATTTCATCTCTCCTGTTATTCAACTTCCTTGAGAATTTTGGGACCAGTTTATTTTATGCTAGGAATCAGTTAAAGCATTCTTAAAGTGTATTATTCATGTAGTATTTTGAAAACATGGCCAGAAATAGTGCAATTAAAATCAAACTCAGGAGCTCAGTCCATTATATTTTGGGAAGTACTCTTAGTAAACTGCTAGAGGTGTTTTCACACTGTAACTGTGTAACTCACTTCTCTAATGAAGCTAAGAAATGCAAGCTGCAACTAAAGATTGGAGTTAAAGCATTGGGACATTTTTTGTTTGTTTTATATTTTATTATTTGATCATATATATATTTTATTTTTTATTTTATATTTTAGGTACCTCCATAATATTCCTATTGAAATAATTTATTTTATTGTAATTAATTTTTTTCATTCGTATTATGTCATTGACCAATTACACCTCATTAGACAATATCTGCAATCTTCAGTGTGCCAAAAATGTATTAAAATATGTATGAATATATCAGCCTGCTTACTTTCATCACTCTTAGATTCTGATTTAAGTGTCTGTCATTACTGCAGGTTTTTAGGGGTCAGAACAATCCAAAAAATCTACCCTGATGATTGCAGATCTACCTTGTCTGAATGCCTGCACTCTGCTATTTAACACTTTAACAAACAACTCCACCTCTCCTACATCTTTTCTACAAGCCATGCTCTGATGCTAAATGGTAATTTTTGAAGAGTCTTACCAAAAAAAAGTAAACTTGGTGGGTCTGGGGTTTTTTTTCCAATTTAAATGAAAGTTATACTTGGCGAAGTAGATATTTGCTATACCGAAGTAGAAAATTGTACAACACATTTTATGTAGTTTTCTAAGATTTCTTACAGGTACTGGGTATTTAGAGCCATATTTTTAAAATTTTGGGGCATCTGTGAAAAACCCAAGCAAAAGCCCAGACTCCTGAATTATATCAAGTATAATGGTGATGGCATAAGTATCATTACTTGTATCATCACTCATTGCAGAGTTTGGACTTTTGATATGAGAGAATGTGGGAAGTATTTTACTGGAGATGCATATATTTTCCCCAATATGTATTCACAGAATAGCTTAGGAATAACAGCTTTGTAATATAACAAATCTTGTGTTCTGAATGAAGAGCTCTTGTTTCAAGAGCATAGAGTTGAAACTTTTTGGGATTTTTTAATTTGGCATACAAAAGGGCATGTGAAGACAGGAGAATCCATAAATAAGGCTGAGGTTCTAGGCAGCCTGCCATTCTGACAGCATATTTTATAAACAACCATAAATAACACTCACTGCAGCATATCAGAGACAATTATCCCATGCCATCAGCACCATTGCTCTGATTTACTGAGGTCTTTGAAGAAAAGAAATACTTACCTGTCATGCCAAACTGCAGAGCTCTAATATGGTTGATATTTTTTTCTCAGACTTCATTATGGTTTAGCTCTTGTTTTCAGTGAATCTCTCTTGTTTTGTGTTTCAAAATACAGTCGAGAAGGAAGTTAGATAAGGGGTTTGGAATAAAAATATCTGAATGGCTTCAACAGAGTATAGGTGCAAATCCTTTTGAACTGCTAAATAAGATTAACGCTCTTATGAAAAGTGTTTTTCTTCTGTGTCTTGGAGAAAAATCCTCTGTTTCAAGAACAGAAGACACAACATCAAAATAAGACAGGGCTGGAATGACAGTGGGAAGTGGTGGTGCATGAGATTGGGAAGTTCTTCTAATGCCAAATACCTTAATTTGCAAAGGGGTGACCCTAGGGAAGTTTTCTAATAAGGGCTGGATTATATGAGGCACAGACTCTGATTGGAAATGAGTAGAAATAAGATCAAACAACAGACTTGGGAACCTCAATATTTTAAACCATAAGTAGAAGTGTCTAGCCCATTACCTTGGATGTCTAGTACATTGAGACACACTGACCCTGGGTAATTTTTTAGAGAAAAAAATGGTCAGAAATTCTGAGGGATTTTCCTGGGTGAAGAGGTCAAACAAAAGTTCAGAAGTGACAGATGGTGTGGTGCTCTGACAGGTGATGCCCACACTGTCATTTGTTGCAGTGTCAGGGACCTGCAGGCTGGATTTGATGGGGTGTGTCTGCTTTGCTGTCAGTGTGAAGCTCCTGTAGGCAATGCTTCCACCATGGAGCAAGGTGCTGTGCATGCTGCAACAACATTTCCTTGGCAGCCTTGGCCTGAGCCTGTGGCTGCCTGCACAGGGCTTGGGTTTGGTGTGTGCTAAAGGCCAGCCAGCCTGGTGGCGTGTGCTGGGTAAATGGTTATATGGTTTGTTTTGGGGTGGGAGAGTTGTGGTTTCCTTTTTTTGTGTGTGTGTGTTTGTTGCTGTTGTTGCATGGTTTTGGTGGTTTGTTGGCTTATTTGTTGGTCCCTTTTGTTTGGCTGGGTTTTCTGGGTGAAATTGCACTGTCGTGTCTAGGTGAATCATAACTATAGCCTTGGAAATTTAAGAGCTCAGGTTCTTAACACACTTGTAAGGCATCCTACAGCACTTTTTAACAAGAGAAATCTTCACCTAATAGTTTGGCCAAAACACAAGTTCAACAAGTTCTTTTTTTCTGCTTCCAGTTCTACAGACTGATGGAGTCTTTGGCCAGTGTTTTGAACAGCTCTTTAACATCACAGGCAACTTAAAAGCTGTGTTTCTCAGGTGAATCAATTGTATTCCATAGTTCACAAAGAAGGTTTTTGGGAAACAGAAGAGTATTATTTAAGGTCACCGTGTATCAAAACTCTTGCTATTCTTCTGGAATAGAAAAAAAACAAACCAAACAAAACATTATTTAGCTAACCCAGAGCACGCAAAATTTAGAAAGCAGAATTTCCTGATGTAGGGACACTTGACAAAACAGGATGATCTTCTTTCTTGCAGGAAGTATGTGTCAGTAAGGAGTATTATTCTTCAAATTAATGCAAATAAATGGTTATTAGATGGTAGCCATCTGGAGTAGAAGCAATATTGCACGTAAAGTTTCATGAGATTAATTTTCTGTGTAAGGAATAAAAGATCACTAGGAATGTCTGGTTTGTACATAAGTGCCTGTATTTTCTGAAGTTTGAGCATTCTCGTATATATAAAACTTGACTTTGTAAATCAATAATCATAAAACATTTCCTTGCAAATGCAGTTTGCTTTATCACTTGTTGTTTTCTTCCTAATTCTTTATATTACACACATTTTGGATTTTTTGAGTCCCAGTGAAATATTTGGGATATAGGCTGAACAAAGAGTTAGTTAAAGTACTGTTTGAGGGGTGATGGTACTGGAAGTTAGTTTATCCAGTAAAATGGATGGATTTATACAGCTTTGATAAAGGGGAATTCTAGATTTTTACTGAGGTGCACTTTGAGCTTTTCTTTTTGGGTTTGTTTCTGATTACAAAAGAAATCCATGGGTTCTTCTGATAAGTAAAAGGCTTGGCTGTTTCTTGGCTTGGCAGACTGTTTACAAAACAGACCAATATAAATTGACAATATGCAAGATTTCTATTGAAAACTCACAGGATTTATGATTAAAGAGCTTGTGCCATGATTTTTTATTTTTTTTTTTCATTCTGCATACTGCTGTGGGCACTAGAATGCTAACTTCCAATTGTGCAAGATATTCTCACAGGATTTTTCTGGTCTACTCAGTATTTAATCTTTCATAAGTCTCTTCCAGCAGATGGTTTCTGCATTGTGTGTATTCATGGCAATTTCTATGGACACAAACATTTAATGACTTAGCTCTGAAACCAATACAGAGTTCCATACCAGTTTCCATTGAAGATCCTAATTTAAGGAGGTATTTCACAGCTTACTTCCCAAATGGCTGTCTGCCAAAGTCCAGGAGCAAAGTCCTTTTATTGAAGCACAATCATAACCAGTTGTGACTCAAAAGAACCCTAGTTAGCAGAAGTAACTGAATAGAATCCAGAACCCACTGGGTTAAGTGTTTCACTGAACCATATCCAGGTAAACTAGTTCACATTGGAGAGGTATAGATTCACAAGGTCAAAAATGATTGAAAAAACATTATGGAGACAGTTGATCCTCTCTGTAGCATCTCAAAGTCTAAATCTGGAACCACACTGCTAACAAAAAAAAATTAATACATACTATAATTAATAGTAGAAAATGTTAGGAGAAAGATTTGATGTTTGAATAGATACAGAAAAGAGAATCTTTTTTAATCTCCTTCTAATATCTTTTTTTCCCCTTTCCCTGATTATGGCATACAATTCAGGGGAAAATGATTCTAAAAACAATCTTTTTTTGTTATACTGATGTGAATGATGTTCTAGTGAAAATTATGTGTTAAGGTATGGTGTTGCCTAGCAAAAATGTCAGAACTGCCTGTGGGAAGTGCAAATTATTGAAGAAATTTATTGTAATTTTTTTGACAGATGAATTCCAAAGAAGAGAAGAAATATTAAAGAGGGGAAAAGGAGAATCCAGTATCTGTCTTTGTATAGCAGTGTATTCTGGCTCAGGCATCTCCTCAGAACCAAGGTTACCTGACTGAAGTCTAACTGAATGTTAAAAACCACTAGGTTGCAGTTCCAAATCAGAGTTCATGTGCAGCAATGCCTAGAAATTAGTAATTGCCTCCATGATTAAAAATATACAGAGAGCTCTTAGACCTTTGTTTGGTGTCTCATCTGCTTGTGGCAATCACCAAACCTCTTCTGTGGCAGGGAAACAGGTACAAAACACCAGGCAAGCACTGGGCAGGGCCTGGGGCAGCAGGGATGTGGTATCCAGATGCAGGAGCTCAGGTCCAAAAGCAGGGATGCTGTGTCTCAGAGGACAATTTTGGCAGGTTGCTGTGGCTGGCAGCAGCTCAGGTAATCCTATGTTTATTTTCATCATGTAATATGGACATGCATCAGAGGTAGGCCTTTGCTCATAGCTCATTTTGTAATGATTTGGACTTGTCATTGTCTTTGAATCACAGGAACATCCACATATCCAGAGCAACCTCCACTCTGAACCATGAACCTTATACTGGCTACTGCCAGTACAGAAATTTGCTTTTATGTCTTTCAGAGACTTGCTATTTAGTTCTTGTCTTCAGTAGTTCTGCACCACTTTAACTGAGAACCCAGATCACTTGAGTGACTCTAAAGCAGAAGTCTAGTTCAGTAAGTTTTGAATTTGAGGGGAAAAAATCCCCACTATCCTGGAAGTTACTCAGGCAAAATTGTTGTGTGATTGTTTTGGTTTTTTTTTAAAATTCCTCCCTTGCATTTCAGCCTTAATGTTTTAAATTTATCAGAATTGTGTTTTTAGGACTGTACTGATGTCTGCAATATACTACCATCTCAAGATGAGTTTTGTGTGGTTTTGGGTGCACTTAAGGTTAGATAAATAAATAAAACCATACTTAGAAATGTTTAAATGTAGCGTTTTGTAATGTTAATATTCATATACTGATGATTAAGTAGAAGATAGAGCTCTGGTTATTACAAGCATGTGCATTACTGACAATATTATGAGAACCATTAAACTCTGTTGGTAAAGTGGAATAAATGAAATTAAAGTGTTTGTTCAATTTTCCTTGTGTGCTCAAACTCCAAATTTAGCACGTTTTAAAGCCTTTTTAAATTTTGTTGCTCTTAATATTACTGAAGTCAAAGGTGTATAAATGTCAAATTGTACTCATTTACCCATGCTAATAGAACATAAATGTGTACACTCCATGGTAGGGATGCAATAACTGTACATTCTAGTAGCAGTTTTTCTATACTAATTCTGGGGTTTTCTGGGGTTATAAGGATTCTAGGTGGTCTTGGCACAGATGTCTTTGTTCAGTGTGTTTTATTTATGATGGATCTTTTCTCTATTTAAAACTGGATGCAGACTTCTTAAAAATCTTGTTATTTCATCACAATAACTAAGAAAAGTTGGGAAGAAAAAAAAACCCCATGAATCTGTAGTTTTGAAAGCCAAAAGCTTAGTACACTGGTACAATTACAGTACTTACAGAATAATATTTAATATCAGTCTTTTTAAAGTTTATTTCACCTTTCTGGCTACTTTTGCTCAATAATAGCATGAACAGTTTGATATTTTGCTAATTTTTCAAGAATCACATATATACAAGACAAGTTTATCAAGTTTTTTTTCAATTTTATTTTAGTAGCTTGAGTATAATCATGAAATAGAGGGTAGAAAAGGAACTATGTAATCTTAGAGCACCATGGGCTGTCTTCTTCATTTTTACTAAGGTATTTCAGAGAATCATATTTTTCAGAAAAATCTTGGAAAAGAGTGAGCCTGGAAAGTTTGGCAGAAGAAAATAGAAGTTAATAGCTGAAATATACCTGCAGTAGAAAAAATTTTTAAAAACTATATTTTAAAACAAAATCTCATTTCTGGAAATACAAAAACTCTACATATGCAATATCATATTGAATAGTTTTTAATATCATAAAAGTAGTTCTCTTTGTTTACTAAGGGTCTGATTTGATAATTTTGGAACTGTTGTAATGTTTCTGAGATGTCTCTCTATGAGAAAGAGCTACTCTCCAAATGAAATCTTCCAAATTGGTGCTAGATAACCTTCCAGCAAAGAGAAGCTTAATGTATGTATGATATATATGAAGGTATTGGTTTTCAAACTTCATTTATGGAATTTGTATTTTCTAATCAACCTGTAATCATGTGTGGGGAAACTAGTTATATTTGTGCATTTACTCACTGCTAAGAACTTGTTATAAACTTCCTATGACCTGCCCCATAAGGTGCCCTTGTGCCAGAAGCTATGATTGTGTATTGCCCCCTGAAATGCAATACTGTGGTCTGAACAATTGCCAGAATTTTGAGCTTAACTCTACAGCATTTAGTTGTAAGTTTTACAATCATAGTGTCTGATTGTGAAAATTGCATTGGCTGTAAAAATCAATCACTTACCAGGTGAAGTGATGGCCGTGCATGATGAAAAGGAAATGTGAGTCTGAGCCTCGCTTGAAGCTGTTCAGGTTGTCATGAGACAAGACTAGACAGAAAAAAAGCCAAGCATGCTGGTAAGATATTTTTCCTTTTTTTTGGTGCAGAATGCTGAGGGGTTGTGGAGTTTGTGATGCCTTTGCTGTGCTCCTCAGTGGCTGAGCAGAGGGCGTTTAAAGCCCAGCATTTTTGCTGTTTCCAGTAGCAGCCACTGCTTGACCTGTGCAGGCTGGGCCCTGAGAGCTGTCTGGTTTTGTCTTGGCTCCCACTGGTTGGGATTTCTTTTCCTGAGCCTGTGCCCTCCCCAGCTGTAGCTCTGGTTCTGCAGGTGCTGGAGCTGGGAAAGGGCTGGCAGCCCTGGGGTGTTGGTGCATCTCAGAGCCAGGGTCACTGGGTGCAGGAGGGTGTGGGAGCTCAGCACATCACTCCTGATGTCCAGAGCTACCGAGAGAACCCTTGGGGGGCTCGGGAGCCCTGGAATGTTGCCAAAAGCACTTGGTGGCTTGATTTTGATCCATCTAGAGATGTGCCACCGATGTATGAGGAAATGGAACCTGCGAGAATCACTGGAGTGTAAATGGTGAAGGGAAGATATCATTATAGGGTGAATCACAAATTTTGGGGTTTTGGTACAGGGGGGTGGTAGAGACAAGATGGAGGAATCAGGGCATGCCACCAGGCTCTTCTTTCTTCTTCCTGTCTTCCATCTTCTGGAGTGGTGTTGGCATTTGGGGATTGGCCTGGGATGAGGGTGTACTTAGTGACAAAAACGATAGGTATTGGGGACAAAAGGTAAATATGGTATACGTAGTCTTTGTTATAAAAGATGCGGCCGCCTTGGGGGTGGGCAGAGTGCCTTTGGCTGCCCTGCTGGTCAGATCCTTCGGGCAGAGAAGGGACTTTATAGATAAAAAATAATAAACAATTCTGAAGACCGAAAAAACCTAGCGTCCAGACTCATCTTTTGAAGCCCAGAGTGCAAGAGCCATCCTGAGCGTGTGTGGGGCAGAGACAGACAGCCGACCCCACAGGAGGGAACTCCCTCCCTCCCTGCCTGACCCTGCCTCCATGGGCCTGCCCAGCCTCCAGGCACCACAGCCCAGCCCTGACCAGCACAACTGACAGTGGGGTTTGTGTGGGCAAAAATGGGATTTGGGGAGAGCTCATTTTGCCATGAGATTGGCTCAGCTGCCCTTTGAATATCGTAGCTGTGTTAAAGTCAGACACATGGATTACCAGCTAGCTGGAAATTTAGTGAAGCTTAAAAATATTTTCATTTACGGGCTTGTGCATGTACAACAAATGTGCTAACCAGGGCCCTGTATGCTGGGAGTGTGTTTTAAAGGGATTAATTAACGTGAGGATAGTGTTCTTCCCAGCAGAGGAAAAGCTGATTTATAGCTTCAGGACCCAGAGCCAGCTGAGGAATACATTATCTGTTTGCAGATCAGCAAAGTGTGTTATGCTGGCAGGTCAGGAGTGGCCGACTGAATTCCCACCCAGTACTGAGCACCTTAATTAGAGGAACCTTCCAGAAAGTTTTGGCATCCTGAAATTTGCTGTAGCATGCTATGAATTTACAGCATCCTAAATGAAGTAAGTTCCAGGGTTCTGGTTTCCTGGACATAAAATAAATTTCTCAAAGCAGTGAATCACAATTAATGAACAACCATGCATCAGTTATTGACATTCCCTTCAGATTATGCTGCACAGCAGCAAGATACTTTCTTCTTCTAATAAGGCCTAACATGACATAAGGTTCTATCTGAAGGACCTTCTTGCTTTATTAATCTCATTATGACCACTTGAATTGCTACATCCTCTGTAATGATTAAAACATTTGACTCCCAAGTGTGACATTATAATGAGGATGGAGTTCACAGAACAAGGCATTGTATCATTCTCAAAGGCTGGCAGCAAATAGAATTAAAAAGTCAAACTCATTGGTGTCATTTCCTTACTGCTTCCATGGAAAAACTAAAAATTTTTACATGCAGGTTTTCAAACTAAACTAAGTAATCTCTCTGAAAGAACTATATTTTTTAAATAGTATAGATGTCTTGAGCACCAATTTTAAATGGAGTATGGTTTACTTATGTGGAGTGCTAAGCTAAAATTGACCACATGTAATATAGAATGCCCTCCTCTTCCCACCATGTGTATATTTTTGGGAAGGACTGGGACTGAATAGCCAAATTCCAGTGTGACAAATGATATATTTTTTCTTGTTCTTTGCACTTCTTAACTTGAAAATTTTTAAACTGCTCTGCATTTTCTTGAATGTACCATTGCTCTGTGGGAGTATATGATTATATACATATTGAGAGACATGCTTTCATTTAAAAAATCTTCATCTCTTATCCCAAAACTAAAAACTTCTGTGTAAAATTTGAATAAATTTTGTTTCTAAGTAATAAAGCTAAATGAGAGAAAGATAGGAAATAAAATTTTATTCTGCCACTTTTTCTACTGCAGGAATCTTGAGGGATATAAATTTGGACACTTTTCAGCAGGATGATTTGGAATAAAAAGGCATAGCACATGTTGGTGAAGCAATGCTTAGGTATGAGAATTAGTAACAGAAACTGAGAATAATGAGACTTCAGGTCTTGTTTGTTTTTTCAGCTGTGTGGAGGGGGTTGTGTTTTTTCTGATAGAATGAGCTAATCCAGCATTTTTCTGGTTTAAGAGAAATTTGTGGGTGCAACTGTTACCTTAAAAGCCTTCAGCCTTGGCTCTAATTGTGCTTTTCTGCCAGCAGTTTGTCTGTCCCAGCACCAAAACCCCAATGGCTTCAATTAACTGCATGTTCAGTTTGGTTTTATTATACTCTTTTTTTGGTCTAATTACCTACCTAATGGATACATCCAATTCCCCAAGTTATGTGTTCTTTCCTAATCTTTTGAAAGCAGGGAGGGAACATAACAAAATACAATGTATTATTAGGGAAAATGTTAAGATTTGAATACAACTTGAAAAAAATTTAGAGGAATTCCTGCTTTCCTAACCTCCTGGGAAGTATTCCCCAGGTAGTCAGGGAACCTGGGGTATATTTGTTTGGGGTAAAATTGATCCACAAGGACCTAGAATCCTGCTGACCTTTCAGATAAACTTCTTTCCAAATTATGTTTTTATTGCTATTTTGACTTTGAAAAGTCAACTTCTGCTCAGACTCTTATCTTTGTCTTGCTATTTGACAAAAATTCCAATGTTCAAAACCATTAAAGGGGAGCAACAAATAGAATAGATAGTTGGAATCTAATTATCAATGAGGTAGAGAAAGAGCCATCCATCATCTTGGGTTTAGTCTTGTGAGAAACAGTGTGTGAGAATGTAAAAAAATCCCATTAGGACATCATTCTCTGCATTCCTGAGCATTTCATATTGTATGTGTTAGAGAAAAAAAGGTAAAAGACCCCCTCCTTTCTCCCCTGCCCCTGATTACTGAGATAAAAACACAGAACCAAAAGGATGGACTATAAACTGTAGATAAGCTGTTGCATGAAAACTCAAAAAAATGCTAAGAGTTTTTTTCTGAGGGTGATTTTACTATTATTTGTTTTATAAGGTCACTTTCCTATGATGCTATTTGAGAATGTCTTATGCATGGAACTAAAAATAATTTCCTTTATTTATTGCATGGAAGGGATTGGGAGCTTTTGGAAGCTGTATGGTTTGCTAATTATATCATTGTCATTCAGTTGTCAAGTTAACTGAATTTTCCACTTGGTCTAGGATTGGGTAGAATTTGTTCTCGTTAGTCTTAATAGGAGAGAGACAACAATTGCACCAGAAGGGATCATATTCTCCTTAATGTTCTTTGAAAACATAACTGCTTCGGGTCATTACAGCACATGTGTGCATGATAAATATTTTATCACTGTAAATTGGGCTAAGGCTGGGTGGTTTGATTTGGGATGTTGATTCAAATGTCAGCAGTGAACCTGACTTCCATATTTCTGCATAGTTTTCATGTTCCATTTTAAATTCATCCTTACATTTAAAGGAAGCTTTTTTATATCCCATGGAACAGAAATTAATACGTGGCATATAAGGCAGCTGCAGTCTTGTCAAGAATACAAGGAAGCTGACATTTGGGTTCTAGGAGAGAGTTTTCAGAAGGAAAATGAGGATGGAATAAGGAGTTCTAAGCTTCATTTCCTGTTTTCATTTTTCAGTAGCTTGTTCAACCTAAAGTTGTAACTTCACTGATGCAAAGCTGGGGGGGGACTCTTCTCATATCTTATGGAGTTTGAAAAAAGGAGAGACTAAGCTTAAATTCCTTTGTTTCTATAAAGGATTGATTTTTTTTTTCTCAAAATTCCAATAGGTGATGACTATTTGACATATGTCCTAGAAGCTGCTGATATACCTAGTCAGCCTCCAGAATCAAGTAAATCCCAGCAATCCAAGGTGTGCTTATCTGGTTCCATGGAAGTGGATATATTTTGGTAATATTTTATTGTGATTATTATGTATAAAACTGAAGTGATCAGCCATTGTAGACAAAAGAATTTTAATTTATTATCTCAGGAAGACAAATAGGTGAAATGGAGAAATAAATTATTCCATGCATTAGTTGTGAATAGTGAGCAAGATCTTATATAGTGCTATTTTTACTCTATTCATACAGTAAGAACTCACTTCAAGAGGTTTCAGGTGTTTCATTGCCAGTAGTTGGTTTTTAATTGTGCCAAAAGTTGTTACAAGCCTTCATCTGTTGTAGACCCTTTTCTATCATACTTTATTTAGCTATAGTTTTTCCCAAATAATGTAGGCTGTTTCTTTATCAGTAGAGCCCTGTTTTTAGTTTGTCACTGTCTTTCCTATTTAAAATTGTTTAATCCTTACTGAAATACTGGGATTATTAAAAAGAGAAACACGCTTGGCCATGGACGGAGTACCTTGGGAATACTGAAAGAGTATCATGTGTATACATTTGTGCCTGTAATGAAATGTATCAGAAGTGTTGGTACAGTGCCATTGCAGGCAGTTCCAGATACCAGAGGCACACAGCATGATTTGCTATTTAGCTAATCCTGGAAGATAGGTACTTTGGGCTTGCAGCAATATCCCACTGACAGTGCTGTAACTCCTCCAAGGCTGGAAAGCACAACTACTGCACCTTAATTAGCTAGAACTACAAAACTCCCACTTAAAAATCTTTCTCCAAAAGCTGCTTGGGTTTTGGGTCTTTTTTTTTTTTTTTTTTTTTTTTTTTTTTTTTTTTTTGTTGGGGGGAGGGCATAATTTATTTAACTCCTATTTCTCAGTCTCACTGTGTTAAAGACAATTTAGGAATTGAAATGACAGGAAAAGCAAAGCTCATGCTGAGAAAGAAGTCCATGTGTTTGGTTTGTATATATGTGAAACTCGTATTCAGATGGAGTGTTTGTCAAACTGTAATCCCTTAAAAATGGATCTCAAAAAGCTTCTTTGAATAAAAATTAAAAGCCCCAAAGAAATAAACAAACAACCAAAAATGCCACCAGGTCCTTTCTGACAATGCTGCAAGCATCTCTAGCAGTGTAGAGGATAAGTCTTTAATTGTCCAAGGATATACTGGATTTATCATTTCAGGTATTTTCCTGCTGGTTTGGGGCAGAGTTTCTGTGAGCTGTTGCTGGTGGAAGCAGCACATGGGTGGAACTGATTATTTTCTGTTACTTGATTGGGGATTGTTTTAGTTTGCTGTAATGCTCTGCTGTTTATGATATCGTGAAAATAGATGTACTTTTAGCAAGAAAACAGAATGAGATGGTTCAGTGTGTTGTCATTTCTGGAGAAACACTTTCTTCCAAGAAGAGCTCTGCTCTCACAGGCCACTTCCTCTGTCTGTGAGGCTGACTGGAGATCAGCTGTTTCCCCATTGCAGTTCTATGCAGACCTCCTTGGATTCTGTGTTATGGAACAATCTCTGTCCCTTCTCATTCCTTGCTCTACTGTCCTGATGTATTTTTGTGCAAGGTGTAAAAGGACTCGGATTCCATGGCACCTGAAAGAGTTACAAGCACATCACAACAAAAGCTCATCTCTCATGTGGTAATTGCTCCTCAGCATCTGCACAGCAGGCTCTCACTAAATTTAGGCATTCACATTCCAGCTCTGTTAATATATCTGCCAGGTAGGTTGAGTTCTGCTTTACTTGAAACCACCTCTGAGTTCCACGGGGCTGAGGAGGGCAGGATGGAACTGTTAATGTAATTTGTAGTCCCTCTGGGACAATGAACAGGCTTTTTTAGTGAACTCCACCTGTTTTCACTTCTGTATCCTTGCGATTGCTCTGAAGGAGAGGAGAGCAAGATGGGGTAAAAACCATCATCATTTTAGTTCCTAATAAGCTTTTTCTTTAGTTTTTTTCTTCATTCTTATCTTCTCCTATAAATAGCCACTAAGAGCTCTATTAAAAAGTTATTTGATCAGGGTCAAAGAATTATCAAAGCCAGCAAACTAAGAGTTGAATTGGCAACCAGATGCTTGGAAGAAACGAGCACCATTTGGCTCTGAACTACCTTTAACCAAGATTTAATTATAATATTCATTACTTCAGAGACTAGGAAAACTCAATATGACAATCTTAAGGGACCAATAGTAATAAAATAATAAATGAAAAGTTCTAAAATATAAGCCAAGTGAGTGTATCTGTAACAGTGAAAAAAAAAGGTAATTAAAACAGTCATTTAATTTCAAACCCGATTGTTTTGTGTAGTCTTCAGAGAAAAAGGATAAAAAGAGAAACCACTGAAAAAACCATTGAAATATGTCTGCTTGTGCTCCTGCTGGATGCTGAAAATGGCTATGCTGTTAGTCATGAGAATTCTGTGAATTTGGGTCAGTCATACATCTATCTTACTATTATCATTGTATTTTTTATTCCTTACTGGCCCAGTTCCTTTGCTATCACACCAGTGTTAAATCCCAACCCATCTGGTAACTGAGAGAAGAGCCCAAAAGTCAAGGGGTTTTTATTGCAAAATATATTTGATGCCTAATCATAATGTCCCTCCTAGCAAATTGCAGATTGTTATGACTTGATTTCGTTTTAAACCAGGTAATTTACATGACAGCCACTCAGACTGTGTGGCAGAAGAATATTTTGAGTTTTAATTCAATTATAATGTCTGCAGAACTGGTTTAATCTTGGATTTGAATCTTTGCATTTTAATAAACTGTGCATCCGCTCTGGACACCTCATATAAATTGTAAAACTAACTCAGGAGTTTAGGTGTCAAGTAGTTTATTTTTCAAATGTCAGCAATTTCTGAAGCTGCATTTATCCTGGCATTAATATTTTCACTTGCCCTGTGCTGTGAGATAGTGACATTAATCTATTACTTGTATTAAAGCCACATATTTTGTAGATAATATCAAATTGCCACTAAGTGGTTGCAGGTGCTGGTTCATGCTGTTATTTATGTCAAACTCCTGAAATTGTCATAATCTGTAAACAGCTTGGGCCTTTCAGAACTGATCCCACTGATCTCAGTGAGGTTTATGGTAACCCATGGAGGAGAACAAAAGATAATTTTCAAGACAATACTTGGGGTATCATTTTTTACCCCATCTGCTTTTTCTATTGTACATCTTTCTTTTTTTGTTGCATCACAATCACATATTTTGATGGTTGAAATACATATTTTAAACCACATATTCTTCCTCACTTAAAAGTTTTCTGTTGTTGTCATTTCTGAAATGATAACCTTTCAGGTGACATTGCTTTATCAGTTTATCTATTGAGGTTGTAATTTACTTTTCATACTGCACAAGGCATTTCCTTTTCTGTATGTTATGTACATATACATCTAAAAATCATGTAGTCTTGTGATGGCTATTCTCCCTTTCATTCATTGATGGCTATTCTCCCTTTCATTTACTGCCATATGTCCCTAAGGATCCAGGCTGCTTAGTTTCATTTGATTGGGTTTTAAAATCTATTTGATGAATTAGGTCCACCGAGGCACACCTCTGATGTGACATGAGCTCTATGAAAGTTATTTGGGATGCAAAGAAGTACTTAAATAATTGTTTTCAAAGTCTTCTCCTAAAAATGCAGTAGATTTAATCCAAACCAGTGAAAAAGTATGAAAGTTATATATATGTTTTCACCAACAATTGCTTATATATTTTTTAAAGTCATACCCATGCTTTTATGCTCTTTCATAAATCTGCCCTAGTCAAAGAAGGAAGGGATGTGGGCAGAATATAAAGAGGTGGTAAACCTAAGTAATTTTTTAATGAACAGCCATAAGATTGTTTTGCTTTGAAGAAAATATATGCAATGAAAATTCCTGTAGTCATATGCTTGGGCTGTTTGTGGTCGATAGCACTTTGCTTATGAAAGACTATAAAATGTCTGCATTTTCCCCACATCCAAACACCAGTCTAGATTCTAAATAACACAAAACCAAAACTTGGACCCAAATTCAACAGTGTCTGAGGAGGAGTTGTCTGTAAAAGGTAGATCTTGGATTAGACTTGGCAGCTGGACTAAGGCTCTTCTGGACCTCTCTGTAGAGAGCCTAAATGATTTGAATGTTTTTGCAAGTGTGTTGCATCAAACATGTACATTACCTTGTTTACATCTGTTAAGATGCAGGAGTTTAGTTGTTTTTATTCACATTCAAGACATATCAGCTTATAGTTGAGGGACATTTGCAGCTGCTGTCATTTTGACAGGTAAGGAATGTGATGTATTTAGGGAAGTACGATACTACCTGGGAAGAAACTGATATTTATTTCCATTCATGTATGAGAAATATTGCTCCAATGTACTGCCCATCACTACCATGGAAAAAAATAGAAGTGATGGCATAAAGAAAGTGCTTTGCAAAAAATGCAGGATGGCTGTGAGTAGCACTGTTTTAGGAGCTAAAAACTATGAAAGGAAATATTTAAAATCTATTTACAGGATTGGAGGAATTTAACATCTTAAACTACATCGCAAAATTTATGTCATCCCTCTATTGACAAAGGAACCACCAGCATTTAAATAGAATTTGAAATTTTGTGAGATAGTCATGTCTGCTTGATGGGAACAGTCTAGACTTTATGAGGCAGTGTAGCCCTCTCTCTCTGGGCCAGATACTACCTACTTATTTCCCAGTTTGTACTGCAGACTAGTGTGCAGAACCCAAAGCCTTTCTTCTGTCTGAGCATTGCTGATTCCCTGTGTTTGCATTATTCATCTCCTTTCCTTACATGCCCCCAGATCAAATATTCTCTGTAACAATCATCCTTTGAGCCAGAATCTACAGTAGTCATAATATAGCCTTTTCTCTGTCTAAAGAGCAGAGAATACTTCAAATTTACAGCTCTAACACAGCAGAGCTAAAAGTAATAGAATAAATAATGAAATTATGATTATAGCAACAACTGGTACATAGGACAAAATTAATTATTGCAGAAATATTTTCAATATATTTCATTAGAACTCTGTGTACACTGTGTTTTCCTTTACCTCTTCTGAGAATGATTTCTCTTTCCTGTCAACAAGAGTATAAATTCTGTGTAATACCAACAGTTTTTTTTGCCACAGGTGATGCATATCACCTGGTTTATTACCAAGCCACCTTGATGGTAAATGATTTTCATAATTTTTCAATGTGATAGTATTTTCATTCCATAGTGGAGTGATTTTTGTGGAGCATCCTCAGTTGCACAGTTTAGCACATCTCAGAAGGTAACCAACTGGAATGTCTTTACACTGAGTTGAATCTCTGAGCTGTCATTATCTTAGCTATGTTAACATTTTTGACACTTCTATACAGTTTTTGTAGAAAATTGTCTATTTTCTTTTTTTAAATGAAGATATATTTGTGGTCATATTTTAAATGAATAGTTAGCTAGAAGTCTTGAAGAATTTGACCCAAAATCAGATAAGATACTTTCGTTGAAGAAGTTTAGGAATTTAAATTGAAATATTTTGATGCTTGCCCCAGACTTTGTAACATCTGGATTTTGCTACTTACAGCAACATTTGTAGGTAGGTTCTGGAGTTATCATCATCACTGTCATTCTTATAATTTGTACTTTGCACTTGACAGTACAATGATACTTGTTTCATTCAATCCAGAGATCCATGTGTGAAATACAGCCTGTGCATTCCCTGAGTGAGCTGCCATCCATGCCACATGAACACTGCATAGCCAGATCCACTGGGAGAGGAGGGTGGTTGTGCTGCCAGTGCTTTCTAGGAAGGGGAGAGTTGGTGCTCTGAGAGCAGATGAAAACCTGTCTTATTTAGGCTGGGAAAAGTGCTAATGCTAATATGATTGCATTCTAGAAATAGATTTGTACTAGGAGAGAGGGAGAAGAAAAGGGGCTTTGTGTGAAAGGTGAAAGTCCAGTGTGCATCATAAGGATGAAATAATTTATTCTAAAATATTCATATCTAGGTTGGGTACTGCAAGAAGCATATATTTGTTACCATGCTAACACAGGGATATGTTCAATACTCCTCTGAGAGGTAGAGGAAGGATTACATTGCAAGGCTGTTACTGGTAGTTAAATGCTCATGGCCTCTACACAGACTTATAAAATATGAACTTTGTATTTATGGTTCTGGTGGTGGTGGATTTTTCTTTTTGATACCACTATTGTCTTCAAGAAATAAGATTATTCCTTCCATTTGTGTATAATGAGTTTCCAGTGCTGCTGATCTGTGCTTAGGGAAGGTTGTTTAGTTTGCTGTTTTGACACATTAAATTTATTATTGCATTTTGGTAAGGTAAAATGTAAATTACTGACCTGTCCCTGATTTTTGTTTTTGTACTACTTAAGTCTTGAATACCCTCATATTTTGAAATTCCAAAGGTTTTTAAAAAAAATTCAATGTTCCTAAATTGCTGTCACTCACTGTCTGAAGGTGTTTTTGTATTGTTGTCATCTGTGGAACCAGTGTAAGATGTGTCTTTATTCCCAGAATATTTGTGGTAGTTCCATCCCTGAGAACATCAGAACTCTCTTGACTCTTGTACAAAAGCTGAGTAAAGAGTACTTCTCCAATATTGCCAGCTCTTCTTCTGACAATGATCTGTTTCATAGGGTAAATTGTAATGGTTTGAGAGTTCTACAGATTAGCTGGATGATATTCACTCTAACACTACTGGAGAATGCACATTACATCATTTGAAGTGACCATTTCCATTTTCTGCTTTTAAGGTCAATGGGTATTTTGGGCCCACTTGATACCACTTACTGAAAATTCTTTAAGGCGCTCTTGCCATAGAGAGAGAGAAGATGTGAAAAGCTGAACAAAAATGAGCACTTTGCAGAGATTCTATATTAAATTTGGCAAGTGGGTTCCCATTAAATAAAACAGTATATTTAAGCACAAAATTGGGAGTTTACAACTCTTAATTCACTTCATGATCATGCTTGAGCTCACCTCCTTACACTGAACTCTGTGTGTGGACATGCACCTTCATAAATTCCCTGAGAAAACAGTGGGCATGTCACTTATCTGCATGGGCAGAGTTTAGTTTTAGCTTACAAAGTCATCAGATTATGTTAAATTAAAGTTACTTTGAAAGTTTATTATCTTAATCAGTAAAAAGACACTCTTTCTGGACTACAAGTGGTTTCATGTGTAAATAAGCTTCAGCAGGAAATGCATAAGGAAATATGTAAATAAGCTCCCTTTACTTTTTGAATCAGTATTGGTGCAGGCATTTTATCAGGTTTTGCTTTGAAGAGTATCTTTGGGCTTACCACAAGTCCACCACCACATCCCTGTATTTGATCATTTAGTCTTAGTAGATACACCAGAATTGCTTTTGTCTTTTTTAATGGTGATATTAGCTTAATGAATAGCTTCATGACCTTGTACATGAAAATTGTCTCATTGAGATCCAAAGTAGGGATTTGGCTGGTTCTGGCTGGGTTTTGGTGTACAGATGTATTAATCTGATATATTGCAATTCCTACCTCATCACACCAAAGACAGATAAAACTGGCAAATGGGAGAAGAAAAAGAGCATAAAAAATGAGAACTACCAATGGTTTAGCAAACTTTAATCTGAAAATCATCAGGAATAGAAATGGTTGTGTTGCTGATCCACTGCTTTGAGTTTCTTATGCCCAAACAGTTCAGTGACTAGTGCTGAGCTGCCCTGCCCCTCTTCAGCAATACCCACCAGTGGCAGCAAGGATGAGCATCCACCTTCAGCTGGACTTCAGGGAGCTGATGGCAGCACAGCAGCTGGGGCTGTCCTGCACCTCGCAGCTATGAGACCCAATTCCAACTCAGCCACCTTACTCCAGGAGGAGTGGACAGCCCACAGCCCCTGGAGCTCTCCTGCCCAGCAGTGGGCTGCCCACCAGGATCTGCCTCTCAAGGTTTCTGCCTCCCAAACTTGAGAGAATCCTTATCAGTTACTCAGTAAACAAAGTGGGAATAACAGTGCTGAAACTCTGAAATCTTGGCTAACAGATGGAAAGGATTGGTTGTGCCTACATGAACCTTTAGATGTAAAGACACAGACGTTGACCTCTGGGACTCTCTGCATCATTCTGCTCTCTGAGAAGGTGTTTAGAGCTCAGAAGGTGTTTATGCAGTCCTTTATGCAGTAAATACTTGTGTACCTTGCCATCAAATCTTGTTAAACCAGGGTTGCCCTTATTATTGAAGGTTGTTAACTCACAGTCTTATCTCAATCAAATATACCCATGTTTCTGTCTTGTGAGTGAAGTGCAGCACTCCTCATGCAATTCTCTGCAGAAATATGAATATGAGCTAGGAAATGTAAGGAGGTGTTTTCGGTAGCCCAAGGATGATTGTGGTAGAAAGAGAGAAAGGAAAGGAGCTGCCCAGATTCTTAAGCATATCTTGAATGATTTAATCTACTCCTAAAATGTGGATAGATATTTCTTTGGAGAAGAACCAAAACTGGTAGAATTTTGATTGTAAAAAAAATAATTACGGAGCTTAAGATCTGCCTGATATATGCCTGTGTATAAAGGTCATCCAGGCCCAGCACAGAAATGGGAGTAGGAATTCAATGAAGGCACAGATTCCTGACAGAAAGTCGTGACCCTTTCATGCCAGGCAGAGTAGAGGATAATGGATTTCTTGTGGTGAGAGGCACTGTGCCCAGTGGAATAGGTAGTGGTGTGCTGCCCTGCCGTGCTGTTTGTAATGCTTGCTGTGGTCTCAGTGAAGGCAGCTGCTTTAGATTCCCTGTAGATGGGAGTTCTCTTCAAAGGGTAAAAGTGCAAGGACCTGTTCTCCTGCTCCAGTGGAATAGGAGAGCCTAGGAACCAGTCAGTGTGCAGACAGCTGGTTGATAGAAAAATCAGATGCACATTGAAAATGCGTGAAATAAATAAAAAAGTAGTCTTAACATCTATCTCTTGTCAAAAGTCAGTACTTTTCTTTTCCTCCATTTGACTCAGTGTGCTGTTTTATTTTTTCAGGACTTAATCTGTTTTTCTGTCAGATTTTAATCATATTTATGGGCACAGATTTTTATCATATTTATGGATGCAAATTTTTTCAGTCCTTGGTCTGAAAACAGGTGAAAAGGCAAATTTTCACTAATTTGGCCACAAAATATTAGATGATGTTTAGTTAAACTTTGTTGCATTTGTCAGTAAATTTAATATATTAACTGGTCTGAGAAGTATTGTGCAACTGTAGAGTAGTAGAATAGATGTGTGAGTTAGGTAAAATTGCTATATTCTAAATTTTAGAATATTCAAAACTGATCCAGGTAGAATTTAAATTAAAAATTAAAATGATTCAAAGAATATTCTGAGTTGGAAGGGATTCACAAGGACCATGGAGTCCAACTCATGAGTGAACGAGCCATATGGGGATCAAACCCACACCTTGGTGTTATCAGCACCATGCTCCAGCCAACCGAGATCATCTCAGAGGTAAAAGTAATTAAAAATCTGAAATATGTATGCAGAATAATTCCTCTTACCATCCCAAACCTATGTGGTCTATGCTTATTGCAGATCAAAATAAATTCTTTGCTTGAGAATTCCTTCAATAAGGATGGTAATAATGTTTAGTCTTTGGTCAGATGTAGATTTTTCAAAACAAGATTTCTAATATTTCACCAAAGCCTAATTTCATATTCCCAGATCAGCTGAGTAACTCATTTTCAGCCTTCTCCAAGGTGAATTTTGTGCAAGTTTTAACCTGCATGCATTTTTGATACATGTGGAAATTGACTTTCATTTCCTGCATGCCTAAAATCATTTCATGTCTTGCTAGATTAATGCCATACATCATATTTACCTTAATAAGTTAAGAAAATGTCTTCAAAAATGTCTCCCTTAGAGCTAAAACTGGAATTGGGCCTTAAAGATTAATCAGCAGCTAACTTGCATTACATAAGGTGGAAATACTGGCTGGAAATAATAATGTTTAAAACAGAATAGTTATCCCTTTATATGATGTATTTTAATATGTTAATAATTTTTTTATTTCAAACCTGAATAATTGCCACTGGGACCAGCACATGATGTCTGTTTTTGGTTTCTTCAGAAAATATTGAATTTAAACCCAATTGAAAAATGCTCGGTTAAAAATCTGTGCCTTTTTATTATTTCCTGATCTGGCCTGCAGTTGGGTTAAATAATGAGTGCCAGTGGCACAGACCAGGTGACTGATTTTCCCCAAATACTATATACAATATTTTTAACTTTGGGGTTTCTTTTTTTATTTTCTCTAGTTGCAAATGTGGGTATGCAACCAAATGGTGCCTTCTCAGCCTATTTCATGGCTCTTTGGGGGAGCAGTAAAGGAAAATACCTATTTTTCCAGTGAAAGACACCAGAGAATGGAGACATGGACCTGGGTGGAAGTTAAAATTTTGAACATCTAATGTATATTATTTCAGCAAAAACAACAGGCTTGAAAGCATGAGCTCATATTAAATACATGATAGGAGTGCACAGAGGATGGAGGTGTTGGTGAATTTCATCCTTTCATTAATTAATCATGGTTAAGAACCACAATCCTCACCCTATGAGCTAAAGTTTAAGCACAGCCTAGCTGCCAGTTGTAATGAAGAGCTGGAAATGTATGGTTTCAATTTACACCAACAAAGGCTCAATAATTCAGTGTGCTTTGTTGAACCTTTCCCTTAGCTCCAGCTCTGATCTGCAGCAGAGAAACTCCTACTGAAAGGTGCTCTGCCTGATTATTGGTACAGGAGGTGACACACCCATGCTTTTCTTAAATTTCACCTGAGTTCAGCCTCTAACACTCACACTGCCTGGCCAGGAGGAAGAAAAATGAGTAAACATTTTCAGTACCTCTTGTAATTATCTGCTGTCAAAACCCATCATTAGCATTTTGCAGTTAGGCACGTGGAATACAGTGTTGAACTGCAAACACTCTTGGAATGCTTGCCTGTATTTAGGTGTGAGATGTCCCTTTCTGTATCTTCACATCCTGGTTTCCACTGCATGAATGGAAACCATTCAGGGAAAAAAGGGTCACAAGAAAAGGTTGTATCCTTGCAAGGAAACTCCTTGGGTTTTTTGAGATTAGAGATTAAATTCTGGTAATTTAGATACTAACTGAGGAAAGTATCTTTATTTGGGATGGGAATTAGGTGTTTAATCCCACCTTTATAATCATCTGCTTGTCTTTATCCACATGTGAGAAGCTTGCATGATTACTGCACTTTTCTATTCCTGAACTAGGTTGTGTTAATAACCTTGCCTAAAATGTATCTGCCTGATGCTGTGCTCACATCTGCAGACTTCATTTTACTGTGGTGATTTTCTGACAAATGTTTTCTTGTCCACTGCATGCTTATGACGCTATCAGTGAGATAAATTTAACTTCCCTTGCAAAACTAGTGCATGTGGGGGATGCTCTCCATCAGACCTGGATTTTATCTACAAGTTGAAAAGAATAAGAATATCGCACTTAAAAGCACTGTTTGCCTTCTCAAAGGGCTGCAGGAAGCCTCTGTTGAAATTGTAAAGCTTTTCAAACAGCTTTTCAAGGTTTTGTGTGTGTGAGAGAGGACTTTGTCCTCCTGTTTCCTTTATGTAAAAAGCTGGCTGTGTAAAACAGGGAAAAATACTTTAAAAGTTTTTCTGCCATGTATTTCTTTGCCTAGGAGGATGGAGGACTTTATGCTTTTTGTTTTGCCCCTTTATCTTTCACAATATGTTCCCTGGTCCTTGGGCTGTGTCAGAGGGAGTGGTGACGTTCTTGAGATGCATCCTGCCAGTGCTGGGTCAGATGGTTAATAGCCTCAGATTGGGGAAACCATGCTGCCTGTTTCTCATACCTCTTTTGCATTTATATGAGCCATTGTTCTGTGTGGCTGAAAGAAGAGCCCCAGCTGAAAAATACCTCACTTGCAAAGCATTCAAGCAGTTTTAAACAAGCATTTGGCTGGTTTTCAGACTGTTTCCTGCTGTAATTTCTGCCCTTCAGGGAAGGTGGAAGGTTCTCCTGTACAATTATAGCTGTCATTTTGCAGCAATCCAAGGATAACCGTGGGGGGGAGAAATCTTTTCTGCAGAATACATATGAAAGGAAATGTATATTGAAACAGATATGTGTAGATGCTATGTTTTGCTTTGAACTTTCTGAAGGAATACCAATATAATTTGGAAAATATTGCATGAAATTAGGATAATATGATGTATATTCAAACAATGCTTCCTAAGTGATCCCTGCCAAATTATACTGTGCAATTACAGGTTTATTAATTCAAGAATAAAACTTTAGAATTGCTAATCTACCAGTCTTGATTAGAAATTGGTGATATATTTTGTTTATTTTATGATTACATATGACAAATATTTTGCAAGTACAGCATGTTTTCCAATTATTCACAACCCTGAACAGATGAAGGAGTCCTTAAAAGCCATGGAATGAAGAGCTTCTGGCAGGGAAAGAGATATTTTTCTGAATATAAGATTTATCAGCGATAAAAAAGGATTCCGTGCACTGCATCAAGAAGTTGAGAAGTGTTTATGGTGGTAAATACTTTTACAAGTCCAGGAACTGACTTAGGTCTAAACTGGGAGCTTTCTGTCTGTCATCAACCACCTGGTTTGTTAACTAGCAATTGTGACATCAAAAAGGAATTCCCACCTTCCCCACCCTGCACCCCAGGGTATAAGAAAGCCAGCTTTGATTTCATGGTATTGCTTTTCTATGAACATCTGTTCAAAGTGTTTTTGTGATCAGCTAAGTTTTCTTAACCATCTGTGGACTGCAGTTGATTCCCCTTGTCATGAGGCCTTACCCCACTGATGTGTAATTGTAAAAAAGTGATGTAGGGAATGGCTTTCAGCAGCAGCAGTGACTGGCTTTCTGGTCTGGTTTGAGCTCCTGTCAGACTGTGTCCCATCATAGGCAGTGGGCTAGGAAGAAGGCTTTCCTTCAAAAATTGGTTCAAAGCACTTACATTTCTGTTTGAAATATACCTTGGAGAGATGCTCTTTGGCAGGATTAACTAGTCTCCTCATCAAGCAACATCAGAGCCCTCTGATAGGTTGCAGAAATTATTTCAAAACCAGAAAAAGTTTAGGGGGACAGAAGTTATTGGCAGAAGTTAGGCTTGCAGATTACTTGACAGGAACATCTCAGTCTTTGTGCCCAAACTGTGATTGAATTTGGTTTTGGTTTTTTTTTTTTCAATTAATCTTCATGTTTCTAGTGATGTTTATGTTTAATTGCCTGGTGCAATGAGCACCAGTTTACCTATTTTCAGCATACAGTGTATATATGGAATTCCCTGGAGTTGTCTCCAAAGAGGATGGTCGGGCATGATTTGAGATGTTGTGGGGAGTGAAGCTGAAAATCGTGGGGAGGGATTGTGACTGGAGTGGATATAAGAATGACAACTTCAGCAGGACCATCTCAGATTTTCATAAAATTTTTCTAAAAAGTAAAAAAATCAGTGTAAGACTAAGTATGGAGAGATAATCATGTCAATTCCCCTTTAAGTTTTTTGATTCTTTTCTGCAAGTGCATGCTCATGCTGTCCCAGGAAGAGCCCTTTTAAGCAATCACCAGCATGCAGGTGGAACTTTTTATCCTTTAACTGAGTCATGATGAGTTTCATCCTGTCTTTTTCTGTTGCACATGCCAGGCAGCTCTGTCCTTCTGAGGAGAGCAGCAATCCTGTTTGCTTGGTGTGACAGTGGTGGCCCACCAGCTTTGAATTTTCTCTGAGGTAAGAGAAGGGAGTGGTGGACTGTGAGAACAGGGCTGTTATAATCACTGATCTCCTTAGGATAAGCAGGTAAGAGTAAAGATAAAGTACAGACAGAGAACAATGCCTTGGGAATAGGGTTCCAGGTCACCTCCAAAACGCTCCACGACAAGATGCAGCTTTAGGTCAGTTTGTACCTATGTTCATTTGGTTCACAGAATTTAAATTCTACATCATGCTGGCTGCTGTCTGTCCCTATGGGTGCACTGGAAGAACAGATAACTGACTTTAAATAGTGCTACCAGGGTGTTGATGCAATTTCCTACAGCAGTGTAGTATGGGCCTAGAATATTCATTGAAAAGCTGTTTTGCATTATCAGAATATCAATATGCTTGCATAATACAAGTTTAAAAAAGAATTAGTCTTAGTTCCATGCAGACTTTTTTAAAATAGCATGGCTATGAGTTATTTGGGGGAAACTTCAAATAAGCTTAACATATTTGTGAAATATGCATTCCATATATTTTAAACTTTATTTGATCATTTACTGTGTGATCTTTTCCATTTGTCATCTTCTTCCCCTGATTTCTAGGAACCTATTGAATTCATAACAAAGGTGTTAATTGGTGGCAACACAAAGGTAGAGTTTATATTCTAATAATTTTATCTTTTCTTGAAAGGAGTCACACTATGTTCTCAGGCTCTAGAAGGTCAGGATTTCCTTTCTTCTCAAATATGGTTTGGAGAATGAATACTGTGAAGAATGGTAGGATCCTGATAATAACCCGAGTATTCTTTAATATTTTATAAAACTCATACTTTTCATCTCTGTTTTGGCCTAGCAGGAAATAATTTATTTTAAACTTGGTTAGAGAAGTTTGGGGAAGCAAAGAATTGGATATGATGTTTCATTGAGAGAATGTTTGTGTAGAGCACTTCAAAGGAACATACCGTGTTGGCTGGGAGCTCCCTTTGGGAGAGGAAGCTCTTGGCAAGTACTTTTCCTCTGGAATCCATTTTGTGATTGGTGTTCCAAAGAGCCCCATTATAACTTTACCTGTAGTGACACTCTCTGCATATTTTCAGGCCACCTAGCAAAGTGCCATGTCACATATTGCTTTTGACTTTTGATCTGCAAAGTGTGTTGGTCTTGCCATCTAGGAGCGCTTTTTAATTTATTTATTATATCTTTATTTAATTTTTGGTACAGCAGCTTGTAGCAGGTACATGTTCACTGTTGCTTGTATGGTGCTGTAACACAGTGGGACTGTGCTACCATCTACAGCTTGGTCTTTTTCCTCCTCATTTCTCTTTTGTGTCATGTCTTGCTGTATCTTTTCTATCATTTTTTTCTCTTTCCCACAGCTCTTGATCTTTGTAGAAGTCTTTGTTTCCAGTTCTGTCTCAGAGCCTGGAGCAGGACCACTGATGGAGATGTTTTCACTGATTTCAGTGAGCACAATTCAGAGCTGAAGCTGTGACTGTGCAGAGGGATGTACCATGGGACAGCACCCAGCTCATGGCATCTCCTCCCTGAAACCCAGATCTTGTGAGGAGCTATTCTGTAGGCAGTTAGTCCTCCCTAGGTGGTTTGGCCAAACAAAAGCAACTGCAGGGCAATATCAGATTCTGTGCCTTTTTAAATTGCCCTCAGGTACCTGATCTCTTACACCTCCATGAAGACAGGTAGCTGACAAGGATTCCTGCACCTGTAAGCAAAATTTCAAACAAAACACTGAAGCTGATGTCAAGGTTTATTTTTGCTGTAATATTTCTAAGTGGTAAGAGGTTGAGTGCCATTGAAAATGTTGTGAATTTCAGAATGGGATCGTGTTGGATTTGTAGCTAGTGGGAATCAATGAAGTTTCACTGATTTTACTAGGGATAGAATATTTTCATCCACTGAAGTTTTGTGATAAGATCAGCATTTATATAACAGTTTCTGAGTGCTTGGTTTGCACAGAAGAAAACCAATCAGCTTCATCCTCTGTTCAAAAAGAGTTTCCATACTATAAATCATCAACTGGTTTAAAAATCCAGTATTTTTTTTTAAGGAATAATTTAAAGCTTTTAATTAGTAACTTTTTAAACAGTTAATAAGTGTAATTCCTGAAATGTCCTATAATAAATAGCTTTTGTTAAAACAGAAAAAAAAAAACCCCAAACATCCCCTCTGCAATACCTACCATAGTTTTATTGCTGTTAGATTTGTGTGAATTCATAGATTGGTTGACTATCAATTGTTGTTGTTTTTGTTATGGAATTCCTATGCTGTCACTTCCCTTCTGTTTTCCTCTGTTTTTTTTCCTCTTCTGTGAAGGAGGAAATAAAAGAACTATAATGTTTGAGTTAATTAGGTAAACCACCTACAGCTAGGACAGATAGCTAGCACAGACAATGTTCAGAAGTTAGTCACGTAATGAGAGGGAATTTACTCAAAAAATGGAGGTTAAATCTCCCTGTGTATCAGAAAAGAGCTGGGTGAGGTCACAGATCACAGATATATAGGACAAAGCTCTGTTTAATTCAGAAAGGGGGGAAAAAAAAGGTTTGTTGAAATCTGTTTGAGTCCAAATCTGGAAAACTATTTTTACCATTTATCTTTCAGTGTGTTTCTCCTCTATGCCTTTCCCCTTGTACCATGCTAGTCTGGCAACCCAGAATATACTTAAAAGGCCTTCCCTTACAATAAAATGGATTTTATTTCAGGACTTGGCTTATTATTTGATCCTTTAACCCCCTAAGGCCAGTATTAGCAGTTGGTGTCAGGAAATCCCAATTCCCAGTGCCAAGGGGTTAATTGCTTTTTACCCTTTGATCTTTTTCTGCCCACTTTACATTCTGCCTGACCCTTTCACCACCTATAGGAGGTACACATACTTTTCTTTGTTGGCCTACTTCCTCAGTCTCCCCATAGTTTTCCTCACTGCTGCCTTGCCAATTTCACATTACATATTTCTCAACGAAAAAAAATGAAGTTGACCTGAATTTTTCCTTCTTATGCTATCCAATTTTCCTGGCAGAAAAGGTGCAGCGTGCTGTTATTGTATTTCTAGGAACTGAGATAGAGAGGATGGGCACGTGATATATTGAAAAGAAAAATTGAATATATGTATAGACTTATGAAATTGGACTGCTGATGTGTTAAATTTGGAGAGCTTTGTTGGATAAAAATAATTTTTATGTCACTTTAAACAAAACTAAAGTGTGGGGGATGGGGGAACAAGAGACCTTTAAAATTAAATAAAGGCATCTAAAGATTTTATTGTGAAGATAAGTAATCCCATAATCAAGCAAAACACAATCAAATTTGTCAGAAATATTTCCCATGTGAAGATAACCCCACATTCATTGAAAGTTTTGTTTTGTTGCCAGGTTACAAGCATAATACATTAACCTCTTTAGGGCTTCTTGTTTTAAAATGGTGATTTTATTCATGTTTTCTTCATACTCCACAAAGTCAGCAGTCAAGCTGATATTATGCCATAGTGCTGCTTGAAATCTTTGCAGTTGTCAGCAACTGACACTTTTTATGACGTATATTAATTTCCTTTAGAAAGTGAGAAAATATTCAAAATAACAGAGAAAATTTTAAAAAACCTATCTCCGTAGATTTTAATGGCTATAATTCTGAGAAATACTTCTGGCTCTTTACTGTCTCTGAAAATGTAATGTGCCACACCAACTTTCAGATTTTTTAAATAACTATATCACTAGTAAGGTTAACCAACATAAATAGAGAGAACTTGATTAGAGTATCCATATTGGATGGTCAATGTCAGGTCTTTGGTATGGAAAAAAATAAAACAGTTTTGATGGGGAAATGGAGTTCTATCAGCACTAAAAGTTACACACATTCCAGTGTATTTGTATCTCGTGATAAAATAGTCTCAATATTCAATTTTTCCTCCAGCTTGTGGTTTTATGAAATATTTTCCATGATGTTTACCTGGTCTGACAGAATGAGAACTCGCACATGAAGATTTTTCCACTAGCAGGGTGCTTAGGCCTAGTCACCAATCTTCTAGGCTACCTGTTCTTCACAACAGCAGTAGATACTTGATTCTCTCAAAAACCTGAGTGATATTCAGCTTTGATAAAAATGTGGTGCCAAGCTAGTAAGTGATTTTTTTTAAATGGAGGTGAAAAGCAGAGAAAGAAGGATGTGTAAACCTAGTGCAGTTATCTGAGATTTATTGACTCCAGAAAATAGATTAAAATTAAGAGTAAAGTTTTAGCTTTTGCGCATCCTGATGCGTTGAAAAGCTTACCTGGATTGTGCTAGTTCTTTGAAGCATTCAGTGAGACCCTGCAGGTCTTTCAAATTGTAACTTGAAGCAAAGTTTACATGCTCTTGAATTTCAGTATGAAGATAAAAACCTGTCAAGGTAATTTGAAAATTCCCACAGAAGTTACAAACTTAGCCCACCTTTCTTGCTGGTGAGTTTTGTCTATTTGGAGTTCACTGATCTCTTACTCAGCTAAAGTTTCCTCCTAGGAAAGGAGCTAATGCTTTATCACCTCAGGAGAGGCTGTTCTTTTTGTGGTGACATTTGCCTTCACGAGGCCCCAGGGCTGGAGCCTCTTCCAGTGATGGCACTGCCTGTCCCCTCCCCAGGGTTGAGCTTCCTTCCAGAGCACACAGATTCTTATTCCTCTCTTCAGGTGTGCTAGATCCTTCTCATTCTGGGACTGAATGTTTTGTTAAAGACCACATGGCCCTTAGAGGAATTTGGGAATTTTATGAGGTTTGCATAATGTCTCCAGCACTTTGCCACTTTCAGAGATGAAATGCTACATAGCAGGGACCTTTCCATTGTGGCTGCTTCAGAGTATGAGTTAGAAGGAAGAAGAGGGATCTCAATGACCTGTGGATGCCAATCTTTGTTTTTACTGTCTCTCAGGATCCTGCATGAGAAAAGTCAGAACTGGCTCCTCAGTAATGAAATAGGAATAATATAAAGCATGGCATTAGTAGATATGTTTGCTGTTTTCTGTAGAAGCTCATCATGGTGACTGAAAGTAGAGTCCTTTGATGTGAAAGCAAGAAAACCACAAGCCCCATCTAACAGCCATTTATGACAGCCCACAGAAAACAGTACCCCATGAATTTATTTATATTTCTGACATTTTTAATCCCCAATTTAAAAATAGACATTTAGCTTGGCTGCCTTAGCAATGGGTATCAGGCTTGTACTACCTTTCTCATTCATTATCCAGACTTTCATCTTGCTACACAATAGCTACACAGTAATAACTAGCTTAATTTCCCTTAGTTTCCTAAAAGTTTTGCTGTTAGGAAAGTGCAATTGCTGGATCTTCAGATCCTTTGTTGGTGACAGAATGTTTTTCCCTCAAAATGCAAAGAGAAGTACAACCATTAAAAAAAAAAAAAGAGGAAAATAGAAATGTTTCACTTCTACTTCTTGATGCAATATTTCATATCTTTCATGTTGACTTAGATCAGCAAAATTCTTTATAGAGTTTCTTTTCCAATGGGCAGACCTAAGACTGCATTTTCTAGAAATTACTGTAAAGTGCTCTGAAATGTTGCAACATAAGTTATAGTGAAGAGTTATTTTGGACTGACAAAGCCAAAGCATAGAAAGCAGTGAGTGAGTTTGCCAGAAATGTCTTGCTGAGTGCCCAGGCTGTTTTTGCATTGGCTTGGAGATTTACCTTCTAAGAAAGGGTTGTCAGAGGTGGATATCCATGACACTGGGCTGCTGGCTCTGAGCTAAACCACAGCTGCAAATGGTGAACTATCCTCTGAATAAGTGGCACCAATTCTGAGCCACTGAATGATCTAGTTTGTTCATCTCTTTAGCCTTCACAGGAGTAAACAATACAGAAATAACTCCTGGTTTGAGGAAAAGGGTAGGTGAGATGCACTACTCCTCCTCTGCAAGTTTAATCAGCTCTTCTGACTACTTCCTTGAACCTTACTGAAAAAGGGATTTGATTAATTATTTTTGATTTATTTATTTCTGTCACAGCAGCGGATTGCAAATTACAGGATCAAGGTACTTATCAAAATCTGAATTTCTGTGTGTTTGAAAGCCAAGGACAAACCTTCATGATTTCCATGGACTGCAAACCTCTCTACTGTGTGCCACATTGACACTGTCAAGCTATTACCTGGAGTGTCTTGTAGCTATTCCACATTTAAACTTGACTTTGACCTTTTACTGTTTTCATTCCCATGACCTCTTTTACCCTATTGTCCAATTTGAAGGACATCACATCTGTCTGGCACCAAGTTGTGCCAGTACTCGGGAGCCTGAGTAAATGTTACAAAATAAGACCAGCTAATTAAAAACCTGTAGTGTTGACATCTGTTTAATATATGCAATACTTCCAGAATTTGATAGCAGACCACCTTACAGTAGCAAGGGTCTAAGTCAGACTGTTTAAATAAAGTAATAATGAAGTATGGGGATGTGGTTGTAAACTTGGAACAGCTCCAAATGGGGTAATAAAGTGTGCTAATTGGTTCTGAGAATTGGAATGCTGTAAAAGTCAAATTTTACCACAGTGACTATTATACAGTGGAATTAGCTTGGCTACTCTTGAGGTTTAAAATATACCTAGCCATTAAGAGGCAAAGTCACAAGATTATGGGGATTTGACTCAACTAACAGAGATTGACAAGTTCATTTTCATTTCTGGAGATTAAGATAACAAGAACATCCTAATTAACTTATTTAGGTAAAGGAGGGGTCTGTACAATGGCATTTGTTTCAAAAAATTAGTAGTACTGACAGGCTTGATTAGGTACCGTGCTGGAACACTACCTAAAACTTAAGTTATGATTTCAGTCACTTGAAATGAAGGTAATTATTTGTTTTACCATTATTCAATCAAGTTGTAGAACAACTTCAATTGATTAAATTCATTAAGTTAATAAGAAGTACAGAGATTCTGGCTTTGACAGTGTTGAAATATCTGAAATATTTAAGCTTATAAAACACAAGCAAAATAATTTTGTACCTAAGTGGTGATCTCAATGAAATGCATCACAAATGTGGTAGCTATTTAATATATTTCTGTAAATTTTAAACCAAGAGGAACTGCTAAGAGGTTTCTACTTCAGTGTGTACTGTTATTGAGGCATTCCATTTTCTGTGGCAAAAACCTCTCAATCCGTTCAAAGCAATTTTTTCTATTAAAGTTTGGGATTTTTTTTTTTAATATTGCTGGGGTCAATATGATATCTTATTGCAACTTAATGAAAATGTCACCATTTGTGTGATGTTTTCTGGATCTTTAAGGCCATGATCACTGGCATGTGACAATGAACCAACAAGAGAGTGAGTCATGGTTGTGGCAATGGTAGTTATGCTACCCAGTAAAAGGTATTTTGGGAGCTACTGGGAGAGGCACAAAGGGAGCATTTGGTTCCTCCCCTGTTATTCTTTGAGTCTATTCTAGGCTGAGCTAATTCTTTAGTGTGAATGCAGTGTTAGTTGAAATAAAGCCAACTGTGTTCTGTCCAGTCTGTCCTGGTGGGTGTGTGTTGGAGCACATACCAATGGTATGTGATGGTTAGAACAGAAATTTGTTGGACTTTATAGGATCTGTTTCCTGCAGAGGCACCTGCTACTAATAACCAGCTTCTGAACATGAAGAACTTGTCAGGTACAGAGAAAATACCTGCTGGAGAAGGATAGGGAGTAGGTGCAAGCAAGAAGATATTTTTCTTTAAATCTGTAAAGTCTCCATATCTGAAGTAAAATAATTTAGAAAAATAGAATTTAAAAGATGAGGCATAAAAGTTAAAAAGAGACAGGCCTTGTTTGCAGTTGTCTTTACTTGTACTGAAGCAAATGAAAAGATAACTGCAATAGAAAATTGCCATTAATAATTCAATTGGAAACAGGTGCAACAGTATTTAAACTGCACAAAGATTATGTTAGTTTAGTATCAATTAACAGCTGTGGGGTAATTGCCCTTTAAAAATGAAGTTAGGAAATTGTTGGCAACAATAACAGTAACCCAAACTATGACAATTTTGCTAATTTGATACTTGGATCACCATCAGATGCTCAGATGATTAGGTTTTCCATTGATAACTGGATTTGTGGGGAGCTTTGTTGCTAACGAGTACTTGTAGAAATGATCAGGTAATAAAATAGATTGATTTAGTCTGTTAAATTTAGAAAATACTTATCTTTTTAATGTACTCAACTGTCAGCATAATATGATGTGAGAGGAAATCTTATGCTTGAGGAATTTATTTTTAAAAGAAAATATTTACATTTAAACATCACAGAACTGTGATGTTTACCAATATAGGTATTGTAAGGGAAATGTGATTCATATGGCATTTACTGTGAAGCTTATATGATGATTATATCCTTCTTAAGATGTGCCTAAGGAGGGCTCTTCTTGCTTTTTGCATGAATGAAAATTTGCACGAGGTCTGTTGTGTAAATCTGTTGGTTATTTTCAAACTTTTGACTAAATAACCCCTCTTTAGACTTATTTTTCAGCAACTTTATTTCAGATAATTCTCCTGCAAAATAAACTCCATAGTTTTGAAGAAAAGGTTGGTGGGAATACATCTCTGTCACAAAGCAGTGACACCTTTTCTCTTCTTTCTGATCTCTTTTTGTTTTCTATCCCCCACTTTTGTTTTCATTTTCCTCTCAGGCTACAGATAGGGTGCAGAATAGTGATGAGGCAGAATTCAGCATAAATCCAGACAGTCATTTGCAGATAACTGCCTTGGTCTCTAATCAGCCAAAGTGTGCCTATTTTCAGGAGATGAAATTGACTCTGTTCCATCCTCCACAGCTTCCATATGAGCCAATATCTGTTCTCTGTTTTTTTGTAAAGCACCTCTTGGTGGTACATCCTCTTCCATCAAGAGAGTACAGCATCTCTTGTTCCTAGCTCTTTTCTGTTTCAGATATTTAAGTTTATGAAAGTTTAAGGATTCAGGGCAGCTGCTACAACAGCAAGTATCGTCCATACACCTTGCACTTGCCTTCAACCAATATTTCACAAAGATAAATAGTTCAGATTATGAAGAGGTATTAAGATGGGGATCTCTGCTCTTATCTTTTATGTACCACAAGCCAGTTAGGAAAAGTTGGTTGTAGCACCAAAGTGCTTGCATCAAGATAACTCCAGAAAGCATTTTTGATGTTGATGAGATTTTTTTGTCTAAATAATCTTGTCAGATATATTATAAATGCCAGTTATTTTCTGAAACAAATCTTACTTCTGTGCTGCAGTCTCCAGTGCTGCATGACAGTGTATTAATCACTTCACCTCAGCTTTAAATCAATTTTCCTTTGGAAATATTATTTTTGATAGCCTTATGGAGAATAGCTGGCACACACTTGAACAGGATTTGACCAGAAGAGCATTAAAAATCCATTAGTATCCATGTGTGCTGAAATAAGTGAGAAAACCCACTCAGTTATTTCCACCAGCCCCTCATGAAGAATTTCATGATCTGTAATGTCATGATGGGCTTCTACCACGATTAGCCCTGATGTACACTCCATTTGACTGGGTCAGATGAAGTTACACCAGTGCACACTGTGTGCATGTGCTGTGTGATGTGTTGGTTTTGCTGTACACAGACAGCAGACCAGATGAGGGTTTGGTACTTACCATTAGACCTTCTAATGTGGACAGGTTAATATTTTTTAAATACCATTAACCTCTTGGTCATAAGAACCCAAATCAGATAAAAAATAGTAATAAACAAAAAGGCTTCTGAAATAAATCTTTTGCTAAGAGGGAATACAACTTCCCCTGGGACACTGTAATTGGAAAGCACAAGCTTTGTCACAGTTCCCAAGGTGTGCTCACAGTGCAGGGTTGGTGCCATTCATCCTCCTGCTATTAATGAATTCTCTTCCTTTTTGATTACAGCATTCTAATAGTTAAAAATGCAGCCTGACTCCATACTGACCCGACTGATCTCACAGTAAGATCACTTGTTAGGAACTCAGCTGTGCTAATCTGGGAATTAAATTCTTTAGGCTACAAAAATACATTAGGACTGGACCCAGTAGCATCATTCCTCTTTCCAGGCTTACAGCTGCTACATAGCAAGTAGGGATCTAGTGCATGGAAGCAGCTGGAGAGGTTAAGGGGGAATCAGAAGAAACAAATAAACCACTTTTTTTTTCCCTTCATTTCTCAGACTCTACTGTAGAGAAAATACCCTGCCTAGTCTACTTCTCTACCTGCCTAGAGACCTCTGCTGCCCCCTGATGTTTCCTTTACTTTTTTATATGTAGAAATTGAAGGTTGAAGATAATTTCTCCCAATAAATTGGTCTTTTCTATGCTTTTCTACAGTGTCAAGGACAGCAGAACTCCTGCCTCAGCCAAGGTCTGTGTGTGTTAATGTCATCTGTAGGTTTTAAATCAGCCTCTAGATGAATCACTACCTAGAAAAACCTCTGTCCTCTAATGCAGTTAAAAATAGGGAAAACCTGTTGATACATTTTCATAATAATTCTCCACTTCAGGATGTATGTTTCCATGTAAGTACTGTGAGACATTCTAAAGTTACACATTTCTGCCTAATTCCTGAATTTCACTCTAAACCCACCAAACAGACCCTTTTTCATAAGATGATTCAGTCTGCCACCACAAAAAGCCCCCAGAATTTGCAATCTACTGCCCTTACTCTTTCCATGATAAACAGCAGGACAGACCCAGTAAGTTGACAGATGCTCAGCTGTTAGGGTAGTTTGATGAAGTAAATAAAAATAACAGTTTTTGCAGTCAAGATTTCATTCTACAGGCTTTGGGTGCTCTGCAGGTAATTACATCTACCTGTCAGCAAGAGTGTGATGTGACCAAAATTTACAGAAGGGGTTTTGTGAGTTCCTCCAGGAGCTTTGAAGAGTGGAGATGCAGGAAGAAGAAGCTGTCCTGCACCAAGAGGGACGTTGAGTCTTCTTTCCCATTTCTCTTTGGGTAGTGTGCAGACCAGGCTGTAGAGATCTCTGCTGCTGTCAGCTGTGAGCTCTGAAATGGGTGCATTTCTGAATGAGAGCTCACACACAGCTGGAAGTTCATTTTCATGGGCTTTCTGGTTGTATAGTTGATGGAAAAAAAACCAAAACAACCAATAAAAACCTGAATAGGATTTACCAGTACCTTAAAATTTGAAGGTGCAAAAATCCTGCTTACTTACAATTCTGATTTTCAAAGACTGGTTTTTGAGCAAATACACATGATATGCCTAAGAAGGAAGTGTAACTACAAATTGCAATGTTTATTGTCTCCTATTCTGAACAAATACTCGAAGGATAAAACACCAAAAGGATAAAATATTTTATTTTATATTAAATGATTATATTTCATATGAAAAAACGCTTTTATGGGTACATCACAGTCAAATTTCAGTAATATATGTTAACTAATATGCACGATCATTAAATAATTTATTAGGTTTTTCTTTTTATTTCCTAATTTTAGTTTATTCCTATGGAATGAAAGAAGGAAATGTAAAAATTGGGACAAGAAGGAAATTTTTCTTTTCTTGGCCTTGTATGAAATTCTTTTCATCCTCTTACTCTGTGAGCACAGAAGGAAAAGTGAAAATGAACTTCAAACTACTTACCTTTCTTTCTTGGTTATATTTTCTTCCAGAACCTGTCATCTGAAGTGTTTCCTCAGGTCATCTTGACACCTTCATGTAAGACTGTTGTCTCTGCCCCTTACATCCAAAAGTATTTTCATTTTTGGCCCCAGAAATCCTAGCTCCTTACCCATTTTTCTCAGATTCATTTTCTACTATCTGAGGCAAATATTTCCATACAATTAGATCAGTATTCTTAGGAAACTTCAATAACCTTGCAATTACACTGGGAGCATGTAATTGTTGCTTGGGTTTTTTGTTTTTTGTTTTTTTTTTAATCTTAAGTTTGTTGGAATTCTGAACAGTCTGGTGTTATGAGGATGTTATGTATCATTAAACACTGGGGTTTTTTTTACCAAGACATACTGTGCAGTTTTATATGTAGCTCTTAACAGGCAATTAACTGTGGTAACTCATCAGTGGACTGAAGTGATTGTTTCAGGAGTTAAACATCATTGTGGTGTCCAACTCGAAGTCCTCCACTCTGTTCTGTGCTGCTCCTGGCAGGGGGATGCAGCCTGGACAGCAAGAGGTGAGGTTTTGTTAAGCTCACATGATCTTTATGGGTCCTGTGGACACACCTATGGGGTCTCCTGTGATGAGCAGTGAGGATGACATTAAAATGCAGGTAGGAATCTGTAGAGACACTATGACAGACATTGAGAAATTAGAAGCTGCATTTTGGCTTTTCGTTTGAGCCAAAAGGTCTTAAAGTCTCCCAAACTCAGCCCCAGACATGCTGCAGCTCTGAACAGAGACTCACAGAATAGCCCAGGTTTGAGCACACCCTGAAGGATCACCTGGTGCAGCATTTTGTGGAGAAGGAGCCTAGGTGACATCATCTAATGTCAGTCCAGTTCTATCCTGGAAACTTCCAGTGATGGGAATTCTACCATGGGAATTCTACCTGGAAGGTTGTTCCAGTCACTGGTTGCTCTCACTGTAAAAAATTCTTTCTTATATCTAGGTGAGATGCCTGATGGTGCATCTTGTACAGATTGTCCCTTGCTCTCTCCATGTGGCTCCCTGTGAGGAGAGACCTTCCTTTCATGTTGTAGCTGCCCTTTAAGCACTGGAAAACTCTGATGTTGTTCCCACTTGAGCCTTCTATTCTCTGGGATGAAATTATCTGAGTCCTCAAAGCTCAGGTTTCTCAGCCCTTTGGGGAACTTTGTGACCCTCCTCTGGACCCTCTGTCCAGTCTTCTGTAATTGGAGGGAGCAGAAAAAGTTGAAGTAGTCCAGACAGATACAGCCTGGCCAGTGCTGAGCAGAGGAGTCAGCTGGCTCCAGTCCTGCTGATGACTTGCTGAGGTATATTGTGTTGTTGGAATGTTTCTGTGGTGAGATGTGAGTGATAAATATGCTTATAATTACCCATTATGGGAAAAAAAAAAACTGTACAACCTTTGTTCCCATTGTGAGTCTGTGTAACTTGGCTTCCAAAATCAGGGCTATTTTCTGCTATGAAATAGGTATTCTGCACTATAACTGGGTCACACATGCATGTGAAAAGGAAATAATGTGGTGAGAATAAAAATAAATTTATAGCACCTAGATTGTGTAGTGGCTGCTCCTCCATAAATATCTTCAACAGAAAATAACATATTCCAGGTGTAAGTGGAAATATAACTAAAAAGGAAGGGAGGTGACCAAAAATAAAGTGGAGGAACCTGTCTAATAAGAAAATACTGAAGAAACTAAAAACTGCATGACTTCAGTCCCACATCCCAGCACAGTTAGAAAAGTAAATAAAATTAGAGAGAAGTTATCACAATGGTCAACATTAATCTTTGTTAAAAGACTAATTTCTAGTGGCATGGAGTGGTTTTGTATTCCAGCAGCACTTGGGCAATCAGAGGCATTCTTGATAGATCAGATCAGGCTTCTGGGTCAGTCTCCACTGTGATGAAGTCTGTTTGCACCTGAAGAACCAAATGTCCCAAACTTTATTTTTTTTTATTACTAAGTCATACTTTCTTGCTGAACCAAGCGTTGACTTTGTAGTTACTGTTTGAGTGGGATTGTCTGAATTCTCCCCAGATTTCCCTCAGAAGAATGTGGAACAACATAAGATGCAAGCAATGGATTTCTGATACATAAGGATGTTTTTATAAGCTTAGAAACACTCAAAATTGCCCTAAAAGTAGTTGCCTGGGCTTTTACCTTTTTGTTGTTTTGCACAAATAGAGAAAAGGAGCACAGGTAAAGAGAGAAAATGAGAGCTGTGTGAGACAGACCAAAAGATAAGTTGTTTTAGCTGAGAAAAAGAAAATAAAATCATTCATTTTGGAAGAAAATTTGAGGATATGTTGCACTATCATTTTAAGAATCTAAACTTTGCCACCATATAGAATTAATTAGCAAGATGTATGATTAACTTCATGTTGCACTATTGCTGTGTACTTTAGAGAGTATCACAACATCAGGTTTTCTTTCAGCATGAATGCAAAAAGAACCTTTAAGTGAATCCTCCGTGTTTTAGTTTTTTGCTAATTTTTTCAGAGCAGTGAGAAGTAATTTATAAGTCCAAGATGGAACATGCTTCTTTATGAAAGTTGGTGTTTTTCTTTCATTGGGATTTTTTCTTTCCCTTTTTTCCCTTGAAAGGGAGAGGTCACATTTGAGGCTGACTCTTATGATGTTGTTATTATTATGAATGCTGCTGCATTGTGTTGGACACCACATCAGTGGCCTATTTAATACCTCAGTGTATACACATGTGGGCTGCTTTTCTAGTAGATATTGCTTTTGTATTGGATAGCTGAAAACCTTTTTGTAAAATTTATTTTCCCTTTGTTTTCAGATATGCCTACTACACTAGGTAGCACCTGGAGCTCATTTGTTGTGTTTTAAATTTGCCTGATTGATATATTCAATACTATTTAGCAAGTCAGTGAGCAGATCTCTTTTTTTTCTTTATTCCTCCTCAAAACAAATACTTCACAGACAGAAGCTTTGTAATTGATCTGAAATGGGATGGACAGAATCATCCATACTCAAACACTGGCTCTTTAGTTCCTGTCAGCTTCTGGTCTTTGTTTAATCAATATATTCAGCAGTGATGCAGGATGAAGTGGCCAGGTCTGCAGTGGCCAGTCTACAACAATTCCGTATATGGCGTTTGTAAAATTGAGAATTGATTTTGCTCCACTGTGGAATGTTTAAAATAAATTAATTAAGAACTTGATCTGCATTGTGGAAAATTCTGGTTTAGAGACTCTTGCTCAGATTGTAGTGAGAAAGTAAAAGATAGCAAGGACAGCTTTGAATTTAGAGAACACCCAAGATGGTGATGGGGAGGGTTATTCTTGTAATCTTGGATTTTGCAGTCAGTTTCATATAGCTGAAAATATCCTGCCTGGATGCAACAATGATTTTTAATTTTGGCCATCAGGAGTAGTAATGAATGTTTGAGAAGTGTATTGCTTTGCAGCTGTTGGTCCAGATATGCAAGTGAGAAGGGAGTTACAGAATGCCAGGAATATTCTATGACTGTTGTCTTTGTGAAATCAATTTATTGTTTTTACAAAGTTGCATTTGCATGTAGATAGCTCAAATAA
This sequence comes from Haemorhous mexicanus, assembly GCF_027477595.1. Lineage (NCBI taxonomy): Eukaryota > Metazoa > Chordata > Aves > Passeriformes > Fringillidae > Haemorhous > Haemorhous mexicanus. The sequence continues at coordinate 20,325,067 of NC_082349.1, read as the reverse complement.
GAGAAGTTTTTGCAATTTTTTTAAATTACAAGTTTTCTGTGATAAGCTTCTGTTTGCTGCCTGCTTTTCCATTCTCTGATGCATGCTTTTTCATCAAATACTTGGTAAAATATTTAAGCGTGACTTAGAAGAATAACTTTCCTCATTAACTTGTATATAATTCTGGTTTTCATGTATAAACTTTCAAATATTTTTTCAGTAAATGTGTCCTTCAAAAAATGGAAAAAACAGCTTTGGTTCTCCCAAAGTACCTTGCAGCACAGTGCTCAGGCTGAGGACATTAAAAATATTTATTCAGAGTGCGGGGCTCAGTGAAGCTGCACCATCTCCTAAAGTCAGGAATTAGAATGTGTAATTTCAGTTAACCAACATGAGGAAGGTGTTAACATAATGAAATTGAAAAGCATGACCTAGAAGTTTGGAATTTGGGTGTTGGGTTTGTGTTTTGCTTTTGGTGGTGGTGGTGTTGGCGACTTTTTCCTTCAGTTTGTGGTGTTGTAGTTCTTTCCTTCTCCCCTCCGCCCCTTCTTCCTTTTCCTTTTTCTTTCTTTTTCTTTTTTTTTAAGTGAACAACTAAAGGTCACTGTAGCAATAAATTTTGTTTCTATGGAACAATTTAAACAGCTAACTCCTTACTTCTCTCCTTTCATTCTGTGCATTCCAGTTACTCCTACACTACTTCAGCACAGCCAGGAGTCAAACAAAAAGGTCACTGCCTGGCTTACTTGTGCTTTGGTCCACCATCCAGTCAGCCTGCCTGCTGCATTACATTGTCAGAGTTAGCCCTTCCATTGACAAGCCTATTGATTTCCTGATTAATGTACCTCTGCTTTATTGGCATTTACTGCAGGAGACATAATTTTAATGTTTGGATGATCAATAGGCCCATCAACACCAAGAATTCCTACTGTTAGCTTGCACAGCTCTAACTATGGGGAGTTGTATATTTCTTGATAAATACTACAGGGAAGCCGTAAACATTAGAAAAGCAAAGAAAATTGATGTTCTCTGTGGATTCCTATTGTATTTCAGCCCTAGGAGGGAATGCAAAAACTTTCAAGTAATTCTCTGTAGGAAAGGCAGCCAACAGGTACTTGATCTCTGGGCTGGAATATAAATGTGTGGGAAGTAATTACTTTCAGAATTTCCATTGTGTAATCACTTTATCTCAAATGTGTAAATACCCATAAGAGAAATTATGGTTTTTATTCAGTTTTAGATTAAGAAATTGCATTTTAAATGCCTTTGGTTAACTTCATTATAGGAAGGGAATTCTGTGGCTGTCATACATGCTTCTAAACTTGTCTCTCTCCAAAAATTACACAAGGTACCTTAAGGCATCTACTTAAAATATAGCAGTTTTTGTCTTGGAATTGTAACTGACTTTACAGTCTTCACTTGTTACCAGTTTCTTTTCTTCCTTTTGCCTTCTCACCTGCCCTGTTTCAGGCTTTTCAAACCCTCACAGAATGAAGAGACTGATTTATTTTTCCCCACTCAGATAAAGTAGTAAAATTAAATGGTCACTTTTTTTTTAAGCTTTGAAATTAGCTAAATGAGAAAATGACAAAAAATTGTGTCATCTACCTGAAACTTTACCTAAATATCTTTCAGACTAGATTCCTTCATTTCATTAAAGTTTTTATTTCCCAGTGGCTGGCAGGCTTCCTGTGTGATCTAAAGGAGATATTTCAATGGCTTTTCTCAGTATCTGAGAAAGTGCTTGTATTTGAATATTCTCCCAAGGAGCACAATTTTGTGTGAATGCCCTGGTTAAATCAGTGCTGGTTTAGCCTTACAGACAGGGAGGTGATGGCTGTTTATCTGGGAATTTATGCAGTATCTTAAAGCTGGTTCTTTCAGTCAAAGATCTGGACCAAGGCTCTGTATCTTGAGAGACAGAGTACACACCATTCCATATTAATCAGGAAAACAGAAGGATGAAGTGAAAGCTACTGCAAATTTCCCATCTCCCAAAAAGCAGAAACTCTCCTCTTAATTTCCTGCCAATGAGGACTAAAGTAGTTCCAAAACATCCAGCAGTTTCCAAGCATACAATGTAAGTATTTTGATCTTTTGGTATAAATTTCAGATGCTGGAGTGTTTATCACTTTCTTCCAGCATTGACATATCCCAGTGGATGAAATTCTAAAGCAAAAAGAATCTTAGTGTGATGATTAAATCCACTAAAATTAGAATCACTATGAAGATCACTGAGGAAGGTGCTAGTGACATGCAGCTAAATCCTCTGGTATATGGAACTGAACAGAAATGAGGTCAGTAGTGAAGGCATTAGTTTCCCTTATTTGTCCATGGAACTATCTTCAAATATGCCTGTATTCCTGAAATAATTCACCAACCTGATGTTGCAGAGATGTAGAGATATCTATGTCTCTGAAAGTTCAGAGCACTGGTGAATGTTAGACTAAAACAAGCATAAAATATTATAAGTAGGTGCTACTTCTCGTGTCTGTCTCTGTGTTTGATTTTACTAGAATCTTAATTATTGCACTTGCAGCAAGCCAGATAGTTTGAGTCATAGCTTTCAAGTGATTGTTTTAACTCTTGGGCTCTTTAAAGCCACAGGGCTCCCTGAGGGGATGCTGGTGCTGCCTTTTATGTCAGTGACTTTGGGTCCCAACTTGTGTTTCTATTCTCTCTTTTGTTGAGTAGAGGCTTGCTGTGCTGAGATTTTACTGGTTTGTTTTGAACACTGTGGGACTCTCAATTCTTCCCTAGGGTCTGTCAGAGAAAGGCTCTTGCCTTTCTCCTGGGCTGTGGTGGGGCAGAGGGCTGGGCAGTGAAGGAGTGCTGTGTAGCTGCTGTACACAGCCTGGCTCCAGTGCAGGTTGGGCTCTTCTGCCTCACTGGGGAGAGTCAGTTCAGGCTTTAAACCCAAGGATTGTAAGGCTCAAATGCTCACTTTGATTAGATGTTTGCTTCTAATTTTGTGTTCTCTCTATAAACTCTGTGTGAGGGTATAAATCTTCCTTGCCTAAGGAAGTGTGTGAGTCTTTATGCATCTACATTTTTGTTAAGGACTTTAATATATAAATCTTTACCTGAAACAGTAGAATGATTGAGTTCAGGTTTCAGTACATAATGACCCTTTTCAGCCTTAGGCATCTTATTTAACTTCCCTGTGATTCATATCATTTTGTGTTACATAAAGATAATTTTAACTCCATTTGATCCTGAAACAAAAATCTTGGGTAAGTACTAAATTAATATACAGATTTTTTTTTTCACCACTTCACTCTACCCCTTTTGTGTGATACCACTTTAACACAGGTACCAATCAGAAAGATTTAATAGAAGAAACAAATTGCTTTTATTTCATAAAGGAGAATATACTCCCTTACAAACAGTTCTGGCAATATTCAGGAAAAATGATACTTAAGTTTCATTTTCAGGATTGGTAATTTATCCATCTTTTAGCCTCAGGGTTCTCCACAATTCAGCTTTCACTTTTTTCCCTTTTTTAAGCAATCACTATAGCAACCCAGTGTTATCTGATGAGCAGTGCACACAGAGGGCAGATAGCCATACCTGCAGCACAAGATTAAGAACAAAAAAAAGAGAGCCAGGTAGACCACTGAGGTGCTGTATTAGCCTGTCACACAGAACATCTGAGCACAAGAGGCACTTTTGAAGTTTGTTAGCAGGGACAAATTTTTTGAGGTGTCATCCCCCTCAGGAGAAATTTGAGCTTGATTGGTGGTTTCTCCTCCAGAATGGTCTCTGGCTGAAATAGCAATGCAGCTGGTGGATTCTATCAGTGCATAAGAGCTGTGTGAAACATTGACCAGCTTTTAAACATTGTTTATTTACTTCTATTTGTAAGCCCTGCACTGGCCCAGGTATTGTAGGGGTAAAACTCTGCATTCCTGCTGCTTTCCTGATTCCTTTAAGCTGTGTCTAGCCAAGAGAAGATGTGAGGGGACAATATGAGATAAGGAGAGGAAGGTGTTAGAAAAATTTTAGGTAAAGGCCTGGGTTTGAACTTAATTAATTAACTCCATGGGATTTGACAGATTGTGTCAACCTTTGAAACCTGCAGAATCACAATATGTGAATTCCAATGAGTCAGTTCTTCAATCTTTATTCTTCTCGATTGGTTCTTAACTAATATTAATTGTGGCAGAGGATTGCCTTGGAGTGGAGTAGCATCCAAGGGGCAAAGCAGTGCTGTACAGCTCAGCCCCAGAGCTGCAGAGTTGATGAGCCAGCAGCAGGCTGAGGTATGGGTAGAACTCTTAAAGAAAAGGCACACCCAAAGTCACCCACTGGGTACTCCTGTGGTTCTGTCTCTGTTCAGGAGGAATGCAGAGGACTTTCTATCCCTGAGCATCTTGGGTTTGTTCTTACAACTCTGTGCTGACCAGCCTACTTTCTTTTCTCTTTGGCTGTGCCAGTGAGAGCAGCACTAGGAGCAGGGAGAGGTCAGTGCTCAGCTACTCTGCATTTTCCCTTCAATGCATAGTCAAGCATTCTGGTTGCATCTGTCATATTAGTTGCAAAAGAAATACCTTCTATAAAGAAGAAAACTTCTATATAATGCATGAAAAGAAAGGAATTTTCATGTGCTTCATGTGCTGTTCTAGACCAGTCAGGACCCTTGTGTCTCCGTGGTGCTAATTCTCTGTGCCACTGGAAAAGTGAAAGGAGCACATTTTCCTTTGCTGCTCTGAAAGAGGGGATATGTTTTAAATAGTGCTTTTCAAGGAAGGCCTTTGACTTGCTTTGGTCACGGGTGCCAGAGCTCTGCTTGTACCCATGCCTCCATTGCCAAGAGAGGTTAATTGCACCACCTTCTGCACCTTCTGAATATGAATAGACATTATTTTGCATCCGTTGATATACTGGTATACCAAGAGAGGTCACTGCATTCTTCAGCTCAGCAGTTGTCAATTTTCTCTTTATAGCCTCACCCCAGGCCCTACATGAAGAAGAGAACTCAGTGAAATTCTCTCACAATTTTCTGGAGGGGCAAGGCATACACTGCCTGCATTGGATCCCATTAGCAGGGCAATGTCCAGTTTGGGTATGTATGATGTGGGTATGTGAGTCCAAGTTAGGCCATCCAGAGGATCTGGAGGGGAAGCTCTGCTGTTCTGAGAGTGTGAGCTCTGCCAAGTGCTCTCCCCAGCACACAAAAGTGGTGGCTCCCACTCCAGCATTGGGTGGTTGGCACGTGGATCAGGCAAAGACAGCAGGCATCTCCCTGGGAATGTTTTAGCTGGTAGCAGTGTGGAAGAGGAGACTGACAGGCAGTGTGACAGGGAGACAGAGAAGAGAGAGTTGAAAGGTTTGTTATTGACAAGTTAACCACTGATTTTCTTCTCACCTTGAACCTTAGCTCTGTGCTCTCCTGCCATGTATCTGAGCTCTCAGAACTCATAATTTGCTCAAACCCTGAGCTTTGTTTCCCAGTTTTATCCTGAAAACCTGCAAGGAGAGAGTTTATGTTAATCTAGTGGAAGTTCTCATCCCTGAGCTCTTGTGATAAAAGCTGTAGAGCAAGAACTAACTGTGCAACACGACTTTGCAGGGGGAGGGAGTTAGGATTGCCTTGGCTGTAGAAGGAAAAATGTAGTTCTTTACCCCAAAAAAACTACTTTTTCCTTGTACTTCAGAGAAGGAGGCATATGTCATGGTGGAGAGGACAAAATTCAGGTAAGGGGTATGACTGCATCAGCTGGTGTTTTGCAGGGAGATAGATGCTCCTTTGATCAAAGTCATCAGTTTGCACTAATATGAAGAAGCTTTGTTCAGAACTCCTAGCTGTTAGTGTTTTATACTATACAGAGCTTGGGGAAAGTCTCAAACTAGGTCTGTAGCGAGCAGAACAGTAAGGTAAAAATTTGGCAATTGCATTGCATGTAAGATCTTTATCTTGAAAACTTTTATAACCTAAGATAGAAAATTACAGGTTATCAAAATATACTCAAGCACTTAGGTGGTGAGTTTACAGCCCCCACCCCTCACCCTGCAGCAAAATCTGTCCACTGCAAAGCCCATCTTACCAGTAAAATGTAATTTAATTTTCAAGCCTAGGAAGCTGAGTAAGACTTAATTTTTTTCTGACACTTCTTGATCCTAAGTATAGGGGGAATTTGAACTGCTGAGAGTGGCCTGATGTGTATGAAAGGAGCTTTATTCTTCTCTGTTTGAAAACAGCAAAACAAGCTTCTCAGTCTCTGCTTTCAGCACAGTTACCTTATGCTTTTAATTGATCACAAATCAATATCAATTTAGCAGAGATCTAAGAATCTATGGCTTGAGCAGTAGGTATCTGATGGGAACAGTAGGCATTTTATGAACAGCCTTTTAAGGCCAGATACTCAAAGATCAAATATTTTAAAACAGAATGCAACAAACTGTAAATGCATTTTTGAGAGGTGGAGAGAGAAAGGGGTGCTGGTTCAGTGCTGGGGTCAGTTTAGATTGCTTTTTCTGCTGAACTTTGGTCCTCAATCTCTTAGCACAGCTGAAATTGCTGTGGAAACCTATAAGGACAAACAATATTGAAACTTTCAAGCATGATTTAGTGTTACTAAGGTAACCAATTGTAATTAATTTTAAGCACCAGCTGGCTTGTGATGAGCATGAAACCTGACAAAGGCTCTCAGAAGGACTGCTTCTCATTTTCTTAGCCACAGTAATAAGACTATAAGAACTTTTATTAAATGAAGCATCTGCAGTAACAAATCAAGGCACAGCTTTGATATTGATTAGTGAAAAGAGACCAACCCCCACCTGTCTACACCCTCCTCCCAGGTGGTTGTGGAGAGGATTGAATCTACCTTTAGCCTCCTTTTCTTGCTAAACACCCCCAGCTCCCTCAGCTGCTCCTGGTCAGACCTGTGCTCCAGGCCCTTCCCCAGCTCTGCTGCCCTTCCCTGGACTCACTGCAGCCCCTCAGTGTCTTCCCTGTATGAGGAGCCCAGAACTGAGCACAGCCCTCACTGTAGCCTCACCAGTGCTCATGGGCCAGGGAGGCTGGTTAACAAAATATCATCCTTTAGCATCACATTTTCAATTGTTTCTTTTCATCCCATAACTCTGGAATTGGTTACTTTCACAGCTGGTTTTTTCTTGAATCAATATTATGATTATTGTCTAATTCCTGGACTCCATAATTTAATTAACATTTTGGACAATCATAATTAGAAATATGAAAAAGTTCTCTTTGAAATGGAGAAAAAGAATGAGGAAAGGTTTCATAGTCTTTGTGGCCAATTAAAAACACAGAAGAAAGCAGAATACCCAAATGTTTAGAAACTGAGCTTAAGTTACTGATGTGGCTTGATCATTTGGCTTTCTAAATGTCAGCTTGGGTCTGGAGAGCTTGAGTTATTCTATGTGATGGGGTAATATAGCATCAAAGCAATCACAAGTGGAGTGCTTTTTCCCTCATTTTTAAAAGGAAAGGTATTCAAAGCCAAAAAATTGTCCATACTTTATGTGAAAATAAATATCCTATCTTAAATTAAGACGTTATTAAACTCAAGGAAGTAAAATTGCTCAATTTTTCATTTGGTTTTGATGCTGATCTCCTTAATCACAACTGAAAGCTTAAGATTAGTGAAAGCTAAAACATTACTTCTGCTCAAAAGGAACGTCTTTGAAAAAGAATTTAATTTTCCAATCCTACAAATGCAAGCAGTACTCTATTGGGTGCACATATATCCAAGTCAAAATGTAGAGTTTCAAGTGAGTCAGAGGGAATCAGCATGGTTACCACCATAGCCCTGTGAAAGACTTGTTATATTCTGTTTGGATGACCCTGAATCTAACCTTGGTTATGCTGGAACACAACCACAGGAATCTAATGAATGATTCTAAGACTGTGTAAGACAGTGAAATTACAGCTAAATCATTCCATAATAACTGAGATAAAAATCTGCCCTGGCTATTGTTTCACTTGGCGTGGTGTGTCTGTGATGAGCCACATTTAATTTTGCTGGCAGGACTTTGGTTGTGAAGGTTACTTTGCACAAAGTGGTGACTTTTTTAGAGTTGAGACAATTGGCAATTCTCCTTCCATAGGCAAGTTGGCAGCCAGAACTGTATGTGGTCCTAGATACAAGACCAGAGGCAGAGCTTTTGCTTGTTTATCAGCTCTGCAGAGCATCCCCTTAGGTGAGTGCTGTGGCCAGGCAGTGGCTCTGCTCCAGGCCAGAGTGGGATGTCTCAGGCAGAGTGTGGATGGTGACAGCTCTGCACAGGCCCTCCTTTATCTGCTGTCTCTGCCCCGTTTCATGTCTGGCTGCATTCAAACTTCAAGGGAGGCATTTTACTGAGATATTTTCTTACTTCTTTTGTGTATTTCTTCTCACTATTGTGAGAAGGGGATGCACCCTATTTAAGATATTTTATCCTCATTGCCTTGAAGTGAGGGGGAAACATAATATTTTTATCTATATCTCAGTTATCCTTTGTTGTTGGTAGCCTTTCAGAGTAGCAGCCTGGAACTGATACAATTCTTAAGGGTTTTACTGCTCTCAGAGTTCTGAATGGCAATAATAAAACAGACCCATGTTACTGGATTCATTCTGCTCTTATACTGAAATGTAGAAGCACTATCAGAAGCACTCATTATTAATCTGCACTATTAGAGATCCTTCTCCAAAACTGTATTGTGAGCAGCATTGAGGGTTTTAAACCCTTGAAGCTGGGGAAGTTTCTGTTGGTGCTGCAGGTCAGCAGAATGAGTCCACCCTGTGTCTGACAACCCCTAATTCAGAAACAGTGTGCAGTAGAAAGAAAATGTGCAGGTTATTTATTTGCTTGCTAAATTTTGCATGTAAGGTTTTTGGTTAGTTGTTTGCAATAGCTTTTTTGTTTTGTTGTCCAGCTACAAACCAAGCTTGCTTTCAAAGCATGCTTCTAAATATAAGTATTTATTGTCTGTTAGCTAATTATACTTTTAGAACACGAAAACTTTGAAAATCATATATTTATTTTGAAAATGAGTGTTCTCATCAATAGTTGATTTGTCTTATAACTAATTCCTTCTCTAGCTCCTGTGCTATATTTTTGCTCTGAATTTAGAGAAATAACTGCTCTATGCAAATAAAATTGTGTCTGCACAGGCAGATAGCCATTCCCAGAATACTGGTGGACTCTCACTCGCCCTTGATATCAAGTAGCTCCTATGTCAAAAATATCTATTTCCTGACTTTTATGAAAGCTGTGTTAGTTTTCCTTACTTTTTCTCTAAATATTTAAGGAAAATGCAGAAATGTAATGAAGTGGAACCTTTCTATAAACTTTTAATTGGTTTGTCCAAAATTATAAACTGACATGGAATAAATCAGAGTTGAATATCTTTTTTTTGAAGTCATGTGATTATGCACTCATTGTGAAACTAGCTTTTGCTCCCCATGAGCAAAATGCACACCTCTGATTTGACAATGAAATGAAGTCAGTATATGATATATGTTGTATTTTCTGTATTGAATTATTTATAAAGGCAGAGGGATTTTTAATTATTTTCAGTGTTAGCTTGTGTGAAACTTGTGTTTGAGACTCCATGTGATAGCTAAACAAAGAATTGAGAAACTTCTAAAAACTTTGAAGGATAACATTTGAGGGCTGGGAGCATTTGTAGCCTCGGGCTATGCCATGAAACAGCCACTGCATTAGTCTGCCTCAAAATCCACAGCAGAGTTTTAAAGAATTGTTATGGGAGTATTGGGGGGAGTAGGGGGGAAGGCTTAGAAGTGTTTGACTTCTGGTATTTCTGCATACATATAGGATAAAAGGCACTCGATCATTACCATATCTAAACCGGTTTCGTTTTCCTTTTACAAAATCTCTTTGGATTTTTATAAAAGAAATAGGGATGAAAAGATAGAGACTGGGATGGTGGGTGAAAAGAACACATCCATTTTAATACTAGAACATTTTAGGAGTAGGACATAAAAACAGTTTAGGAATGATTTTAAAGTTCAGGAATGTGTCCATATGTCATAGGAGTCTCTAACAGGTTACTGACAAGTTTCACGACCACACTGGTTAAAATCACACGCACCTAAATCAGAATATTAAGTTTTGTTATCCAGATTTTATTTCTGTCTCATCCATCTATTCCACTGAGTTGCATTTTCTCCATATTTGTGTCTGTTCAGTTTTAAACTGAATCTGGGAAACACAGGCTCTGTCACCCATGAGGCTTACTCAGAATGATTATTTCTTAATAGCCCTCACATTGAAGTTGTTTACTGCCAGCAGTTGAAATTAAGGGTAGTGCATCAGCTCAAGAGGAACAAAATTTCCAAATTAGAGGCTCAGCACTTTTCATTTCTCAGGCAGCCTTTACATCAAGTGTTCTCAGAAAGCCAATAGAAGGCATTTTAGCAATTTAGGTCTTGGTAAATGATTTTAAGTTATTTGTTTATTAAATGAGTTTAGTTGTAAAGCACTACTTAAAATCAGCTAGGATTGTGATGTGGACCTGGAATAAGAGCATGAATGTGAAAACATGCTGTGCAAAGCTGCCCAGTTGGTTTTTTTGCTTTGCTTGGCTCTGCCCTACAGTGTCACTGCAGCGTCTGAAACAGGAGGTCTGTGCTTCTGTACCAGAAAGTTCTATTCTTTGGAGCAAGGTATACACTTAATGAATTATTTCTTAGGTTGAACATAATGGTGGATGCTTTTTCCAGCTGAAAGTTAACCTCCAAATGAGGCAGTATTTTATTCTTTTTTTTTTTTTTTTTTTTTTTTAATGGAGAACAATTCTGTTTGCAAGGTTTGCTTGCATAGGCTAAGATAGAGACACAGGCACAGCTCATCACTTTGCAGACCAGTGCATTGGCTGTTTCTTTGCTATGGACAGCGTGACTGCTTTCCAAAGTGTTCCCAGTGGAAGCCTGGGCCTTGGTAAGGAGAGTGCTAGTGTGGAAACAGCCCTCAGAGAGCCAGGCTGATTCCAGGCCTCGGGGTCTGGTGTGACAAAGGACCATTTTCTACAGCAGAGCCCTCCTGCATGTGTTCAGTTGCATTTGGGGCAGAGATGGCAGCTGCACATGCAGTGGCATTCCTGCCTGTATGGGCTTCCTGGGAAAGGCTCTTGCTGGCTTGGAAATCTTCATGGTTGCCTTATTTCACTGTGGCTTGGAGTTTGTTGGTAATGACAGCAGTGGGTCTGCCTGCAATGTTTTTATAAATTCTGGTATAAACTCTTTATTGTAGAAAGCTCCAAGGTCTGTATGTGTCACAGAATCAAGGGAGGGCAACTTAACAGTGACATATGCATGTATATATGGACCCTGCTGAGAAGGATGAGCTGCAGGGTGGGTGGGTGCAGAGTGTGTGTGGCATTTAAAATATTGTCTAATAGTACATGCATAAGTGCAGAGTGGAATGGGCTGGGAGAAGGAGAGCTATGAGCACTGAGGACAGAGAACTGTAAACAGCAGCAGAAGAGGAGGCTAAGAGTTAAATAAAGAAATAGTGACAGGAAACAGGGAAAAATTTCTTTTGAGCATCTATTTTTCCCTGAAATGATCAGGTGATGTATCCATTAAAAACACATTCAGTTATACTCCTGGGATTATTGCTGAGGGCTAATATCTATGCATGATGTTGCTAATCTATCTCCAACATCTTCCTTTTTGCAGAGCAAGAACTGTAATTCATTCAGTAAACCATTGTTTTGCTGTATTTACTTGACACTTTGGAATATACTATAGATAATGGATTGTGAATTAGGAAGGCTCAGTATGCTACAGACTATGAAATTTTAGGTCAGCAACTCTCATCAGGAAAAGTTTTATTTTGTATTTCCCATGACTTTTTCTTGCCATAGATAGAGTCTAAATGATGTCTACAAGTAGTCTCAAAATAATGAGGAACTGATAAGGCTGAAAATATGCAGCCAATTCAAAGGGTTTGTGTCTGAACAATGTGTTTTCCTTATGTGTCATGACAAGCTTTTTCCCTGAGGTCACTGTTATGGACAGAAAGATTGGCCTCTACTGCAGAAGGCAGGTTTTAAATGTAAATCAGCTACATCTGCTGCTTTCTGATTTCTAGGTGTAAAAAAAGGTTACCCATCTTTCATAAAATGATGTAAGTTGGTGGAGGTAAGGTTCCTTCCAAACTGGAGAGAACTTTTAATGTCAAGTTTTGTTCCTAATACTGCAGATTCCATGTCCAGTAATTCCTTTCATTAATTTAGTGAGTTTTATGTTTAAAGAAATCAGGAAAATTGTGAAAAACATCATTGATCTAATGGTTTGGATTTGTCTCATTTTAAGTCTACATTTACTCACAGCAAGGCATTGCCTTGTTTTTTTGGGTTGGTTTTGTTCTGGCTTTTGTTTTGTTCACCTTATCCTCTAGCATCAAAGTAGTTCTTCAGAGTTTTGGCTCTACTTGTTGCAATTCTATTGTTTAGATATTTAGATTTAACACCAACCAACCAACCCAAAACCCCCTTTACTTTCAGCTCATTGTTTTCCTGTTCAACCTGAGGGTCTCATTCTGTACCAATTCTAGTTTAAATAGCTCTTTCTTGAAGACAATTGATGAGTGTATTGTGCATTGATCCAGAGAATGTCTCGTAGAATTCTATTTATTTTACTTGGTGTGTCCTAAGGCCATATTATAAACTCTTGGGTCTGTATCACAGCTGCATGTTCATCTTTCCTTTCCTTTCCTTCATGTGCTTTCTTCAGGTGCTTTCTGGGCCTCAATTCCAAGCTAGCTAAGAAAATTACTTTCTTTTTATGCAATTGAATTTTGATGCTTCTCCTACTGCAGTCCTCGAGATTTCCATTTCTCTGATAACTTCATCTTTATCTTTATTAAAGATAATGTTACTTTCTCCCACCTATTTGTGTCCATGCCATTGATAAGAGTACTAAATGAAATACCTAATGAGAGTAACCCTGGGGAAATTTGAAATTACCTATTTCTGACCAGATGTGTTCCCTTTCACTGCTGTCATTTTCCTTCCCTTCAACTCCTTAATTCCTTGTATGTTTTAAATTCAGCTGCTAATCCTGGCTTTCTGACTTTAATGCAAGCTCTAATGTGACACCCCCTGTAATGTGTTCCTGGAATCCTGTTAGATATGATTTTTTTTGTACCTCACTTGTGTTGTATTGAAAACCTATTGAAGAAAGCTGTCAGGTTAGTCTAGTGTGATCCATAGCTGGCAAAATCACATTGAGCTACATCTTGTTTTCCAGGTTCATCTAAGTCTTTAATTAGAGTGTTGCATGCTCTTGAAGACAATCTGTTGCACAGTGAATGTTTGGGGGTTTTGTTGTTTATTTGGATTTTTTTTTTTTTTGGAGGATAGGAGTCATGCTTATATTTGAGTGTGTACTTTCAAAGGGGCAGTAGAATTAGTGAAAATTAGCTCCCAGGATAAAGGCATTGCCAACTGCAAGGCTCCTCAGTGCCAAAATTAATTTGTGTTGGAAATTAGATTTTTCTAATGACAATGCTAAGCCACTTAAGTATATCTAAATAAAGTTGAGATTTACTCATATTAAGTACTGCTGGACAAGGACTTTTTTTTCCTGCATGTAGTACTAGTGACTCAAATGAAATTCAACAGATATAACTGAAAAGGCAGAATTTCATCTATTTAAGTTTCATGTGAGCCTTAGGATACTACAGGGAGAGCACTTCTGGAGAATTTAAAGTTTTGCCAAAGGTCAAGGAGCTTTTTTGCATCCTTGGAACACTTTCATTCGATGTAGAGGAAGTTGTCATAGTAACACTAAGAAAACCTAGAAGTTGCATTTTTTTTTTTAAATCCTTGCAGTTGAAAATAATCAAATTATTGCTGTAAGTTTGCTTTTCCCTGCCAGCCCCCCATCCCAGCCCAGCCCAGCCCAGTTTTCTTTACATGCTGTGCCATTGCATTTGTTGCTCAATGCAAATATTTCTACCTTAAGAGGATATTTAATTGCAGAAGATTTTGATTCCATGTAAGCATTAATTTAGTAATTCAAGGCAGCTGTGTATGACATTAGGTAAAATGCTGAGTAGGAATAATTGATGGGAAGTGGATTTTAATCTTATTCTTTAACTTTCTGGAAAAGTACTGCTAATGCAATGAACCAGTGTGAACCCTGAGATTGTGGGATGCTCATGGAAGGTTTGCTCAGTACTCCATGATACATTATATATCTGTGAGATGGACTCTGGGAAGGGAAATAACTGTGACCACATCACTTGCATCTCAGTATTTGAACAAATAATTGTCATTGACCAGACACTCACTTCCACAGGGAATGGGCACATACAATGTAAGAACAATGCAATTTGCAGGAGGTCAAAAAATCAACAGGCTTCATTATGGCCCAATCTACTTAGCATTCTATTTAGCATCCCTCTCATGGACTTGTGAACAATTTTACAGACTTTTGAGTTCCATGAGGTTTTCAATTCATTTAAAGAGGCTTGAACTGAAACCAATTATTTTGTCATTTTTCCCGGAGTTAGAAGTAAGGAGTGACATCTTTAAAGCTGCAGTTGTAATGACTTAGGTAAGCATTTTTTACAGCTTCTATATAGGTGACTTGCTTTTGGTTTGGTGTTCTAAGAGGTAGATTAACAAATAGGATTTCAATTTGTACTTGTTATGCTGTCCCTGTTTTTATTGCATTTGGCTCTGCCACCCGATATACTGTGACCTGATCCCATTGAAAAGGTGGGATACCTGCAAAATTAATTGCTATCACTCCAAGATTCTGTTAACTGAAACAGCTATTTCCTGACCTAAATCCACGTGCTCAGGTTTAATTAAAATGATGCAATCTGCTGTTTTTTCCGATTATCTCGAACCTAATCCAAGTTCAATGGGCTTTCTGGAGGAGAAACAGGCACTGTGGTCAAACAAAACCAAACCAAAGCAAGCAAACAAACAGTGCAATGTGATCTTATAAATATAGGCTGGTTTTTATTTGAGGACATGTATTTCTGGCATGATGAATGAATGTCAGTGTTTGTCATATGAATAATAATGACAACATTTATATGTAAATTTTAAAAGGAGTAAGTTTCCAATTCATTCCTTATATAAACTAATTTTAAATCTCCAGTACTCAAATTTGTTGAAATTGAAAGTTTGGGATTTGGTGCTTTGTTGTTTTGTTTTCTTAATAACTTAAAAACTTAATTCAGACACTTTAAAGTAATTTGAAGTAGTTTACTAAAGTAGAGAAAAAATATAGACTTCTTTTTAATAAGCAGGGCAATTGTTTTTGCTTTGGTATTTAATTGCCTCAATCTGCCTCTTGTTTTGAGTTTCTATATTTCTTCCTTTCACTATTCATAGAAATATATGTGAGGTTTTACAATTAATGCAAAGTTGGCATGATTTACAGTCTTAATCCTGTTGATCTCTGTTTTAATCTCTGTCAGTTTGGTCCTAGTAGGTGATAATCTGAATACTGCCACTCCACACTACATAAACCCCCTGGGAATTAATGCAGAAGGCATCCAAGAAAGGTGGGAAATGCTGGAGGTTAAATGTGCCAGTCACAACTCCCTGGGCACCACAGACACAACGTTTGGGGTCTGCTGAATTCTGAACTCCACAGGACACAAGGACCCATCTAGCACCAGTGCAGAGTATTGCCCACACTGCTAGAACAGTAGTAGGGCTAAAGATTATGCCAATAAATCACTCTTTCAAGTTGACCTCTCCCTGTGTTTCCCTGAGCACCACCCTGCTCTGAGGGACATTTCTCCAGGACAGACTTGCTCAGTCACCACCTGGGCCCGTTTCAGAAACTTGCTGAAAACACAGAGATTCTTAGACTAGTATCTTCCTTCTGCTGCTTGGTTTTTCCAAGCCCTTAGAGATGCGTTCCTGCAAAATTTTTGTACCTCAGTAACTGGCAGAAAGAAGACAATGTTCAACCTAGAGATGTTTCTAGTTCCATAACTGTAGCCCATGTTCGACCTTAGTGACAGCAAAAAGAAACTAATGCTACTTCAGTTATTCAGATATGAGCTACAAGTGGAATGTCAAATCATGGGACTTGGGGAAGGTATAGCTAAAAGAAGTGTGGGGAAAAAAAACAGGCAGAATTTTTGTTCTTAAATTCCTAACAAAAGGCTCAGGTCTGAGCTGCTTCCCTGCAGCCTCTCTGCAGACAGAGACTGGCCTCCAACTTCATGCAGCTCTAGAGAGCACTTTTTTACTCATCATACCTACCCTTGAATCTTATATACATATATATAAATGCAAGTCCACATCAGAAAATGAGATGTCTTGCATGTAAAAGGCATATCAAGAAGTAATGACATTTTTCTGTAGAAGAGTGTAACTGCTGGTAATTCCATTAGAAGAGTCTCTTTGAAGTCAAGTCGAGAATGTGATTGCAGTACAGGATTTTCTAGTTAATATCTCTTCTCTTTTTCTCCTGACTTCTCCTCTAGGTGTAGTACCTGCTGACTTTTAGCCAGAACCTGAATGCCCCAAGGGAGAGAGAGTTTTCAAACTTCCTCCCCCTTCATTATTATATAGGCAGTTATCTAGTTCAAACAGGCAAGGAATCTTTCATGGGAAGTTGAAGGGGTTTGAGAGGATGGCACTGTTTTCAGCCTGTCTGCAATGTAAGAAATCTATGCAGAATCTACTTTAAAAGTTAAAGGAGGAACATGAATGGCCATATCTGAACATCCTGCTGTTACAAACTATCCAGTTTATCTGTAGTGTGTGGTTCACAATATTCAGTTACTTATAAACAAATAGATATATTGTTGCACCTTAGAAGATTTTATTAGTTCAGATTTCTGATTTCTTTAGTTTTTTTATTTAGGGGTCATATTGCAGGGTGGGGATGAAATTCAAACCCTGGAACTGGTGAAATGTCACATTCAGTATAGTTTGCTTTTGATTAGTCTGTGTTTACTGAACAACAGCTTGATCTTTCCATTTGACCCTTTCTTGTAGAATTCCTCTCTCTGTGAGCTGTGTGACCTGTTCTGTCACTTAACTCCCCTACAGGCTTTTCCTTGGAGATACTAACTGTTTGCTGAGTATTTTCAACACCCCATTCCACTCCTGGTTTACATTTTTATTGTCTTTTAACTCTGGGGGCTGCAGTTTTATCCTGAACTTTGATGTTAAAATTTGGTTTGTATCATAGGTTTTGCACCACTGTTGATGCTGCAGAGAGCTCAGTGTGTGTGAGGGTTATTCTAATCAGCATCTGCCTATTTTGATTATCTAACAGCAGTCCTGAGTTTGAGGATTTAGTTGCAGTAGATGAGATGTAGGTTACTAAATACTTGATCCAAAGCTGAGAGAAGTCAGGGAAACACTGTTGACTGAAGAAATCTAGAAAAAAAACTGCTAGGGATAAACATTTTGAAAAAACCTCTCAAAACAAAACAAAAAGATTCCTTTTGCTCAAATTCATATTAGTGACTGATGCAGATTTGACATTATAAAAAATAAAGTGTGTTTGGGGATGCTTTTAGTCCATATTGCAGAGTTGCCAAACAGTAAGTGTGAAATTCAGATTTGATGATAATAGTTTTGATTGTGACATGACCAGGGCTAGGATTGATCTTTGGAAATTTAATTATGTTAACTTTTCAGGTTATTCTGCTCTAAATTCTCTGCTGTCATTAGGATTTTATCCCAGTGATTCCCAATGTAAATTCAATGAATTAAAAGCAAAGGCTCTGGGGAGACCTTACCTGAGCCTTCCAATGCTTAATGCAGCCCTGTAGGAATGATGGAGACAGCCTTTAGCAGGACCTGGTGTAATAGGGCAGAGGGTAACAGTTTTAAGCTAGAAAAGGATAGATTTAGACTAGGTTACATTTTTTTTGTGATCAGGGTGGTGAATTACTGGCACAGGGTGCCCAGGGAGATGGTGGATGCCTCATCCCTGGAAACATTCAAGGCCAGGCTGGACGGGGCCCTGAGCACCCCAGCTCAGCTGAAGATGTCTTGGCTCATTGCAGAGGTGGGTGTGTGTGATTATTGATCCTTGCAAGTCCCTTCCAACCCAAAATATTCTATATTCTAATGAAAAATTTCTGAGATTCCAGCTTATCAGTACCTCTTTTTAAAAAGCAAGAAACCTTTTAGGACATTGTTACACATGCCAGGCTCTGAGAGGAGAAATGCTATAAAAGATGATAAATACACTGCTCCACTTTATATTTGGCTAACATCTTGGTCTGGAAGATTCTTTTTTTTTTAGTTTAAGCATGCATAGCCATGATTTCTTATTTCTAGAAAACACATATATTTCACATGTATTTAATTGCTTAGCAAAGTAATTTGTGGCACTGTTGTATTGCAGTGTCAATGCCATGTTGGGTTAAAACATTGATACAAAATTTAGTATATCTGGTATTTCTAAACATTCAAGTAATTATCTTTATTGCTCCAGAAATAAATATGGAAATTATCTGAGGCAGTACAATTTTTCAATTTTCTCTTTAATGGTTAGGTGTGCTGGAATTATTTTCATATACTAGGCACTTGAAACAATATGTTTTTCATTCATTTCAGATGTTGAATAGGAAATCTAAATGGATCAATAACTGATTAACCAGAATCCTGAGAATGCAGTTAGAGGAAACAAGTCTTTCTGTCAGTGACTTATAATGGCATCTCACAAATTGCAATTTAGGTACTCTGAAACTCTTTAAGAACTCACTAGAGGAAAATAGAAAAGAAACCAACCCCAAAAGCTCTATTTTATTTTGCTGCATGTGGAAGGTCACAAGATTCAAATGGAAAAGATCACAGTGGTGGAAATGTTTGGGTTTATTTTTTCTGGGCTACAACATGCTTGAGGAAAATCCTAGCTTGCATTTACCAAGTTTGCTTTTTTGCTGTAAACTTTGCTCAGTAGAAATTGCATGGCTCTGCTGAACTTAGAACTTCTCAGTTAGTGTGGAATGGAAGCAATTCCTGTAACTCCATGAAGTTTTAATAACATTAGAGGTAGGACTGACCATTCAGCTTCTTTTGTTTAATTTCCTTTCTCTGCTACACAGGTCAGATAAATTATCAGCCTAACCCAGCCTGTGCCTGCAGCAACAGGTGATGATACTTTGGGGAGCACACCTGGGCCACTTTCTGCTGTCCCACCTACCTCTGCTCTGCTCTTCACCTACCTCCAGCTATAATGATCCTGTCAGGGGTGTTGTGGGGCATGCAGTGAAGATGAAACAGGAGAAAGATGAATCTGTTTTTAAAACAAGGTGATGCAAAGAAGTCTTTCAGTTGGCCTTCACATCCTCTGTTACCTCTCACTTTTCCACTTTTCTTTTTAGCTAAATGTGTTCCTCTTACTTTTATGGGGGGGGGGAAAAAAAAGTAAACCAGCCCTTTTCATTTATACTTGCAGAAAACATTCCTCTAAAACAGCTTGGGCAAAAGCAGTGAAAGAAGACAAGTACAACATTTAAGTAATTCAAATTTATGCAAAAAAAGAAAAAGAAAAAAGAAAGCATGTGCCAGACTTTGAAGGTTGCCATATTTGTGCCAGGAAATTTTGGACACCTAGATTTTTGCCTTTGGCCATGACCCCAATCCTCCTTGACAGGCTCCTGAAGTGCCCTGGGACCCTGTCCAGAGTCACTGGCAGTGCTGAGAAGGCTTCCCCTGGGGGGCTCTGGGGGCACAGCCAGGGAAGCTGTCTGTCCTGTCAGGAGCCTGTCTGCCCAGAGAGCAGCACCAGGGCAGCCTGGCCCAGAGGGAGAGAGCAGGGCCCTTGGCCACTTCCTTAGAGCCCTGCATCTGCTTTGGCTGCAGAAGATGCTTGGAGATCATGTCCCTGCTGGCAATCAGTGGCAGGTTCCCAGGACTTCACAAACTGGTGCCTGAACTAGTGCCAACCAAAGGAAAAAGACAAACATAGATTAGGCCCAAACAGGAAAGCACAGTAGAATATTCTATTTTGTTCAATTATTAATTCTATAGAAGCTGTTATCTGCTGCTTCTAATGCTTATGTAAGGTGAAATACACATATCTTCACTGAGATGTGACTGAAGGGTGTCCCAGTCCCATTTCTGTGGTGTTACTGTCTCCTGATCATCAAGCAAGGGGAAGTTCCCCAGGGAGAGAGAACATATCTGCATCCTTATGCAGAAACAGGTAAATGCTAAACTGAGCATTACAGTTACTCTTGGTGAAGTGATCATGAGTCTTTGCTAACAGTGTTCAACCCTTAGTTAACTGGCTTAAATTACATTTTCTTTTCTGAAGCAGATTATGTACTAAGCAGGATTTATCCTCTCACTTTCTCAGTGGTCAGTGGAAAGCAACTGTGCTCCTCTCTCAAGGCATGTGAGGGGTTGATGAAAAAGCTGGCATTAGAGTGACACCTCCCCATCTGGTGCTGGTATTTCTATATTTATATAAAAATTGTTCTCTGAAGTGTACAAAAAAATTAAGGCCATAATTCAGGTCTTGTTCCTTTGGCCCTAAGTATGTTTCCTTAGTCTGACTAAGGTGGATGTTGACTCTCCACTGCCTGTCTTGTGCTTGTTCAGTAATCTCATACTCACTTGATATGGGGAACTCATGGGTGGTATTTGCTTAGCTCATTTGATAAAACTTTTAGCAAATTCTGCCTTCTGACAGATGCTCTGTCACAGTGTTTTAAGGGGAAAAAAATGCAGCAGACAAATTTCAACTCCTGGCCCTCCTCTAGCATCTTGGGCAGGTCTGTAAAAACAAGCTGATGGATGATGTCACAGGAGCCCTGAAGGAGGTGCACAGTAATGACCACGATCATCAGGCAGAATACTTTCTCATCAATCTCAGCCAGGAGAGAAAGGACTGTTATTTTAATGCAGCAGGAACATTTTTAATGGGGTGCTTAATGGGATTCTACACACATCTTATTTACTGGTAATATATTGAAATGTATCAGGGGAATAATTTCCCTTAATAATACTTTAAAAGGCTCCAGTCTAGAGCTTGTTTGTTTAGATATGCATTTTTTCAATTATTTTGAGCTTTTCCATCCTCCAGGTTTTGTCCTAAACAGGACCTGTAACCAATAGCTAATTTTCTTCTCACACAAAGTTTACACTGGGCTAGTTCTAAATAAACAGTTTTGTGCCTTTGAAATTTGTTAGCAGATTTCCTGAGAGGTGATTACCTGATTTGCAAGCATGGCAAAAACAGTGTGGAAATTTCAGACAGTGATTATTACATAGGATAAAGAAACAAAAAATTTTAGAAGCTAGAGCCCCTTTCCATTGCTATTCTCTGTGTTGCTTTTACGTAAGTTAAAAACATTTTACTTTTTAAATTACTTCAACTAGTTCTTTATGTACTGCATGGAAATAACAGGACACATTTTTTGTTGTGGAAATCATCTGCTTGGCTTTTCAAGCAGTGCTATTTATCTGTGTCTTACTGCACATCCCCAGCAGAGGGTTGGGCACTGAAATGCTGATTTAGCTCTGTACCCCTTACACAGGGCAGCTGGACCTGCAGCTACATGTGTGTCCACTGTGCCCTCGTGGTGTCCCTGGCTGTACTTGGCATGTATATGTATCTATATGTACTTGACATACATATATAACATATATATATATTGTTGAACCTTTTCTGGAAGGCTGTGTAATTTCTGAATGCTCAAGTAGTAAGAGACAGTAATTTTTCTCCTAAAATGAATGTTTATATTTAGTCAGTGAGCATTCCTGTGTACTGCCTTCCAAACCAAAGAGGAAAAGTACCTCTGCTGTCAGCTGCTCTAAACCTGCATCTAATCACACAATTTCCAGATCCAGCACTCCCTGTGTCCCAGTTACATGGACACACAGGGAACCTTTTAGTGACCCCTTAGGCTGCACAAAGATCAGCTGTGCTGAAGCCCTGTGCCATCAGAGGCAGCTCTATCTGCAAAAAACATTGCACCCCAAAGGAGGCAAAGGGTGACAACTCTTCTCTTTCTGAGTGAAAACACTGGTATGCCTCTTTCAGTGTCATTGCTTTGGAATCTGTCATCTTACATAGGCATGGCTGGCTTTTTTGCCTTTTTTTTTTTTTTTAACTCAATGAATTTAAAGTAGCCTACCTTGGTTTTGGCAGGACTTCAGTTATGAGTAATCTTGCTTCTTGAAGAGTGGACTTGTAGGAGGGAATGCACTGTATCTTGGAATTTGAAGCTCTGTGTGATATCTGGCTGCTGCAAAGTTTAATCTTCTCTATGAATGAATTTTTTTAGGAAAAGTGGAGCTTTGTATCCTGAGACTCTAGTTAGTGGCTGGATGTTTGCAAAAAGGGTTTATTAATTTCTCTCAGTTATCTAGAATTTAGCTGTTCATGCAATCAAACAGATGAGTAAAATAGAGATGTGGAGAATATAGATCAAAAATGGATATTTTGTTCTGACCAGTAATCTAATGTCAGACTGTCATTTGTCTCCTCTGACTCTATTTACAATTGCTTGCAATTGAGACAGAAAATATTGCTCAATTAGATAAAAAAAGAATCTTGAATTAATTATTAATTAAAGACAGTGCTGTCTTGCAGAAGTGAAATGTGTCCAATGGAACCCCCCCATATCATATGATACCACGAGTTGAATGAATTCAACAGTTGCATCCAAGGAGGATGTGGTATATATCCATTCTCCTCCAAAAAGTATATTGTTGACAGCCTGCTGTTCTCTGTATTCTTCCTGTGCACTGGACTGAGATTTTTTCATTTCATGCATCATCATTCACAGCTTGCTGGAGTAGCTCCATGAAGTCAGTACATATCCCTCACACACACAAACAGAAGAGGGAACAATGTCTTTTTGCTGTTGTTTTTGAAAGCTGTGCACATTTACATAGATTTAATTTTCCTTTTTGCTTGCTAGTGAAGTCTATTGGGCAGGAAGGAAGAACAACCTCTAGTTATTTTAAGCTCTTTGTAAGCTTGAAGTTCATTACTAATTTGTTACAGAGTTTGGTTTGCTTTATGGTTTTTACCACTTCAGTTAATATGAAAAACAACCTTGATGTAGAAGAGGAGGTATTGCATAGTCTAGCTGAAATCACCTTGATAGTGCTTCACCCCTAAGAGTTAAGGCATTAAATTAAAACTTGTGAGGTGAGTGTTCTCTTGGCTTTGATCTAGGTGTGCATATGGACTTAAAAGTCCATATTCTGCGATGTAGCCTGCTGTACTGATTCATGAGGATCAGCAAGGAACTGGTTCATTCCTTTAAAAGTTTCCTAGTGTGGGGAGTCCTCAGCTGGTGAGGAGGGGGTATCAGGGATGTGAGGCAGGAAACTGCTCTTCTGTGGGCTTGACCTTAGCATGCCTTTTGCTACCTGGTCTAGTTTAGAACATCAAAATTCCCTAAAGCTGAATGAGCTGCTATGAAGTTGGATTTTTGTATCTCTGTGGTGGGAAGTGCAATGCCTTTTTCCTTTAGTCAAGGTATGCAGCATGCTGCTCATGCTCCAGGCTGCAGCTGGGAACCTTTGGCAGCAGTGTCAAACTGAGGATCTCCCACTGCTGGCTCTCCTCTCTGTCCCTCTCCTGATCTCTGACTGCTGGCTTGTGTCTTTGTGGTACCCTGTCAATTGTGGAGTCGCTGAGGGCAGGGCATGAATGAAGAAATAGCATCCCCTGGTAGGGATGGCAGATGGAAAAAGTGACTCCTTGAACTGCCTGTATCACTGCATGCTTCTGAAACCTCAGCTGGACTGGCTGGAAAGATGTGGGAATAGCATGACCACCAGCAGAGAAGGGGGATGGATGTGAGGGTTGCTGTGTGAGCACAGGGATATCCATCCATTTCTGCAAAAGACAACTGGAAACTCTCATCAGTTTTGTCCAGAACACAAAGTGTGAGGGTTGAACTGAGGCTGAACTGCAGGGTCTGGAGGCTGATAAAATAAACATGAGATTTAGGTGCTGATTAAAGATATATGTGTTTGTGAGGGAAAACAGCAGGGAGTTCTGAGAGGCTGATAGAGTAATGGGGAATTAACAGCATCAGTGCCATGTTTCAAAGCAAGATGGAAAAGAAGGAGGCTGTTTTGAGGCTTAATGCTGACTCTCAGGCACACAGTATTAGGAAAAATCTTGCTGGTTTTTCTTTGTTTAAGGAAAACTATCTCGTATATTCTTTAAGACAACTGCATCAAATTTATGTGAGATTGGTCTTTCTGATTGGTTAAGTGGGGAAAAAAAGTTGTGTTTGGATTTTGATTTTGGTTTTTTTCATCAGTTTTCAAAAGTTGGATGTTATTTTTTTAGAAGCAGTTTTTCAAAAATTTTCCTTTTCAGGGTAAACTAGATTTAGCACTTAATATTGCTCATTTGGATAGGGCTGATTACCCAGGGCAACTGAGCCCTGGTTCCTAGAAATCATATTTTTCTTGTAGGACTGTTTTTTAGTTCATTGATTGGTTGGTTTTCAAATTACTGATCTGTGGCTTTGAAACTGCATCCCAAAGCATAATATATGGTCTAAAGTAAGCTGTTTATATCTCCACAGATTTTGAGGGAATGATTAACAAGTGTAATACTATCTCAGTATCATCTCATAATATGCAATCAACACCTTAGTATGATATCTTTAATAATATCTCCCAAGCTGAGCAAACATTTGCTGCATGTGCCTCCAACTTGTGCCCTGAGGATGTCCAAATCCTTGGATGGTAAGGTTGTTTAAAGGCCACGTGGCAGCTCACAGTGGTACAAACTTCTGATAGAGCTGCTAAGCCAGGACTGAATTCTGCTTTGCACTGAGTGAGAGGAGCAGGCACTGCTAGAAATTGCTCTTTGTGAGCCAGCCTCAGTCTGTGTGTGCTGTGCAGTGGCCAGGGCCATGTGCAGTCCCAGCAGGACCTGTGCAGGTGTGACCTTTGCATGACCCTTGCCTTCCACATCACAGGGCAAGTCATCATTGTAATCAAGGCACTTCTGTGCTCTTCAAGCTTTTAGAAGCAATGTATAGTTATCTCTGTTGAAATCCTGACAGAAAAGAGAATTTCTAGGCTTTTAACTGAGCGAGTTTTGTTTCAGCCTTTTTTCTAAACTCAGTTTAAAGGGAAATGTGAGTACATATTCCTGTTGGTGTTTCTGACTGTATCTATATTGTGTGCTTTCTTTTATCTAAGGAAAGAAATTAAACCCTTTTCCTCTGGTTTCAGCAATATTGCTTGAATAAAGTGTGGGTGCAGCCTGGACTGCTCCCTTCCTCAGCACAGCCCTGCAAGCCATGATCATGGACAGTTTGAATGCTTTGGAAGTAGCTCAGTGTCTCCTCATAGGAATACTTTGATGTGTTAAAGAGAACCAAGAGTAGGGACCAGACCTATCCCAGGGATTGCAGGTTTAACCTTTCCTGAGCACTAGCAATTCCCTCCCCAGCTCCCCTGCTAAAACCCAGCTCCAGCCTTAGGCAGTGTGTCAGTGGCACCTCAGGCTGTGCCAGCCAGGGTGCTGGGGCACAGCTCTGCCAGGGGCAGGAGAGTGTGGCCACTGAAGGCACCAGCACAGCAAGGGAAGGAGGCCCTGGACATGCTGGATATCACCATTTTGCAGCACCTGCTAGTTTGGTTATATGGCCAATACTAAGTTAAACCTTAGGTGTTAGTTCTTCCTTTTGTTTGCTCTTTTGTAAGGAAATTCAGTCTATGCTGTGAACAGTTTGAGGCCAAGTGCAAATGTGGGACCTGGGATCTTGCTTGGGAAGCCAAGCTGCAGTGCTGCCCCTGTGAGCAGCCTCCCAGACCATCACTTTCCAGCCTTGGGCTGGATCCTGATTTCTGAGACATGAAACCAACGAAGAATCTGCCGGGGAAGTCATGGCAACAACTTTCCTAAAGGTTGCAAGGACAGAAGTGTTGCTTACTGTCTGTATTTTTATCTAAACCACCATATTTTAGGTCAGAAGTACTTGCCAGAGACTTGCAACGTTGTGAAATGAAATATGCCTTGCCTCTGCTTCTCAGAATGAGCTTCTCACTTCCATAAAAATCCCAACTCATGGTTGGAAACTGTTTAAACTTAACGTGTGGCATAAAGATCTTTTTCATAGTGATAAAGCTTATAAAATTACATTAATGTGATTTTAAAAGCTTGATCTTGCATTTGGCAAGTTCAAACTAGCATGCCAAATTAGTGTGTAATACTAAATCTTATTTTGTTTTCTAAGTTTCAATTCACTTAAAAGTCATGACAGAACTTGATTTTTATTTTCAATGAGAAAAAAAAGAGAGTGAATTATTTGTGTAACATTTTTAAATATTGAAAAGATCCCATTAGTTCTACTTTCAAGGATGCTCAGTTTGTTTTAATAGGGATAGGATTGAGCTCAAGGAAATGAAACCAAGAACCTTAGAGTGAGAAATTACCCCTCTCTAAGTGTTCCTTCTCTTGTTTTTTGGACTGTTTTTTCCAAGGGTGAGTAAAAATAAAATATTCAATCACTGTTTAATACTTTCAGAGGAATGCAGCACAGTGAAAATCTGTACCTAAACTGCAAGCATTTTAACCAGTGCTGTATAACAGAAATAACTGAGTAACAGCTTATTCTCAGTTATAATGAGACATGCACACAAACCAAGGTAGATTAAATCTCAAAGTCCAAATTCTGATCTTAATTAATACCAGTGTAAATCTACAGTAAATTCACTGAATGCAATATTACAGCAGGATCACTGAAAATACTTTGGGGTGTCAATGTACCACAAAATACTGGGCTCTTCTCTCTCATTTAGCACCACTCCATTTGTATAATAATGTAAAGCTAATTGTCCAACCCTAAGTTAGCACATTATATTGGTCTGTAGCTCTTAATTAACAGAACAGGCTTTTGAGTAATTTGAGGTACTCTGCATTTTAAGTTCACAAGGAATTTAAAATCTATTAAATTTAAGATAATGTTGCACCTAAGTCATTAGAGTGACAACTCAATTCCACATCCCAAATACTTGGTTTAGCAGCACAGTTCATTGCTGCCAACCACATAAGCAGCTCTCATGCATGAAGAGGCAGCTACAACACTTCTTCCCCCTGGCTGCAAGGGCAGCTCCTTCAGGAAGGGCCTGGAGGCTGCCTGGGCCACTGCCAGCCAAGCCACCCTGGATTAAAATATAGAAACTTATCTCCTCTGTCCTACCTCTCCAAAGGCAGCTTGTGCTCTCAGGTTAAAATCTGACAAATCATTAAAGTGTCAGAAGAAGTTGCAGGAATGTAGAATAATTAAGTCACATTTGTTAAATTCAGTTGGCATTTTTTATGGTAAAAAGCATCTCACAATTAACTGTCTTTGCAGAGTCATGGCAGTGCAGCTTTCAAAAGCTTAGTCAGACAGTTTAATTTGGATACAAATTCCTTGTTTAAAGCTTTTCTCCAGTGTTACCAGAGTTTTTCAACACTGAGTGGTAATGAGGCACCTCGTTATCAAAATGACAGAAATGCCATTGTGTTCAGAGTATGGGATAAATATGATTGTCACATCTGATGATAAAGAAGACTTTTGTGTAATTTTAACCTACCATTAGGATACAAGACATACCATAATTCTTACTTTTACTGTGGTAACCTAACAATCCTCTAGAGACCCAGAAATTGCTGTGTCAGATATACCTTAGCACTGATGCAGTGCTGAGAAGACAGCAGCTCTGCATGGCAGTCCTTGCCTTCAAAGGGTGAACTCCTGCCCCAAAGTCCAGGCAACACCAGCTCTGACCAGTCTTTTGGCAATTTGGACAGCATCTCTTTCCAGCCACTCTAGTGTTTTACTCCAGAAACTTTTAAATGACCTCCTTAGAAGTTTGAAGTTGCTCTGGTGTGTTAGGAAGGGGGATGGCCCATTTCAACAATGATGTTGTGGGCAATAGGGAACTGAAGCTTTCCTCTCCAGTAAGTTTTCAAACCAAGTTGATGCAAAGGCATTTTGAAGATCTTCCCCTTGCTTCTTGCAGTTGGTGTTCTTGAACAGAAAATAGACTCTGAACACAGATCTGACATTTAAACAAACTCACCTCTTTTCCTCCTTTCTGTTCCCAGGAGACATGGGAAAATCAAACCAAAATTTTCTTAACTCACTTTCACTGGTTTCCCAATACAAAAATGTACATTTTCAAAAGGATTATTCTGTTAAAAGTGCATAATGTACCTTGGGAAGGGTGGAGATCTCCTTCAGTCATGGCTATGTGTTTTCCATATTTTTATTTCTCACTATTTGCCTTCCCAGTGGATCCCTGGCTGAGCTGACAGTGGGCTGTGGGTGGTCACTCAACACCCACAGCTGCCTCCCAGCTCAGGCAGAGCCAAAGCTACAGCCAGGGAGCCCAAGGGCACAGGGCCACCAGAGATGGGACAAGTCCCAGTCAGCTCTGCCCAGCACGAGCCCAGAGAGCTCCTGGGGCTCTGCTCCCCAGGACAGTGCAAACCTGTGACCTCCTGCTGGCAATGGCAGGGGCCATATGAACAAGACAACTCAAGCCATATTTATGCTGGCTGTGAGAGAACTATTGGCATCAGCAAGGACACACTGAAAACTAAACAAACTGTCCTGTCTGGCAGCCTCAGTGTGAGAACCTGGGTGCTTCCTTCAACCCCCCTTACCTCAGATCTGGTGTTAAGGAGCTAAATATAACACCCTCTGTTTGTTTGAATGTGTTCCTTTAGGAGCACTCAGCTTCAGAGAAGATGAGCAATGATTTTGGCTAAAGCAGGAGACTCTCAGTAGGTGTTTTTTCATGTTTGCTGGGGCAGAGGCTCTGTGGAAAAAGGCATAAATGTATTTTTGTCCTTCTCCTACTTTTCTATAATCACCCAAGCAATACTACAAGAACAAAACCCTGCATATGAGAATGAGTGCATTTCAGGATATGAAAACAATTTTACATTTACTTGTCATCTGCTTTTTCAGTTCAGCAGAAAAAACTGCATCTCCCTCACCCAAGCTATGCTAGATGACAGGAAGATATTTACTACTGCATTTTCTTAGAAAAACAGAGGAAATGAGTCCTCATGCTCCTATTTCCTGCATGGGTGTTCTAACTATTAGATTTGGTACTGTCAGCTGGAAAGAGACAAAAGGCAGACTGAACTTCCTTCAATTTTTTTAAAAGATGAGAAGCAAGTAGGCACCACGTGTTAGAGGAAATGTGGACATGAAGAACTAAGAGATGCTCCTCCTCAGGGGCAGGACACTTGGCAGCACTCTGTATTTATTTGCTGCTTGTTGAAGAAAATAAGTGTTTAAGCAGCTCAGCATCTGCAGGGTGACCCAAAATGAATTTTGACAATTTCTTACATTGCTCTCTGCTGAGAGCCTTAGCACCATGGTGGATGATTTCCAGGTTTTGTTTGTATATCTTTATTTAATTCTTTGTTTTATAGGCACTTTTATTACACCTAATGCTTAACTTCTCTGTCCCTTCCTGAAATCAGGGGACAAAAGACAGTGCATTTGTACTACAGAGGATATATGCATCTGATGTAAAGCATCCAGACAGTTTGATAAAAATATAGTTGTGGAGGAATATGAGTGTTTCTTAGAAATATTAATCTGGGCCTGATCTTGTGGGACAATTAGAACTAAAAATGTTGGTTTTGAAAAGGTGTGTTGGTGTTCAGAAGTCCAGCTTGGACTGAGAAAGATAAGAAACTTGTTCTGGCAAACGTGGTGGATACAGCAAGGCATGGTGTTCTCTGGCTGAGATAATCCTGCAGGAACTTCATCCTGCAGTGCTGGTAGCACTGGCATTTGGAGTTCTACAGCTGCAGCAGCATGCCCAGGAAATTTAAATTCAGTGTGACAGTCCTTCAAGTGGCCTTAAATAGAAATTAGCAATTTGTAAAAGTGTTTTCCAGAGTTTTATCAGAGGAGTGGAAGATGCATAGGACAATAGGTCAAGTTTCAGGATTTGTGTTCCAATTAGACTTTTGGAAATATGATTGTTTTGATTCATGTGGGAATTGCAAATGAGAACTACTGGAGCAGGAGGCTCTCTAAATCTGAAACCAAGGTATTGTTTTTTTCTCCAAGTATTCAGCACAGTAAATTTACTCTTCTAGTAGTATCATATTGTAACTTTTGAAAATTACCTTCCAAGAATGTGGTCTCTTACCATTACATAAAAATATTTTTACTTCATGAAGGACTGTAAGGATCTGTAGAAACAGAGGATTTTCAAGTGCTATAAAAGTTTATTTTTCATTTTTAGCAGATGGATGGATTTAAAAAAAATCATTCTAGTCATATCCCTGAAACCCAAGTTATGTAATTTTGCTTCATAAGTTTTATATTAAAATTTCTTTAAATTGTTTATAAGTAGAATGGAAATAGAATAGAAATAAGAGTCTAATGAGGTACTAATTTTTCAGTTTATTCAGTCCCTGCTTCTCTTTGTTACTTCTAGAGTGCTAATGCTTGTGTTCCCTTCTGTGCATTTTTTTTGTTAACCTTTATTTACACTCAATCTTTTTTAGATGAGTTCAATGAAGGTTAACAGCATTTGACATCTATTTGTAAAATGAAGAGGAAAAAAGGATGGTATTTTTGTTTTGTTGGTTTTTTTTTGTTGTGGTTGTTTTAAGAAAAATTAAAGTTCTATAAATACTTTTATTTTCCCCATGGTTCATTGTTCTATCAAATGGTGTCATCTCAAATAGATATTTACTTGGTATGTTCTAGCCTTACATAAAGGGAAGAATTTATCAAAGTACATTTTTGGCCATTGTTCCTTAGGAAGCATGTTGTCAATATCTAAATATTTTTTAACATGCAAGCCCTTCATAGCCCTTGTCCAGAGCCTTATTGTGCTTCCTGGCAAACAACAATATTGAAAGAACTGGCAAGGTATTTTGGAGGACACTGAAAGCTTTTAGTATCCCCTCAATGAAAAGGTTTTGCTCTATTTTCCTTTGCTGCAGACACACAAACATGGAAATTACTCAATTTTCCCTTCTGAATCATGTTAGACACTCATGGGCAGAGTGATTGCTTAAAGAAACCCCTCACTTGTTGGGGGTTTTGCACAAGGGACTGGAATGAGCACATATCAGAGGTCCCTCCTGCAGAGTGCCCTGCAGCAGGAGTTTATCCTGTGCCCTGGGGATGGCTGGGAGCTCACTCCTGTCTCCAGCTGGTCTATCCCCACCTGTGCTGGTGACTGCTGGGGAGTTTCTGGGCCATCCAGGGAACTGAGCAGGCACCCAGGCACTGCTCTGTCATCCACTTACGCAACTGTAACAAAAGGACTTACAAATTCCATACCTCTTGCCCCAGGGGGAAAATTATTCTCATTTGTCCCAGTTAAACACCAAGCCCAGGTGCAAAGTCAGTTGCTTGCTGAAGCCCATGGATATACTTTTGCAGTAACAGAGGATGGATAAATGAGAAGAGATGGTTTTCCCATCATTCCGAGGGGAGGTTTTAGCTGAAGTTATGAGGGTTCTTCAGAGTCAAAGGTTCTAAGGGCTCATGGTGATTTGCTTGTACTTTAAAAAGATGCTCACTGGTAGTTGATGTGCTAGTCAAGTACTTGCAGTTCTTAACTTGTGCCATCTGTGATCAGGATGACCTTGGTTCTTACCCTTTCCAAATAAATTGTATGGTTCTTTCACTGAGATTTCTCCCAGTGAAATGTGTGACCTAAAGCAGCTCAGCATTTCTGCTGAATGACAATCTGCCTGGGGACAGGAGAGGGCTGAGGGAAATGGAGTCCTCAAGTGTTATCCTTGGGTGCAAGAGGTGAGAATCCAAGGCTGAATTTCAGCTTTCAGTGGCTTGACTTCACAATTGCAGGCACCCCCAGATGAACTGCTGCTTGTTTTAGAAGTGAGAGTAATTATTGGACTTATAAGTAAA
Source organism: Haemorhous mexicanus (assembly GCF_027477595.1). Classification (NCBI taxonomy): domain Eukaryota; kingdom Metazoa; phylum Chordata; class Aves; order Passeriformes; family Fringillidae; genus Haemorhous; species Haemorhous mexicanus. Next base: position 20,293,270 of record NC_082349.1, on the reverse strand, counting down.
TTTGTGATCTGTCACTCTTTACTTAAGTGCTAACATTTTTAATTACATTAATTTAATTGGATTAAGTTACATGCAAATTGACTACATTATTTAATGTAACTTTCTGACTTGGGGTGTTCTCAAGTAATTGCAAATACAACTAATTAATTTTCATTAATTTTTTATGTTTTTGTAGCCATTTTCCATTTAGAATTTAAAAGTAAAGGGGGTATAAATTTAAATGAGGGGGAAAAAAACCTTAAAATACTTCAGAGATAAGTTAGAAAAATCTCAAATCTTGCTCCTCCAGATCTATGAAGTCCTGTCTCAAGAGAGATATGATAAAAAACCACCAAAACCACTTGGAGATGGTAATAAAATATTAATTTCTTTAGGCAGTGAGTGCAACTTCTTGAAAAGTCTTCAAAAGTAAATCAATAAGATAATAATAATAATGATAATAATTTTTCAAGTCCCTTGTATCTCTTAACATTAAGGCATTTCTTATAAGAACAAGCATCTAAATGATAGGTACAGCCCCTAATGGCCAGATCCAGAAGAAAATAATCCTGTATCTGAATTCAGCTGATTTTATTGCAGAGCTTAAGAAAAGTTGCAATCTGTTTTATGTGCTGGCATTTGTGAAAATGAGCTAATTCTGTTAAGGGCATTGTGTCCCTAATGGTTGCATAATGTCTGAGTTAATGCTAAATGCTGTAATAACATCTTTGTATCTTCTGGTGTAACTGATTCATCCATGCCAGTAACTAACTTTCTCTCCATGTCCTGGAATTGAGAGATGCATCAAACTGTACCAAAGGGAGAAAGAGTGGCAATCATTTTTTTGGTAAAAGCTGAATTTGCAATATTTGCTAGAATGCTTATATAGAACATCCTAAATTGTTTATGCTTGAAAGTCAAAAGTTTTCAAAAGAAATTTTCTCTAATGGTAAATTTTAAAAGAGAGACTCGAAGGCATGTAGGTTCTTTGTGTTGAGTTTTTAGAATGCTGGTTTGGAGATTTGAGAACTGCCATGGTATGGCAAGTGGGAAGGCTCTCTTCAGATGAACTGCAGTGATCTCTTCCAGAGTCCTAACACAGACCAGTGGTTTAAATCATGGGAAATGAATTAGGGAAATACAGCTAATTAAAGTTTTATTAGTTGTAGTAAAACTGCCAGTGCAGTTTAGGCATATCTGGTCCCAGCAGCAGCACTTTTTATAGCTGGGTTGCCAGACCCTGCCTTGACTGATCCTCCTTGCTGGGTTCTGAGTGTAGGTCAGAGAGAGCTCATTCCAGGGCCCCTGGTGCATTCACAGTGGCACTGGTCACTTCTCTGGGCTGAAACCTGCAGCATTGCCAACCCAGACCTCTCTGCATGGCATGGGTAAGAAAAACCTTCAGGAGATGATTTCCTGTTTAGTCCAAAAATTTATTTAGAGTTACATGAAGTGCAGCTGACTGGAAGCTAAACCAGTTAGTTCATGGCTCCTAGACATAGAAGCTATAGGACATCCTTTTTTAAACATGTTAGTTATTGTTAAGGTGTAATTTATCTTCAGCACTAACTGCAACTTTTTAAAAAATAGCAAACACGCTCTGAACACAAGTAAAAATTTTTGTCATAGTGTAGACCTAGAATAAACTCTTTACTCTATTAATTTTGAATAGTTTGCCATATAGAAATGAATTGGTCAAAGATGTTTCTGAAAAAGAACACATTTCACTTTCTTTTTCCTTTTTCTCAATCACTGCAGCTCAGTAGCTTCAGCTCTGAGCCAGGATGCCTCCTCAGCTGCATCCTTTAAAAAATACTGGATTCTTCCACTAGGAGAAAATGATCAATAAAATAATGTTGCTGTGTTGTGGCAACATTTCTAAGTTGAGATCTTTTGGAGTTTTGGCTGTAATGTTTTGGCATACACACTTTGGTTGAAAATCTGGTTCCTGATTAAAAAAAAAAAAAAAAAAGAAAAAACCAGTTGAACCCAGGTTTTGTAATGTTGTCACACCTTCACAGAAGCAACTGGGAATATTTTAAACTCCATTTAATACATTTTAACTGAACTATTTGAAAATATGCATGAATGTAACTGTGCCTGCTGTTTCCTGCATAGTTCTCTTCCAACACTTGTTGAATGCTTTTTTCTTTTTTTTATTATTTCTAGTGGGACAAAAAGGATACTGGAACCTGTAAAAATGTGCAAAAACTGCTCATTGAAAAAACAGGGCTTTGGCTGCCCTTGGCAACAGCATGGGATTATGGATTAGGAATGACAGTAACTGTAAAGTGTAAAATCCATGTTGGTTTGGTGAGTACAGGTGCATACCAAATGGCTGAGAAATAGCTACACAGTGCCCCTGATTGGGGCAGGACTATACTGAATATTTCTTTCATACAAGAGGTAGAGTAATTGAATTAGTTTGCAAAAGCTTGTTTCAGTTCTGAAACCTACTCCATGAGAAATGGAAAGGCAAAAACGTGATCAATTACTTCAAAAGGAAGGTGTTTGAAATTATTGTGTTTTTTAAATTGTATTTTATTTAGTCAATGTCCTTTGGGATCTTTATGTATTTATAAAAAAATCAGTATTTTTTCGTCCTTTTCTACCAGTTTTATAGAGAGGATAACCATGAGCTCATTCTGTTCCAGCCAAGTTACCTTTACAGGGGAGAAGCAGCAAGTGTCCCTGCTGAGCCATGATTTACAAGGTAAATAGCAAATGCCAAAGATTAAGTGGTGGTTTTCCCTTGTTTGGTGCTTAAGGGAAGAAACAGGGTTACTGCTCTGTTTAACTTGGGCTAAGTAATGCCACTCTTACAGTGTATCATTCTGTGCAAGTGCTTCAGTTCCTCCTGATGGGCATCTTGGGAACTGAACATGTCAGGAATTAGTGTTTTAAGCATGATGCCCTTTCTAGTTGAGGGAAATAACTTTTTCCTGTCCTTTTCTTACTCCAGACTGCAGATTTTAAAATTCCTCAACAAAAAAAACCAACTTGAGAGGTGAGGGAATGTTCCCACTGAAAATCTTTTCAGCCTGGCTGTGATCAGCCTGGCTTACCATATAAGATATAACTTCTTCTTAGATGTTGATTGCTGCAATACCTAAAGTGTATTTTAACATGAAGGTACTAGTACAGAATTTTATCTGTGGGTGAGGTTTGCAGACACCAAAACCAGCAGACTTGCTGAAGTAAAATTCCTTAAACACGGTGAATCGTCAAGTTTGCTCTGTAAAGAAAGCTGCTGACATGGAACTCAGAAAACCAGAATAATTCTGGGCACATTCCATGTGCAGAAAAAGCCCAGTGTGCTGAGCCAGGCTGCATGTTTTTGTGGCTGTCCTTTGGATAACAGCAAGCACTGCTTCACCAGCTCGGAGCAATATGTGTATGGGATTATTGCTTTAGAAACACTTCACTCTCATATGCTAAGGGAATAACAATCTACTGTGAATTTTCAGCAGCAGCAAGAGAGAGAAATTGAGGACTGAGAGCTTTAATCTGGGGGGCTGGAGACCCAGCCCACAGATGAGGTGGGGTTTAAAAGGAAAGCAGGCACGAGGTGTGGTTAAGGCTATGGCATCCCTGGAATTACAAAACCAGAACAGACACCACTTACCTGAGCATTCTGTTGGACAACTTCAGGGCCCTTAAAGTCAGAAAGGTTGAGAAAGTGGGTTGTGCTGCACAAGACATGCAGGGAGCAGGTGATAATCTTGTTGAGAACTTGTAGGAAGAGTGATAGAAGGGTGTGGGCTGGAATGGCCCTATCCCAGCCTGTCATGGGCTGGGATGCCTCTCAGCCTGATCAGCATGCTCAGGGCACCATCCAACCTGGCCCTCAACCCTTGGGGGGTGGGCTTCTCTGGGAAACCTGCTCTAGCCCTCTTTAAGTACTGTAAGACTGCAATGAAGTCTCCTCAGAGCTTTCCTTTCCCCAGGCTGAGCAACCCCAGTTCTTCCAGCCTGTCTTTGCAGGAGACAGTGCTTCAGCCCTGTGACTCTCCTTGTGGCTTCCTCTAGACCAGCTCCAACTGGTCCAGGTCCTTCTTGTGCTGAGGACTCCAGACTTGCTCACAGGTGGGGTGTCACAAGAGCACAGCAGAGCAGAGGGGGAGAATCCCATCCCTTTACCTGCTGGCTGCCCCTGTGTGATGCAGCCCAGGATGCTGGTGGCAGTCTGGGCTGAGAGCACACACTGTTGGCTCAAGTCCAGCTCCTCATCCACAAGGGCAGCAATTATAAATCAGGAAAAGATTTGTAACAAAATATTCCTTCCAGTTAAAGGCAGCTGGGCATTTTTCAGGTAGTGGTGTCATACTGACTTGCTTCTGAACAAAGTGGAGCATGTTGCCTTACTTTTTGAGACATTTTCACTCTTGTGACTTGCATGTGTTTGTTACCACCTAGTGGGAATTGACTCTCCAGGTGCTGTGCCATCTGTTTGGGAAAAAGTGCCCTGTACCTGACTTTTGTTTTGTAAATGGAAAGTAATGCTCAGTATTTGTGGATCATTTAAGAAAGCAAACATGTCTGTAAATACCAATGAATATTTCTCCTCCCTAGTAAGAAGGGGTTTAATTTTTTTTAATATGAAAATTACATTGAAATATTAAAGATTTTCAGTTCTCTTTATCTACTGCAGAAAAAAAGAACCTAAGTTTTTCCAGGATATTATAATTGTGAGGGTTTTGGTAAAATTAGTTTGGACCTAACATTTCACAAGTTATGTTATTGTCTTTGTTAACAAATACAATTTCTTGTTCAAACTGTGTAATACAATCCTTAATATATGCTAGTTCCTAACTCTACATATTCTATACTAGGGCTGGGCAGTGGAGTTGTTAGAAAAGGTGGTATTTTGTTTATGCAGGGTGGTTAGAAATTGTTGGTGTATATTTTTATCTTGTATCTTCTGTACTTGAGCATTATTTTCCTCCTGAACCCTTTAATTTTATATCTATTAAAAGAGTACGAGCAGCCTCTCAACAAAAATTAGAACTTCTATTGTATTGAGTACCTCCCATGCTTACAGTAATAGATTATCCTACTCTCATCTGGATGGACAAGACAGGTAAGGCTGATATTTAGGTAATGGTTTTATCCCCATTTAAATTAGAGACAGAGTTGTTATCTTCTTAATTTTTATCTACAGAACTCTTTTATCGAGGCTCAAGAATTTTTACATAATTGGTGAGGAGACAGTTTAATGGGACAATGCCAAAATTTGGACCTGAATCCATTGGTTTGGGATTACAGTGAAGAAATACTTTGTGGACAAGCCCAGCTCTGAATCCTAACTGGCTCAATTTTTGGCCAGAAACTTGAACTCCAAGGTTATCTTTCCTTTGCCCTTGAGTCTGTGATGCTGCTTTGCTCTGGGAGGTGATAAGGTGCCAGCTTCTCTGCCAGAGCAGCTCTTTGTGTCCTGGGATGTTTCTCTCAGTGTACACATGGTTCTACAGCTCTGTAAGGGGGCACCACAGAGATTTAGTGAATGAGTGGGCTTCTTTCCTCATTTAGTGTTGTCTTCAGTCATTTCTGGGGGCAGCTGAAAAAGCTGCAATAGAATGTTTCCTGTATAAAGGTAATATATAGATATTACATAAATATGTGTAATATTGATGCAATAGTTGGTCCCCATATAATATGGACTGAGCTGTGTGATACAGGGATGGATTATTGGATTATTGGTGTTCATTAAGTGCTTTTCCATGATAAAGCTCATGGAAGGCTAAAGGCTTAAGGCAGCATTCTTGAGCTGTTCATCTACCAATGGGCCTTGATGCAAACTGAGTCAGTTCTGGTGGCACCAGTAAACCAGTCTCAGAAATACTAACACCAAAGAACAGCTTATTGTGATCACTTTGCTATCAAGCACTTCTCTACTCCCAGACTTTTAGAAATATTTGAAAGGCAGGATGGTACTCTAGTGAAAAATAATCATTTAAACCATGAATTTCTGTAGCATTTAGTCATTGCTGCAATTTCTAAGGCTTCATCTCTCATTGATAAATATGCTTTACTTAATGTTTTTTTCTGAATTACTTCTTTACCATCTGAGTGGGATCATATACTAGGCTAACCCTGAATTTTTTGCCCATGTCTATTTTGCTAAAAATAATTAAAAGTTTTTCCAAATTAAACCAGAGTGAAAGTCTCAAGGTATATTTTATACAGAAAAGATAACCAAGAACCAGCCCACCTGATGAACATATGTTTCACAATGTGTTATGTTTAGTGAAATGTGGTTTTGGCCTTGACCTTCTTGATTCATTTACAAATTAAACACTTAGAACTCCAGAAGATCCAGAATACAGCTGGGCAAACAAGCTTCTGACAATTTTTAAGATATCTTTCTAATTGTGTCCAATGCCAACTTCAGATTATTAATTGTACAAAATGTGTTCTGTTCCTACAGTTGTTTTCATTCATTGCCACCAAGAACTGGGAAAGTTAATTTTCTTGTTATAAACATAATGTATGGATCTTATTAAAGACAAATACAGTCTAGTGAACACTGAACTGATAAATGCTTTTTTACAAGACTGTTAAAGGTCTATCTAAATTTTAAAAACTGATGAGTAGAATGAAGCAATGTCTCAATGTGAACACCTAAATGTTTTCTTTCTGGAACTGTAGCCTTTATTTCTACTTTGCTAGATTTATACTACACAAGAGCACTGGAGCTATTAAAGGCACACACAATTGGTTTGCAGCTTTTTCCACCTAGAGGTATGATATGGTTTATTTTCTTTAATTATGGCACAATTATTTGCTACTCACACTCTTTGTGAGTAGCTGCTCGGCCTTTTCTTTACTAGTCTGCCTTTTGCCTCCCAAAGTGTGCTTTCCAAAGTCTGAAATACCTAGAATTTATCAGACTATTATTTTTGCAAATCTGCAAAGTGAAATATGGCATGGAAACACCATTAGCAATCCAGACATTTAGCTAAACACTTTTAACCAGTACAAGCTTATGATAAAGTGTCAGGTGCCCTGCTTCATTAAGTAGCACAAATTGAACAGATCAATTTAGTAAGCCATTAACAGCATTATGCAGAGATATTTTTAGACACTGCAGCTATGCTTCATCAAAATGTGTCTACCCTCTTCTTCCTCTTGCTGCTTGAATCTCCTCACTGAGCTAGTGATCCCATAAATTTTCAAACCTAAAACTAGCAGAGAGGTTGTAAACACAAATGCAGCTCTAGGAATCTGGCTTAGCAGTCAGGACCACTTGAAGTTTCACCTTTCAAAGTACTTTTGTCCTTTTATTAATTTATTCCCATTGCAAGAAAAAGTTTAATGGACCAATTAATAATTCATAAAATACTTGGCACAATAAAAGGATTTACTTCTGTGTCAGGTAATATCAGGAATCCTGGTACTGATTTTTGAAACAGTGCAAAAGCTACAGTATCAGATAAGTTTTACATTTTCTTGGAGGGATTGTGAAAGGGTACACTGCACCAAAAAGGCTTCTAATGACATGTGTCCCTGAAGGGGACAAGTAGGTAAGCAAGATGAGTTCATTTTTTTTGTTGCAGAATGCAGTGATTTGAGCACAACATTAAGAAAAAAAATACCCATTTGAATCAAAGGACAGGGTGGTTGAACATCCTTTTGGGTTAAATGGTGTATATGTGCCCAAGGTTTTGTCACTAGTCTTTGAAGTGATGTGCAAAGAGAGGAAAAGAAAAGGATGTGATCTAATAAGCAAGGTGTAAGCATCCTGTTTATTCATGGTTAGTGGTAGTTCTCCAAGAACATTAGTAACAACCTTCCAGAAGTCCTGATTACAGAGAGAGATGCTGTGCTTATTAACAGCTGGTCATTGCCTGGGAGAATCTGCACCAGACTGACAAAAGAAAAAAAAAGCAGCAAGTCAAGGGAAAGAACCAAGGCCACTGCATTTGAGTAAATGGTAAAGATGCACTTGAACTCAACGAAGTTAAGTAGATGACATCACAGTGGAAGGAGAGAGTTGTTCAGAGTGCCTCTCACTTAACAGATTACTTTGATAATTACGAAAAAGGGAAAAGTGGGAATCTAGTAGGTTATGTTTTGTAGGAATCTGCACAGTAAAAGATATCTGAATTTTATCCCCTTGTTTTAGGGAACGTGTGCAAGATTTGTTCTCTGGTTGCTTTATTCCAGAATCTAGACACTCACCAACCTAGCTTGCTTCAGTAAGAAGCAAAACTCCTATTGTTATTAGGGAAATTAATGCAGAAATTTATATAGCTCTGATTCAAACTTTTTTCCTAATTAAAAAGTAACCAGTAAAGTGCTTTATTCAAGACTTATAAATTTTTTACTTTACTTAAAGAAACCACATTGCATTACAGTGCCTGATCTGCTTTGTCATGAAATAAGATCTAGGCTTTCCTAATAAAAACCTTTAATCATTACTCGCAAAAAAGAAAAAAAAGTACTAAAAAGTGTTGAAATTAAACTGTGTTTAAAAACTGTGGCACTAAAGTTCAGGGCAGGAAATATTAAAATTGGGCATTTAGTTATCCATACTTTTGGTTTATAAATTGTGTCTGCTGTGAAGAAGATATTGGATATTAATCAGTGTGAACAGAGTTATGCAAAAAGAAATCAAAAAATATTATAGGGCAAGATTGAACATATTTGCAATGACGTTTAAAATCCTTGAAAGAATATAATTTCATTTGGTTAGGGGGTTTTCCTTGTTTTGTTACAGTATTAGCTTGGGTCTCACATCTGACAAAACATTTGTGACCCAGCTCCCTTCAGTCCCCAGCATTGCAGAGTTGTTAAATCCGTGCGGTTTTGATGGTGTCAGCTGTGTATTGCCTTCATTTCTCTGGATGCTGAAACTGATCCTGGGTCACCAGCCTGATGTTCCCAGCCCTGGGATGAGACCAGCAGGAGCTGGTAACCTTTCATGGTAAGGGAGCAGCAGTGTCCTCCTCTGTGTGGCCAAGGCAGGGCAGGTAGCTGGAGGAGGAGGGCTCTTGTGGTCCTGCCAACCCTCTCATCTGAGTGTTCATAAAGGCTGTAATATGTGAGGATGCAATAGTTGTGGGGCACACAGCTCTCATTTGGGTTTGCATAGGTAAGTGGCCTTTGAGGATATCTTAAGGACCCTTTATCCTTTCCCTTCCTGTGATTGAACCTGACATTCCCATAAGGACATAGGAAAGGTGACCAGTACCATGGGAGTGGTACCTCTAAATTCCTTCGGCCACATCTTGCATCAGCCCTATGTGTGCAGAAAGGACAAGTGTACCCCATATTTCACAGTGTGGTGTACTTCTTATTTGGAGAAGAAATCAAAAATAGAGCAAAAAATATTCATGCACCTCTCCAGTGCAGTGGGAAGAGGATAAATAGGATGCTGTGGAGATTTCTCACTCTTGTGCCTTTCAATTTTATTCATCTTTGCTTTTAACCTCAAAGAAAATTTTACTTGCATACTAGGGACAGCACACTGTCAGTGGCTTTTCATGGGGTGGAAGTCCTTTCTGTTTATTTCTGCAGATGGAATTACAGCCAAAAGCCTTTCCTTCAGCACAGTTCTGCTTGTTACTGTTGCACATCTTGACCTTGCTGGATTAAATAATTGTTAACTCGGGGAAAACAGAGCAGTAGTTTAAATTTTTGAATTATAAGTTCCAGGTCATATTAATTATTCTGAAAACCATTCAACTGCTAAATAAGACAAGGGTTTGACCGTAAGTATTATTTTCATTTGTTTGTGTTATTTGAGACTGTTGTAACTGGCTGCTTAATGGTCTGTGTCATGTAGGTGTATTATTATCTCTCATTGGCACATTTTACTCAGTTATCATTAATGGCACAGAATGTCTTTCCCATCATTTTCTCCTTGGAATCCTAGATAGAGAGCAAGATCAGTGACAGTTTTATCAGCGAGTTACATTAAGCTGCTCTTTGCCACTTCATCTCAGACTGGTCCCTGCTCTACATAATGTCAGGGCCACTCCACTCTCTCATTTGCCAAATGAATAGCAGGGCTCTCATTAAATTAATGCTATGATTTTTTTGCACTGGATTACTGGCAATATGTTCAGTTTGCTCTTTTGATTTTACTGAAAAATGGCTCTCAAGTACTAAAGAATAAATAACCACAGTTATATAAGAACTAAAGAAAATAAAGTGGTATTTGAGTTATAAAATCAGTCATGGTTCTTGACTGAAAATTCAGCAGTAATTGGGGAGATTAGAGGCAGTGAAGCACATTAGTTCAGCTTGCAGACCTACTGTGTGGTCACTTGTCTTTTTATTTGTGCTAAGTAATACAGCAGGCAGAAGAGAATAAAGAACAGCTTCTTGGTCACTTGTGACTGGATAAGTCTGCACCTGACAGGTTTATAGTCAGAAAGTCTGACATATCCATGAGCTTTAAAGGAATGAAGTTCTCATTTTCTGACTAAAGAAATCCAAAGTACTCAAGTATTTAACCCCCAGAGAAACAACAGTCTTGCTATTATCAGGAGAGAATGATGTATGCTCTTCTCTTATCTTAGATATAGAGGAGGGTAAGCAGGAGGAGAAGCAACCAGTTTGCAATATTCTAGTCATGGAAATTGGCTGGCAAACCAGGAAATCCAACCACACAGCCACCCCTTCAGCCTGGTAAGCCCTTTCTGGTTTGAAAGCAGTTCTGTGTCAATGTTTGTTGATTGTTGGCCAAATGTGAGCATTATTGCCAAGGGAATGAGCTAAAGGCTCTTGAAAAATCAGTGTAAAATAAAGCAATAATAATAAACTCTTAAAGAAGAGGCAGGGGGAAAGAGTGAGAATGTTCATGTGGGCTTTGGCAGTCAATTTGCATTAGCAATAGCACAGAAGCAGTTAGAAGATTACAGAATCTTCAGGTTGGAAGAGACCTTCAAGATCATAGAGTCCAGCCCATGCCCCAACACCTCAGCTAAACCATGGCACCGAGTGCCACATCCAGTCTTGTTTCAAACACACCCAGGGATGGTGACTCCACCACCTCCCCAGGCAGGCCATTCCAGAACTTTATCACTCTTAAGATAAGTAAAGACAGGTGAGCTTGTAAAAAGCATGTAGTAGGACATGAAGGTGAGAGAGTTAGAAGGCTAGGTGTGAGAGATGGCTCTGAGAAGAGCAAAGAATTCTGAGATCAAGTGATTTCCTGAGTCACAAGTTCATTGCTAATTTAATTTAGATTAAAAGGAGAGTAGGAGCTATGAATATGCAGAACCAGGTTTCTGGAGTTATTGCAGGTTTGGGCTTTGTTTAAATCAGGCACATTACCATGTTCATTGGTCACAATGCCATATCTGAAGACCTGAGCATCCCTTCAGGTTTGAACTGTCATGTTGTCTTAATTCTGACCCCACACCAAAACAGTCCTGTGTGTACAGGGATGCCATGGCTGGCACTGCTAAACAGGGAAGCATGAGTGCTGGAAAACTTAAAAAACACAGATTAATAGCACAAGCATGTCCACTGTACAGGATGTTTCTTGTCTGGGGGAGCTGCTGCCTTGCAGTATTTCATAGAGTCATATAAAGGTTAGGACTGGAGGGGGTTGGAAGAGACCTGAAAGATCATATAAATCAACACTGGATGGTTTTAAGAATTATAATCTGGAATTGATAAAAGAAGTGGGAACCAGAAGTATACTCTCTCTCTGGGAAAATTGAGCATTTCTTAGGACTTATTTCAGAAGTACTTGTGACTAGCTAGTAGGGTAGATGCACTGCTATTCGAATCAAGAATGGAATTTCTTTACCTTGTACACATTGTACTTCACCAAAGAATCCACCATTTCAAAAATAAAATGAAGCTGAAGGCAAAAGGAGCAAATTCTAAACAAAATTTGGAAGCGGCGATTAGTTTCGCACAATTCAAAAGAAATAAGAATTTTACATATATTCTCACTTTCAGAAAATGAACCACCATACATCAAATGCCTTCCTTTAATTTTAAGGGCTACTAATCTCCTTATGCCAGAGTCTCCTAAGGGCAGGAGATGAGGCCATTTTCTTTGGCCTCTCTGTAGCAACCAAGAAAAATGTCCATCTGCTTCCTCCTCAAGATGCTTTACCCTGCAGGAGATGAGACACCCACTGCCCTGCCCAAGTGGTTGGTGTCATTGTCAGCTCCCAGCTTTTTGCACTGCTCATTTTTAGGGACTTAAAACATCTTCCCACCTCTTTAGTGTCCTTATGTTTTTGAATTGAGCAGGATAATTCACAGAGAGAGAACTCTAAGAGAACCCAGAGTATGAAAACTGCTTTGGCACCTGGGCATGTGGCTACTGAAGGAACATTTCAAGTTGTGTGCTGACCCCACTGCTGGGAGCAACATCTCACAGCAGACTTGTATGTGTTACTAGGTCACTGTCAGAGAAATTGTTTGTATTACCCTCCTAAACTTTGGTCATCAGAGAAACTTTCAGTCAGATAAAGATGGGAGGCTTTTTTATTCTTTGCAAATAGTCAGCTGTCTGTTTGCTGAGTCTTTTTCCAGTGTCTGTCAAACCAAATAAACCAAATTCCTTGCAGTGTAGTATCTGACATTTGAAGCAAGTAAAAGGCATGGTAAAGATCAGTGTAGGCCACTGATACAATAGCATGTTGAAATGAAATTAATAAACATGGGTGTTCTGATTTGCATTTTATACCTAAGCTTTTCACACTTATCTATGGTGTCATGAAAGCTTTTATTGCCACCTTTTTCATTTTCTTTTCCAGTAGTGCTAGAAAATTGTAAAATGCATAGGTAGAAATAAAGGAAAACCATTAGAAATTAGAGTTTTTTAAACTGTAAGGTAAGATGCCAATTAGGTCACACCCTGGAACAGGTTGCCCAGAGAGAATGTGAAAACTCCAACCCTGCAGTTGTAAAAATCTTGCCTGAGCAAGGCCTTGAGTGACCTGATCACACTCTGAAGCTGGTCTTTGCAGGCCTTCAGATGTGCCTTCCAACTCTAACTCTTCCCTTCATTTGAAGAACCAAATCTGGCTTCAACCTTTTGAGCAATGCTTCCTCTCTGAGTTTCCCATGTGCTGAGGTCTGTGTAGAAGGTTCTGAGCAAGGGGCTGTGTTTGAGCTGCTGCTGCACAGGGGCAGTTACACAGGTACCCTGAGCAAAGGATGCTTATTTCTGTGTGTCTTGGTAGCACCTAGAAAACACTGTGGGAAATCTTTATGATAAGTCTGTATTACATGTAAAATAATACTTTTATTTTTTTCCCCTGCCAGGTATATATTGGCATGATTTACATGTATAAGGAAGGAATTTAAACTTTTCTCTTATTTAATTTCGATGATAAAGTTTTTTTTTGGAGACATCTTGTTGTCCCCAGTTTGTTGCAGAATGCTCTGAACTGCACTTTTTAATTCAAAAATCATTATCCTTCCTAGAAAGGAATGTAGAAAAGTAATCAGTTTCTTTTACTGGGAAGATGGAATTTTGTTTCTCATTTTATTCATTGCTAATTGGCTTCAAATTGTCAATAATAACATAAACCATGAATAAAATTCATTTGAAACATGTTAGCATATCAAATGCTTGCTCTGGAATTTTCTCTGGCATGTGAAGAACACTGATAGTTGGGGCACTTCTTTAAACATATTTTTGGAGACTTCATATCATTCATTTTGTAATTCTGTAACTGCATTTTGTCACATCAGCCTTCTTGTTGAAAATATTATTCTGTTGCTTAATAGAACAAGAAATTACCCTTGAGATATTTATTTTGCTATAAATTTTCCTGGTCAGTAATAATATGCTGACATTTCTGCTGAGAGAACTTGAAATCTTGTGGGTTTGACCTATCCTTGAGAATCACTCCTGGGAAAAGTGCTCACTGCAGCAGAAAATGTTGGAGTTCTGGTGTGATGATGTCATGTTAAATTCATTAGGAGTACACAAAAACTGAAATTTTGTTAGCCTCAGAAGATGAAGTATGAACCTGTGTAGTAGAAGGGAAAGAGATGAGTGGAAGAGAAAAATTGCTTGTTCTTGCCTGTTTTCTGACCTTCTCAACCTTATGCTGCCAATACAGATGGAGAAGACCACTGGGCCTTCTTTCTCTCTTTCCTTCTGTCATCCATTTTGGATTGATCTGCATCTTCTTGCACTTCAGTTTCTAGCAAGTGCTTTATTGGGGTTTAACTTTGGATAGTTGCCATTAGTTTGTCTGTTGATTTTCAATTTTAGTAATCTCAATAATTATAATGAGAGTTACAGAGTTACAGCAAAACAAAACAGAACTTTTTTATTCAAATTGTATCTTAGGTGACCTTCTGTACCTTAGTGCTGTGTTCCCAAAATCTCAGGTTTATTTGGGTGAGCAAGGTAGGACCCACCAGTCTAAGCAAAGGCATCTGTACATCAAGTTTGGGTTTTAGTCTCCCATGCAGTTATTCATTTCATTCAAAATTAAAGTGTGACACAGATCAGCTGCCTAGTCTCTCCATGAGCTGCCAGGGAATGATCAGCACAGGGGGCAGTGCTCAGATGTGGGGTGAGGTGGATCCTTCTGCCCCTTACAGATAGGCAACTAAGAGAATGCTCATACCAACAGCTCATCTGGATAAGCAAAATCCTGACTCTAAATTAAGCTAAAATGTTTTTTAAATATTGGCTTGAGGTTAAAACAGGATCCCAAGACTCAGCAAATTGTTTTACACTCTCAGACTCCATTTGGGAGCCCTGAGTCCTTGTAGGTCTTGTTTCTGTCTCTCTTAGTTGAACAGTGACACAAACTCTGCCCCAGTGTCCCAGACAACAAACTGGTTTTTCATCACAGAATGCTCTCTCATTATTCCCAGCAATTTCTAAGGTACTGATGGTATTTGAGCTGGTCTTTATAAAGGGAAATACCTTCTGAAGGCAGAATGAGAGGTGAAGAGCTCTCTTTCAGTGGCAAGGCTCCATCCAGCACCGTTGCTGAGACTGGTTATGTGAGCACTGGCTCGCTGAGGAAGGCAAGACCTCAGCAGCTTTCCAGGCTGTGCTCTTGGCAGGTGAGTTCCCAGCTGTCCAGAATATGCTCTCACTTGTAACTCCTGTGAGAGAAACTTCTCTGTTGGCTCTCTGGGTTTTTTGAAGAATTTTTATTACCAAGAAAAAAGGTGGTAGGGCCATTTCAGAGCACAGCATGGAAAACATGAAAGTTTTCAACAAGATTGAGAACTGGGTTAATTGTTGATTATTAGATTGCTTGACATGGTTTTGTTCTATTCTTCAAGGTTTCCAGGGTTTATTTATTCCTTTTTAATGCAGTTAGCCCAACTCATGAGGGAGGGTAGATACCATGTATCAGTTTGTTATTCTTTAGCAAATAGTTCTCTTAAGCTCCTTGAAATGCTACTATTGAGGAGGAATTAATTGAGTGCTGCTGACACAGAGTGATTATCTTCTCCTTTAAACTTGTGATTGGAAATAGATTTCACTTTGGCTTGAGGCAGTGTCACTGCATTTTATATGAAACAATAATATTGTTTTCTGAAATGCTCTATTCTGTGATTCAAATTTTTTTCTTTATTAAGATTATATTTAATTAGGACTGAATGGGAGAGAGAGACACATACTAATATCTGGATTTGGGGCTTTTTTTTCCTTTGTGCAGTGTGAGGCTGCACATTTGATTGCTGGCAGCTAGGCTTGGTTTCAGTGTGAGCTGAGCTTTGCACCAAGTGTGGTTTTGGTTAGGTCCTGAGTAGGTCTCATGGTTTAAGCCCAGCTGGCAGCTGAACACCCCAGAGCTGCTCACTCCCTGCCCTGCCAGTGGGATGGGGAGGAGAATCAGAAGGGGAAAAGTGAGAAAACCCATGTGTTCCAATAAAGATGGTTTAATAGGGAAAGCAAAAGCCATGCACGCAAGCAAAGCAAATATAAGTAAGATTTCCCATGTTAAATAATTTGCTTTTCTTGAGCCCTGTGTGTTTTCCTTCACCCCACCCCTGCCCCTTTCTATGTTTTTTGTTTTACTTTCTTGTCAATATTTCATTATATTTTCTGTCAGTCTCTTTTAAATGAGAGAGAGACAAGAGGAAATGGGAAAGAGAACCACAATTCAAATAGTATTTCTTTGCAGTGAAGTAAAAACACCTTAAGAATTAAGACCAAGTCATTCCTTGCAACTGTGATTATCAGTCCCTGTGGTAATCTTCAGATTTCATCTACCCAATGCTGCTCTATTGGAGGAGTCAGAAGTTTCATGAGCATTTGATCAAACCAAATTAAATATAAGAAAATAGAGGATCTTCCTGAACTGTGATTTCTTCTATGCTGTTACTTGGGTTCAAGTAGTATATAAACAAAATACTTCATTATTGCATGTCAGAGGCATAGGCTCAGATATTAGAATGCTTCCAGTAACCTTGTTAGAGAAGCTGTGAACTGAAATGAAAGAAAAGGTTAAACATATTTCTTTGTGGTTTTTTTTAGTTTTTTTTTACTGGGCACACAACAAAATCAGAAATTTTCAGTAAAAGTTCCAAAATGCCATTAGGGAAAAGATAGAGTTTATTTTTTTTCTTCATTCTTGATGAAAAACCTAAGACAAGGTTTGAAATTATTAATAAAAAAGTCATTGTTGAGTTTTGAAGCTTGCAGAAATGTGATAGTTGCCCTTTCTGAGACCTGGTCTCTTGTGCCTTGGTCATCTCCAAGGAGATGTAGGCATGGCTGGGTGTGTCTTCTTTTTCCTCTACAAAATGTTGTTTTTAATGCTTCTCAAGTGTAAATGGGCAAAAATTGCCTTTTCTAAGATTTGGAATACTTAACTTTTTCATCTATGAGACAGAAAAAGTATCTGGGGAGAAACCCAGGATTGCTGAAATCTTTTAAGATTTGCAAGAGTTCTGCCATTGTGAATAGTGCTTTCAAAAGGACAGCTATGAAACTGTTACAATACATTGCTCACTGTGTTACTTGTCATTCCATTTGTTAGGTAAGAAATAACCAATATCTGAAGTTCATTTCATGACTACTCTTTGCCCTCCATCATTTAATTCCCTGTTATTGCTTGTAGAGTATTTTAATTTATATGTTATTAAAATTTGCTTTTGACTTTAAAGTACTTCAGATTCTTGGTTTTCTTCAGTGCATGATAGTACATCTCAGAGTCTTTATTCCAGTTACAAAACACTCCCAATTCTAGTCTGAGGTGCACTTCAAGATAAAAGGGGTAAAGTATCTTGTGCAGGGAAAAAAAACCCAAACAGCTTTTTGATACTGCACAAATATTTCAGGGAGTTTCCTGCTATGACAGGAGCACAGCATTTTGGTGATGAGAGAGTGAGTACCTCTTGTACCAAAATACTAAGGTCAGTCTTTCTTCAAACAATAAGCAGGAAACTATTGCAATAAAAAAAATATGATCTTGCAACCAAACTTTACACCTTGCAGCAGGATCCTTAATTGAAAGGGCCTGTGCTCCAGGTTAGAGAATCAATCATTTGGCCTAATTGCAGTTAGGTTTGTTTTGATTTCTTATTTTATTGTGCTTACTTACATGCTATTTTGAAGTATTAACACTTCTTTTATCATATATTTCATTGGCATCCCACTAGCAGGAAAAGGTATTCTGAAGAAACATCTTCCTGTATGTGTAAGTATTCCTAATTATTCACCATCTCCTTGTGAGCTGCTGACTGCTGCAGTTTGGGAGCTGTGGCCTGATAAATTAAGGTGCATAGGTGTGTTTATGTGTAAAATCAAATCTATCAATCTGTATGTGAAAATCTCTATGCAGGCAGTATTTCTGTGCCGTGAAAGACTCTTGGAAACAATAGTTTGGTTCCATGGTTGCAGGAGATATTGGTGAATATGATTGAATATGTCTGAACTGAAAAATCCACCCAGTCAGGCAGGGATCACTGCCACCTTTGATTAGAATCAGGCATTCAGCACCACTTCTGACAGTTTGTTCTACACAAAGCCTTTAGTTATCCTTTTAAGCTGTCTAGAACATGGCAAAACAATAATTTCTTCCCTGAAGTTGTGTTTTCTGCGTATGGAAAGCCTTTTGACATTGGGGATAGGTAGAACTTTGCTTTGATGGTGAACTTGCTTCTTCTTGCCTGATAACATCCACAGAGCAACTTTCCAGGAAGTTTATTGGGATTAGGAAGTTCAGGAAAAAGAGAGGCATGCAATTTTACCTTTAGGAAATGTTTCTTCAAAGACACTTCCTTTCATCTCATCTCTGTGTTTTCCTGTCCTTCATGGTGTGACACTTAGTGCCAGGGGCATGTGAGTCTTTTCCAGGTAGGTATTTTTGAGAACTGAATTTGACAACAGAGTTTTGTTTAGGGAAGGAGTGGTGCAGACAGCATTTGACATGGTTATACATGTAGGAATACTGTTAATGAGGGAATGAAAATACTTATGAGCTGGACAAATAGTATGCTCAAACCTGGCTGTTCTTATCCTGTCACAGCACAGGCATGCCATGATGATTTAAAGGTGTGGAACTGAGTAGCAAGATGCTGTGATGGGATGTGAGTTTACACTGTTATGTGTTTGTTATTCATCCATAACTCCTCAGGACTTTAGCCCTACAGATTTCTTTGCTTCGTCTTATTCAAAGCTATTTTTACTTTTGAGAGTTTGATAAAATTATTTTATCATTTCTAATTGTGCTGAAAAATAAGACTTTCCTGATTTAATGGAGTTACTTGTTTTAGATAGCAACAAAAAAAAAATCAAGTAGAACTAACCTCAGGACTAAAGTCTTAGTTGGAATAAAAATGCTGAAGTTTTAAGAAAGGCAAAATGATGGTTAGAATTACCTATGGCTAAGCAGAGGCTAAGAGCAGTGGTTCAGAAACATGTTGGGTGGATTTTTAGACTGTGATATCTCTACTGCATTGCCCATTAATGACATTAAAAATGACATGTTTCTACATAAAGAAATAGCAGTCTTCTCTTCATCTTCTTCATCTTTGCCTTGGAAAGTTTTCAGAGCCCAAGATTTTTGTGCCTTTTTTTTTTCTTTGGTTGGTTTTTGTTTGATTGTTTTTTTTTTTGTTTGGTTGGGGTTTTTTTGTCTGTTAGTGGCATAATGTTATATGTAAGGAATCCAGACTGGAAAAGGGACTGATGCCCATTGCACTTCACAAAGTACAGGTTTGGATTCTTTTTTTTCTGCAGCTGTTTTCTGACATGCTGGCACTTCCTGTGACTGCCCAGCAGGTGTAGGCAGGGCTGAGGGACAGAGGCAGTGCTACCCAGCTGCTCCCTGTCTCAAGGCATGCATGGACAGCTGTGGGACCGGCCAGCCAGGGAAAGGGACACACCCAGGGATTCCCAGGAGAAGGCTGCTGGGTGCTGCAGTGGGCAGCAGCCTTTTTTCTGTCTTATTTTGTGTTCCTGGCTGCAACAAGAGCTCAGGCTGAGGGAGCAGCCCAGGAGTCCTGCCACAGGGGTGCAACACTGTGGTTGCAACCTGCTTCCAGGTACCCACCTTGCCCTGCCTAGTCAGCAGGGTGGGTTGGGGTTCAGTCAGCTCATTTTAACACAGGGAAGATAGGTGTGCTCCAGGGAGATATTTAGAGGAAGTTTAATGAAAGAGGAGTAATCATAGCCATGATATTCCATATTGTTGTGAGAAAAACTGGGAAGAAGGAATCAGTTAAGTGCTACCTGAGTAAGGACCCCATCCAGCAGGCACTGCATCATGAGTACAGAGCTGCACCCTATTCCACTGCCATCAAAATGGGCTCAAATGCACTCCAGCTCCATCCTCTCTCCTGGAGTTCCTACTGGAGAAATAATAGCACCAAGCAAGTCCTGTTTCCTTAATGGTTGTTGTCGTTATATCTGATAACTATCACAAAGAGAAGAAATGATTTGTTTTGCATATTGTAGGCTGTTAACATCCTCTACTTGTCAAATTCTATGATAGTACAGACAGGGCTGTCACTCTGTATTAATTTGCCCCTCAGCAAAACAAAGGTACATGCTGTACTCAGTGTAAAGCTGAAGTGACAGAGTCCTTTATGCAAGTAAAATAAATACATCCCTGTCACTTTGAAATCAGCAGCGTTCCCTGGCATGATTTTACAGGTGCTAGGGGAGGTTAAAGGAGGAATTGAGAGAGAGCAAACTTATTGACTTTCCTTGCATGTATATGTATCTATACTGATTTTAACCTCGCCCATGAAAGGTCAAGCATAAAGTTATTTCCTCAGAGCAGCTGTCTACAGGGGGTTGAGTTAACATAGATGGAGAGTGCCATAGAAAAAAAAGTTCATTTTACCCTAATTGGATTAAGATCAGTCTCACACATACCACAAGGCTGAGGTTTCACTCAAGTCCAAACTGCTGGGTTGACAGAAAAGGATTAATTTATGTGCCTCTTCTCAGGTTGTTGACTAATAACATATTGATTGGATCTGTAAGATATGCAGAGTGTCTGTCAGAAAGGAAGACACTCTGGAATTGAAAATTGCCAGCATATCTGACATGATCAAAGCTAGATTAATGCCATTAAGCAGCATTAAGTAGGCTGCAGCATGTATCAGATGCAGAGTTTTATGTCCCATCTCAGAGCAGGACACCATAACCAGGCATAATTCCCAACTTCAGCAATGAGTGACTGATTTGTGCAGCTCCTGACATTTTTTTTCTGCTTTTCTTTTATGTGTTCCTGCAGACATATTGAACTACCACAGTTTAATCCCAGAAGAGCCTGCAGGTGGTATTGTCCTTGCATTGCAGAGTTATTAAATTCTTAAGGTCACCATAAAAAAGGTTCCATTAAATTGAGTTAATAAAAACATTGGGCAAAGGTTTGCTAAGAGTGCAAGTATCAAAGCCCTGGGAATTGGACTGCCTATTATAACATCAAGCTAAAAGAATATTTTAAACACAGCAATATGAAGATGCCAGAAATGCTGCTGCTGTGAAGTTTTGGCGTGGGTGGGGTGGAACACTTGTGCCTTGCTGAAGGAAATGTCCTGTTTAATATTCGGGTGTTTTTCAGAAGGAATGGGCTCTAGCAATTTTCACTGAAGAAAACTTTAAACTTTCTACAAAGGAACACTCTTCTGTTGTTGGCCTCACATATTTCTGCATAAAGAGACACAAAGACAAATAGGTATACATAAAAATGCAGATTAGAGATATAGATCCATGGGTGATCTGTTGTTAACCTCTGTTTTGTATTTATCAAGGGCAGCTGTGCCTGGTGCTTTTCCAGTAATGCTAAGGTATCCTGAATGTTTCTAGTCAAGGGAAGCTCCTGAAGAAGAGCAGGATTTAAAACCATTTAAAGCCAATTTCCTCAACCAACTCTGGTATGAAGCCTTTGATGAGAAAAGTGTTGATATGTTGGACTTATCTTTTTAATATGTCTTTTTTATGACTGATGGTTTCTTTTCTTTGAATGTTAGTATGAGATTTCAGCTCCACTGAGGTAAATAGTGAATCCTTCATTTGCTTCAATACAACCTAGATTTCAGCACAAGCAAAAGCATGTAGTTTTGCTGAAATACATATCATGGCTTTAAAATGAATAGCTAATGCCATTTCCAACTCCAAAATATCAAGAGGTGATGAATTTAAAACTTTGTTTGCTGCATTTATTGGCAATGAAGTAAAAGGAAATTGCTATATTAGCAATTAATTTAGGACCAGTGTCTCTAAGGTTCTAGTTTTGGATGACAGGACTTGCAGTAAATTACATATTTAATTATACAAAACAATAAAGCTCTTTCATGTGGTGAATGAGAGTTGTATAGGGCAGTTTTAAATAATCAACTTCTTCCTTCATAAGGGTGCTAGAGTTCCTTTATTTGCAATATGACTCCTTTTCATTTTTTCTTTAACAGAAGAAATTTAGCATATATAAAATGTAGGGGTCTTTTTTGTAAAGGTCTGCTTTGTAAGCTATATTAATTTTTTATGTTTCCTGGTTAGAGTTTGAGATGTTTTAAACATCAGGTATCAAATTGATAGAAATTCTGCTCACAAATAGTATCAATTTCCATGTATTTGTGTACAGCTTGTTACAACAAGCAAATGTCAAGCATAGCTAACACTTTACTGTTTAATGAGTGAATACTGGGGGACTTCATGCATGGCATGTTAATAATGAAAATGGATATAAATAAAATAGTAATAAACAAAACACAACTGAGAAATGCATTGCAGGTACAATGCAACCCAATCAGACAGACCTGATCTGAAAATCCCCTTGACTGCTAAACTCAGAAGAGTTTCCCTAATTTTTCATATGCTTTCAAAAGGATAATTTTTCACTGGCTATTTGCTTTTCCATGAAAATACATCAATGTAGCCTTAGTCCTTAGGTCTAACCTGATATTAAATCAGACTACATAAGAATGAAGTAACATTTTGGCATTCTTTCCCCATTCCAGTCACAAGTGTATATATCTCAGAAGCTTCACAAGTTAATAAATTCCCTTTCTGTATTCAGAAAGCAAACGTAGCAATTATTAGGAGAACATATGGCAGGTGCTTTAAAACTCCAGGGTGACAGTAAAGCATATGACTTCAGCCCATTATAAGTATTCTCTTTGTTGTTAATTGCTTTAGTAATTAATATTCACCAGAAACTGTGCAAAAGCAAAACAAATAATACATTCCTAATGCATGTATTTCATTTAATAAAATACATGTATTTTTTGAATTTTCAATTCAGCTACTTAGTCATCTCTGTTGTTTCAGGGATTTATTTATTTTCCTTCTTCTGTATCAGCTTTTTACCCTTTTATAAATTAAAAAATTATATGTTTGAACATTCAGGCACTATGTAAATAAAACTAATTTAGCTGAGGCTGTCACTGGAAGCCAGAGTAGCATGTGCAGCAAATGACAGATTATATCCATGGAAGCAATGTGATTGGTTATCACTAATGAGAATTTCACCTGTGGTCAATGAACAGTATTAAAAAGTTTTGATAAAAGGTTTAGAAATGGTCTTTAAAAGACTTCAGGAGGTCTTATTCAATCTGATATTTCATCAAAGGCCCTGATGCTAAAAAATAACTTCACAGAGAGTGAGGAATATGTGTTAGAGGCAGAGTTTGAGCAGGTTTGAGTGAGATGAGAAGACTGGGTTTGTGGTAAACAGGGTTATTTTTGTATATGAAATTGAATTCTTAAATGCAAACCTTTAAATGTTTAGTGGTATTAGAGGTTAGGTAATACCCTTGAGGTAACAGTTATTTTAAAAATATAATCTAGAATGCATGGCAGCAGGGCCATTGCAAATTGCCTTTCAAGAGAAGCTTTAGTTATTATGTGTTTAATCAATCCTAGCTGTAAGCAAATTAAGGGAATGGTGTAAACAGAAGAAAACTCAGCTCTTTCTTAAAGGCAAAAAGATTTACAAATAACTGAGCTTTTAGGAGGTTTGAAGAAAGTTCTTTTTCGGGAGTTGAGAGGGAAGCAGGAAGAAGTGATTTATGGGCAATATTTTTTTACAGACAAAAAGGCCTCCAGCCCTTTAATTGAGTAGAAAAATTGAAAATTACATTATGAAGCTAAGCACTCCATCTAGAGTGACTGTCCATTTGGCCCAGGTGGTGTTTGCTGGGTCTCCAGAATATGAAGAGACTGTAATTATAAATTAGGAGAGGAAAAATGGTTTAAGTGTCACCTCTGCTTTGTAAAATTCTGTAACTATATTTTTGGGTGCTATTTAGGGTACTGAGGGCCTAAAACTGTAATTTTAGTTTCTCATTTACTGCATAATTTGTTAAGTTGTGAATGAATTTCCCCTGCACCTTTTCTTTACACTGTTCAGCATGATTAAGCCTCAACAGAGCAAAAAAATAAAAGGCTCCTTGGGAAGGAATTTAGTGATTAGGGTCAAACCCAGCTTTTCATGCCCCTCTGCAGAGCAGGGGATGGTCTCATGTGTGCTCCTTTGATGTCTTCTGAATTTATTACTCACGTGGCATTCCTGCCATCCCTGTATATGCTGTTGTCTCTGCAGTCGTTTGGACTCTGATTTTATACTTCTTCCTTTAAACCTGCAGTAGCAGACCTTTAACTGATCTGCCACCACGTTCTGTAATAGAGAGAGGCAAAATTATCCTCCTGGAAGAAATGTCCTGAGTCCCAGAAATCCCCACCCTGCCTGCTGGACTGAGGAAATGGAGCTGGGGAATTCAGGGACTGGCCTGGAAAGCCTGGGTGATCAGAGGTGAGGGAAGGGGCAGGGCTGGCCATTGCTGGGATGTTTCCCAAAGAGACTTTTCCAGTTTTGTCAGCTTAGGGCTCCATCAGCCACTGGCACCCTGGAAGAGCTGCAGGTCTCAGGATCCACAGCTCAGAGCTGTGCTGTGCAGCTGTGGGTAAAAGGGTGCCACAAAGAATGTGGTAAAACCACCTGTCATAAACTTGTGAGGGTTTTTTTTCAGGTTTTTATATATATTTTTTTTTTAGAAATGGTGATTATTTAGAGAATTTTTTACTTGATCATCAGTCAGACTTGCAATGAAACACCTGTTTTATATTTAGTTTAGCAGCTGGACTAAATCATGCATACAGCTGCTTATGGGTGGGGAATTCCTGTTGAGTGAGTCTAGAGCTGTTTGTTCACAGATGTTGAAAGAAAAGAAAGGAGGAAGAAACCTTGTCCACTTGCAAGGATGCATCTACCTGCTCACTTGGTTCATCTCATGGCAGAATCAAAGTCAAGGTGCCCATTTTCTCCTTGAGCACCCTGTCTGTGCTTACACTGCATGGAATGGCCTCTGCTGCTGCTACCAATTCCAGCAGGAAAACCCTGTCTGCCTGTAGGTGGGTGCTACTGGAATGGCATTTCCTGATGGGTGGTTGAAAGATTCCTGTGGATCTGGGTGGGGTGGGAGCACAAACAGAAATCTGAGGCCACAGGTGGTTTGTGCTTGATTTACATCAGTGTGGCACTGGGAAAGTTTGACAGAGCAGAACTTGTTGAATACTTTGATTTCAGTGTCATTTCCATCAGTTTTCTTGGAAGGTAGTTCACCAAAAGGGAGAATACCACTTGATGAATTGTTTTTGCTTCACACAGAATCAGATAGAATTCAACAATTGTGCTCCAACTCAGGGAGCCAAGTGCAGGAGTTTTTCAATGACACCTTGGTTTACAAACAAATTTGGGTTTGGCCACTCTTCTCCACTACCTCAAATCTACTTCAGGATTAGAAGATTGCATTGATGTGCTGTCAGGAAAGAATGTGGGTCTGGCTTTAAGTGATGACTGGGACTGTTAGGATACCTAAAAAGTATGTTGTCCCTTGCAGGAGTTTGTTTAATGAGTGTAAGAGGTTAAAATGCCTAGGGATTTGCAAAGATATTAAAAAACAATAATGGCAGAGAACTATAGAGATATGATTTAGGGTCTTGGGGAAAGTACTGCTTTATCTAAGTCTGAGTAGGCATCTTCATTGCTGATTGTGTTGTAGTTTTTAACAGTCAAGTTTGTGTGGAAGTTTCTTTATCCTGCTGGTGTTGATATTTCTCAGCCACTGTTCACAAGAAAAAACCTTTATCATTATTCTTAGCTATAGAAATGCTTGGTAATGGGGCAGCTAGTGGCTGAACATTCAGGGAAGTAGTTTATAGATAGATATATATATTTCAAGATTTGGTCTATTATGAGCCAGTGCTGAATTCAGGTCTAATTCCACTTTTTTCTGAAGCTGCTACTTTGCATTATTAGAACTTTTATAACAAGGCTTCATGGCCTTCAGGGCTTTACACTGCTTTTGACAGTTTCATCCACAGGACTCAGATTCAGCAGCTAACAATTTATTTGTGCATATATGAGTAATATATAAAGGTACACTTGAAAGCATAAGAGGATTCAATCCTTTATCTTGTAATTAATTAAGTAGTCAATTAAATAGTCTTAAAAAAAATTCTTCTGACATCAAACTTTTTATTATTTGGTCATTAATTGGCCATTAATATTTGAATAATTTGTCCTAAGGAGTTGGTCATACTAAGATGAAAGATCCTTCTACCTGTGAGAAGTTGCTGTGTTGTTTTTTGTTCTAATTCCAATAAATTCAAATAGACTGGCTTAGTTTCAGAAAGTATTAATGTCTATGAACTTTATTTTGCTTTGAGGTATTGTGCAGAATGCTGCAGTTTTCAATTAATGTAGATTGCCATGGTAGCTTGGATCTTTGGAGAATACTGATTTTCTTTCCCCCTCAAAAATAATAATAAAAAATCTTCTACCTCTTTGATTCTTGATTTGCTTTTGTGGAAAGGGAAATGGTAATCTAATAGCCAATAATATTGGCTTTTTAGGGCAGGTGATTAATTAATGCAGGTTTTTATTTCAGATTTAGTAATAATTTTTTATTTTGTTTCTCAACAGCATTGTAAAATCCCACAAGACTTTTGCTGCAACAGGAATATAAAAAGTTAGCTGGTGTTATTAAGAGAACATGTCTGTTGCTTTTGCAAACTGCCAGAAATTGATTGCAGACCAACTAGGGAAGACCTATGAGATCCTTCCAGTGTACACAAAAGGAATGAACCTATAATTAAATTACAGTTAAACACAGATGGTTATTTTACAGCAGGTGCTCAACTTTGAAAGTGTATCTCTGGACTATTTTTGTTCCAACATGGTGTTTGGTCCCTGTTGGGTTTCTGGCATCATTTTATGGTTAGATAAAAATATTCCTTTGTATACATATTTTTTCCCCCCCAGGATACAAAGCTATCAAATGCTGCAGTGTTTTAAAGGAAAAGAGAAAAACAGGAAACAGAGATTAAACATAGCACAGGGAAAAAATATTAGAATATAAAAAAAAGATGTCTTCATACTATTTATGAGATCTAGAGGACTAACATGTGTAATTAAATAAGAGCTCAGAATTTTCAGTTATCCAAGGTGAAATAATTGCAATACAAATGTTGTGACTGAATTTATTTTAATTTTAATGCCAAAAAGTAGAACACTAGAAGGTGAAATCATTGTCAAGTACAGTTATATGATTTATATGACCTATGACATGGGCTGACACTGTGAAGTCTTGGTGAAATTTGTGACTCTGTTATTACTAAAGCATTGTGTATGGAACTGGACTTTAGAAGTCTGGTTTGTCAGGATAGCTCAGGTTAACAGTTCAGCTTGGGGATATTGATGAATGTCCAGAGGACATTTTCCTTGCTGTAACCAATCAGGTCAGCCCCTATAAATAAACCATGAATAGAGATGTGGGAGTTCCAGAACAGCTTTGAGAGCAGCTCAGGTGAGTTTTCCAGGTCTCTTATTGTTCAGCTTGCTTTTTTTAATGTGCCCCTCCACCTTCAAGCACAGAGTTAGCTCCTTCAGCCCTGAGGCTGGAGAAATCTCATGAGATGTTCAAAGAGTGAGAGGAATTTTGATGCTTTACCAGCACTGAACAAAAGGACTTCACATTTACTTGGAGAGTAAAATGGCTTCTTTCTGTAGCTGATGAGCTTTACTGTTTCTGGATGTCTAAATATCTTTTGGTTTCCTGTAGGAAGAGGAGTCTGTCTAAACATCTTATTTTGTAACCTGTAGAAATTCACAGAAGGATGTCTTCTGGTAATATCCCCTTTGAATTATTTGTTTAACTATGGAGATGCAAGTAAAGAAAAAGCAATTTTATACAGTGGACATAAAATTGAAATGGCCAGCCTGTCTGTCCTTTCAGAAGAAGAAAAGCCAGGACTGCTGTGCATACATGGTGAGGAGCAATCCTCCTCCTGGGGAGTCTGAAATGCCTGATTAACAAATCTAACAAAGCCTGTCCACTACTGCCCTACTTTTCCCCTCTTATTCTCTTATGTATGCATGACATGTTTAGAAAGATCTTATTTTCCAAATAGAATACATCCCAAAAGCATTTTAGTGTTTGCCATTTAATTTTTCTCCCTTTAACCAGTTTCTGGGATGACTGGTGCTGTTATCCTAGTTACAAATTGGATTGGTTCTCTTATCATCCCCTTACAAGATGACATTTCTAATAAAACCCAGTTCATTTACAATTTAAATTGGTAACTTTCAAACACATTCCTTACTGAGCTTCAATGCGTAGAATGGGTGTTTTGGAATTTTAAAAAATATATTAATCCAGAAGTGCATTAAATGATGAGGGATGATTTTGTTTAGGATTTTTTACTATATCAACATTATCTATTCACTTTTTTTCAGGACACATTCTTAATTAATTTTTTTTAGCTGATCTGTAATATTGCAACACTGAGATTGAAGATTTTGTTGTTACACATGAAATATGACAATTTGCTTGAACATTAGTCACATGAAATTCAGTGCTTATCTTTGAGATTTAAGATGAATTGCAGCACTTATTCAGTGAGAGCTATGTGAAAAGACTACAGTGAGAACACTGAGTATTATACAATGTTGACTAGCTTTGCATTGTTTCTAGCTGAGATTCACATTTATGGATTTTAAATTAAAATGCTTAACCTTATTGAGGCAAACATTACAGTTTTATTATAGGTCAATACAATAAAATGGAGAATGTAATGGTAGCATGGAAGAAAAAATATTTACAGCATAATAGATACAAAGCTCTTTTTTTTCTGCTTTTTAAAGATCAATTCACATTCTTTTCTAATATTTAATCAGTCATACTGACACAGTGATTTACTTGGCATTACCTCTGATGCATTCCACTGAGACTTTGATTCTTAAATTATTTGTCTTTGAACTCACCATGACCTATATTCAGTCTTCTGTGGCTGATGAAAATTACTCCTTTACCTTTCACTGTTGATGACTAAACCACCAAGACAAGAAATATGCTTTGACATTCTTAATACCCACATTAAGTTAGTCTTAAGGTATTAATACATGAGAACTTTTTCACCTTGTGTGTGTCTTGTTGCTGTAGTGAAGAGGAGCAGTCCAGGTCACACAGGTCTGCAGGACTTTGGGGAGCTGGAAGCCCAGCTTGCCACGTGCATTTCAGCACTGGTAGCAGGGAGAATAGAGATGCTGGGGTTTGCAAAAGTGATCTCATCTAACAGCAGTCTCTGTGGGAAACTGTGGGAACAAAGAGAGCAAACCAAGTGTGTCACAACAGCAGTATGATAGACACAATCCAATTACTGTAATATTATGCAAGATAAATTGAACTGTTAACACTAATTTGGATTCTTGAACTTTCTAGTCTGTTATTTCCCCTTTGTCATCTTGGGTTTTTTTCTATTTAGCTAATGGACATTCTTTCTATTACACAGGAGGATTTTTTCCCCCTCTCTACTTGCTTTTGCTGCCAACTGCTACATCTCATATCTGGGAAAGAACAGGTGTGTGAAAATACTGGATTTGGCAAATATTCATTTCAATCACACATATTTGTATAATTTTTAATTGATTGCCATATTTCCTGGGGTCTCAGGCAGATATTATCCACAGATTTAAAAAAAAACAAAAAACTAAGCAAACAGAATTAGGACACTGTTTATATCCTGGAGATGCTTTCCTCAGCTGCTGTTATTTCCATGATCAATATTGTAGTGGCAGTGATGGAGGTAACGTTGGATGAGCTTTTGGATGTGGTCATGTGTCTCATGCACAGAAGGTGTAAGTGCCTGTAGGGAGAGATAAAAGGCATCATAAGGCATTATAAAAGGAATTATGGACACTCTGTTTACCTTCTTACTATTTACAGTGTACAACTTCACTCTTGTAGAAATTCTATTTCTTGACAGATATCTCTTCTCTCTACATCTTGGTTCTGCCACTCTGAGTGTCTCCAAGCCCACAGTCAGGCTGTGTGGGTTTGTGCTGCTCCTACATGTGCCAGTCTCTATGTTCCCCACCCAAAGTGCACTGTGAAATCCTCTGTCCTGCTGACACAGGGTCACAGATGATGCTGGACCCACTCTGAGTCCTTGCTCACCTGACAAGGAGGAGCTAAAAATACTCTATTTAGTGAGATAATCTGACTTGGAAGAAGACACTAAATTACCTCTTCCCTCTGAAAAGAAAAAGGGGGGAGTTCTCTTTCTGCCTCCAAGACCAATAGGCAGAGGGGAAGATTTGTGCAAAGAAGTGATCAGGAGAGGAATAGCAGAGAATCCAGTAAAGATAAATCAGTCTGTTGTGATAGAGTTCTCAAGACATTGAAACAAACTGTCTGAAGGCTCTGCATGGAGTGCCCACAGGGAGAGGGAGGTAGGAAAGGTAGCTGCATGGCAGGAAAATGCACTGCCTGCTTACTTGTGAGAAAGCCCACGGTGCAGTCGCCTTCTCTAACCTGTCCTTGTTTGTTTTATTGAAAATCACTGTCCTCTTGAGGCTGCATCTCAGAACTAAGCTCCTTTCCCTGTAGAATGCCCTAGCCTAAGTTGCCTCTTGTCCTTTGGATCTGTCTTGTTACTCTATTTTGCACATCTCACTTTGCCAAGCCTCCCACTCAGAAACTAGACCTCTGGCAGGGAAGGGGCTTCCCGAGTCATTTTGAAAGGAACAGTGTCCACAGCCCAGGGTCTCTCAGCAGTAGTTGAAGAATGTACATATTACTATCTATGATATACTTTCTTAAATTACAACAAAGCTGTAAAGTTAGAGTACATACACTCAAGACCAAGCACCTTTCCTTAAAATCTTGTTTTCTGGCTGGCACTGCAGTCAAACTTCAGAAACTCTTAGTAGACAGATGTTACTGAGAAATTTCTCATCTAGATAGACCCTGTCTTATCTCTAATACTTATCTACAAATAGGATGCATCTCATGCTCTTTTTAGCTGTAAAAGCATTGGTTTTATCTCCTTCTCCCTCTCTCTCTAAATACAGTTTGAGACTCTAAAGGCACCCTACAAGCTGGGTCCTTCAGCATTTCAGCATGAACTCCTGGGACTGCTTCTCTCTTTTATTAAATGTAAAATGGTTTCAGTGCTTTATCAATGAGATGCTCAACGATTTCTTCCTTTATGTCTGACTCTCATGAAATGTTAGGCTCACTTTATTATTATATTTTTCCATTGTTGCCTTTAATTAAATTGTAAAGCTGTCGTCCTTGTGTACTTGGCTCCCAAAGGGAGAATTATAGCTAGGCAAAGTATTACTGACAATATTGTCTGAAGGGAGATGTGGAGATATTATGTTCATGGTAATAACAGAAAAGGAATTCCCAAAGCTGACTTCTATCATGCATGCCATTCCCATTCAGAAAGCAGGAATCAGAGCTCAATTCTTCTTTTGGGTAAAGGGAATGACAGTGGGTGTTAATTTCGTCTGATTTCTTAGCAGCACCAAACCTTCTCTAAATCAGCTCTGTGGAAAACACAGGTGCAACCTTCAGTCTGAGGCCATGGGGGCCAATATCTGCTGACTAGCTACATCAACACTGCTTGTTACCAGAAACAGCCCACATTTTTCTAAAGGAAAAAGAGAAAAAAATATATTTAAAGTGAGCTTTTCCACTGAAAGCAAAACAAATATTTAGAAATCTAATTCCTTGATTGTATCCCTAGATTTAGGAAAATTAGACCTAACTTTGCTGTAGTTTAGCTGGTCTGCTGGAAGTAGGAGTGGTATTTTGGGAGGCATCAGGGAGCTGAATAACCACTGCCTGATTAGGATGCTTGTAGGAAGCAGTCTGTCTGGGTATAATGAGCACTCTGAGGAAGCAATGATTTCCAAATGGATTCTGGGAACATATGGACTTGTTTATATGCAGCATAGTGAAATTTAGTACATGAAAATGGGACAGGACAAATATCCTTTCCACATCTATATATTCCTATGCTCAAAAACTGCCTTGGTGCAAGAAGGGGAATGCATCAGGTATACAAAGCCCAGAATTTATGGTCAGTTTAATTGGGAGTAGGATCAAAATACAATGGTGATTACTGGTTCAGTTGCAATGGTACTCCTATTTGCAGCATTGTAGTCAGACAGTTTAGCTACATTTAAAAATTAAAAGAGCTCTTGAATGTTGAACCTTTCTGCTTTTGGGTGTTATGCTCAACCTGCTGCTGCCCTTCCAGGTGCAGAGGTCCTTTTGGGATTGCAGTGCATTGCCAGCAGCTTGCAGGGGTCCTGCAAGGAATTCCATGTTGCTGATGGAGGTTTCTTTGTCCCCTTTGCTGGGACAATCATGCTGATGTTTATGCTCCTCTCCAAAGGCTTGGTCATTTCTGTGTTCTATGAAGGTTTCTACACCTTGCTCTTCATGGGGCTGCAGCTTCACCTTTGAGCTGCTTTGGGATTCATCTGTGTGTGCTCAGTAGCTGTTCCACATCCTTTCTCTTGCCCCTATCACTGATCTGAGTAATTTTCATCTGTCACTGTTGATAGTCCTGGGCCTGATGATGAGATTCAAGGGAATGGTCCTGCCTGGGGGAAGCTGTGATCTGAGCACGTGGGCTCCTCTTCCCTACTGCAGTCTGCAGAGCTGCATGGCAGCAGCTGGGAAACACCTAAAACTTTTTAACAAAAATAAAATAAAAATTGAACATGAGCCATTTTTCAAACATACTTTGTGTCATATTAAATTATAAAATAAGAAATTTTTGAATTATTCACATTGCTTGTGAGGAGAAAGAAATGTGAGTTAAAACCTTATTTTTTGAGCCAAATTTCCAGTTGTTTGTTTGAGTCTCAAGAGGGTATTAATATTTTCATTGATGTTGAAATAGTAATTCCTAGCAAAGTTGGGGATAGTGCTGTAAACATAATTAGAAATTAATTCCAGAAGAATGCTCAGGCAAAATAATAGAAAGCTGAGATTGTGTTAGCATAAGTAGGTGTCCTAGTGCTTTTAACCAGAGTATCTTTATGTACTTGAGTCTTTTGATGAAAAGAAAGAAAACATACTGCTCTCTTTCTTCTTTTGAAATATGTCCTGAAAGACATTCACCAGCAGCTGGTGTGTTTTCAAATTAACGTCTGCAGATAATTCAAGTTAAATTTTGGGGCATAAAAATAGAATTACACTTCACTGATAATTTTCATATGTAAAGAAAAGTAATTCCCAGATAAGAGCTGGCAAGCTGTATTTCCAAACAATTCCTTCTAAATCTAAATGAAGCACCTCAATTAATGCATGAATGGTTATTTAGAAGCCAGACCTGTATTTCATCATTTCATTGACTGTGTAAAAAGCAGAGGTTATGGAAGGTGTGATTTTGTATAATATAGTACATCAAATTCAATCTCACTTTAATCCAGTATAGTAAACACTCCTTTTTTTTGTAAGTTACAAGCTTAAATTAATATTAGACACATTTTAAATACATTTACATCAGTGGTAGTATTTTAGCAATATTATAACTTGCAGCAGCTTTTAATTACTTTGCTTGGGGAAGTGTTTCTCAGAATAAAATAGGTCCCTATAATATCCATAGTAAGTTGTTTGATACTTGGACTGTTGGTTGAATCACTGATGAGGGGTATAACATGTTCTCTAAGGTAATTGGCTGATGAATCTGCAGTCTAAATTTATACAATTTGATTAGTTCCACTGGCAGATAATTGGTAATTAGATGGTACACAAAATGTCATTTTCTTCCATGCTTCATCTTTCAATCTTAGTTCCCAAATAACATTTGTTGGAATATAAAATTATAGGCTAACATGAAAACAGTTTTATATCCTAGATAATGCAATGGAATAGAGAATTTGGATTGATTCATTGATATGATTTTCTATACTGATGGTAACAATTAATTTATTCTTTTTAAAGCAAATGTGATTTAGGTTTATTTTTCACCCTAACATTTTAAAGACAGATCATCTAAAATGCAAACCCTTTAGCTTGCAGGAATAAAGCATGAAATGACACACCACCGATGTTGTTTGTCATGTTCAATTGTGTTTTTATTAAAATCTGCTCTCTCTCTATGGTTTTCACAATGGATTATTTTGACATATATGAAAATCTTACTGAAAGTTTGAGATATCTATTATTGGTTAGTTATAAGACAAATAACAGTAAAATTTGACTATTAGCTTAGCAGAGCAGTGGTGCACGTCCCATTATTTCAACAGGATAAGGCAGCAGCTTTATTAATTTAGAGACCAACAGGAGCTGGACAAGACAAAAGCTGTCTTCAGGTTGTTTGGCTTCTTGGTTCCCCACTGAATGCTCTTCCAAGATGAGGTTTGCAGTGAAGGCTGAAAACCAAGGCAGGGCAGCAGTTTTTGCTAAGGGAGACAAAACCCCTTCGATTCTGAGCCAGTCTTCAGAAATGTGTTAGCAAGAAATTCATTCTGGGGGGCAGTGTGGAAGCAGAACTGCAAAATAAATAGGGAATAATCTGACAGGGAAAGGAGCAAAGTGAAGGGAGCGTGGGCAAAGTTGCATGATCTGGGCTGTACCCAAATGTAAAAAGCAATAAAGTCTGAGCACATGGAAAGTTATACTAAGTTGTTGAATCCCCTGGTGTTTTTTTGGCAGTGTACACTTGACTGGGTTTATTTAAACTCTTTGCTTCCCCTTCACTCATAATTAAATAACAACAAAGGGAAACCAAGGGTTTGAATCTGCAAGTTCTTGCACTGCACACATTCACCTGTGTGCTAACACTCCATAAATCATCACCCCATGAGGATGGTAGTATTCTGAACTCATTTGGAGCAGACATAAATTATTTTCAATGTTAAAGCCAGCAGAGAAGCAGGTCAGATGAAGTTTTTATAATTTTTCTGATTTATTTTTTTAAGTTCAAACCTGGTCTAGCTGAGGAAGAACTCCAGCAAGGATTTGCACATCTTTATATTGATTGTGTACTGAGCAGTGCTTTTTTAGTTCTTAGAGTTTCAAGAAAAGAATGACTATTGCTCAATTGTGCAACAGACTATAAATCTCTGTTGTATGCTTAATTACTTTCTAGATTGTGCATTGAATCTTCAGGCTGGCACTGTCTTGCCTTTGGTACTGAAAGTTTAAATATTATGTCACAACATTCACATATCTGTTTCTGCTCATGTACAGAAGTATTTAGTAATCTTTGAGTGTTCAGTTGTCTGCCAATTGTCCCTTAAAAGCAGTAAGTATGTAGTAAACTGTGGATTATTTTAAATCTTCAGATCTAATCATGTATTACAGCAGTGGTGTGGAATTTGATTTTTAATAATTCACTTGACCTTTTTCTTTGATGGTAGCTTGCTTTATTTTTCCCTTCTCTGAAGTAATTTAAGGTTCTCATTTGTTAGAACTTTCCAATACATACATTTTTAGCGGATATTTGCAGAAAACAGAAGTTTCTTTCCTACTCAGGAGGCTTCAATACTTTGGTTTTCATCTTTTAAAGCAATTTTGCCTTTATATATGTTTTAATTTCCTGCTGTTTGCTGTTCATGGAAATCCTCTTTAATTAGCCTTTTATTGGTATTTGAATGGAAATTGAGATGGAATTATAGAACTATTTTGTGCTTTGTTTTATTAGTTAAACAAGTCTAGATGTGTATGTAGAGTTAAGTTTGATAAAATGTAACAAATTTATGCTAAAACTGATTTGTTTTGCAGGAGTTTTCTAGCAGAGTTATGCTGAGCTACTCAGATCACAGCTATAGAACTTTTAGATCTCATCCCCTGAACACCTCTCTTTAAATTACATAATTAGAAGTGAGAAAATAAAGTTGGGTTTTGTTCATTCATCTTTTTTCTCCCCCTTGGATAAGCTAAGTAGGAATTGAATGAAGTGAACCTCCTTTACCTTCAGGAGGGACAGTGTTTTTAATCAAAACCTGCAAACTTGGAAGTGTTTGAAAATTCCCAGTTCTCACTATTGGTAGAATTTACTTGTTTTGAATGACAGGAGGTGATTGTAAAAAGAAATCAGGTTTCTGGTGCCATGTGAATACATTAATACATAAAAACATTGTCTAGAAAAAAACCAAGAATTCTCTTTATACCCAGAAATCAGAGGTTTCTCTTCATGCTTAGGAACAAAAAGAAGCCTAGATGGTGATGTTTGTGAAAAGTCCCTGGTTTATATACTCTTACAGTTTTAGGGAGCCTGGTTTTTGTTTGTTTTTATCAGGCTCCACGTGGGCAGAGCTGTGCTGCACCAAGTCTGGAAAGAGGGATTTGCAATATGTCATGGGGCTTGGCAGCAGCCAAACATTTCTGTACTGACCAAAAGACAAAGTGGCAAAGAGGATCTCTTCTGCATCTGACAAACCAGTTCAGTTCCTGTCCCTGCTTTCCACTTTTCTGTCCTGCCTCCTGTTAACTGGAGCTGTTCCTCCAGTAAAATGGTACAGGTGGAACAGCTCCAGAGGTATTTTGATTCTTTATAAAGTGCAGTGGATTTTTCATAAGAGAAAAGCAGAAGAGAAAAGCTAATCATGAGCATCTCATTTGTTCTCCCTTTTGATATTCTTACTGTAAATTTTTGAGGGGGGTTTGGTTTGTTTAAGTCAACAATTAACAGGGTTTGTTTTTTTTTTTTTTTTGCTTCAGGAGGCAGGTTTCCTACACATGCAGGAATCATATTGTGTTTGTAAATAAATTTATCCAGTTCTTTTATCAACAAACAATTTTCAGGGCCACAGCCAAGCCCCTGGACAGTAATTTTAAAAATAGCTACATTGCTCATTTCATTCCCTGCAATTAACATCTCTCATTCCCAAGATTACACAAGGAAGTAGTTATATAACATAGAAGTTAAAACTTAACTATCTAAACAAATGTTGCAGAGCATGTGGTTTTAGCAAAAGTTTACAGAAGCTTTTTCAATGCCCTGTGTGATGTAGTATCTGCAAGAAACTGGGGCAGAAGTGACTCAGGAGATCTCAGTTTGATGTTCAAATGTGTATCAGATTTTCATTTTTAGGATAGGGTGTGTGCCTCTAATACAAAAAGCAGATTATTTCCTTTCCTTCCTCTCAGTCAGACACCTGGTTACTTTCATATTTTCTTGCTTTTGGCCCTACTGAGGGAGGAGCAGCAAGGCTTGGCATTTTTCTGCTCATGGATTAATCCAGCCCTGCATATTGGCCAAGTTCTTACTTTTATGGGGCTGACAGTTTTCAAGTGTAAATGATTCATAGATAAAAGTGTCTTTGTAAATATAAAACCATCAGAAACACACTTGTATTGCTCTCTGTGGATTTGTGGGTTAATGCATGTGCTTTGTGACAGAAACAGTGGGCAGTCCTTTTTTAGAATATCATCCCAGTCCTGATCTGCTTCCTTGTGATTGTAAAGCATAGAAAACATCTTTTCTTCTGAATTTGTGTGAGAGGACCAGTGTGTTTGTCCTGTTTGCCAGTTAGGTTTATTGTCAAACTCTTCTCCCTTGAGCATCATAATATCATCCTTATCTTCAGAAATTTGTTTGTTTTCTGAACATTAGATTTTCTTGTGATCTGTATAAAGATGTTTCTTGTCACTGCAATTTTTGCTACTTAATAAGAGCATGTCTCTGAGTTGCCCCTCTACCTTTCTTGGCTGAACCCACTCCGGGGGCTAAAATCCCAAATGAAACCATGCATTATCAATGCACTCTGGGAATAAGCTCTATTTTGCAAAGCAACCCTTTCTAGGTGCTTTAATGGGTCTTAAAATAAACCACAGCTAAGCAGGTTACTAAACAAACCACTATCTTCACAAGCCCAGAACCCTTTTTTGTTGTTTTGGCTTTTTATTTTTTTGGCTACAATGGGGCCACTCGAGCATAAATTGTTTGATTATGCAAAACAGGTAATGTCATATTGTCAGTGCCATAAATAGAAAAGGGAGGAGAAGCAGCAATGTCTGTGACTCTTGCTATTCTTCCTGCAGAAAACTGGGGTTTGATTGATCAGACAGAGTCATCCTTTCAGAGGCAGCACAGAACCAGTGGCCTTACCCAATGTTGTGTTTCAGATGGCAAAGGAGTTGTGGCAGGGACCACAAGGAGCAGCTGCAGATCAGAGTTAGTTGTGTTCCCTTGGGGTGCAAGGGAAGGTGAGCGGGAGGGATGGAAGGAGGCAGTTCAAAATTCCATCTGACATCTCAAAACCTGTGGGGGGATAGAATGTAAGAAAATAAAGATGGTGCAGAAGGTGGTCTCACCCCTGAGGAGCTGCAGCTGTACTAATCACCAAAGATTAGGAACGGGCCTGCCCTGAATTGGCCACAGCTGTGTCCTATAGGGATAAGGGCTATAAAAGAATGGATTGGCTGGTTGAGCAGAGAGTTGGGGTTTGTTGGTTGTGCTGTGAAGGAGGAGTCAGTGCTGTGAGGAGCTGCCCATGAGAAACGACCCAGAAGGTATGGAACTTTTGAAGTAAGATGACAAAAAAGAGCAGGCAAACTTCTCCAGGCTGAGCCCTGTTGGTGCTCTGTGACTTCCTGTGGGAATCATGACTGGCTTGATTTCATTGCTCATTGGGGCCTTTCAGAAAGGGTCTCTCAGGTGGTGTCCTACACCCTGGTGATGGCCTGTGAAGAGGAGGAGGCTGAAGAAGGGCTTAGTTGGTTTTGTTGTCTACCAGTTGGTAGATTCCATCCTAGGAAGAGGAAATTTTATAAAAAACTGAGCTTGGGGCACCTCTGAAAGAAAGACTAAGGTAAGGCTAGCAGCCAGTAGATCATTACAAAGGCTGAAAATAACATATTCATGTCCTGAATCAGATTCATGTTGAGGAAACTGTTAGCCAGACTATTGAAGGAAAATGTTTTTGAAAAAGCCACTTTTATCATTACTGTAGTTTTGTAGTAAATAATTAGAGACTATCTCTTTTTTTAATAGTTTTTGCCTTTCATCCCTTTGATCTTTGACATTTTTGTGCATGCAGAAGTTTGTGTGCCCTTCAGTTAAACTGGAATGACTTTTGTTGGAGGTGAATCCTCAGTCCTGTAGATTTCAGACAAATTGTGGACTCTGAATTCCTTTTGCTTGGCCTGTCTGGTCAGGGGTCACACCAGAAACATATGAGTTGCTATTTGAGTCCACACCATGTGTCCACAGTGTTGTTCTGTTCCAAAACTATGAATTTTTTTTCTATTAAGCCAAAGGAAATTAGTTCTCAACAGAATTTCTCTTTCCAACAGTTTGAAAATTTTCATTTCAGAAAGAGTCTCAGAAATTATCTATCCTGATCTAGAAAGTGAAGTTTTTAAGTCATTTCATAATAAATCTAAGGTAGAGATTTTCTTTCCCCATGTTTTCTTTCCCTCTGCTTAGAACACTAAAATAAGGAGTGTGGCTACAGCCCTGAATGAATACCCAAGTTGTGACAGGGAAATCTGAGTCCCACAAGGAAGTTATGTCCCTGTTACAACTTGGGTTATGAGAAAGGAAAGATCCATAACAGAGGATCTAACTTCCCTGTTGAGCTCACTCACACATGGCATTCTTCACCTCCCAGTTCCCTTTGAGTCATACACTTGTTGCATGAGTCTCTCCCTTCTTCTTGAAGGGAAATTGAAAACTTTGGAACAAAGCTACATCCAAGCCCTACCTTGTGGCTGAAGGCACAATTTGTGCCATCCTTTTTTAAAATTAGCTTTCAGTTTAAAGTGAAAGCATCTTGCTTGATTTCAAGAGCAGAAAGTTTGGGTGAGCAAGCTCCTCTCAGACTGTGTAGGGGAGTGAGCTGAGGCAGGGCAGACACCATTTATGTAGAGGTGTTACAGCACTGTCTCCTTGTGAAAGCATTATGTTAGGCAGCAGCTTTAAAATTTTAGCAGTGGGTGTTGACTGCATTTCTTGAATTTTTTAAAACAGGCTGCCAGCCAGCAAATGATGTGACAGAGGAAAGGCAGCTGCCCAAGGCCTCATGCTGGTTCAGCAGTCCAGGCTACTGGAACAGATTTTCTAGGGCAGTTTTCAGATGGACACCCCAGGACATTGTCTCTGGAACAATTTCCCTTCTTATTAATTTAGTGCTTCAGAAAGTGAGAAAATTATAGGGTTTCTTCCCCCACCCCACAGTAAATATCATGAGCAAATCTTCCCAGCTGAGGGGTGTCAGGGGTGCAACACAGTCACTGGCATTTCTGACAGTGACTCTTGTCTTGGTGCAGACTGTGGGTAGAGCTGTGGTGTAGTGGGCAGTGAGGGCCATCAGTACAGAAACATGAAACTGGAATCCTGCAAAACAGGGAAACCTTGGTTCTGTTAGATTAGGGAATGTTCTGTCACCGTGGGCCTTTCAGTTCTGTCATCAGATAGGTAGATATAGATGATATAGATGGAAAGGGATTGTTACCCCACGGATATTTGAAGGGATAGCTTTTTATAGATGGCTTTCAAGGCACAGAGGATCATTTGCTAAATTTTCAGATGGCACCAAGCTGGGAGGGGATCCCTGCGCTTTGTAGGACAGAATTGCAATTCAAAATATTTTGAAGAATTGAAAAAGTTGGTCTGATGTGAAAAGCTATAGTTGATTAAGGAGATTTCAAGGTACTATTCTTAAGGAAAGAATTAATGTATAAAAGTTTGAGACTGGCCCATTAGATAGCAGTATCTTGGTCACAAGCCTAGTGATTTAGAAATGCCCCTTTGCAAATCATAAACTGAACATGAATGGCTGTTGTTTTTCTATTGTGGAAACAGGCAGGCAGCCCTTATTCTGGGATGTGAAAGTGTGAGTGTATTCAAAAATAGGAAATAATCATTCTGCTCCACTCAGTGTGAATAAAGCCTCTGTTGGAGTCTTTTTTCTATTTTTTGACAAACTTCAAGAAATGTGAGGACAAATTGGGGAGGATTGAGTGACGCAGAGAAGGAAGGATCCAAAGTGTAGCAAATGTAACTTCTAAAAAAGAAATAGGTTATTGTTGGTATTAAGAATGGAGAAGACAGGACTTGAGGCATGGCAGGTCTTCAAATGATTTAAAGAAAACTGAACAAAAATCCAAGAAGCTCTCCCAGCTCAACAGAAGTTGAGCTTCTGTTGCAGCAAGTGAGATTTATATATAGCCTTAATAAAACCTTCCCAAAGTAAGGACAGTGGGAGATATTCTCTCACACAACTTTCATAGAATACAATGAAATCTCCATCACCAAGGGATTATATGAACAGGATGTACAACCATCTGCCAAATATAGGTTAGATATTTTTAATCCTTTGTTGAGGTAGGAGTCTGAGAGTGGAGGACTGCTTGATGTCTCTTCCAACTATTTTTTCTATTATTTTCCACATGCATTGTCCATATATTCAGAAAACAATCAGGACTAAACTTTTTTTTTTCTGAAAGGTTATAGATTTCCTTTTTATAAACTGTTTTGCAATAATAAAAATACATGGGTTCCACTTTTAAATTTGACATGCAGTTTGCAAAAGTACATATACCTTGCTGAAGAACAATTCAGTTTAGACTTCTACCATAACCATGCTTTTTAAAATTTTCCCTTTAGTGATACATATATATTTAAAAGTATGCAAAGTAAATAACTTTAAACATTATTCATGGAACATTTTCCCAAGGGAAAGCACACTATTATGTGTTCCCATGCTATGAGTACTTTCCTTGAGCTGAGAAGAGGAGCAATAAATAGGTGGAAATGTTTTATAATGCAGAGTGGAAGAAATACCTTAGTGTCTGAACTGATTTAAATACTCCTGAAAGTAGCAATTCTGATGCTTTAAAAATACACTCCTCTATAAATCTGCAGCTCCTGTTAGGATGGCAAATTCTTGAGCATCTGTGTTAGCTGCAGGATTTACATCTTCCCATCTAAGCTGGGAGGAGGGCTAAAAACAGTGCCCAGGGGCTGAAATTCAGTGCAAGTGAGGACTTGAACAATGCTGCAGCACGTACTTAACAAGAACTGGGGGTGGCATTAAAGCCTGGGTTACAGCTGTTAGCATTCATGGCATGGCAGATCACTCTGTCTGACATTGCTCCAAATTACATGCACTGGGCACCAATACAAGGTGCCACAATCCTGCTTTTCCACTGCAAACCATTTAAAAGTTTGATGAAAGCAGAAGAAAGGCCAAATGGACAGTATTACCAAATATTCTAGCCATCCCCTCCAGCTGTTTACTGGGGTCCAAAGGAAGCTCTCCAGCTGGAAAATATGCCCTCCGTATTACCAAATATGAGATTTTCTGTTCAATCATTGTTTTAATGTTCATCACAAGGTCTGTGGAAAAACATGGTCTCTCTTTTTGATGGCCTGCTGTTATTTCTGTGGGTTTCTGACATAAAATTTGGAATGCATTTTCAGACTAGCCTGCATATATGTGTGTCAATATGCATATACAGAGGAGTAAGAGCCTGTTGGGCACAATGATTGCTACAGAGCACTGAATCCTCAACAGTTACAGCATTTTGTTCATTGAGCTGTTTCCTGTTGGCAGAGGTTATTCTTGAGGGAGAAATCTGAGCACCAAGAAAATGTTTCTGGTTAGATAATAAAACCTTGGTGGAGTTGATCAGCTGGCAGTCTTCCAGACTAGAACCTGACATGCACCTGCTTCATTTATTTGTTTTATGCAGCTTCTCATTTAACAAACTGTAAATGAGGAAGGGAAAGCAGTTGGGTTCTACTGAGCAAATTGGTAATGTTTTCTCTATTTAGTTCAAGAAACTAATGTCAGGCTGCATTTACAATGCAGGGATTCTCTGCAG
Organism: Haemorhous mexicanus; assembly: GCF_027477595.1. Classification (NCBI taxonomy): domain Eukaryota; kingdom Metazoa; phylum Chordata; class Aves; order Passeriformes; family Fringillidae; genus Haemorhous; species Haemorhous mexicanus. The sequence continues at coordinate 20,250,796 of NC_082349.1, read as the reverse complement.
AGCACTGAAAAATAATTAGAAATATACCAGTTATTTACAACAAAAATTCTGTAAACCAGAAGTGTGCAGGCACTGGGTCTTTTGGTGACTAAAATTCTTCTAGGGATAGATGTCTTAAAACACAGCAGATTTGAGGTATTAAAGACAAATAGCCCTACTAAAACTTCAGTTTGATCTTTGATGTAATTCATATGGATAGATATTAAAATCCCAAGCCCAAAAATATACAGAGAATGTAAGCTTAAATCTTTTGTTTAGACCTGCTTAAGAGACATATCCTCTTTATCTGACATTTCTCATAAAATCTTTTATCAGCTAATCATGTTCTGCCTACAGACAATCCAGAAGTCATTCTGTATTTGAACACATAAATGTGTGTGTTGCTGTTTGGAGTTACTTGAATCAACAGAATGGTACTAAATAAAGGAAACACATACTCAGAAAAATAATCTAAGATATATTATTACAGAACATAATCAAGCAACAGAATTTTGTAGGATGGCTAATGAATTTATTTCTACTCTTTGACTCAGACTTCTCAAATTAAGCTGTTAGTAAAGGGAGTGGAAATCATGGTTCAGTTCCAGTTCCCTTACTAATGGGGGGTTTTAGATAGCAGATTTTATCTATCTAGGCAGGTAGGTGTAATAAACCACATAAAAGTACTTACCTGTCTATCATGTCCTGAATTATTGTGATAATCTGGGTATACTGCTGAAGATATAATTTCCTTATAGTTGTGGTTTTACAAGTTTGATTTCATTACCCCTGAAAAAGTTTTCTGTCCTGTTTCAAATTCTGGCTGATTTTCCCTTCTAATTAACCTTTGCTCCCTGCTTCATACACGCACTTTTTAATTGTTTAAGTGCTCGTAAAGCAGGGACACTTTTGACTCAGCATTCAACCATGTCCCAGAGTACATTGCTGAGCTTGGAGCTCGGGGGGGAATTCAGAAGTGCTTTTGTGTGCAGCACTGTTTGAACTGCAGCTGCCTGCCTGCTGACAGGTAGGGAAGTCACTGTCAGCAAGATTTAAAGTTGCTGTCATGTTTACACAGCCGCATAGAAAAGGTTGAGAGAGTGTCGGGATTCTGTTGAAATTAAGTACCAGCAGGTACTGGGCCACAGCAGTGTGCATTGCTGATGATTAATGTTTGACATCTGCATCTTTTGGAGATATTTTAGCCACTTTTCTTGTCAGATGAGAAGTGCACTGCACTATGTTTCCAGTCATGAGGGGAAGGTTCAGCGTGCTGAGGTTTCCAGGGCCATGTAAGTTCTTAGTTCTAAACCCTTGTAAGGATTTTCAATAAATCTGAGCAGTTGGGAATTCTGTACTTCAGTGTCAAAAATCCCACTAGACTAAACAAGTTTTAAAGCTGTTAAACACTCTCCCTCGGTGCTCTCTGTGTTTTCTCCTTGGATCTCCTGGTAACTGGTGATGAGCAGTACCAATATGGATCTGCTAAAGGGGTTCTTTCCCTTTACATATGAAAATTTCCACCAAAATTGAGAAATGGTTCAGAGACATAAAGGTTTTCTTATGGATATTTTCAATTCAGACTGATGTTGAGGTATTAAGAAAAAGGATTCAGCAGTTAAATATAATTTTTGAAGAGTTTTCATATATTTTATTAAAAGTTCAGGGCAGCCCAGCAATGCTCTTCTGCTCTCCAAAGCCGAGTGCACACAGATATTAGTGAGGAAAGCAGCTTACACCATGTGTCTTTATTTCTGTCTCAAAGGAAAAACACTGCAGTAAAAAACATGGGGTGATGCTGTGGATGCTGTCTGTGTGTTAATTTGTTGGAGAAAAAATGGGGTGTGTGCATGTTTTGGATCCTGGAATGGTTTGGGACTTTAAAATGGTGTGGTTGCAGTCCCCATACCAGGGACAGGGACACCTCACTAGGCCAGGCTGCTCAGAGCCTCATCCAACCTGGCCTTGAGCACTGCCAGGGATGGGACAGCCACCACCTCTCCAGGCCATCTAAGAGTGTTTCAGCATTCATTGAGATGACTCTAAATCAAAATGCATGTATCTCAATCCCTCTGATGTTTGAACTGCTTTGAAATCCAAGACCCTATTTTGGAATTTTGAGATTTTGATCTTGAACATGTATTTTTTCAAAAGATCTATTTTGATATGTACTTGATATATAGAATTTGGGTATAATATGAACTTGCCTCTCTGGCAGGATTGTCCTGTTACTTCCATGTGGGTTTTCTCCTGTGGGAAAAACTCTGGACAAAACTGATAGCAAGCCAGAACGTGCTCTCTGTATACATTCCATTGTTCTCATTTTAATGAAGCATCTTAATATGAGCAGTTTCCTGCTGGATTTCTGACCAGCTCCCATAAATATTCTATTTTAGTCACCCAGAAAATCTGAAGCCTTCCTCTGTGCCTTACTGGGTGTCATAATCAGTTACCAGGCTAATCATCTGTGGTGACATCACTGCCAGTGAGTAACACTCCCAGGTTTTATCTCTGGAGTTGATGACCTTGCAGCCAAGGCGTACTCAGGAGATGCATTCTGAAAGGGTGGAAATTTGTATCCTTTACTGGTTTTGTGATTTGATGCTGCTGTGTCTGTCTTGTATTAATACTGATTTATACTTCACTCCTCTATATTCCTTCACTCATCTGATGCTGGCTTTCAGTCTAGGTCACAAAGCAATCTCTTTTAAATTATTAGAAAAATAGAAATTGTTTATAATGATTAGTTTCACAGTGCAGTAATTATAACCTATCCCTCATTTATGTGTCAATGGAAACAATACACATTAGTTACAATAGGATTAACTCTGCATTGTTTACATGTTTGTTTTTTCCTGCACTGTGATTTCTGTATGTGTGATACCAAGGGAGATGTAATCTGTAGCTGTGTGTTTTGCATATTAATTTTATACAAAGCATGAAAAATTAAATTTATAATATGTTTCAGCCTTATTTTTCGTGTGCTTGTGACAAAGACAAAAAAGCCTTAGCAGGCAAAAGAATTAGAAGGGCCAGAGGATGCACAAACAGGTAAAATGTGAGTACTGATAAAATAGTTGGGAAGCAGCCATGTGTCTTGTGATACAGACATCAGGGAGAAATGTTAAGCACTTCGTCATTCCTGCCCTCCAGTGTCTGATGCTTCTGATTTCTTCTTTATTGATTTCAACTAAAGAAAATATAGAGGAGTATAGAGGTGACCCATTTTGTTGACAGATACACATGTTAGTCTTGTACTCCCAGCAAATAGTTTAGACATCAGGAGTAATGGCTTATAGGTAAGAGATAAACACAATTTCCCGTGGTTTCTAAACCAAGTGAATCAGCAGACACAGCCTGCTTTCAGAGTCTCTCTTGTTTAGCTTTTATTCAACAGATTGAACATTTAACAGGACACTGGAAATTCTTTAAAAAAAAAATAAAGCCCCTAAAAAGCCCCTGACCAACTGACTAACTAAAACCCCATTAACAAAGAATTAATGCAGTTATTGAACTTTGATTACTTCTGGAACAGAAGTTACCCACTGTTAACAAAACCAGTGACAGACTACCCCTCTTGAACCTTGTGTGATTTCATCAGCCTGATCATTTCATAAGCTGCAAGTAATGAAAAAGCTGATGTCCTGCAGTTCATGTGATTAGGCTATAAAAATGAAAATTGGGCATAAATTGTTACTATTGAGGCATGAATTCCAGCCAAGGGTGCCAGTAAAGGATTTTCCAGTCATATTCCATCTAGAGTCAGTATCACACCTTTCCACACTGTGGCTATGAAATGTCACTGGCAGTTGTTTGGAGTCTGTGTGCAGTATTGACCATCAGGGAAACAATTTTTACATTTGTCCCACATGGTAAAAGAGTATGCCAAAGCAATGAAGTAAAAATACAGCATCTGAAGCAGTGACAAACTGTTGCACAGTGACACTGTTATTACTCATTTTGATGCATAAACCAGTCATGCCCTACTTTCACGTCTTCCTTTGTTTATTTAGAAAAATGCTCTTTTCAGCTTAAGTTATAGCTTTAAAAACACATGAAACCTCTTTCCTTTATGCTCAGCTAGTCAGTTTTCCAAACTATTTACTAAGGAGATATGAAATGTGGAGCAAAAAGGAATATCCATCATTTTTTTCAGGAAAAAAAAAAAAATCCTGCACTCTCCTCCCCAGGAGAGAGCGTGTCCGAGATGCTCAGCGTATTTCAGTGTGACATCGTTCCAGGGCACAAAAGATGTCTCACTGTATTTCATTGCACAGTAGAGGAGACTGTGAATGAGAGATGCAGGGGTTTCCAGCAGGGGTTTATGCAGCAGGGTTGGAATTAGAATGCCTGAGAAAGGGAGCCTGTGCCTGGTGCATAATGAACCCAGCACCTCCTGCACACCCCTCCTCAGCCCGAGCAGTTCCCGTTCTCATCCTTGGAGATCAGATGCTGTTGATACAGGAACATGTGCAGGAGTTCAGGAAGGTGGAGCTCCTGCATTTTCTTTTTAAAAAGCTGTCAGTATAGTGCAGTTCCTAAATGATATGAATGAACTGTTTTTTCAGGTCTCTACTTTCAGTGCACATCCCACCCTTGTGTTTTTGGGTGGTTTTACTTGCTGTTTGCAGTGTCTACCAGAGGATATTTTGTGCACCTATGAAACTTAGTGTCCAGCCTTCCACAACCCTTTTTTGATTCCCTTAGCAGAATACTTAAAAACATGTGGTGTAATTTTTTCCTGATGCAGATTGTTTACAACACAGAAAATAATTTTTACTGATGTAGCATTGTTAATTGCTTTCACGTAAATGTCTCTTGCCCTTTGGTTTGCCGATGTCAAAGTAAACCAAAAATTGGAAATTGATTCAATATCTGCAAGAGTCTGTATATTCTAATCCTTATGAATTTCTACTACTCATTGTTATTGAGACTGGAATGAAAAATTATTGCATGCAGAGATCTAAATCTAGAACTATAATTATCTGTGTAGTAATTAAAGGAGAAAAGACCATTAGAAAATTTTGTAATTTTTTCTATGGTTACATGCACACCATTAGACTGGGTATTCTAATTCAGCATTACAAAATTAAAACAAAAAAAGGGAAAGGAAAAAGTATTATTAAAGAGTCAGAAATAGTGGAAGAGTGAGTTAACAAAATAAGCTTAATGGGGATCCTATTTCCCTATGGTTCTTTGACATTTTTGAGATAAAGATTTTTAGATATACAGATATGTGGACTTGATTTTTTTTTTTTTTAACTAAGACCAAAAATTTTTCATGTTATCATTTTCAAAATGAAAACAAAAAAAGGTCAGATTTGTTACATCTAAATAAGTCTGGTAATAATCTTTATTTTATGTGGATGAGTTATTTAATTGCAAATACATTCTTAAATAAAAAAAAAAGGCTGTAAGCCCACATTAAAATAGTGAATAAAGACGTAGGTTAAAATTATGTCTATTTCTATAAGTCTTTAAATAACACTGCAGGAAGCCAAACACCTTCTGTTGCTCTTGAGCTGAAATATGTGGGTGCAGGGTAATGACAGAATATTTTTAAATAAGACATTAGTCTTTAGTTAACCTTAGTGAACCAGTTAATGAGTGAACACATGTTAACAAACCAATTAAAATACCAGAAAAATCTACATTGAACTAAAGAAAAAAAAAACTTAGAGGACCTGTAAAATGTTTTTTTTTCAGCTTTCTAAGCAGGGGTAAAGGGTTCCTGCTCAGTCCCACGGAGCTCAGGAATAGATTATGTTTTGCCCTTGGTTTCTCAATTTCTGGTGACTAATTCTCCTTTATAAACCTAACCATGGTGTAGTTCATAAGGTACTAACTCCAGGAAAATAATCTGAAGAAATATTAATTATTTGTGGACTGTGGATAATCTTAAATCCCTGAAAGTTAACAACAAGAATGGTGTTCCCAAACCTTTATATGCCAATCCTACTATCAAACCTGAGTGGGATTTTTTGCCAGTGTATGACTGTTTGTCCTAAACCAAGACACCTTTCATGAGAGATTTCAGTTGTTAGGTTTCTGTCTTTAGAAAGAAACCAGAGATGCATTGGTTGAGACATCTACCTTCAACGTGGTCTTGAGACTGTGCACAGCAAAGCTGGATTAAATGATTAACAACTATACCAGCCTTAAATATCCATAGTGGCATTTGTATAATTATAATTACAATTATAATTATAATTATTAATATTACTTATATTATTTAGTACAATTAGATCTGAGAGCACAAACATTAATATGTGATCCATTTGACTCATTAAAGTGTGCTAGAATATTCACAGTAAATAGCTATACTTGCAATGGAACCACACAGAGAAGTGATTTGCAGTCAAATCTCCATCTGAGAGCCCAGTTAGGGACCAGCTCTTCCTAGAGACCAGTAGCTCCTCAGGAGTGGGATTTACATTGAGAGAGGAGCACAAGTGAGCTTTTGTGTTTGACTGGCCTTTAAAATAACCTTAGAAACCATAGGTGCATAACTTAATTACTTCAGTAAAGCTGAGATGTAGCTTTTTGTTCTTAATCTCTTGTGTGTCCCTTGCCTGAGTTATTTACTCTGTGCACTGCTTCTGTGTTTTATCTTTTCTCACAGGTTACTTTTCACTCTCCTATATAGAGTAGCTGCTCTGAAAATATTTCTTTAGACTTCCAAGATAAGCCCACAAGGTCTGTACATAGGGTTTGGCACTTAGGTCAATTATAAGAAACTAAAAACTGTAGGAATGAAAAGTATGAAATAACATATATCACAGAATAGTTCATAATTCATGGACTATTCACCAGTTTCTTATGGAGTGAAATGTAGTGGATTTGGAAGAGTTAAATACAGAAATCTGAAAACTTTTGCTTCTCCTGTTGACTGTAGATCAGTCCTACTGCCTATAATCAGGTGAATAATGTTAAATATTTTGCTACTTCAATAACATGAAGAAACAGTAGCTAACATGTTTTTCTCTGGTGGCCCTTCTTTTTCAAACTACGTTTCACGTGCAGGACACCAATTGCTTTTTGTGCCCTTGTTCAGGGGACATGAGTTCTTACCCTGCTAGGTGGTGCTCATGAAGAAAAGTGCACTCACTGAAATCTTTGTGGGATGGAAGGGGGGTCCCCTGTTGCTGCACATGTGCTCTTCTCTTTGTGTACTGGAACAATTGTGTTGGCATGAACTGAATCCATGGCTCCACCTTTCAGCCCCTGCTAGTCCTGGAGGTAAATTTGGTCAGAGACTGTGCTTCATTAATGATAAATTGACAGAGGTTGCACAAATAAGAGTTGTAGGAGTCACGTGCTATACTTTAAGCAGCTCTGCAAAAAAAAAAAATTTAAGACTTTGGAGAATAAAGTGGATTACTTTCTTGTGATCATTTTGCATTGAAGAGTTAGTTTCTAAATATCTCTAATGAAGGTGTTTCTCATAATTGGTGCATGCAAAGCATAACACACCACTTACCCAGCAGGGTCACAGGGGTAATATCCTTGCCACAGCTGGTGCAAGTTCTGCACAGTGAACACAGTATTCTGATTCTTTTGTTGCCTCTTTTCCCGTGGCTTTTTTTCTTTACTGGTTATTTCTGGAATGAATATGATTGCTGTTCTTCGAGTGCTGTCAGCATTCTGCTGGAAAATATACACATGTTCCCTCAATAAGTGGTAGTTAGGAATGCATCTCTGTGTTTGGATACTTTTTCTTCTCTATTTTACATACATTTGTAATTTTATCTTGGAAGTCTGATGAATGTTCTCACTGCAGTTTGGGTGCCACTGGAGATCAAAGTAACTCCTATATGAACAGGCTTTTAATTTGGCAGTAAAAGACTTTTAACAATGAACAGAATAATGACTTATTTTTTTCTTTTTAGGGGTGAGTTGTGAATAATTTAGTCCAGAAGCTATCAAATTACAATTTATGAAAATATTAAAGGGCTTTTTCTTCAATTTTTTCTTTACATGTAGTTCTCCTTCCCCATCTACTAGACTTCAGTATGTGTCTAGCTATCACATCTTGAGAGATAAATTTTGGAAGCGAGTGCTCACCTTTACCAATGATTATTTCCCCTTACAGACTCTTTAGGAACTCCTAAGCAGTGTTGGGGTTTTTTGTTTGTTTGTTTTTCAGCTAGTTTTCCTACTCAGATATCAAATTTTACTTATCCTAATTTTTTACTTCAATTTGTTCAAACCCTTTGAAAAGGTAATTTGGAATTCTACCATATACTTTCAGTCCTCAACCTCATGCCATCCTCAACTGTGTAAAACACATACTCATTTGCTAAGTCATTAGCAGTCTTAATGAAAATTCTGGATGGATCCAAACCCAGGAAGGTTTCTGCCTGGGAAGTCTCCTTTGCTTTTGGTAACAAATGATGAAAAACTAGCTTTGGACTATGGTTTTTCAGCCAGGTGTTGCAGTTGGTTTTTGCTTTTTACTTGGCCAGCGTGCTCGTCAAGTGCTGATGAGAATGAAGTGAGATGCTATCTTAGTTTTCTTAAAATCAGGATGCAAGGGAGTTTGTTTCCCATCTCTTCAACACAGAAGGTCCTCAAGCCTGTTGAAAAAGAAAATGTGGTGTTGGTACATCTGTACAGTCTGCAGTGTTTCCTGTACTGCCTTCCAGACAGTTACAAGGAGGTGGAGAAGTTGTTGCAGACATTTGGGGGAACTGAAGGTAACTGTCTGGCCTGTCATTTTTACTTTTGCCCCCCCCCTTTTTTTTTTTAAACACAGATTCTTTGTTGTCCCATCTCCCACCTTCTGACAACGTTGTGAGATAACCACAAGGAACTCAGAAGTCACTTTGGCCTGTGCTTTAAATACCCTATAGAGCTGAGAACATCCCAATAACTTCAAAACAACCTCTGCCTTGTAGACAGCTTTCTATTCCATGCTTCAAATTTCACTTCAGGTGACTTTTTAGTAAATAGTGTCCAAAACACCGGCATTTGTTAATATTGTGAGAGTCTGCAATATTTCTTAGTGAATTTAGTGTTACAGCTACATTTGTATGAGCATTAAAACAACCCATTAGAAGGAAGCATTAGGAAGGAAGACATAAAGGGTTTTTACTCAAGAACTTCAGAGAAAAAGAAGCCAGTAAGTCAGCAGTGCATTTTATATGGCTGAAAGGAATTATTTAAAATAGGCAAATTTGTACTCTGCCTCTAGTTTCTTTATTGGTTATTGGTTTTATTTAGTATTTAAACAGCATCTTGCTCTTTATGAGGTTTATCTGGTCATTAATGCCTATCTCTTTACATCTGCAGGACACTTTAATGGAAAATATCATTGATGCAACTGTTTCCTCAAGGTGTAAAATCTAGACAAGAGAGAAAATGATTAGTCACAGTGACAGAGTGAGCGTTTGGGAATCACTTTTTTCTGTGCATATCATTAAAAAAAAATCAATGAGATGAATATAGGGAAGTCAATAGTATTTACTATAGAAGAGCAAGGGAAAACAGAGTAGCCATACTTTGCATTACTAAGATTTTGCTCTGTGATCAGGTCCTCTTGTGGGATGAAACTTTGAGGGGCTGTAATAAAGGTCACCTTTGCTGTGCAGTGTTTGTTCTCCATAGCACTTCATGGAGAATGACAGTCAGATGGCTTAGCTCTAAAATCCCAAATTTGCCCTCTCAAATTGTATTCAGAAAATGAATCCCATGACTTCTTTTCTAGCCTGGGTTTTGCATCTCCAAACTGTGTTTACTGTACTTTGGATCATTTTGAGGATAGAGTTTTCCTGTGCAGCATTGTGTATGACTTATTGATGAATACAAAAAAATAAAAAAAAATAAACTAAAAAAAAATCTATTAAATCTTTATCTTGTGCTGTTTATGGTAAATTACAATTCTGTATTTCCTCCCCAAAGAGGAGGCTGCTAGGCAATGTGATATACCTGTGGCTAGTGCTGTGCTTAAGTAAAACAGGCATATTGCAAAGCTGATATCTCTGTATTTCTGCTTTGTGACCAGGGCTTCCATTGCACCCAGCTGGCCTCCTGCTCAGGGGAACACCAGGGCCTGCCTGTGACATGTGCCTGTGTGGGTATCTGCACAGGGTCTCCAGCCTGCACACACTTGGGCACACACTGTGAGATGGTGTTTGGTAGCCCTGGATCTAAGATCCCCAATACTAACACTGGCCAGTCCTATCAAACTGTGCTAACATTTTAGGTTAATGTGTATTAATGATGCTTTTTTTGAGGAAAGTCCTTTGTTTGGCCCCAGAATACAGTCCCAGATGTTTGCACTGTCACAGGTAATGGGACTGCATTGAATGGCTGTGTGAGAAAGCAGCTGATGCACGTGCTAAGAGTAGAACACAGTGAGAGAGAATCAGCAAAGCTGGGGTTTAAATCTGGCTTAAATGGTGAAGATTGTTCCTGACCAAGAGTTATCAAGGGTTTTCACAACATGGATCTGTAAAATTCCTCAGGATTGTGGTGCTGTCTGACAAGATATTTTATCCTGTGGCAGACTAAAGTGGATGCATGCTATGATACAATGTGCTGAGATCTATTGATAGTCTCATTAGTACACTATGCCTTCAAAGCCATATCCATAACCACTACAGCTGTAGTGGTTATGGATATGGCTGTAGGAATAGACTCAAGTTAATTAATAAGTCTTCTTTTTCTGTCAGATTTAATGTGTACATTAATTGCTTGCTCTGTAAATCCCTTTTTTCATCTCTCTTCAGAATGTTAATGTAATGGTTTTGGTTGTTGGTTTTTCCCCCATCCTGCAGTATTCTTTGCTACAGCAATATGGGAAGAAAGATCTTTCAAGCTCTTCTCTGTCCCAAGTGAGAAGATGAACAACAAATGGGTTCTAAAGGCATGAAGTGTTCAGCACTGCTCTGAGTACTGATCTCTCCGATAACTTTCCCTTCTGTGTACATTAAGAGCTGAAATATGATATTTAAAAAAGGCAGGTTGGGAACAGGATGAGCTTAGTGTTGAGCACTGTAGCTCAGCTCAATATGACTTTCTTTAGCAGGGGCAGCTTCTCCATGCCTGCAGCAGGGACTGGCAGGCCCGAGCACTGGCTGTGCCCCTGGCACTGCTGCTAGGTTTTAATGTCTGAAATGGCAGCTCCAGCTCTGCCAGAGATCATGCAGCATTTTTCAGTGTCCTCCAAAACAGTGGCTGTGACAGGATGCTCTCCTGTCCTACAGAATCAGTGCCTTCAAGATTATGGATTAACTCCCAGCCCTCTCACAACCTCAGAGCACTGACAAGGTAAAAGGGAGGTGCCTATGGAGAGTTGCAGCTCCCAGCAGTGAATGCCCTTCTGAAAAAGGTGTTTCAGGCATGGAGCTGTGGGCACTGGCTTCCATTTCCTCCGAAAATGCTAACTTTTCTTTGTGGTTCTGGATCAGCAATAGAACAGCAGTGATGTACACCTGAGAAACAATTTATGGCCCAAGAGTATGGAAGTAAATATCCACGTGATCTTTAGGAAATAAAATTATATTTGTGAAGCCATCACAAATATAGTTTTATATTTAATTACATTTATTTTATATTTATAAGCAGAAACCAGTAAGGAATGACAAACTTACACAGCCAGCAAACCTCCCTGAAATGGCAAAAAGCCTTGTAAAAGTGACACGGGTTCAGACCAAATTCCAATACCATCATAAATGAAATGTAAAACTTTAGAAGTCTAGATTTCTTTCTTGTCTCTAATGAGAGTTCTTCTCATTAAAAATTAACACTTTTCTATTATACCTAATTTACTTATAAATCTTATTGCAAACCATTATCAACTCTCACAGACATCTCAATCAACCTTATGATTAAATCTGTTTTATTCAAGCTATTCCTTTTACCACTGATTTTAATTCTATCTTAATGGCTTTCCTTTCTTTCTTTGAAAATTCATTCAACTTTGGAGACTTTCTCATTGTTTCATGTGTCACTATTTTCATACCTTAGAACTTGACTATTTTTGTAGCTTCCAGCTACAAAAGACTTTATTACAGGTATGCTTGGCTTGTTGAGGAAAAAAAACATCTCCTAGCTGTACAAACACTTCAACATCCATGAGTGTGTTTTTGTAAAAGGCTTTTTACTTACCTCTTCAAGAATTTAAACTCTAATAATTAAAATTGTGTTTTACACTTTGCATCCATGTTTTTGCTAAGTATGTGGGGGGTTAGGTTGTGACTGAGTAACCAGTGAGTGCCAGCCCTGTCCTGTGACCAGGTGTTCAGTGTGATAATCCTGACCAGGTGAAATGGCCAGAGGCAAGCAGGAGAATCAATCTATTTCCTTGTGCTTTGCTGTGTCAGACAATTATTATCTGTGCATGCTCAAATGTCCCCTGTAGAATCTGAAAGTGAAGTTATTTGTCCTGATTATCTCCTGCTCTCTAATACATCATATCCACTTTGAACTTACAATAAACTATATAATAAATAAGAAGACAGAAGTTTTTAATAAATGTTAAGACATTTTGGAAGTAGAATTCATTCTTAGTTGACAAGGGTCTATATGACATACTATGTGTCTGGAATTCCTAGGACAAGTTCCTTCTCTCTGCCAGGCACATGGATTGGTGGGTGCTTCCTCTGTCCTGTTCATGTGTTCCTGCTCTGTCATCTCCTTCAAAGGGTGAATTTCATCCTAATTGCAGTGAGTCAGGCATTCTTTGTCCCAAAATTATTGTGCTGATTACTCCCCTTTATTGCAGGGGTATAAAACAGGATGTCTCTGTGTATTTGAGTGCATTTCTTCCTGTGGAATCTGCATTTCTTCCAGTTCAACGTGGAATTAGTCCCACTGAGTGTACTCACAGGAATGTGGGGCACTCGTGCAGCTGGCAAGACAAAATCTAATTAAAGGTAAATATCCTGGGTGTTTTCATAGATGTGTGTTCTAAGAACTGAATGTCTGCTGGTCCACTAGGAGCTACAACAAAAATAAACATAGTGAGGATGGTATTTTTGAAAGGGTTAAGGAAACAAGAGCAAAACGTGTTGCTCTTAATTCACTTCAACAAGTACATGCCTTAGATTGTTTTTGTCTAGGTTGGTTTAATCTTAGAATCACTTTAGGTAAGTATTTTAAGAATAAGCAGGCATTTAACACATTTGTTTAAGCATTCTCCAGGACACCTGAAATTTGGAACACCCCCTTAATCCTGTCACTCATGACAAATGGTGGTTACCTGTCTGCCTAATTTCATCATGTTTTTGTTTGTACAGCAGAGAACAGACCATAGAGATCTATTTTAAGGGGAAATGCTATAATATTGCCATTCACTCACTGCTCACATGCCATGATATTGCTGTTTGTGCTCTGTTGTTGTTAGTCTGCCAGCTTGGATGTGATAATAATCATCACACAAGATTTCAGCAAAAAGCCTGCAAACCTTCAAGTCCCCATTGTATGTTATTTGGAGAAGCAGTTTTGATATTTGTGTCTCAGCTTGCATGAGCAATATCACATTACTTGAAATTGTGTTTTCCTACAATGACTCCCACAGGTAAGGATTTTCTGCTGCCTCGAGATTATTTTGTTCAATTTGGCACAGGTAGGTTTTGCTGCAGGAGCTTGTTGAACATGAAATAACGCAAAGTTTCTGGTCTGGAATCCAAATTTTTCCTCAATTCTGACTCTCCAGATCCTGATATACTGCTTCCGACCTTTTCAGGGAGAGGATGGCTGAGACCTGAGCATATGGATCCCCTGTTTGAATAAAAGTAAGATATCTTTGCTATTATGTGACATGAAAGGATACATATCCATTACCATCTTTACTTAGAAGTGAATTAAAATTCAAATACTTTGAATTTAACAAACATCCCTGCTTAAAATACTTCTCATTTCTTGACCTGTAGGTCATTACTGTCTAGACTGCTTCAGGTTGTTGCTGTTATTTAATTTATAGAGCTCTTGAAAAGTTTCCTCTCTCTTTTTTACAAATAAAGGATTTTTTTTTATTCATTGAGAGGAAGTGGAGATGTTAGTTTTACCCCTCTGCTTTTAGACAAATTATTTCTATTAAATAATGCTATTTCTTTTTGTCTGAGTCCTTCATTCAAATATAGCTCTAGGAAGACATCCTAGCAGATTTATTGAGAAACATTTTCCACGAATGAAAATAAAATTAAAAAAAAAAAATTAAAACAAAGAAGTAAGTAGAATTTCCACCATTTTGTTTTCTAGGGGAGTAGTCTCTTTTGCAGTGCATTTTGGGGTTAGGCAAGAAAAAACTTGTGCAGGAAAATTCCAAAACCTGCTCATTCAGGAGCATCTTGGGTTACACCTGTGGTACCTTCCTGTGGTCAGGAGTATCAGTGATCTCTGCCAACAAAACAAAAGAAACTCTTCAGCCTCTGTGCTGGGATGCATTGAGGGAGTGGAGAGAACTCTGCAAGTTCAAAAGTCACACAGGCTCAGTTACAAGGAACTGAAGCATTTTAGAAATGGTTTCTAGTTTTCTAAAAATAACATACAATGCTACATTTGCACACCACATTCCACCGAGATTGCATATTCCAATATGTTTAAAATACTGCTCAAATAGAGAGAGAATTTTGAAGAAAAAGGAATAGGTATAATTTAAGCATCTTATCCTGAGGCAATTGTGTGATTTTTAATTTCCTAATGGTGTATTGTAAATACAGTATGTCTAGCAGTTGCAAAAACAAAAAAAAAGAAAACTTACTTTTGTTCAGAATAAAGCAATGACAGTGATAAGTAACTTGTAATCATATAATTGGCATTTATTCAGAAACATAATTCTCTTGAGATAGCTTGATTGCATTCATGATCTCCAGTTAGAGATGACTTAATGTTTTTATCAGCCTGATTCAAAAATTGGAGTACAGATGTCAGAATTTGCTGCTGAATCAGCCTGCTGAGTTTTGTTTCTTCTTGGTTTGGTTGTGTTTTTTTGTTGTTGTTGTTTTATGTGTGTGTATTTTAAACATGTCTGAACTTAATCTCTGTCTTGAAACTTGTTTTGAGAACCTGTGTCAGCAAAACTATACAAGCTTATTTATAGAATTAAAATGAACCAATCTGAAACTAGTGTATTTAAATCACTGTCATTCTCAAATAATTTCATTTTGGTTTGACTGTGAATTGCTTTACTGCTGTGCATGCCCTGGGACTGTGCCTGTCTCTGGATTTAGCACTTCAAGAATTGGCTAATGACTTCTCAGGCCTTTTGTAACAACCTCACTGGAAGAACTGTAAATGAAAGGTTAGTAGGGAAGAGAAAAGTGGCAGTAAATACCTCTCAGTGGCCATGCAAGGGGCAGTGAAAATTAACCCTTTACTACAGACTGGGAAAAGCTGCCTGATACATTTGCTGATATTCTTCCAGTCAGGGCATCTCTATAATACCTGCTAAATTTTTGTTTACCCTTTGAACTTTGAAATAAATCATCATTTACCCTTTGAGACATCCTTGACAAACACCAGTTACTTTATAACACTGCAGAATGACATTTCTCAAGCAGTTTTAGATGATTAGCTGGGCTTCTTTTGATTGGAAAAGAAATATAATGGTGTAGTTCCTCTCTCGTCGTGCTAAGGTTTTGAAATTTCCAGAATTGTTTTAGAGAAAGCAATAATGCATTCATAAAAAACATACTGAGTGACCTCAGATAAACCTTGAGTTGATCTTAGTGAACCCAAGCTTAATCAAATCAGCAGAAAGTTATGGGAATCCTTTATGCCTTACTGATTATGAGTTGCTGGTGTAGCTAAACAACATCAGAATATATACAAAGTACCTTTAAGGTTCACTGCTTCACCACAAGATATCCCCAGCATTATTATCTTATTCCTCTGCTGATTATTTCCTTCCCTGCTGATAATAGAAAAATCTAGAAGTTATTAAATTTATTCTGATGCCTATTTTTGGCGACCTGAAGTAGAATGAAGTAGAAAGGTGGAGTATCTTTTGAAGAGGGTGCTTTTGCTGCATCCCAATGCATGTTTGCAGGAGTTTCTCCGTGGCAGAGATTACTCTCTGTTATGACTTCTGTTAGTGACTTTCTGTTACTCTGTGCTGTTAATGTTGCACACTGGCAAGACTTTGGCTGAGCTTCTGTGGAAATGGAAAACAGAGATGACAAATCCTATAATTTAAGAAGAATTCTCAGTAAGGGCACTCTTAGTGCCATTAGTTTTCCTGCTTTTTGAGAACTGTGTGGGCTCTGAGCTCCAAATCTGTGAACACAGGGATTTGTTTTCCTCAGTGTCACATGATGTTGATGATGCCTGCTTTCAGAAATCAGAGGAAGCACATGTACTGCTGCACTGCTGAGCAGTCAGGGCATGCTGTCTGAGAGGAGGAGAGCTGTGGGAGGGACTGGGATTACACCTGCCTTGAGTGCTGATTGCATTAGGATGGTGGAGAGACAGAACAGGACTGGAAGTGGGGAGGGCAAGGGAAGAAGAAAGGAAGACTGGGAGTCAGCACTTAAGAGGAAACTGGGACTGCATATTTCTGATAGTTTAACACTGTATCCTTAATTAATAATCATCTTTTAATTACAGATCAATGTGATGTGGGCCAGTATATATATGGAGGTAATTTCTGCAAGTAATATTGTGAAACAAATGAACTGGTAAACAACCTTGTTCTCTTGAAAGATAATCTAGTAATTCTCTTATAGAATCTCTGTCTGGAGATAAACCCCAAGGGTTTAACATAGTAATGAATTTTAAGTATTTAACTCCATATTTAATTAGAGAATAACCTGGTACATGTCTCTTATTCATGCCTGAGCTTGGGTCTTGATTAAGGTCTGTCATTCAGAAATCATTCCTGTGTGTAAAGTTGCCATGTTAGAGTGGTGGGTGTTTTGAGACTTGGGGTATTCAGAGCTATCCAGGTATGTTTCAACATACACCACCTAATTGTACCTTCTTTTCAGGAGGGCTCTTGTGAAAATCAGCAGAGTTTGGAGTGCTGGCATCCAAGGATCTGCAGTACCAGTGTAAGGTCATTTTCCAGGCTTGCTTGTGGAGATATTGTGGTGAAGTCATCGGGTGAAATCATGGCTGTATTGGAGTCAATAAGAATTTTAGCAGGAATTGGATTTCACTTTGTAGGTAAACTCTCAGGGCCAGGACCCATGAGCTTTTCTGCAGAGGACACAAATAAGCAAGTGGGCTTTGCCTTTTGAGGGAAAAAGACAGACATACAGAGGCTGAGCCCAGTCATCTGTTACCATCTGCCATAAGCCTGCACATTGCTGTGCTATGAAATACATTTAGAATCCATGGATTATAATATCCCATGAAATACTTTGAGTACAGAGATTTTGGAGCTGCATTGTTGTATGATAAACTTGTTTTTGCTGGAACTTGCCATCTGAAACCTGATAATATTTGTGCTACAGGTTTATTTCTGTACAACAGATTTGAAATAATGGTAATCTGTCAGAGGTCTTACAGCTTTAAGCTAATGGAGATAAAATACAGTGCATGAAAGAAGCCAGGAGGTAACACACAGGAGATATTTTCAGACTCCTCTCTAGTAAAGAAGTTAATTGTGGACTTCAATGCAACTAACTTTCATTAGTGCATCCAAAATGGTGGGGAGTTTTTCAATTCCTTTGCTGCTTCTTTTGCCTTAAAATGTGTACATTGGGAAATTAAAGTAGGATTATTTTAGATTAAATACCCAAATAAACAAGCAGTCACCTGGCAGACATCAGTACCCAATGTGCATAACTTTTATTCTGCCATTGACACAGATTGAAAAAGTCCCTGTGAAAGTATTTGAAAAGAAATAGAATCTATCAGATGTAATTGTTGTATAATTCTATCTAAAGTACATGCCACCATCTCAATAGAGCATGGGAAAGGAATTCCCAATTTGTGCAGTTGAAAGCAAAAATTATGCTGAATTCATCTGCATGTGGAAGTGATTTGGGCCAGTACCTGTGTGGTGAAGCCATGGCCACACTGTACCAGCTGCATGGGAGGTGCTTCAGACTCCACTCTCTGCTCTCTGTTCAGAGAGGATTGTTCCCTGGACCACATCTGGCTAAGCCTCAAGTGGAAGGAGAATATATTTCATTTCTGTTCCCTCCAGACTCACTCTGTGATGCAAAAGCAACTTTATGATGTGAGGATAACTAAGCAATCCTTTCCAAAAGTGCAGTCTTGCTCTGGACTAAAATACTTCTATAATCCTCTCTGCTTTTAAGTAGAGTCTGTCCGTGGAAGGCTTATGCACCTTATTGTTGTTGCCAGTTAGAGTGCCATTTTCTGTCTTTATTTTTCAAAGGAGAAGGAAATGTGAGACTATAAAATATTAAAAGAGCGGCTGATATTTTTCTGTTCAGAAAAAATGTTGCAGTTTTCTGTACATTATGTGGGTTTTTTGGGGGTTTTGTTTTTTTGGGGGTTTTTTTGGGTTTTTTTCTTTTTTTATTTCTCTTGTATGTGTTGTTTGTTTGGCTTTTTTTAATTCCTCAAATTGTTTTAGGAGCATCTTTAAATCCGAAATATTTAGTTTGATTCCTCACCCCTCTTTTTTCAGGTGAGAGGGTCTTAGATATTTGTCTCAGATAAATGACTGGTCACTGAACTGCAGCTCGTGATATATTACAAAATATCAGAAGCAATAATATTTTCATTCTTTTTTTCTTTCTTTCTTTCTTTCTTTCCATTCTCTTGTTTCAAATTCTCATGATTAGAGATTTTTCAAGACTTTGAACGTTGATTCACATCTGATAGCTAGAGTATATTTTATAAAAATCAAAGACAAAAGCCTGCTATAGTTTTCATGAAACCCTAATGCTTATTGCAAAGCCTGGCTTTACAAGCCATAGCTGCATGGTGGGGGTTGTAATTTCGATTTTATATTATTCAGGAACATTCTGCACCAGATTTAAAAAAGAAACAAATTATATGCCTTGCTAGTAAAATATGGTATAGGAGACCATTCAGTAAAAAGGAATACAAATATCCAAAATAAGCATAAGAATTCGCCCTTTTCTTTTTGAAATTGTGATTATGTCCTCACTGGGGGCTTATTCATCAAAATAGTAATAGCCATCATTTACTCTCTTTCCACACTGAGAGCAAAGTGTCCATGCAAAAACAGAACCACCAAAGTGATAATCCAGCTGTTGCTGCTTTTGCCTTGAGCTTTATGAAATTCATAGCTGCATTAAGCAATAGGAAAATATTTATAAAGATAGCATTGCAGTTGGGGAATAGAAGGTAGCATGGGTAAAATCATATATGAATTACTTTGTAGGGGCAGGGGAAATGAAAGAGTCCTGTTAAAGAGGAGTGTCTTTTGAGAAGGTTTTAGCATAGTTAAAAAAGCAAAAAACACCATGATCTTTTTTTGCCACTGCTGGTGCGTTTTTCTGTCCTGGCACAGCCCTGGCCAGGACCCTGGGCAGTTTGGGCTTGTGTTGGTCTGGGCTCCTGGGGCTCGTTCTCCTGTGTCCTCCTGCCCCTGGCCTCCCCAGCTGGGAAAGGACTGGCAGCACCAGGGGCCAGTGCATCCCATGGGAATGGAAACCAGCTCAGAGAGAATTGAACCAAAACTGCACCGGGCAGGTTTGGGGCTAGAATGAAAGGGATTGAGCAGGTGAGGCAGAGGGTTGATAGTAGAAAGGATAATGGATTAAATGGGGGATGAGCAACATTAGTACATAAAGTGACACTCAGATTTTTCCCCAAAATAGCTAACTGGTGACTTAAACTCAGTTCAGAAATTTGAGGAACTATTGCCTTTTCAGGACATGGAAGTCCTTCCTCAGATAGTGAGGAGGTTAGGCAGCAGTGGAACCTGAAGTTCCAGCAAGTCAGGAGGGACTGAACTGCCTGGTTATGGAACAAGATAGTGCCCAGGCTGGGGCAGGGCTGTAGCTGAGAGTTTGCTGTGTGGGGGTGCAGCTAAGAGGAAAATGGAACAGATCATTGGCCCTACAGAAAACTTCCTAGTTCCAAGAAGTTTTCATTTTCACAGACAAGAAATGCAGCCTATTAATGTAAAAATGAAATACTGTGGAGGGAAGAACCCTCCGCAGGATCTGTACTGTGGAAAATGAGTTTCTTTTAGTTTATAGTATTTGTATTGCTTCAATCTATTCCCCAGGGTTCCTGTAGGAGCACCTCAGATTCTTGAGTTAGCATTTCTGCTCATAAGCAGCAGTGCTGGGCAATGTGCAGAGTACCCTGTGATTTCTGGGCTTTTCAAAACCAGCTTCCTGGTTAATCTTTATATACTGTGTGCTGTATGTAAAAAAAAAAAAAAATGTTGATCTTTTTAAATTTAAGCTGTTATTTCCCTAACTATCTGACAACCCACATAAATTCAAAACCGCTTTTATGGTGCTTTTCCATTATTTTTTGTTGCTTGCTAATTACTTTTCTTGCCCGATTTCATTTGCAGTTTGAATAAATAAACTGGTTCTGCCTTCAGGTTATTGTAGGAATAGTCAATATGCAGCTATAATAAAATCATAAATTTCTTTGAACAGGCAATTTCTAACGTATACTTCCACAGAGTTTTAAAGTCCTATTATTGTAGGAGCAACTTGCTTAGGAGCTGCAAAGTTGCAATGCTAATTTCTGAAGTTGGGAAGACATTTAAATCATGCATAGCTCCATACATTGTACAGGTAGTTTAAATATTTGTGTGGCAACTTTGGTAAAAATTATTCTGTTGTGTACTGGAGTGCAGAACCCTGAATAATTTTATTCCCTTTTCATCTAAATGTAGGGAAGTTTTGGGCCTTGATCTAGGCCTTGCTGGGAGAAATCAGGCTAGGTGACTACTGCATAATGGATCATTTTTACCCCAGGTAAAATTTTACAAGTTAACTACTTCCTTTTCCATGATACTTCTTTTTTTAAATGCTGCTCTGGTTGATCATATTCCTATTATTATAATTATTATTCCTATTTCCCTCAATCTCCTTCAAACCACCTGAGATTATCTTTATTATTCTGATGGAATTGTCTCCAGGCATGCTTAAAAATCTGTGCAGAACAGAAGAGTCACTAACTTGGAGTAAAAAAATCTCAGAAATGGCCTGTTACCATGAAGGACAGGTGTTTCCATTAGAAATAGGACTCATCATCTCCCTTCTGCCAGAGTGGCAGCAAGGTTAGGTCCTGCTGGACCTGGGTGCAGCCAAGGGAGCACAGTCTTGGCACACAAACTTTGCTTTCTTACTTATTCTGTTAACAATGCAGAAAACAGCTGTTTCCTACGCAGGTGCAGTCTCATGGTAGGTACACTGCTCTCCCTGGATGCTTTTTTCATTTGTACTTGGGTATTTGTTATGGTCCCTACACATTCTGCTGGCTCTTGACCTGCCTTAAGCTTGGTGGGCTTTGCTCCTGCAAAGCTGAGCTGGTGACTACCCTTGGAGCATGCATGTCCCATTTCCTCAAATACTTGGTTTCCTCTCTGTATCCATCTAGGCTTTGTAATTAGAACATAGAAAAGAAAATGACAGCTCCACGTAGCTTTGCATGTATAAGCTTGAAAATAATAAGGCATGAATTTAATTTTGTCTAGTATTTATATCAATGCAAACACATTTGCATTTGTAACACAAAGCAGTGGGCATAGATTAGCCATGATTTGGGATATCAAAGCACCAAGAGGGATCATTACCAACACTATAAATGCTAAAAATTACTTAGGTATATCTAAATAGTCACAGAGATAATTGGTTTTTAGCTGCCACACAGCTATTTAATATTCTTTAGGGGTCAGTTTCCTAAGCCTTATGTATTACTGCTTTGTGCAAGGGCAGTTTGTAGGAGCTGTAAATGACAGAAATACATGAAAGATTTTATATTATATAATAGCTAATAGGCCACTAGTGGCTACTGCCTCAAGAGTAAGAATTAGGACATCTCATGAAGAGTAATAGACATCTGGATGATCTTCCTGGGGGGTAACACGACCTTGATCTCTAGGCTAGAAAAAAGATGATGGTGGCAAAGAAATTAATTCTGCTTGGTAAGCTCATATTAGTGGCAATGGATGAGGCAATTTTTCAGGCTGCAGGTGAGCTCACTGACCAACATTTCCTTTCTTCCTCCTCTTTTCTCAAAACAACAGAGGGCTAGTAGGATCTTTAGCTGTTGCATCTAGAGGAGATTTATAATCATAGTTGTGTGCTGTTTATCTAAGGTATAAATGTTGGGATTAGTCCAGGTCTTTCATAACTACCCTAAGTAAAATATTTTGTCAAACACCAAATTAATGGATATTTAATCAGCCTGGGAGGGGTTTTTGAGGTCAAGGTCACAGGTACTCTTAGTATTCAGTCAGAAAATTTGGTTTTTATCTCTTTGTTTTAAAGCAAACACTTAAATGTGTGTTTCTGTTACTCAAGCATAAGCATCAAAATAGCCAGCCTTGTACAATACAATGAGCCCAATCTCTTTAAAGGTTGGAAAGTTGAACTTGTTGTGAACCCAGGGAATGGTGCTGGGGTCTGCAGGGTCATACGAGTCCTAGACCTGAGAATACTGAGGTTTTCTGTGCTCTTACTCACGTGTGATGAAAGGATGTAAAATGTATATCAGCCTTCTAAACCTCACAGGGTTAGCAAGGGAAGGGGGAGATGAATAGCCTACAGCACGCTTGTAAATTTTATCCATAAATGACTTCTGTGTTTGTATTACAACCCCCACCTGAGGCTGGAAATCCTTGTGGTTGTCCATGTGATCACAAGGCACAGCATTTATCCCTTTGTGGTGTGTGTCAGTGTGTACCATGGCTGGTTTACCACAGAGGGAATGCCCGGGCACTGGAGGATGCAGTGAGATTTCTGCCTTCATTTTCTCTGTTACAATGTGCAGTTGTGATTGATTGACTGCAAAAGCTGCAGGACTGTGCTTGAGAGTCATGACCTAGAGCATATTCCAGGTTCCCAAATAGCATTTTTCTTCCCTTCTCTCCAGATAGCAATTTTAAAAGAAAATAACAAGAACAAACTGAAATAATAGGCAAAGTGGCCATGCTTTGTTCTGTGCTAAGCTGCATCATGCAGCTGGTCCACTCATGTTAGAAAGGGTCCAAAGTGCAGACAAAGGCTGGAAAATGGAAAGAAAGTGCAAGGTTTCCAGAAGGGCAAGGTTTCCAGAATGACACTTAAGACAGAGAGGTCACTCTGGTGCCCAAAAGCTCTAAGCAAACAAGCTCTGGTAGTTCTGGCTGGGGCAGAAAAAGTTACAGCAATAAGCAGATTTTTTTACCCCCTTGGATCCTTTACCTACCTAAATATAGTGGTAGAACTGAAAAAAAGACTGAAGCCATTGGCTGGATGCAGAATAGTTTTTTATAGGTTACGACGTGGGGAGCAATCTTCATTGAGTGAAATGTTCAAACAGACACAGATGTAACTTTTACTAGGTCACCCAGTTCTTGCTGAGATGTAAGCAGCCTCATAGATGTTATGGTTATGTAACATCTTAGATTTATGTTTATTTTTATGTATATTGTGCTTGCAGTACTTCTAGACCCAAGTCTTCAGGGGTATATACAGTAAATATAAACAGATATAACCCCTGCACACACTAAGCAGCAGAATACAGCTCATTTGATCATCTGTAAGCTGGGATGGTAGGAGCCTGATACTGAGCAAAGGCAGAAAGAGCAATCCTCCCCTGACCCTGCCAGCAGGGAGGCAGATCTGCAGGGCAGCTCCAGAGGCTGTCTGACTTGCACAGTTTGCATCCTCATCTCAAATGCAGCTTGTGTGGCTCTCCCTTACTGACATTGCCTCCTGGCACAGCCACAGCCAACTGGCATGAACTTACTGAGATTCATCCTGATAACCAGCACCAGCTAGAATTTAATACTAGTGGTCAGTATTTGGTCAAATTTTCATTTAGTACCATCAGTTAAGATATCTGTCTGTATTACATTGTTGTGTGAAATACGATGCTCCACTATGTATTAGAGATACTATTTTACATTAATAAATATTTCTTAATAGATATGAAATATCTAATCTTTTAAATGAAATATTTTTCATTAAATGTAGTGTAAGCAGTACAATCAAACACTGTATTCAATCTAGACCATTCAAATGTAATTATATAATAATGAAGTCAGACAGTAATTTACATTCCAAATTTTACTGCAGTGAAACTACCCATTATAAATATAAAATTACTTAATTCTGTGATTAGAGTTACATCTCTGGTTCAGTTTGTGAAAAAATGAAGAACAGTATATTTTTGGACGAAAATAGGTGAAAAAATTGTCATCACCTCTAAGAAAAAAAAAGTTCACTCCAGTGACACTGTACTGCTTAACTTAAATCATTTTCCATCAGGATCTCTCTTCATAGGTTCATACGTCCTTGAGAGATCCTGAGTGGCTCTTTTAAAATATTAAATTGGTTTAAACCCCCCCCAGTATGAGTCATAAGAATAATATGCTTCATTTAAAATAAATCCTCATTTCACCCCATATGAATATACTTATTCAGTTTATTAATTATTTGTTAATTAACATCAGTCTACTTTGCAAAAATTGTTGTTTGCTTCCAATTGCCTCTCAGAAGCATTTATTCATGCTCTTACCTTTGCCTCTATGATCAGTCCCATCATGTTGATTCTGGCTGAAAACCAAACACTGGAACTAAGCATTTATTTTATCAATAGACCCACATTTAGCTTTTTCTGAACATGAAGGTTTTATTCGTGTCATGGTTTCCTTAATGCATGAGTTGATTCACCTTTCCAGAGGAACATTTTCATTCCTGATAGACTTTGACATTTAAAGTTTAAATCCTCAAGCAACAGCATAGGACAAAAACTCTAGGAGACAGGGTTAAAAAAAAAAAATATTAAAAGGAGATGTCACTGAAAGTATAAAATGGTAAAATTGCTCCTGCTTGTGAACTGTGACTAACCCAAGTGGAGGCAGTTTTTCCAGCAGTTGGACTTGAAAATTATTTTGTAATTTAACACTCTAAGGTGTCACTGTTAGATAAAGAATCCTATTCAGCATGCAATGGCATGTCCCTGGCCAGTGTGAAAACCTGAGCCTGATGTAATTCTGATAGGTTAAAGTTCCAACACAGGAGTCTGATTCTAATTTTTTTTTTCCTTTTGGCTATAAGGCTTAGTAATTATTTTAGATTTTACATCTTCTACCTTAGAGGCACATACATTTAAAAATGCAGAAGTCAGGTATGAAGTCATTCATAGGTAAAAGTTAACTTCTCTCAGAACCAAGAGGATTTTATTTTCTCCAATGCAGCGTAGCAGTCAATACAAAAATTTGGGATACGTGTTAGAGATTTCAGAAATTACTGTCTACTTTCAAAGTGAGGATAAGAAGCCTGATTATATCCTTGTGCTTCCTGGAGAAGCCCATTATATCTAGGCTGACTGACAGAAGACCTTGGAAGCTTTAGGCAGGTGTAAGCTGCCTCCCCACCACCGTGGCAGAGCTGGCCTTGGGCATGACCCAGAGTCAGTGCATCTGCATCCTCCTTGTGCTGAGCTGTGGCCAGAAGCTCCTCACGCTGTAAGGGGGTGAAGGCAGAAGAGCTGAGAGAGCTGCAGAGAGCCAGGCAGCCCAGCAGTGTCCCCATGGCACTGTGCTGTCCCTGCCTGGAGCCTCCGGGCGGTGCCGGTGCCCAGAGGGGAGCTCTGCTCGCACAGGCAGCATCAGCATCTGCTCTGCTGGGGGCTGGGGGAGCAGGGCCACAGCTGCCCCTGCTCAAGGGCCAGCACAGCAGCCTCATGTTTTACTGAGAGTGCCTAAATCCACCGTGGCAATGAGAGATGGAAAATGGGGTCTGAAGCTAACCCTCCATCAACAAAAGAGCTCTAATGGCTCTCTGTGTCTATGAGCTATAGACACAGTGAGCTATGTGTCTGTGAGCTATCAGAGCTTACTGTGTCTGTGAGGTTTTTTTCTTTTCATCTGCTTTCCTTTCTATTCCTTTTAGTCAATCTTTTCTACTAGGCATGTTTTCTTTCAGACCGTTCTTTCTGTAATTTGCAATCTTCCTTAATTGTTTCTGCTTTTTCCCCTCTAAAACCATCTTAATCTTTCAAGGCATTTTCAAATTCCTAATTCAGCTTTTCTGTGTCTATTAATCAATTTAGTATCTTGTAGGCCTGCCCTTTACTTGGGCATTCAAGTACCATTCTTCAGGATTGAGCATAAAATCCTCTCATGACAGGAAAGCTTTTTAAATTATTTAACTTTATTATAACTATTATTTAGGCAAATATATAAGAAGAGGCTAGTGCTGTGGTCATAATGATTATTTCAGGAAATCTAAATTAGTCTTGAATTTTGAATTAGCTTCCTAACACTTTACTTAACCTTTTTTATTTAACAAGTAGGCAAACTTTTGTGTTTCTGTAGGATTCCATGGAAAGAAAATCATTCTCTCTACATCAGGGACTTCTCAGAATGGCAGATCAAAAGGTAATTCTATCCTTTATTTCCACCTTAGTGTGTATTTGTTCATTCCCTTCTCTCTGCTTTTGTTCTACCTGTCCTCTTTTCATTTTATGACATGGACTCTGGAATTTTACTCTTCACACTGCTGATACATCACTGGGTAGGAAAATGAAAATAAAAAACAATTCTAGTTTTATACCATCACGTCTAAAATGAGCTTAGACATCTGTGTCTTTCTAGATGGAAAATAAATTCTAGGAAACTAGAGTAAATGGTAAAAATTACAGTTTTCTGTGAGTGTTTATGTTGATTGTCATTGCTAACTAAATAAGAGAAAATGTAAAAAATGCTTTTTCACATGCAAAGCTCTCATCTGTTTAGGTATGGAAAAGTAAACCAAAACTCTGCAAAAAATACAGGTAATTTAAGTTGCTACTGGAAGCCAAACATGGCACATACCAGACATATAAATGTACTGTAAATCATTGATCCTGGATTTACAAATCATGGATTTGCAAGCCAAAAGGGGGTGGAAAGAGAAATCAGTTGGAAAAGGAATGTGTTCAGGCTTTGGCCATCCAGCAGCACCAGTCATGCTTCCCTCCTTGGTGAATCAGATTCCTATTTGCAGTATGGAAGAGATGAGAACAACATGAGAGAGGATAAAGTGGATTTTGTAAATCAAAAACCATGAGGTAGGAAAGGGTTTTGAAGGTGTTCCTCAGAGCAGTAGAAAATCCCAGATCATGCATGTTTAGCATCACTGCATTGAGAGTTGCTCTGGAATCAATGCAAGATCAGCCTTGAGAGACTTTGTGACAGGGACCAGAAACCCTTTTCTCACGCAGTGGAAAACAAAGACTGGGGGGATGTAAGCTGTGCCACCTGAAGCAAGGAAGATCTTTAGTGATCTTTAGTGTCTGCAGCAGACTTTAAGGATGAGGTTTCAGATGTGATGACCACAGACAAGGAGATAGCAATGATTCCAGTCTAAGGAGAAGAGGTGAATGGATTAGTTAATAGTCTGGGGAGGGCAGAAAGGTTAATTCCAGAGGGATTTACAGGAAGAAGCCTCATGACTTCTCTTCAGTCTGTGCAGATGAGCAAAAAGCAACAAAAGGTTAAAGTTGAAAATAAAATTAGAACTAAAAGAGCAGAAAGACCTGATGGTGATGTTGACTATAATAATTCACCAGGGGAGCTGAAAGGACGTAGAGAAATATTTGACAGAAAAAAAAAAATCAGCGAACATAAGGCAAGAGTATTCTAAATGCTAAGCAACAGCTATGTTTATGTATATAACTGTAATTGAACCATACTCTGATGACAGAGTAACATTCAAACAAAATTAGCCAGCAGTTGTAGTGATAGACTAGACTAGAACTTGCAATGTTGATATGCTCCTTGCCATAATATTTATTCAGAAAACATAGAGGTAATGCAGATATACTGATATAAATATTTCATTTGTATCTACATTTTAAGCTCAATTTTATATTTATGCTTCTAAAAATCTCTTTCTGCTGTGGTCAAATTTAATTTCTTTCATTTCTCCCTTTTCTATAACATATGGAAGTAATATTAAGGGATCTGTGCATGAAAAAGTTTTCAGTATGGAATGCTAATGGCTCTCTGTGCCATAAGCTCAGATTTTCCTCATTTTGCCTTCTTTTTCTCTTTGCTGCTTGTCAGCTTTTTCTAGATTAATTTAAATGTGAACAGATAGAAGTTCTAAACTAATATCAAGCCACTGCTCCAGGGGAATTACTACAAAACTGAGTCTCAGTCCCAGCTCCTGGCAGTGTAAGCTTCTACCTTTGCTCATCTTCACAGGGCCTTTCATCAAACCCTCCAGTCTAACCATGAAAGTATCAAATCACAAAGTTTGATGAAATGCACTTAAAAATAGTGTGAACATAGTTGAGCATGCTGCACGTTATTTTTTATCATAAACCCAAACAGATTTATTCTGCTTGAAGAAGCATCACAGTGCCCCATTACAGCAGGAATGTATTCCCTGGGTGCAGCAGCTCCTGTGCAGTCAAAGCCTAGAGCAGGGTGTCTGACATGTTCATCACTGAACACAGAGGGATCTGGGATCACACTCTCAGAACACCACTGGAGGAAAAGGATGTAAAGAGCTGACAAAGGCCAAGAGACTCCAGCCTGTCCACTTGCCCCATCCAAGTGGGATTTCTGTGTTTCTCAGGGCAGCTGGTTTGGGAGTCATTTACCTGCTCCTCCTTGGAGAGTGTTCACAGCAATGGAATTATTTCTCCTCCAGTGTCTCTTTGCCCAGGAGTACAGGGTGAATTTGTAAATCTGTAAGTTAATGCAGAAAGGACTTGCCAGCTGTGTAAACCTGTATATGGGTATGTAGTACCTGCATGAGGTGTTGGACAGAAGCATGAATGAGTGGAAAATTAAATGGAACATTCCTTCCTGAAAGTCTGCCACATGAATCCAACAAGGATTGAGGAGGAGCCTATGCACAATGAAATTTGCTTCTTATTTTCAGTTAAAATTCCACAAATTCACCACTTTTAAGAAGCCCCTGCTGTTTTGTGGTAAGCAGCCACTTAGCAAGGAAAAGATTAGTGTTGCTGGCAGTTTATTCTTTCACTGTTGCTTTATTTTCCTGTCCCTCCTCTTTCTCCTTCCATCACTTTTATGGACTCAGGTGTTTTCTACCCTGACTTAGCTCAGCTTTACCACCCCGTGTGAATCTCATGATACTCAGAAAAGTAAATAGTGCTGGTTTGTACCAAACATCTGTAGCCAATGACATTTCTGATAAGAGAAGTTCTTCACCAATTTTGCTTCAATTTTCTGTCCCTGATATAGTGAAAGAGATACAATACATCAAGAAACAAGCAGGAGATGAGAAAATAGAAGGAAAGGGAAAGTTGCTGGAGAGCAGTAGCAGAAGTTTTACATACTTGAGCAGTTGTAGAAGACAAAAAGAAATATTGCCAAGCAGCAAGAATGACACAGGATGAGTTTTCCATGGGGATGTTGCATGGCAGAATGCATAATAATTTACCTCATCAAGGCTCATTTCTTAATTTAGTAAGAACTTGCATTTGTTTCTTGAGCAGAAGAAGAAAACAGAGGCAAATGTGAGTCAAGGCCTGCAGGCACGATTCCATTCCACCATTTCTGGGTGGGGTTACAGGAAGCAGTGTACATTCTTTAATTAGCAATCTGGGACCAAGTCCTCCTAATGAGGCTGACTGTCAGCAGCCTGCTGAACCCTCCAGTCTACTCCAGGCATATGGCCAGCAAGTGGACCCACTCACTGGGAAGGCAAATTTCTTTCAGTCCAAAGGTTTTCACTCTTGTCATTAATTGATATATCCTGCTCAGGTTGTCTTCTGTCAAAACAGACACTGGAAATGTGCTGTGACTCCTCTCTCACCATTTCCAGACCCTTTGGAGCTCTCAGCAGCTCATGCAAATGAATGAGTAACAATCCAACAGGTCACATCATCTGCAGAGGTTGTTAGGGTTATTTGAGTGAGTTTTGTTTTTGCTGGGCAGGAAGGAGACAAAGTGTATGATTGTTTTCTGAAGAGATTTTCCATCCAGAGGTGAGTAAGAAGTCATGGACAAGTGTTAGGAAAGTTTATGCTGAAATTTGCTGTTTTATATGAATGTTCTTCTCCTTTCTTCTGCTGCAGGCACCTGTGTTTTTTCAGGATTACTGAAGACTGGGCTGGCTAGACTAGAGCAGTGTTCCAAAATGTCACCTGGGCAGGAGTTTCACTGTCCCTGGCTTTCCATGTTGCTCTGAATCTTTGCAAATGAGGACTATATGTTTTCCACTGTTCTGACTTCTCAGGTATGGCCTTCCTCTGCCTGTGCAAACTGCAGCTCTCTGTGAAATACAGGAGCACCTTTCCCACAGCCAAGCCCCTGTCTCTGACTCTCACCTGTGCCATTTCTATGTCAGCAGTGTGAAGGCTCAGAGGCAGGGCCTGCCAGAAGCAGGGAGGTTCATCAAAGCTCAAAAAGCTGCAGCTCTTTCTTTGACCCTGTGTGTCAGATACTGGGCTCTGACATGGTCTGTGCCTCACACTCTAGGGAAAGAGAGGTGAGTGTTCACATGGTTCCTCCTTTGAAACTGGTGGTCCACAAAGTGGCCTGGAAGTAGAACTCCCTCCATGCCGTAGCACCTCGTGACTGGAGATGCATCTTTAAATGATCCCTGGTTTTTAGTATGGGTCTGCCTGGCTGGTTCTAGTGTGTGAAGGTGTAAGCCAATTGAAGAACAGGAATGGAAGGAATTTCAGTGATTTATTTAGGGCTGATGTCAGGCACTGACACTGTTTAAAGAGACACCTACAGCAATTGCCTTGTCAGACTTTGGCTTCTTCAGCTGGCATCACTTAAAAATCTGTAGAACTGATGTAATCTCTGGTATTAAACAGTAGTTCCTCTTAATGCACTGGAAAGTATGCTCCTGCTTTGGAAAGCAAACGTTTATCTTGCTGAGAACTTGTCAATAAGGCAGTGTATGGAAAGAGCACAACATGCAACCTGCTTCATTGAAAGCTGAAGCAAAGACTGTGAGGACAGATCAAGAGTTCAGTCAAACTGCCTCTGATAGACTTATTTCTCCAGCAGTCCCTGGCTAATGGAGTTGCTAAGATAGAGTCTGGTGTTTAGTAGCAATTGGTGATTTTTTTCTTCAAATAGTGCTATTCAAAAAACCCCCACCAACCCAAATAAATACCTTCTTTGTTACTCAAGAATATTGTGCAGCAGTGAACAATTTGCTTATGTGTTCAGTGTGATAAGTACTTTGAGTAGTTTTATATTTGTTTCTTAACAATATCATTTTATGTTCCCTATTATTTTGTTACAAAACTAAAATAGCTATCATTGTTCTGTTCTAATAATTTTTTAATATTTTTCTATCATATCTAACTTAGGACATCTCTTTTCCAAGTTAAAATACCCTGTCTTATTTAATCTCTCCCTTCACAAAAGATGATCTAATAGATCTAAACATAATTGTGAATCTTCATTAAGTCTTCTTAATTCTGCTGTATCATTTTAAGGGGAAGAAAACAAGCATGCATGCAATATTCAAGGTACAGGTAAACCAAGGGATGATGCTGCAGTGACACCAGTGGTAATTTCTGATGAGCTCTTTGACTGTTTTAATGATTCATAATCATCTTTATCATCATCCCTTTTTTAAAATAACCCATTTGTTGCCTGCCCATGAAAACATTTAGATTTCTTTTCTGAGTGCTGGTTAATTTATATGCCATTGGTGTATCCATATGGTTAAAATTGGTTTTCTTCTCGATACATCACTTTGAATTTATTGATGCTGAATTTTACCTGCCACTCTTATCTTTCAGTCACTCTGTTTCATAAGATCCTTTGGAACCTTTTGCAGATATTGTTTTTAGTACTTTGAATAATTTGATCATATCAGCAAATTTCATACTGTTGCTGCAGAGACTTTTTCTGGATCATTAATAAATAAGTTGAGGCACATCAGTTCTCTTGCAGTACTTGTAGATCTCCACAGCTAACCCACTCCAACCACTGTGAAAAGTGATTTTCATTATCAGTTAGATAGTAATTTGAGGATTTTTCCTTTTACCATAGGAGAACTTATGGTTCTCCTGAGCTAAAAGGATATTTTGAGATATTGATCTATCTTAAAAAATTACTAAAATTCCTGCCTGGCATTGCACTTAGGTACCAGTGGTGCTGGTTGAGCACAGATGATCCATAAATGCATATTTTGGACCCTGCAGACACTTTGTTCTACGCTGCCTAGATGCATGTTCATGTATTCAACACCTGGAACTTTTTATGTGATAAATATAAGTATTGGACCACAGGCTGTGGAGACAGCACATATTTTAGGTGAAATGTGACAAAGGTCACTTTGTGAAATCTATCTGCCCTTATTGAGAGTAGTATACTGGAGATTACAGATTATTTTAGAGAGTATAAAGATGAAACAAAAAGTACAGAGGTCACAAAATGAATATCCCTGTTCATTTTAGAGCCTTTTTTAATACTTGATGAAAATGTCCTCTCTGAATGTGGCATATCCAGTCCAGCCCTGTTGGCTCAGCACAGCTGAGGAAATAGCAAACACAAACTACCCATGGCTTCTCCTCAGCTGACTTGAAGCACAGCAGTGTAATCCTGAAAGGCAGCATTAACCAAGAAACACAGGACAGCTCTGAGCTCAGGAAATATACCAAATCATTCTTCTTCCAAAAACTACATCTGGTACTGTCTAAGTCTCTTTGCAATTATTTTATTTCGAATTGCATCGTATCTTTTGGTAACTGTTACTTTGAGGTGAATCTCATTCTGTAGACATAAAAGGATGCACTTGATAGGGATGCATACAAATAGTTGAAATCAGATGTATTTATTCAGAATATATACTCATGCACACTCAGATATAGAATACGTTTATGCTAGCAGAAATAAAATGAACTACAAATGTTTCCAAAGCACAAAAAGTTTAAGTGATAAAATGCAATGTGACTGTAATTTGGTAATAAATAACTCTAATATCGCTGTAAAATATAAGAAGTAAAACTATCAAATAGCCTGTAGACTTTATCTATAAAACAGAAAGCTGAGTATATTGTCTTATTTATTCTCATCTTCTAACCTGTCAGGAGAGCATGATGGCCTTTCAAAGATGCAGTTCTTGAATAAGAGTCAATATAAACCAAACTGTGTGGGATTATATATTTTTAGCTAAATGGATGCAATATGATACAGATCATTAACTCTAAACACCTCATCCATTAATCTTTACAGCACACATATTGAGGTTGCTGGATGAGAAATGCTGTTGAAGGCACAGACCATTTTTAGCAGTGACAGAAGAGTCAAATAAGTAAAAAATATTGTCTTTGTGAATTTGCATGATTTTTTAGTTTAAATAACATTTGCTACATGTTCCCCATGCTACAAATATTTACTATATATCGCCCTGAAATATAAAATGGGGATCCATTTACTTTGAAGTAATGAAAAAAACCAGAGTGGAGTGTTGTTTTATTTTCCTGGTGTGTTATACATTACATTGTTCTTTTCTATCCTCCCACAAAAATGACTGCTGTAATACAAGGAAACAGTTCTCTAGACGTAACTATCTTCACCTAATCATGGTAAGTTACAGTGTGTCAGTGCTGTTACCTACAATTCATATTTAGATAAATCTCACAACCTTCCAAGGCAAGGAAAGCCCATATTTATAGGCTTCTGAGGCCATATTTCTATTTCACAAATAAAAATTTATTTTGTAGCAGAAAACATCCCAGCACTTTAAAATATAGATTTGCAACGTGGTGTATTGTTAAAATTTAGTGCAGCTTTTACATATAAGTACTTCATGGCTGTATTTTACAATGAAAAGCAGAATCTACATTTACACATTACCCTGTGGACTTTATACCCACTGTACCAATTTATTCAGATTTCTTGTCTGGACCGTAAAAACATTTTCTCCTCTCCGACTAAGGTTAAATAAATGAAAGGTTAGATTCTGTTATTAAGGTCAAGGAAATAATACAAAATTTGACTAAATGAAAACCAGGAGAAAAGCTGGAAGTTGTGTTCTTTTTACTAATAAAGCAGTAGGATGCAGTCGCACAAAGAGATCACAGTCAAAATATGATTAATGGAGAAAAAGTAGCAGCTGTTATGTCTGGAGTTTATTGGAAAACTAACAGCTGGATTTGAAATCAATGTTATTATTATATCTTTTGATTGAGGTTACATTATAAGGATCATTTCCAGCAATGGAACTGACAGTTCCTCAGCACTACTGCAGAGAACAACAATTGATCCAAAAAATGTACAATTATTGGCTTTCCAATTGTTCCAAATAAAATACTACCTATAACCAGGTGGAGATTTCCTTTGAAACCCTTTGAATACTAGCAGTTATTGTCCACAGTTATTTCTGGATGCATGCTTTGTAGTGCAAACTTTGGTATAACTATTTCAAATATCAATGATATTTAAGCTACATGTACATTTGTGAGTGGTAGTTGATGTTAGTGATTCATAATTAATTAAATTTGTTACTGTAGTATATTTGTGCTAATATTTTCTTTTGTCAAGGCAAAGATTGAAAACCCAGCTCCTCTTAGTGTGGAATTTAGGTGTAGAATCTGTCTCTATTCACCAACACTATTGACACTTGACAAATCTTGACCTATTAGTATCAGATTTAACATTTTGGCCTGTGTTCCCCTTTTCTTCCCTCAGCGTGACACCAGCATTTTGTCTTTTTGGTGAGAAGCTTTTCAGCTCTTTATTTTTCTGTGATTTGTGCTAAAAACTGGTGGGAACATATTTCCTGTTTTCCTTCCCTTTGTACTTCCTCACAGGTAACAGTGAACTACCTGAATGAAAGGATTGGTGGATAGACCCAACAGACCTGGCCCATCTTCTGTCTGTAGGTATTGCCAACAATGTGTTAAAGGGTGGGAAGGATGTCAGGAATAAGAGATGGAAGATGGTATGAGGAAAAGAATAGGAGAGCAGGATTTTTGTTTGTTTTTAATCCATAGAATGCCAGTGTCTCGCAGCCAGGTCAGTTTATCCAACAGGATAAGTAAGTAAAGTTTATCCAAAAGGACAGTAAGTAGTGACAGATTAGTGGGACAGTTTTCCTGTGTGCAGTACTTTAGGCCAAATGTTACCAGTGCACCTTGAACATTTAGCCCATCATGCCACACTGAACAGTAATCCATGAAATTCAGAGCTGTGGGTGAAGAAGGCATGATGCATAGAAACTGAAGTTAGAACTGAAGTTGCATTAAATTATGGATACTTGGATAAACCTGCTTTATTTCTCTTCAAGTTGCATGTAACTGCAATTGTCTTTTACACTATTAGCCATAAACATTCTTTAAAGGAACAAGCAATACATACGTGTTAAACTCCAGTGGAAATGTTCAGACATCCAAAATGGCAGAGTTAGACTCTCTGGGTTTTCTCCAGGTGCTTGGATGCTCTCCTACCCATCATTTATTGTTCATATCAGGCAACATTAGGTCTTATCAGAGCAGGCTATGCTTTGCATAATCACTGCATGGATGCTTTTAAGTTTGTATCCCTGAAACAGAAGAACCCCGAGTACATCTCATTTGTACAAAACCTCTGAAAGTTAATTGCAATTTAAATCTGGGAAAGCAATAATTAAAATAACTTCATGAGGCTTTTTCAGAGTTGGTTTGTGTTTTTCACAGTACCTTTTGTCTCTCATGTTTACAGCCTGTCTATTTGCAAGTGAAATCCCTTTTTAATATGGTCTTTGCTTTTCAAAGAACCTATTGGATTTCCCTTATGTAAGGTTTTAATAATAACAGTAAGAGTGATGGTTAGGATTACAAAAATGCCTTTTCTACCCTCAGAGCATCTCTTCCCAGTGGTACATGAGGAAATAACCATTGCACCTAATGACAGAGAACAGGTAAATCTTCAAACCTTGTGGCTCTATTGTATTCCTTCATATCATCCCCTACTAATATTTAATCCTTTCAAAAATCCTTTGGCTGGCTCTTTCTTCTCCTCTGAGCTTCATTTTCCTAAATCTTCCCATGCCTTTTGATACAGTTAAGAAGATTAGACAGACTTAGGAGGAAAATTTCTTTTTTTCTTTCTTTCTCCTTTTTCCAAACACATGAAGACTTCAGGGTGTCTCTTTAGAACGAGCTATTTTGTGAAATTACAGTGATTGTGTCAGCAGCATGTACAGCCATGTGGCACTTAACCCCTAATGCAGTGTCCATTTATCTGAAGAGTCATTCCCTTGAGCTCGTTGGGGGTGGGACCAGGCCCTTTCCATCCATCACCCCCCTCCTTACATCATTTCCTAATTAAATGGAGGAGAAGTGCTCCAAGCACCAGTGCCATGAAATGCTGACTTTCCACCAAAGAACATAAAAAGAACATCTGTTCCCTTCTCCATCCCATCTGAGGCGAACACCACCAACAGTGGTGTTTGTAGCACATCAAAAAATGCTCTGCCTTTTTCATAGAGGGTGACCACGGGGCTCTGGGGCTGGCCTAAGCTTGTGACACACCAAGATCTTCTCCCAAGAGAGCCACTGGCTGCCTCTTCATCATATGCAGAAAACTGTCTGGGCAACAGCTACAAGAAAGAAGAGGAGCTTAAAAAGCTTAATTCCCTTGGTTTTGCCTCTGGGCTACAACAGCTTGGGCAATGATTGCAGCCATGCTCAGTGGCACAGAGCTGTGCTGGGAGGAGCTGCAGCAGGCTCTCTCTAGGAGCCTGTGAATTACAGCTTCTGAAAACTGCTGTTCCACACGTGTGCTGCATGGTTTGCTGAGGTTTCCCATGCCCTGTATGCTTCTGTGACACAAGAAATCAAGGCAATAATAACTTCAGAAAAAAATTCTGTCTTACTGCACAGAATGGTGGAAGAAAAACTGGTAGGAGGCAAAAGCCATGTCATTTAAAGATTGCAGTTCAGCCCAAATTTCTGTCTGACCTTGGCCAAACCCATTGACTTCACTTTTTGTCTTCAGAGAAGAATAGAAAGTCCCAAAGGTAATCTGCAGATGAAATCTGTTAAGGACTGTGAGACATTCTTATGCAAATAAAAGCCCTAAGAGTGTTTATATAGCTCTACAATGTGGTTCCAGTAGATATTAATGGAAAAGGTTTCCCCAGGTTTTTATTATGGTTACCCATAATCAGACTCTGAAGTGCAGACAAGGCAGATGTTTGCCTGTTCACAATTTTTTTTGTTCTTGTGGTTTCAAATATCCCATGGAAAGTCTGAGTTAAAGTTGATGTGTAAGTGGTTCTGTAGGATAGGAATGCTGAGCAAATTTTCTTGTATTATCATATTAATCCTGATAATGTGACTGCAAGCCTGAAATTCCTAAGTGGTGGAGGGGGCCTAGCTCCCTGAAATTAGGTGATTTAAACCCATCAAAAAAGGTTGGACTTTCAGTGTGTTTAGCACCCACAGAGCCTACTAAATTAAACTTCATTAACTTATCAAAAGACTCAGTGGGAATATCAGCACCAGCAGTAGAGCTGGCAGGGGATTGCTGCCAGCCAATACAGCATTCACACTGTCCAGCTCTATTGCAGAGAAGCCTGTTAGCAGGGAAAGCTCAGCATACACTGGAGATCTTCAGCATAAATAATTAAGAGAAAATGGGATTTTGAGTTGACTGAAGTCAGTAGCTACATTGATCACAATTCAGCAAGGCCTTCATTTAACCCTTTAGGATTGGCTCCCATGTGCAGTAAGCATTTACCTGCCCTTAGCAGCAAATAGTCTGTGCAGAGTATGAAAATACTCTTTAAATTGCTAGAATGACATGAAATAACCTTAGAAGAGAATCAGGCCCCTTAATGAAGATTTGAGAGAATAAAGCAAAGACAGTGTTGTTCCCTAAGGAAAGTTATTGGTTAAAGTATTTATATGCTTACTACAGGAGAGCATTCCTGCAGTTTCCAGAAGCAAAGATGCAGTAGCAGTAAACTTAAAAAAGGAGGGATACTAAGCAATAATGCACAAAAGTAACAGGAAAAGAGATCTGCAACATGCCACAGGATGATGGCAATCAAAGACAGTTAAAAAAAAATTAAGTTGAAGCATTTTTATTTTTTCAGTGTGTAAAGAGTAAGAAATTAATTTAGGGTGACCTGAATATATTTTGCAAAAGCCAGTGCTGTTGGAGTGGAATACAGATGACTCAAGAATGTTACTCTTATTTGTAATATTCAAGCTGATGAGAAGTTGTCTACAGTGTACACACTATTGGAATATCATTAATGAGGGTACAATACTCTAAGATTAAATTTATAGAAGGTTCAGACATTGTGATTTTGTTTTAATAAGGCTAATCATAGATCTTTTGAACAAATGTGATTAGTTAGACTATGTGTTACATATTTAAATCACCACAACTCCTCTATTTCACAGTAACTAAGTGCTCTGGGCAATAATAAAATGTGAGTAATGACTCTTTCCATACCAACCCTGTAAGCAAGAGGTAGAAATGCTCGGTGTTCATGAGAAAACTGTGATTGGGGAAGTGAAAAAGCAGTAATTGTTCTGCATTAAGTAAACAAAGAAAACTATCATATACTAATGCACTCCCCATTTTATTACCTGTTAGTCAGAAATTCTAATCAGCTGTGACAGGAACTGAACGAATTGGCAGCACACCTTTGGGTTTTGCTTATTAATTTATCATAGCAAATAATGATGGTGTGTCAAAGTAAGTTATGTCACTTCATGTGTTTTATGTCTTTGTTTCAGGATACCAGCAGTGAAAAAGGCTTGTTCATGTTCCCTTTTCAGAGTCAGGAGTGTTAAGCTCTCCATGTCTTATCTGCTTTTATGTGTCCCTCCATTTTCACCATAATTTGGATTAATCACGGGGCAACCAGTGGCAGACAAAAGTAGACTCCCAGAAACACTGGGAAAATCTTTTTCCATACCCTTTGCTTCTGCACTGAGATAGTTAAATTCTGATTTACATAACATTAGTGCTTGGAATCCACACCAGGGTTTGCTTTTTCAAGGGGAGATTACATATATGTGTGTAGATGATAATTAATATGCATTATGTGTACACATGCACACATACATAGGGTAAGAAATTGTTCTTAAAGCTAAGGGGACTCCACCTGTAGGGGTAGAAAGAAAGGAAACCTTTGTCTTCATCCCTAAGGACCCAAACACAAAATCTTGAGTGAGTTGTTCAGAGCCTGAAAGTCATGTAGTGTCCCCAGCAGGAATGTAACCTGGCTCTCATTCACCCCAAGCCTCAAATGTGTCAGCCTATTTTTCCTCTCCAGTAATATTTCTAGTCTGTACCTCCAGCCTTGTGTGCCAGTGGTACCCTAACTTTTATTAAAAGTCCTTTTGAAGTCAAAGATCCAAATTCAGAGTTGATAGAAGAAAAAGCAATTTTACTGGGTTTGACTGCATTGAACTGACACTGGTTCCCTGATTAAAAGTTACACAACTGAATGACCACTTTAGTGTCTATTTTTGACTCTTTTCAAGTGTAAACTTTGAATCACTGCATTTTTATTAAATGGGAATGAAATTTCATCCTGAATAGATCTTTCTGACAAAGATGAAATACAGGGACACAATATGCACATGTGTATAATGTGAATATTATTGCCTTGAATTTCCCAAACAAAATCCAATTTGCTGCCACATACAAAAATTAGTTTGTAATACTGTCCTCATAACAAGTCAGAGAAAGTGTTGTATTAGCTGGATTGCCATTCTCTGACATTGTCACAGGACATGTCTGCAATGGACACAGTTCAAAAAGCAGTTGGAAAAGACTTCTGAATATCCACATTTTTAATTCTATAAACTCACTGGTGTCATTATATGGTGTCCAATGTTCATTGTAACACAGCTAAGGATTTGATAAAACCCAGAATACTCAACAATGTATACAAGCATGCACAATCTACTAAATTGAAAAAGCAAGTTCCAGGGGACTGCATCTGTGAGCCTGCAAAATGTTCACATTGGCACCAAAATCCTTCCACAG
This sequence comes from Haemorhous mexicanus, assembly GCF_027477595.1. Lineage (NCBI taxonomy): Eukaryota > Metazoa > Chordata > Aves > Passeriformes > Fringillidae > Haemorhous > Haemorhous mexicanus. The sequence goes on along the minus strand of NC_082349.1, from coordinate 20,210,820 downwards.
ACTCTGAATTTAGAGCCAGGACCTCTCTGTTTTCCTGAACTGAGCTTCTGCCTTCTGCTCTATCAGCAAGGGGAAGCAGTGGTATCCCTGGGCAGGTGATGCTTCATCAGATATCTTCTTTTCAGGTCAATCTTCTATAACTTCAATTGAATGTAAGAAGCATTTTCCCACTCAAACCAAAGTGACTCTCTACTGACAGGTTCTATCACAGAATCACAGAATCTCTTGAGTTGGAAGAGACCCACAAGAACCATCGAGACCATCTCCTGGCCCTGCACAGGACCATCCCCAAGAATCACATCATTTTCCTGACAGTGTACTCCAAATGCTTCTTGAGCTCTGCCAGGCTGCTGCTGTGACCACTGCCCTGGGGAGCCTGTCCCAGTGCCCAGCCACCCTCTGGGTGAACAACCCTTCCTGATATCCAACCTAAACCTCCCTGACACAGCTCCAGGCCATTCCTTCATCTTCTGCCACTGTCACCACAGAGCAGGGATCAGTGCCTGCCCCTCCTGTTCCCTCACAGGGAAGCTGTGACTGCAGTGAGGTCTCCCCTCAGCCTTCTCTCCTCCAGGCTCAACAGACCAAGTGCTCTCAGACACTCCCCATGGCTTCCCCTCAAGGCCCTTCACCATCCTCGTGTCCTCCTTTGGACTCTCTCTAATGGCTCAATGTCTGTTTCACATTGTGGCACCCAGAACTGCCCCAGCACTCCAGGTGAGGCTGTCCCAGTGCAGAGCAGAGCAGGACAATCCCCTCCCTCGCCCGGCTGGCTGTGCTGTCCCTGGTGCCCCCAGGACAGGGATGTTCCTCCTGGCTGCCAGGGCACTGCTGGCTCCTGTCCAACTTGCCATTGACCAGGACCCCCAGGTCCCTTTCTGTGGCACTGCTCCCAGCCTCTTGTTCCCCAGTCTGTCAGTACACCCAGGGTTGTCCCATCCCAGGTGCAGAACCTGGCACTTGCCCCTGTTGAATTTCATGCACTTGGTTATTGTCCACCTCTGTAACTTGTTGAGGTCTCTGTGCAGGGGCTCCCTGGGTATCAGTGTGCCACTGTACAAAGGCATTATCAGGAAAACTAACCCAGTGAATGCCAAGGAAATATTTGTACCCAGAACACCTGGGTACTTCTGAAAATTCTATGCTTAATATTTAAATGGCTACATAGATATTATTAAAAATTTGTTGATACAACCTTAGAGCAAAAACCTAAAACTAGCATAAATGAGCTCATTTTGTAGTTACTTTGCATTTTTACCTGATTTATGCATTCCTTTATTAAAATTTCTCTGTTGTCAGTAAAAGACAACGTGAGTGCTTCAAAATAAAATGGAACACACATTCAGTTACCTTAGCCTTGTTTTGCAGAATGATTTGAATATTTTTAAAGCCACAGTAGCACAGGCAAAACTGTTAACTCAGTCTTTATTGACTCCTCTAAAAGGACAGTAGCTCCCAGTAGCACTGCATGTCCACAGCTACACAGCTCAAAAGTTCCCATTAATTCCTTTACATTTTAGGATTAAGAATATGAACACAATCTGTCTGAGATAAATTAATCTGGTGTGATGAAAGAGAACATTCTTTAATTGCAATTTAATTAATTGCATTTATGCTTTTAGACATGGAAATTATTGATGCTTAAGATGAAATCTGAGAATTAATAAGACCTGAAGTATTTTGCTGTATTTATTATTTCTGACCATCCATCATTTTCTCAACTATGAAAACTCAAATTTGCTTCCATGAATCTTCATCTATCTAAATAGATCATAAATCTTTCAAGGTGTATGTACTTGAGCTGTAGACCTTGGTCACCCTGAAAATAAATTTTATTTTTGCAGATTTTTTATATTCATAGAAAGTCCCAAAATTCATAGTTTATATGATCTTACGAAGATTTTGCATCCACAAAATAAAGACTGTTTTTAGTTGGGGTTTTTATCCTGCTTAGTGTGACAATGGTAGCTGATGCTACAGTTTCCCTGTGATAGTTTGACTGTCCAGCTGTTATTAATGTGGGGTGGGTCTGAACTGGATATCTTACTAATTTGAGGTTTAAGATTGAATTAAACCTTAAATTAAATTCTTCTTTCACCCAAAAATTGTCAGCATCTGAATGTGAGTATAAATAGGCTTCAAACAAATTGGCACCATTAATATCTCTTATTTATATTAAAATAGATATGCATGGATGTGTTCAGAGCTTTTTTGGTATTGTTTCAATCTTCAGCTCTTGTACCTTCAGATCCACTTTTAGGTCAAAAATCTGCACAGTTTTTTCAAGAAAACTTGATCAGGTTCCTCAAGTTTTACAGGAAAGATTGGGGTAAACAAAACAGGGTGAAAAGCTTTTAACAAAACTACCTGTGGCTACTGGCATTTGTGCCTCTTAATGGCATTTTTTGAAGCAGCTGCTTGTTTGTTTTTTTATATGCTCACATACCTGTGCACAGAGGTTTGTAGCTTTAGCAAAAGTAAGATTGTTGGTACAGCAGGTGTTCAGAGTTGCAACAAAAAATGGGTAACTGAGTTGGGAATAAGGGAAAGCAAGGTTTGAGGAGGTGAAATGCAGTGTCAGCTGCTAATGTGAGAGCTGCTCTGTTTTACTGTCATGAGACAGCATGACTGTGTTAGGAATTAGATGAATGATTTTGTATTTCAATTTTAATTGAGTTTTCAATATATTAATTCTGTGGACATGTGTCTGTGTTTAATAACCTTCAAATACATGTTCAGATTGAATGACCAAGTCAATTATTCCTCAGAAATGCTTATTAGGATCGTGTTGCAGGCATACAAATAGCAAAGGAAACATACTCATGAATATGCCACTTGTTTCCAAATTAATTTCTCTCAACCTTGGCAGCATCTTTTTTGTTAAACAGTTGTTCCTATATTTGAGGCATTCTTGTAGTACTACAGTAAATGAAAGGTGCAGCATTCCATGCATTTGCTGAATAAATCCCCTTAGAATTATGATGCCCTTTGAGTCAGTGCTGTATTCTCCAATGTGGCAAATGTGGCTTATTTGGACAGTAACCAGTGGCACCTTCCTGGTGTTCAGTGGCTCAGGATGCTGTGCTTTCTCCCAGGTAGTATTTATCAGAATCAGCTGGGTAATTCTGGAATATAGGAGACACCATCTATGTATTGTTGGACAACCACTGTCAGAAGACCAAGCTTTTTTCCCAGAACAACTTGTAATTGTGTGTGTATATAGATATATATATATATTTTTTTTTAAGTATTGAGCCAACATGGCTCCTTTTGCAATGAACCTTGAAATGCACTACTTAAATAGTTTACTTTTTATCCTTCCCCTCTTTAACAGGCAACAAGGTAAGACATTTTGTGGAAAGAAAAGAATGCAAAAGCAAGTTTCCCTTTTTTGTGCATGTGCCTTTTTCAGCCACATGAATGCAAACTGTGCTACATTCAGAAGCACAATTTCTTGCAATGGGTTATTTAGCAAATGCTGTCATTGAGAAAGAAATATTTTGATTATAATGTGTTTCTTTAATGCACTTAATCTGCATGTCATGAGAACACTTTGGCCTTCACCCCTTCCCTCTACCCTATTAATCTTCTAGCCTTTTTATCTCATCCCTCACACTGAATAATGCCATCAACTAGAAAACCAAAGGATGGCACCAAAGAGAAACAAAGAACCATTACTGAGTAAGATAAATGTAGTGATGCTTCTGCTAATTCTGATTTACTCAGAATTTAGTGAGGATTATTCTGTCACATCATCCATCACGGACAGACATTAGGGTGGGAGTGAAGTAAGCAATTAAAAACATGTTCTCCATTTCAGGTGTTTTGTGATTTCTTATTCTGTTAGGTTCCATTGACTGTTTCTCTTTTCCTGCTAAGTATAAAATCATTTGTCAAATTTTGAGGTTAAAATGAGTGTCCCTGAAAGGGCTTGCACTGACAGCCACTGAGGATGGAGCATAAATATATTTTACTTCTAGGACAAGAGCTGCATTACAATGACTGTTGAAGTTTCCCCAGGCTGCCCCATCACCACGTGCTTCCACCTTGGCCCGTGGTGTAAACTCTTACAGATAAAATTGAATATTTTGACCTTTGGGTTGGTGGACTCTACATAGCCCAGTCCACCTGCAGCACCCCTGCCTGAGGAAGCTGCCAAGGGCTGTACAGGATCTCTAACAGGACTGAATGTTTTATATGCAGTAGGGACAGTCAGAGTTATGCAAGCTAAGATAATAAGTGTAATCAAATTTCATACTCCAAGGAATACACTGATTGCTTCAGGGACCAGAAAAAGTTTAGCTCCATATCCTCAGCTTTTGTGCTGCTTCAGGTAAGCAGAGCAGCTGTCACAGGGCAGAAAGTCCTCTAAGGCATCAGTTATTGTCCAGTTTTTCAGGCAGGGTACCAAATTGTCTAAAACAGTAGTTCAACAAACTAAAACCTATAGAAGAGAATCTGAATAAAATGACTATTCAGGGTGGGAGATTTTCCACACTGGAAAAGTTTAAATTTGAGAATGGTTTACTTCAGATTCTAGTTTGTCTTTGATTTGTATCGTGTCATAATCCTAAATACTTCAATTCCAATCTCCTAGTTAATATTTCTGCATGGAAATATGTGTGTAAAGTTCCTTGGCATCAATCAGATATTCTCTGTGCCAAGTCCTGGGCCACACAAACCCTTCAGCACACCACCTAAACTGGGGAGATAAAGTTCTTTACCCCAGCTTAGCATCTTCTTAATTGTTGAATCCTTTGTTTCTCAGTTTTTGAGATAGAAGAATTCTGTGGGTACTTTTAAGGTGGCTGTAGACTCCCTTTTGAACCACAAATACACACTTGTGAGGCCACCTACACATTTATCTGTCACTACAGAGGAGGTGAGGGATGCTGCTTACCTTGCCCCATGCAGACTGTTCCAGCCCTCTTGGTGTAGAAGGTGCTGTGTGTGTGACTGATGCCTTTGGCAGGCACTTGGATGAAAGTTAGGGTTTACTTTAGGTGTAGCTGATTTCTGACATTTCTTCCAACCATAAACAAGAACCAAGTTGTACAATAACAGCAAGCTCCTTGGTAAAGAGAACTAGGGGAAATTTATTGCTTTGAAATTAGATTGTTGAAGACAGCCTGCTTGTTTGTGACAACTGCAACCCCCTCTGGGGACATAACTGCAGTTTGTGATGGTGCTGAGGGCCCAGAAGGTGTTAGAGCCTGACTGTCCTCACCTGGGCAGGGGCTGTTAGTGCCTGACTGTCCTCACCTGGCCAAGGGCTGTTTATTAGTGCCCTGACTGTCCTCACCTGGGCAGGGGCTGTTTATTAGTGCCTGACTGTCCTCACCTGGCCATGGGCTGTTTATTACTGCCCTGACTGTCCTCACCTGGGCAGGGGCTGTTTATTAATGCCTGACTTTCCTCACCTGGGCAGGGGCTGTTAGTGCCTGACTCTCCTCACCTGGGCAGGGGCTGTTAGTGCCTGACTCTCCTCACCTGGGCAGGGGCTGTTTATTACTGCCCTGACTGTCCTCACCTGGGCAGGGGCTGTTAGTGCCTGACTGTCCTCACCTGGGCAGGAGCTGTTTATTGCTGCCCTGACTGTCCTCACCTGGGCAGGGGCTGTTTGTTTATTACTGCCCTGACTGTCCTCACCTGGGCAGGGGCTGTTTATTAATGCCTGACTGTCCTCACCTGGCCAGGGGCTGTTTGTTTATTACAGCCCTGACTGTCCTCACCTGGGCAGGGGCTGTTTATTACTGCCCTGACTCTCCTCACCTGGGCAGGGGGTGGTACTGACCATAACTGCTCCACCTGTCTATAATTAGGGCTCTACCAGCTTCTCTCTGAGGCTCTGGGACTTTCCTCAGAATTTCTGAGTTGTCTTTAGCCCTCTCCTGGCTCGGTACCTCCTGCCTTTGGAGGGTGCTAGTGCTCCTGCCAGCTCCTGGTGGTCCATGCTGGTCCCTCTTTTCCCCAGCTTCATCCAAGTGTCTCTGGCTGCAGCCCTGCTCATGGACCCCTCATGTGGTGACCTGCAGTGGGAAGGACTCTCAAATGATCAGGTACTCTCCGTTTTCTTTACCTATTTTTGAAATCCATCTTTTTTTGCATTAGTTTCTGCCTTCATTGCTTCATCAAAGTGTGCCCTGAGGCCTCTTGAAATGATGAGGGGCAGTAATTTCCTTGGGGGATGGTGGAGGTTTAGGTCTGCATCTGCCTGATTGGGTTTTGGGGCTTTACTGGTGTGTTTTAAGTTGATGTCCTGAAGCATGAAGTTTTCTGAAAGGCTTTGTGATTCCTTCCTAATTTGCTTTTTCTCTTAAAAAAAAAAAAAGCCTATCCTAGCTTCATTTGTTTGTCTGTAAAAGCATGTGGGTTTAGGTGGTGAGCTCTAGAGATGAGATGAAGCCTTAGCTGGGGTTTTTTGCCTTCATGATAACTTGGTTAGGTCAGTGACATTGTACCAGCATAAAGGCAGTTATTGATCACATCTTGTGCAACAACTCTATTTTGCACTTTTTACTTCATTTAAATATTGGGCTTTGCTTTGTGAATTCTAAAAGAAGCTGCAAATACTAGTTAGAGCAGTTGTAGGGGTGCAGGTCAAGTCCTTGAAAGATGGGCAGGTGGGAAGCTCTGTCTGGGAGATGATATTCAGGGCTCAGGGAAACTGGGGCAGCCCGTGGACAGATGAGGGAGGAGGGGGCTGATGCTAAGAGGATTGTCACTGCTGCCTGGTGGCTGATGGCAGAAGTGAGGATGGAAGTGGAAGTGCTGCAACTGTGTGCTTGGTGTGACTGTCACAGCAGCTTCAGTCAGGAAAGGTGTCCTGCTAATGGAAATAAATTGTGTGCTGTGGATTTGCAGAGGAAAAGGGTGGTAGAAGGACGAGAGAGTAAGATGTTAACTGCACTGGACTTGGGACTGTAGCTTAGATATTGAGCTGAAGTGAAAAAGGCAGAAGTAAAATTAGCTGACTTACAAAAGGAAATGTGGAGTACTGAAAGTGAAAAACAAGGAGACTGCCTGTCTATAGAATATGGTAACTTAATGGAAATGCAGCTTTTCTGGCTGTGGCCCTGTAGCTACCCATCTGAATATCTAAAGAGCAATCCATCAGGAGAAAAAAGGCAGCTCTTCCCTGTCCTTTGCTAGGAGAGCTGTACCCTGTGGGTCTGAAAGCACTCTCCAAAAGATAAATAAGACTGGACCAATTTTAAGTATTAATATTAATAATGCTGTCTTGGACTTCAAGGGTAGCTTTGTCACTGATTTTATTATCACAGTACAAAATGGCAGCATGCAGAAGCATTGCTTCCAGTGCTTTTTGTCAGAGCTCCCTGTGCCTTTCATGAATCACTTGATAGGTCTGGGATGTTAGCTGCCACAATTATGCTTGTTGTTTAGACTATTCAGGTGTGACTGGGGAAACAGAAGAGTTTGCTGGCACAGCTTTTTTCATGGTGGTTGCACCCTGTGCTGGTTGGACTGCCTTAGATCTGCTATTAAAATCAGCATCTTCTACTCTGTACTTCAGGGTTTCTGTGCTGAGAATCAAATCACCTGGGTGGCTGCTGCTGGTTTAAGAGCATAATTGAGTAGTCTAAGCAGCATCTTAGCAGCTGCTCCAAGAGGCTTTAACCTCCCTGTATACACATTTCCTGGGATTTTGTTTTACAAAGAGAGGGATTATTGTCATATTCATTGTAATCACTCTTAAGTACTGTAGGCCTGATTCCTGACTGCCTTGTACCTTCTGCAGTCATTTACAGCTCTGTAAAAGGACTATGCTATGTGATGCCACTAGAATGGCTGTGATATTATTGCATTTGCAGAGACTGATTGTACATATAGCAATGAAGAACCAGGGCATGTGCAGAATGAGTAGAAAGTCTGTGTATTGAGGTATTTCTGAGGTCTAAGTGAATGCATGATAGAGAGAGGCTGTAGAAAGAGAAAAGAAGACAGTGGAGACTTTATATTCTAATTCTAAATGAGGTCTCTATTTAAATCTGTCTTTGTGTGCTTGGACTTGCTGGAAGTTTTCTTGATCTTCAAGGCAACCCTTACTCTAGACAGTGCTCTGTGCTGGGGTGTTTATTTTTAGCTGGGTTATTTTCCAGATCTTCATCTCTGTGCAGTCTGCCATGCCAGGAGTGGGCCAGGTGTTTGGACCTGCTTGTAGGCAGTAATGGTTTTAGGTAAATGTAAAGGCAAATCTGATACTGATATCTGCCACCAAAATGCACAGTCAGTTCACTTAAAAAACACCCCAACAAACCCAAGAAAATGTAGTAAAAAGACTTCTGCTTGCTGTACCAAAGCCTGGATTAGGCTTGCAGAGCCCCAAAGTGTGAGGTAGTAATGGCTGTACTGTTTTAGAGGTGAGGTCTGACTGCCAGGCTTTCTTTGCCCTGAGAGCCAGCTCCCTGCAGACAGAGCAGAGACCAGAGCTCTGGCACCTGAACCTGGCTGACAAGAGAGCCCTTGGCTTGTGATAGAGACAAATCTCCTTTTGCTTAGGTATACCTGGCTCAGCCTGACTGTTCTAGTTGTATTTCCACTCGAGCTGTAAATAGTAAGATAATTTTACAAGTGCCAAGGGAAAAAAAAAAAGTTGCTTCATCTCTTAGGGGCAGCTTATATGTCACTGTCTGTGATTCTGATAGCACAAAATGTCTCAGTCATGAAATGTCAAATCTTAAGTATGACAAATAATCCTAAATTATATTAACATTTATTAAAGAGAAGGTGTAGAATGTATTTCAGAGCTTTAGTAGGAATTTCCATATGAAGAAATCACTCTGCTATTATTGTTGTTTGGAAGTGCCATATTTTGAAGGTTATGTTGTTGTCAAGGCAAAAGGTTCTGTATTGCATTTCCAACCAAGCCTGACTGATTAAGGGTGTTGGGAAGAATGAGTTTTCCTTCCAGAATCTTAATTAGGTTGACTTTAACTCACGACAGGAGATTCTGCCAGCTGTCAGCTACTGCTTGGATGTCCTACTAATTAAAACTCTGAGGAAGCCTATTAAAGGTGTTCAAAAAGCCAAATCTCCCTTTAAAATATCTCTGGCACAGCAAAAAAAAAAAAAAGTGTATGACAGTGATATTGCAGCATAGATAACTTGTCTCTTGCTTTTCATGTTGACAAGATGCAGCTTATATTACGTGGCTGAATAGGCTCTTCATTCCAAGCCCTTATCTGTCACCTTCCTGTGGATGGACTGAAAGGAGTTTGAGGTGAAGTTTTGTTGGTTTTCAGTTTAGACATGTCTGACATTCAGGTTTTCTCTAAGATGAGTATGGCTGATACTGAAGCACTTCTCTTGAGGTTTGATTTCTGAGGCAGCAGCGTCCTGTAGTTCGTAAATATTTTCAGTATTGAAAGAGATGATGAAATAATTTCTAATTACCATCATTTTTGTGCTGCAGTTCATGTTCTTAATTAGATGCTGCAACTGGGGTATATCTGTATTTTAAAGCTATTCCAGTTTCAGACATATTTGGAAAAAAAAAAATCCTCCTTACATACTTAGTCAATTTTCTAGACAAATATCCTAAACTAGTGCCAAAATTTTCTTTTGGCAGTATACTCCACTGGGGACCTGGCAAAATATCTCTGAACTTTTGTAGACTGTTTTCAGAGGCAAAATTTTGTTATTATAGATAGATTTTATCTTCTCAGGTGTAGCTAGATAAATATCTTGGAAGATGTTGCAGAAAGAAAGGAATGACTACGACAGCAAGAGATTTTAGATGGCAGGTACATTAAATGGAGGGGAAAAAATACTGTTTTCCAGAAAGTCATTGAACTTTTATTAGTTTGTTGTCATTTTGTCCAGACATGGATTTCTAAGTCAGTCGCTGGCTTCTTGGTAAGGAGTTTAGGGGCTAAAAGAAAAAATTTTGTGACAGATGAGAATAACTTCACTGAGAGACTTTCTCAGTAGATACCTGCTAAGAAAATTAACCAGCCAGAATAAGTTGTGGAAGGTGGTGTGTAGGATTTCTGGTTTGTGGAATAAAAAGCTTAGAGCTGCTGCCAAGATTTAAGGTAATTTGGGATTACCCAGAAGAGTGAAATGTGTGATTTCTCCAGAAGAGAAGGTACAGCTCCTTTGAGCTCCAGGATGACCTTCCTCTGCTCCTCTTTCTCACCTGTTGGCAGGCACTGCTGCTCCTGTGTTCCTGGCTCCTCACAAAAGTTTAAGAATGCCCTGTTTTGGCTCTAGGCATTTAGCCCCGTGCCAGCTGTGATTAGATTGGTGCTCAGGCTCTGATTATGAACCTGCTGGAGCTCCTTTTTGCCAGCAGGGAAGGCCTGGCAGCCCCTGCCCAGGGGGATGGGTGCATCTGGCCATAGTCATACACTGCTTTCTTCTTGGGAGCTCCCATACCTCCCTTAAAATAGATGTTTTTTCTGCAAATAACTGCCAAATCTTGGTGCTGTGATCCTCTGAAGACATAGATACTTCTTTGGGAAAGAATTCTTACCTGCAATGCTGCATTTCTTCATTTACTTATTCCATGGCAGACTTTGAGCCACTATTGCATTGACCATATTTTTCCTACTGTTTGTTCAATTAATCCTGATGTCATGCCAGTGGTACTTATTATCTATTACATAGCTGTGGCTTTTATAGGGTGCTGAAGCAATTCTTCAAGCATTTAACAACCTAATAGGTTAATTAAAGGGTAGGTTTTATTAATTGAATTTCAGGCAGCAAGTTCCATCATGTACTTTGGGAAAAGATAACATGATTATGGAAACCCTAGTACCTAATATGCTGGAATGTGCCCATTACTAGAAAGAGGAATGAAAGTTTGGGGGAAAGAAAAAAATAAAACCTTCACCAAGCTTATTTGAGCACTCCCAAAGGGATAGATTAATGTCAGACCTTTCTAGGCAATACTTCAGGTTTATGCAATTCTGTTCCTTGATTTAATAATAGAGGCACATTCAAGAAGGAGACTGTAGTTATTTTTGTTTGGTTTGGAACAAAACCTTCTTGGTGTGTGTTTCTGTATGTTTACACAATGAAATTTTTTTACTTTGAACCTCTTCCCTTCCTCTAAAAGAAATACAGCTCCTCTTGCTGCTACTAGGATGAATTACCTAGTTTTTTTCTGGATTAAAGATGCACATTTATTTAATAGGCAGCTGGTTCATCTAGGCACATTTGTGCCTCAGTTGTTAAAGTTGATTAGAAAGCCATTTCCTTCTTAATCAAACTGCACAGAAAGGAAGAGTGGAATTTTTTATTTACAAAAACTTCACTCAAGAGGCACTAGATCCTTATTCATGAATTAATTGATTCTTGTCATCTGGGGATACTAAACTATTCTAACACTGTAATATGGCTCTCTCAGAGTCTTAGTGGTGCAGAGTTATTGTGAGGTATTGCCACATGGGCATCTGGTAACATTTCATTGTCTAAGAAGCAAAATTGATTATAAAATGATCAGTGCATCCATACAAAGTTCACATGTCAAGTGAACACCTTTGGAGTGCTGAGTGGGACATTTGGTAACTCTATCCATATGTTGAACAGGCTGCATTTTGATAAAATTAAAACTTTGTGGTTAGAAACTCAAAGTAATGGTTGTGTTATCATTGAGTGCTGTGTCATTCCTTGCATCTGCCATTCTGCAGTCCTGTTTATATATTTTATGTGTGTGTATATATATGCTCAAACAAAATTTGTGGATTTACATGGCTTGGTGTGAAATCTGAAGCTGTCAGATTTTTTTTCCCACATTCTGGTAGAGCTGTGTGCCACCCCAGTCCCTTTTAGCAGCATATTTCCCAGTTTCACATCAGCATAGCTACCTATTTATCTCATCAGATGAGTTGCAGCAAGGAGACTTTACCTTTTGACCTGTGACAGTAATAAAAAGGTGCTATTTTAAAAAAAGACAAATTGTAAAATTCACCAAGGTGCTCAGATAAGATATAAATACTTTTTCCCAAGTAATGGGAAGACAAGCAAAATCAAAATACAGACAGTATTGATCTCTTTTATAGGCAAACTGTTTTAAGTGATTTAAGCTCTAGACTTTAATCTCTGTGTTTTACATATGTTTGATCTGAGGGGTTGCCACTTTGAGCTAACAGCAGGCTCAGAATGTTGCTGGGGTGTCAGCTCGAAGCTCTACTCTGAAATACATAATCTGTATTTTAAATTGGGAATGTGCAGCCCAGCAGAAGGGGAGCTCTGCTTTTCCTGCCTCTGTGAAGTCCTGGTGCTTCAGGCTGGTGCCTGCCCCTGGGAAGGGGCCAGGAGAGTGTGGGTCAGCAGCTGCAGCAGCTCAGAGACCCTCCTTGTCCCAAGCCTGACTCTCCTGGGCATCCTGGCTGCTGCTGGCCTGTCCCATGGAGCTTTTGTCTTGGCCCCAGGTGATCTCTTCTGTGATGCCCTCTGCCCACTGCCAGCTGAGGATACCTGCTGATTTCCAGCAAGAAAACCCTTGTGAAAGTAGCACTTGGCTCTTTGGGAACAGCAGCAGCATCCTTATGTTGAATTATATCCACTTGAACTTACAGTTCCTTTTTGTGCTTTAGGATCTCTTGTGAGAAATTATTATCCCTCCTGTTTTACACAGTTTGGCAGCTGAGTGTTTGTTTATGGATTCTGTGCAAGGCTGATTTTCTGGCTGCCAGGCCATGGTACATGTAAGGCACAGCTCTGTGCCAGTGAAGGGGACCATGGTAGCATTCAGACAGTGATTAATTGGTTAAACAATTAAATACTCTAAATATAGAAATATTAAGTGCATAATTCATCTTGAGTCAACTCTTCAGATACAACCAGTCCTTCAGGTAGTTCACTTTGTTGCATGAGAAAATTAAACCTGGTACTAGTCATGTTGCTTTCTTGGAAAAAAATAAAAGTCTTTATAGGTGATATATGACTAATAAAAACCAGGAGGTATCACACAGCGTTTTTATTCTGGATGCTCTTGTATTCTAACAACCTGTGCCCATAAGAACATTATGTGCCAGTTTGATAGAAATACCTGCAGAGAGTTTAACACTTGGAGCTTTCCAGTAGCATTTTCACAGTTTTAGTAAAATTATGGAGAATAAAAAAGCGGAGTCCTTTTGTTTCCTTCATAATGCCTTCCTTGCCTCCTCTTGACTCCACAGTTTAAATTAGTGCCCAGATGCCTTTGAAAGCTGTTGAGGGATACAAAGTGTAAACAGTTTACCTTTTCTTCTCCCCTCACTGCTTCACATTCAACAGTGGGACAGAATGGCTTCTCTGAAGTTGGCAGCTTTTTCAGAATGTTCTAGGGCTAAGCCAAATTTCCATAAGTATCTCTGAAAACAGGACTACCACAAGGTTTACCAGGACACACAAACACATTTGTGGAGTCCAGGGGATGTGCAGATCTGTTTCATATCAGGAGAAAGAGTTTTTCTCTGTTCAAGGAGATCTTTCAGGGAAGTTCTGCACAGACAACACAACAGGGAAGCAAATTGTGTATACAGTGTTTGAAGGCATGCTTCTAATTAACCTCCACAGTTACTGTTATTCTGTTAGCATAATTGTTGATGTTATTGAAGAGGTAAGAAAGTCCTTTGATTTTATAGAAGCTGTAATAAACATTGTTGTACTATTGAATTATTGCCCAGATGCATCATCCTTGCTCTTTCATTTTGAAGAGCTGTGACATAGGAAGAAAGAAAAAAAGTTAATATATGGTAAAATCTTCAGGTGTAAATTTATTTAACTTTTTTAACTCTGAATACAGAAATTTTTTTCCAGCTTGTATTTAATGCAACTGATTGTTTTTATGCAAGAACTTCCATTTCTGGAAGACATTAAACTACAAAATCAGTTTATTTTTTGGCAGATAAGTTGCAAAATGGGAAAGCTTGGTACTCCTGCCTATAAATGGATTGATGAAAAGTTATTTTGCTGCTGAGGCCTGGCTGCCTAGACAAGCAGGGTACCCATTTGTTACCATCCATTCTCACTGAAAAAGGATCTGTGAGTTGCAAAGGTTAAAAAGACCAAGTAGTTTTTTTGTGTTTTATTCAGATGTTACATAAGTCTTCACATGGTACTTCCAATGCTATTTTGTTTCAGTAAGCATCCTATGCCCATGTCCATGGGAACCTCCTGCCTTTTGCATGATGGAGTTTGGAATATAAATATACTGTATTTTGTTTCCCTGTTTGGTTCCCCCCATACATCTCTTTGGTGAAGGACCTGCTAAGCACTTTCATGAAGCTAGAAATGTAATTTTTTTTCTTAAAACTGTTTTTAGTCTTCTATTAAAAACAAAGGCTCAAAAATACTTGTAAGGAAATCCTCAATTTTGATAAAATGGTATTTGGTTGGCAATTTCATCCTCATGTTTTATTTGGAGGGATCATAGGAAATCAGGCATGAGTAAAACAAGTTTCTCTGTTGCTTGTGTTTTGGGAAGCCACATGAGACAGTTCACAAGAGGTGCCTTTAGTTTTGCAGGTATCTGGAGTTACAGCCAAGTGTTATGGGGGACAAACACAGACCTGGGTGATTTCTGCTGTATCCTTCATTCCTGATCCTCCCTGTTGACTTTTTAGCTGTCTAGCACCTGTGCAGTCAGACAAGCATCCCTGCTAGAAATTTTAGCCTCTCTATAAGAATTTACACCCCTGATTGCCAACATTCTGGCACCCCCAGTTCTCTCTCTGATTTTGCCAGGAGAGGATATATTGAACACGATATTGAAGTGCAGAATCACTTTGCAAACTGGGAGTGAGTGAAATCATCTCAGGGGTTTTTGTCAGATTGAGGGATAGTGCCTATAAATCATAGTTCTTGTAGTTTAAGTCACTGCTGATGAAGGAAGATTTAGAATTCCTAATTGAAAATCTTGCAAATTCTTCTGTTTGTAGGGAAGGGGACAGAGAACCTCAGTGCTTCGACCTGTGATCTACAACTTGTGTAAGATATTCCTCATGTCATAAAAATGATACACCCTGAGAGGTCAGAAAAGTTTTGAACAGCCACTATAACATTAAGGTGCTGTTGTGTTTTCATGCTGGAATCCTCTACACCATTAAAATTGTTACTGTACCAGTGGAAAGACAGGTCAGGAGTCCCTGTTAATGCAGGATCAACTTCCAGTGATCATTTAACCCACAGGGGTTATGAGCACAGGATGATCCTGCTGTTCAAGCAGCCAGAGCTGGGCCAGTGGGTGCTTTTCAACCAGGCTTAAGCTAACAGAGAGAAGTTGATATGTAGCACATGATAATTTTCAGACAAGCATAGAGGATAGGGAACTGATTCTAAAATTCTGGGAAAACACTTCCTGTCTGAATGGGGAACTCTTCTAACAGTGTTTTTACTTGCATTTACCACCTGCAAGCATAGGCTCTGTCTTCATTGGCATGGGCAGTATTTAGAGCAGAGTACATGAATATTGTGCTCTGGCATGTGGCATTAGTTCTGGGACTGATATTTGTGCCCACCTTTGTCTTCTAAAAAGCTGTAGACAAAGAAATGGTGTATTTGAGCCTGTTAGAGGCAGCATTATTAAAATTATATCTGTATAATATATACTTTGGCTGAGATTCTTCTTGTGCAGAGAGTGAATACTCAAGTTTTGTATTAGCAGCAGCTGAACAGTTTTTGTGTTGACCCTTTGCACAGGGATGAACTTTGCCTAAGGAGGAAGGGTAGTAAAATGTCACAGGAGTGTCACATATTCTGCCTACATTAATTTCATGGGGAATATAGAATCAGAATTTGCTCACTCAGTTCTCTGAGGAGAAGGAAAGAAAAAGGTGCTGAAAGAGTGAAATGAGCTTATCAGTGCTAAGTGGAAAATTTGACCCTTATTCTTTTTGCTAAAGATGTGTGTAAATGCTAAGCAGCAAACAGATTTAAAGTGCTTAGTTCCATCATGCTCAAGCATAATATTTGATAATTAAAGTGCAGTGAAAGCAAAATGGGTGTTGGAAATCAGACAGACTTGATGAAACCCACTCTTCATCCCCAGATGTGGGATGAACCCAGCCCCTTCAGCCAGACAGTAAATAGATTTTATCTTCTCTATATGACACTTCCTATTGCCCTGAACATCTGGAGTTTGGCACTTGCAAATTGATTTGTCTTAAATTACAGCATGCTTTCCTCCTCAACTTCTATCCATATAAAACTCACCCATGTCCATATTTAGAAAAAATAATTCCCAATTTGGTCCCTTGATTATTTGCTATGTATTGCCAAAACTTGTTGTAACTGTGTTGTTGGCATGAAAAGAAGACCTGTTCAACCAGGAATGCCCAAATTGTCATAAAGGCTGCACAAACTCATTAATCCTTTTAGTTATTTTTAAAGCAAGCACCAGAATGAACTGCAATTGGTTGCAAAGGTCTTTTCACATTAAAAATATTCCAATGAGCTTAAAAATTCAGGCATTTATCTATTATGCAGTTATTGCTGGTGAAATGGGACAGAAGTTCACACAATAATTTGCATGAGCAGCTTGCAGTGCTTCTCTGGTATTGACAGGATGTTCTGGATGCAGAATTTATTAGACAACTTCCAAGAGAATGTGAAAAATAGGGG
Organism: Haemorhous mexicanus; assembly: GCF_027477595.1. Taxonomy (NCBI): domain Eukaryota; kingdom Metazoa; phylum Chordata; class Aves; order Passeriformes; family Fringillidae; genus Haemorhous; species Haemorhous mexicanus. The sequence goes on along the minus strand of NC_082349.1, from coordinate 20,194,248 downwards.
TATTGCAGTTCTCATTAATACACCTGTAATGTATGGAACTATGGAAATAAACCTCTGCAGATCAATCCCATTACTGTTCACTGGAGGCATCTTTGTGATGCAATGTATTGGCATAAATAATAAAGATGATGTGAGCAGATAGGATGATTAGACATGGGGAAGGGAATGTCAAGTGCTACTGGGCTTCAGCAGCATGAGAATTCTGTTTTTTCTTAAGAAATCTAAGCAAGGGGCATCCTATGACATCTGCCTTTCCTTTCTTTATCTTTAGCTTGCCTCCTTTCCCTAAGCATGCAATACAGGTGGCATGTTTTTGCAGCTGTAGCTAAATACAACAGAAGTTTTCAGGGAGGTGGAGAGAGCAAATTAAAACTGGGATGTTATCATCTGTTAAGAAGCTGGGCCCAAGCTTGCACTTTGTTTGATGTGCTCCTGTGCCTTGCAGGTGCAGAGCCCATGCCCATCCCTTCATTGCTGTGCATGAGGGCAGCAGCATTGCTGCTCAGACCCATAAATTTGGGGCAGAAATGTTATAAGCTTCTATCACTCATGCTTAAACATAATTGTTTACCAGTAGCAATCCCAGGGGTAGCAGGATTTAATATTCCAAGCCTTTGAAGGAAGAGTAGTTAGTAATTGAAGATTGGATTGGTATAAAATTTCATCAAAGAGATTAGTTTCTCCAGGTAATGGCTGTATTTAATTTTTCAAAATGTTCATAAACGTGTGACCTATGACTTCCTCTCTTGTGGGTGTGTTTCAGAAAAATTATTAACTAAACTGTCTGGTATTTTGAATTGTTAAGCTTCAAGAATGGGAGTTTTTTGTATAAATCTAAATTAGGTGTTGAATGTGGTTGTCCCCAGAATAAATGGTTTTTTGCTATCAAAACTTCAGTGCAACCAAGAATGTCTAATAACTGGAGGGCTAGGTTTCTTCAAAATAACCTACAGGTAAAAATAAGTAAATTATAAGTGGGTTTTGGCCTTTTCTTTTTTATCTGTGCTTAAGAGGTGAAAATAATTTAGTACCTTGTACTGTATGCACTTGGACACGTGAATTGATTTTCAGTGCTGGTGCTTGATCTACCATTCACTTTTTACTTGATATTATTAGATAAAATATTTAAAGCCAATTTCCCAATGTCAAGCAGTAAGACCTTGGTTAAGCAACTGGTTGACTGCCAGGAAAGGTGTGGGGTTTCTTACCTCAGGGCAGCTATCACATGTTAGTTATTCTTAGTAAAAGCTCAGACAGGCTTTGGCATGTTCCTTGCACTGCCACACAAATAGCTAAGGTGCTGTCCAGGTGTGGAGCAGAGTGAAGACAAGGTCTGAAACACCTTGTACTGACCAGAGGCAGTGAGGCAGGCACGGTGAGGACAACAGAGCAGAGTGCAAGGGGGTGAGGGAGGGGAAAACAAAGCAAGGGAGATGGGTATTGATGTACTTCAGGGGGGCAGATGAGTGAGAATGGTGAAAGACAGGGCTTCAATGCATGCTCATTAGCTATGCACAGCAGGGGAATGGATGGTAAATAATGCACCTCTTCCAAAGGTGTATGGGCTACCCAGCCCCCCACAGCTGCCAGAGGGAGAGGCTGCAGTGCAGACCTCAGACCTCAGCAAGTGCTGAGATCTTCCTCTTGGGGCAGGGACAGACAGCAGAAAAAAGAAATCTTCATGGTCTTTGAATTGACTCAAGGCTGTAGGGAGTATGGATGGTGATTCAGGGTTTCACATACCTGCAGCTGGAAGTTGCCTTCTTGCACAAAAGGTGATATTCATTGCTTTTATTTCAAGTCTCTGCTGGTGGTTCATTTTGGAGATGTTCAGCTGAGACTATTTCCTTGAGCATGTTTTTCTTTGGTCCTAATATCTGCAAGCAGAAAGATGGACCAAAACAGCAGTATAGACTTGTACAGTATATGCCAGCATCTGACTTTTTCCATTCAGCTTCTTGAGCTCTTCCCATGTCCCTGGTGTGTCCCTGTTGTCCCAGATACTACATTTTCTTGAGGGAAAACCAACCATACTTTAACCTCAGCAACAACTTTTAAATTTTTTTCTCTTCATCTTTGGCAGAAGTTTTCAAACAAAGCTCACAGCTGACTTTCAGAATGATGCTTTTAAAGAACCTGTTATGTTTGCTTGTGTCCTAATTTCCATAAAGTCAGCATTTGCAAATAGTGCAACCGGTTGACTCTTGTCATGAAAGAAAGAAACAGACTGGAGAATTCATTAGAAGAACAGGTTTTTCCTGACCTAAGAACAGAAGCTGTCCTGAGGCCAGTTCAATGCTTGAACCCTACATCCCCCAGACTCTGAAAACATTAAATAGCACTAAAATTTTAACTTTCCTTTAAAACATATAAATCCTTTCTCTTTACTCCTGATTGTTAAGGGAACTTTTATAAATATCCCTTAACTGTGCAGTAGTGAAATCTCTTTGGGTTTTTATGGCAATGTGACCATAAAGGAGTTGCTGAAAGTCTGGATTGCTTTGTGCATCTGTGACTGTGGGCCACGGAGGGAGCCCTGTGCTCAGCTGAACTGCTGTAGCAGTGAGATGTTAGATGTGTATCAGTCTCTGCTCCAATTAAATCTGCTGCTCCAAGAACTCTATGCAAGGAAGGTGTGACTTGATGTACTTACTATTATTTCACTTTGCTTCAGTCCTAGCTCACTTTTGTTTCTGACATGAAGTGCAAGCCTTGGTGCAGACTACAGCTGCACACTGTGGGAAGCTGACAGCAGTGGGGTCCTGTTGTCTTAGCCTACAAAGGTTCTGTTCCAAGAATCAGGGTGTGTTAACTTGGAAATGGGGTTAGAGAGACAGCATCCTGACACAGTTGTCTCTGTCCTCTGCTATTAAAGCTGTGTTTTAGTGCCTTTTCCTGACAGTGTGTCCACAGCATTATATCTCTTTGACATGATCATTTAAAAGCTGCTTTTCTTTCAGGCCTGTTCTTCTGTCCAAGGCATTGTGAGATTGATGTACAGCTCATCCTTTTTAGCCTGTGCTGCTTGCTGCATGCCCTGTACAGGTGAATGATTTGATTTGTCAATCTCAGGGATGCTTGTTTCTTCTCTGTCCTATAAAAAAGACTGCACAGTGAAAGGCACATACTCAGTTCTGCCAGACTTTTGGGGCAGCTTCTGTGGAGTTTCACAGCAGAAAATGCCTTACCTAACTTGGATGAGCACACTCTATGGGGATTACAGATAAATCAGTATCTGAAGAAATTTATTCGTTCTTCCTATCAGAGGTAATGATTTTGCAACCAGAAGTGCCTTGCTTTGACATCAGAGAAATTCTCAAAACTGGGTTAGGTTAGGCAGATAAATGACTAAATTTAAATGAATTGTGCATTGCCTTGGGCACCCAGGTTATTGCAGTTCTGGGTGGACACTTGCCAATGCCAGATTTGGAAAGGAAGACCCAGGCCTCTGTGAAATAATCTTGAAATCGTTTTTCTCAGTAGTTAATATTAAACACAGATTATTCTAAATTAACCTTCTGAACCCACTCCCAAAGAGCACTACAGAGCTACTTCTAATTTTTTGTTTCTACAGCATTGCTATTTCTTCTCTCATCAGGTATATATCATGTAAGTTTGTGTTGCATGTTGTCCTGGTCCTGCAAGGAAATGGGATTTACACAGATGCTATTTACTGCCTCCTTGAGCCCTCACACACACCTATATTTGAAAACTAATAGTCAAAGTTTCTGTGGTTGAGTACAAGTGATCTTAAAATTGTTGGCAAGTTATCTACAGAGAGTGGGGTAAAAGTGGTTGAATTTTTTCTTTCACAAACCCTTTTCTGTGTCACATATCTTACTGAACTGGTAAGCATTTAACCAGGATGGCTGTTTTATTGGGACATCTCCCAGGAAACCAATTTAGCCTAATGATAGTGAATGACAATGACTGCTGTTTAATTGGGACATTATTAGCCAAAATTCAGCTTCTATGGAAGGTAGTTGGCTAGTGCAGTGAGGTTAAGTAGTGTTTAACCAGGTGTTAAATAGACCTACAAGCCTAAGCTCTCCTCTCTGAAGAGGAAGTAGCTGGATTTATTAAATATATTCCAACACTCAAAAAGGTGTTGGTTCTGCTGGTTATGCTGTTAGTATGCACCTGTTCTTTTCTAGAGCACAGGTTTGGAGCTGGCCAGGAGCACACCTACAGGAGAGCCTGCAGCCTGACATGGCATGCTCTGTGCAGCAGCTCTGAGTGATGGGTGCTTTCTGACTTTCCCTCAGTGGCTCTGGGCTCCAGGGTAGGGAGGACAAATTCTGACCCATTTGCACCCTAGGGAAGGTGTGTTTGAGCACTGGGAGCAAGCAGTGTTGTCCCAGCATGGCTGGATAAGGCCCAGGCTGGTTCTGGACTTGCAGCAGGGACACATGGATTAAAAGAGTTGCAGACTGCAGTTGTAGGGTGATTCAAGTAGTGGCACTGTCAAAAGCAGGTGTTGGGAGGTTACAAGCAGGACACAGCCCTGAGACAGGGTGCCAATTTAGTTTGGGATTTAGAGGTTGTTATTGATAAATTCAGAAGGTATAAATTAATGTGCTCTTTTTGGTTGAATATATTCCCTATTAGTTTAATTTTGTGAAATAGAGGGGAGTCCTTTGCCTTATCTCCAGTGGTTGTATCACATAAAGGACTTGGGCCTCTCCTTGTAGCTCCTTGACATCTACCTCCATTAATGCAGCCTAACCATTCTTTCTACCAGATTTTCAACCATAATTTTCCAACACCACAGTTCTCACCTTTCACTTCCTTTCCCACTTGAATTCCTATGTGATCCCCACAATGGAGCCATAAAGGCACATTGCTTTTACTTCACTTATATTTAGGCCCTGAGGTCATTAATTCTCAAATTTGGTTTCAGAAGCAGTTCTTATTTAAGCATTAACATTGGATCATACTAACTACTGCCCCATTAAATCAAGCACTTTCAATAAGAAAATGGTGTCATTAGTGGAGCCTTTGCTTCCTTCCCTCTGCTGCTGCCTGGAATACAGGGACCCTTTCCTAAGCTGAGGTTTAAATTTGCTGCCCATTTGCACACTTCTAATCTGTTTCCTTGGGGAAGGTTACTTCTGATGCTTTCAAAAACTGAATCTTGGAGACAGGTTTATGATAATTGACTTAACACATGCATTTGTAAGAGTATGTAGAAGGGTATAGCTGACAGAGAAAGATACTCCAATATCCAGTTCTGTGGTTCAAGAAAAATTTCTTAGTGTAAAATTTACTTTTGAGGTAGGTCTCCCAAGGAAACTGGGAAAAGGCAACATAGCATATTTTTTTTTATAGCAAGCCCACAAAATTTCAAGCCAAAAAGTCTTTTCTGGTGTTTGTTAAAACAAACAAACAAAAAAAAATAAACAAAGCAGAACACCTGCACAAAGCTAACTTAGAAGGTCTGGAAAGTACAAAAACTAAGTCTGTGTAAACTTTCATACCAGCTGACCACTTTGTTCTAACAACAAGCCAGATGAAGCCCTTGTTTCCAGATATTCCAGAAAGAAACCCTAATTACAGAGTTCCTACAAGGTGTTCATACAGAGTTTAGCTTAGTGCTTCCTAATTTGTTCTGTTTTCTACTGGAGAACATAATTTGGCCCTGCTTTGAATGGTGGCCTGTCAGAACAGTTGGTTTTTAATTAAGATGGTTTTTTTCCTTTGCTCTTTACTTTTTAGAATAACGTCCATTACCATTGGAATAAAATAATACTCCAGAAGTGTGCATTGATGAGGATCTCTTCCTAAAGAACTTGGTCTAACACAAGATTATATCTGAATAAAGAGGGTATAAATGCAAAGCTCTACCCACAATGGTTTGATAGTGCTTATATGCAAAAGCAAATTTCAAGATCACTTGCATGTTATGATTTTTATATAATGTTAGTGTTTGAGTTGTGTGTGTTTGCACACAAGGATGGCTATAAAAGTCCTAAGGCTTTAATTGGGCCTCTTAACCATTACAATTAGTTCATTTCTTTGTAAATGAATCAAAGATTTATCAGGCTGAAAGATGTAGCTATTCAAGACCTTTTCCTGAGCACTGGGGGAGATGAGTATTGCTTGTGTGGGTGTGTCCAGTGACCAGGTGGAAGGCAATATCACAAAGGAAGAACTAGATGAAACTTGAGAACTGTAATAATGGCAATAAAATTGTAATTCAGTTATGTAAAATGCAAATTCGTGCCCTTTGAAAGTAACAATTGGGATTTCTGCACTAAGTGTGAAGCTCATCAGTTGGAAATGACTGAGGGAGGAAAGGACTTTGTGTACTCTTTCACAGAATCAGGCACTAATGAGACAGAGACATAAGAAAGATAAATGTGATCCTTCAGGATGCATTAAAATATGTGGGATTTCTTCTCGAGGGAGAAAAGGAAATGTTAATGTTGTTGAGCAAAGCAATGTAGTGACACTCCTCAAAAAAGCTGATGGCAATTCTGGTTACCCAGAATTGTTTAAGAAGATGGTTCAAATGTGAAAACAAAGAAAAGGTCTAGTAATGTGAATGGGTGACTTGCCATGAGAAGGAAAAAGGTGCAACTGTTAGACCTTTGATGCACTTGTAGAAAGTGTTTGCTTCTTCAGCTTTTGTTTTCCTGTGCTGGGAGGAGAAAAAGATATTTAAATTCAGGACAAATGTATGTCTGGTAAAGGATAAATGTTTGGCTGAGAAGGAACTTCAGAGGTTCCCCAGCAGCCTTCCAGTAATTGCAGTGGGGGTCTAAAAGCTATGGTTGGTGTTAAAAGCAGAGCTGGATCAGTTTGTGAGCATAATGAGGTGAGGTGGCTGCACTCATGAAGACATGGTGCCATAGAGCCATGGGTGCTTCAGCTGGAATGGATGTTTGACAAGTCCCAGCATCCCCAAGGTTGATAACTCCATAGGGAAAAGGACCTGGGTGTCCACACACTCTTGTTACCCTGCAGCTGGGCAGCTCAGCACAGCAGAGGCATCCTGAGAGCCACCAGTCCCTGAAGAAAGCAGTCCCACTCTTGTTCTCCAGCTGTTCCACTGGAGATCCTGCAGAGGCTCGTGCAGTCCCAGAATAAGCTTCACTTAGGGTGTTCAAGTGGAAGGCAGATAATCCTGTGAAGCATTCTCTGCATGGATGATTCACACTCAGATCCTCTCAGAATGGAGAGCTGTTGGTGAGGCAGAGGGTGCAGTCACAGCAAGTAGTGACAAGAGAGACAGACCCAAGCCACTAGGCCAAAACAGTGTTTTCAGAATAAAAGATGCTGTTAATTGCATGGTACAAGGTTGTCAGGAAAATACTGAGCTCAACCACCTCTGCCTATTTCCACTCACAGCTCTCAGCCCCACCACTTTCCCCATTCACACATTTTTCTTCTAACAACAGAAACTGAAGCTCAAAGGATTGAGCTCAAAGCTGTGAATGCTGGCCCAGGAGAGAAACATGGTTTATCACTTGCTTCTGCCATTAGTGTGTGTTTGTGCCTCTGACACTCACAGCAGGTGGCCACAATGAATCTGACCTGGAGCATTCCTTGCAAAGATTAATTTTTAACCAATTCTGATTCTTTTTAAGTATTGTAGAGTGATGTTTTTGGTATCTTGCCTATTACATCAAATTTGGGTTGTTTATCTGCAACTGTGATCACACCAAGTGAGGTACTAGGTTAGATTTTATGGATTCTGAAACACAGCATTCACTGGTTGAGCAGAAGTGCCACTAATGTAACTTGCAAGAACAGCAATAAGGAAATATTTCAAAACATTGCCATATATTAGGAAATGTGTGCCAGGTTCTGGGCAAGAGTTAGAATAAATGCAAGCTGTGGAATTGACCATAAGAGGCACTGAAGTCCTCCTGAGAGATAATCATTTAGCAATTCTCTGGAGAGTATTGGTGACTTATGGGAGTGTAGTTAGAGACAAGGAGAGGAATAAAAACATAATTTGGTGGTCAATGATTATGGTGTTTATTCATAATTTCAGGAAGATGTAGAAATGAGCAAAGTAGGAAAACAAATGAAGAAGCAGGCTAAATGGAAGGAACTAATCCAGTAACTATTTATTGAGCTATGAGCATGACAAATTAAGGGCTTGGAAAAGCTCAAATTAGTTTGGCTCCAGGGTAGTGTCACACCACGGTTTAGGTTTAATTTAAAAACTATTCTCAAATACTAATTTTTTTAATCTTATCTCTTGGAAAGTCATTTTTATCCCAAGTGTGTTTGGATATACATATTTGTCATACATCTAATCTATATAGTGATATAAAACTACATCTAGAAATGATGTAACAGCAAGAGAGCTGCACCCTTACGGGCATGGCTGTACAGGCTGCTTCAGACCTGAGGGCACTGACAGACATCTCCCTGGGGCTCTTGCCCTGTCCCAGGCTGCCCTTGCTCCAGGAGCCCACAGGTGCTGCTTTCTTGCCAAGCCTGCCCATTGCCCTGCTGTGGGATCCATGGGGAAGTGTCTCCAGCTAGCACAGGGTCCTGATGCCTTCTCCAGAGCTTTCAGCTGCATTCCAGCAAGAGCTCCTGGTGCAGACCTGAAACACGAGTGATGAAGGTGTTGAGGGGCATGGATGTGGATCTGCAGACAGTTTTTGCTTGAGGGGCCACTGTGAGGAAAGAGCCTCTCTTTGCTCTGCTCTCACCTCTGTTTCCTGGGGAGCAGAGGCTCAGGAGGAGTTAGAAACCAGAGGTCTGCAGTGCCAAAGTACACATCTTGTTTGAATCACTTCAAACTGAGTCCTTTGGGAGACAAGTTCTGAACTGGGATCCAGCACTGGATGGACACATGCACACAGAGACCTCCCAGCTCCAGTATAATTCTTCCAAACTGCTCCAGTAAGGCATATATGATGTTTTACTGGGCATAGCAAAGAGCCAAACAAAAATCCACAAAATTATAGGCCAAAATGCACCAGTTATTTTCTACTGAATGATAAAGTTCAGGGAATTGCAGTGATATCTTTATTTTGCAGTACAGGAGTTGGTGCAGTGATAAGTACTAACAAATCTTTTGGGCTTTTAGTAAGTCAAATAGAAGGAAAAACCTAAGGCAGATAGCTAATGCCTTGTTGTTTTGGTAAATTTTCTTTTTTCCTTGTATTAATGGAAGATCTGGGGGTGGGTGTGTTTTGTCAGAGGCAGAAGCATGGTCAGGTTCATTTACAATCCAATTAACAGCATGGTGTAAAGCAGAGTTTTAACCACAGCTGGCAGCTAAACACCACACAGCTGTTCCCTCTCCCCCACATCAGGAAGGGGAAGGGGAAGGAATCTGAAGGGTTCAAGTGAGAATCCTGGGTTGAGATAAAGATGGTTTCATGGGTAAAGGAAAGGTGCTGCATGCAAGCAAAGCAAAACAGAATTCCTGGAGGTGTTTTTATCCATGACTGCACTGACATGCTCCAGCTGGAAGTCATCCCTGCAGTACCCTGGCTCCTCCATACCTGGTATTTTGGGCACTGCATTGGATGAGGTGGAAGTTGTGTGAAATGGATCTTCTTGCACTGTGTGATGCAGACTTATCCTTTCTATTGGTCAGAGGAATTTCCTGGTTTTTCCTTGCCTCTGACAGCCTCAGTTTTGTGCAAAGTGTCATCTTCTCTTTTAAATTATTTTGTTTCAAGCTAAATAATTCAGTATAGCAGACATTACCTAGAAGATAAGTGACTATTGAAATCAGTTACACTGGTTTTCCAACTACCTCAAACTTTTCAAAATGGATATTATTTGAGGTGAGAAAGCTGATGTTGCTTTCTAAGATGTAAAGATGGGTGGCTACACAAGGAGTCAAATGGGAAAACACAGCTCCCTCCCCTAAAGGAGAAATTAGGAGAGAGAAAAAAGAAATTTTTAAATGTATCCATCATCTGCAATAAATAAATAGCAATAAAGGTTACCTTAAAAATGGACATTACTAAGGGAGAGTGATTTCTCTGAATATATTGATTAGGGAGCTTGGAGAGAATAGTGGAAAGAGGGAAATAAAAAACCTGAATTACCTTTAAAAAGGGTAAACTGATTCATTCAAGGCTTTGAGATGAAAATTGAGATTTGAAATTGAGCTACTGAATCTAACATCTAACTTGGTGTCTCATTTCAATAAAGTAATAGGAATAGAATTACAAAACCTGCAAATTCTGGTAGCAGGGATGTCTATCTCCTGGTTTAAAGTGCTGAGAAACCCGATTTTCCCCCCACACCCCCTGAACTCTGTATTTTTATGGTGGAAGAATGAGACTCATTCTTCTGTGAGTCTCCTTTTGTGAATGTTTCCAGCCTGTAGATGTTCCTGGTGAAGGGCCATGCTCAGTTTGGATGAGGAGCTTTTGTGTCTGCCTGCCCACCCTCCTCTTTATGAAGGTTTTCTAATCACTGAAGTTATTTCTCACAGAAGTTCTCTTTCTGTCATTGTGACAAATTTGCTTTAATAGTTCTGGGTTTTCCCTGTTTTGTATAGCTGTCATTCCCCACTTATTTGAGAGAGGTGCATCTCTCTTGAGGGGAAAATACTTTTTTTTTGAAGAGGTATTTCTTATGTTTCAGTTAGTTCACATTTTTTATTGTTTGCAGTGGATCTTTATATGGCTTCTTCTATAGTATATTGAAAATTATTATAATTTATACAAAACATATTGTGAATTCAAAGACAGGTGCACAGTTTATGCAAAGCAATCACATAATTTCTTTGAAATGTGGTGCCTGAACAAGGCATTATGAATGAGATTGGCAGTGGTAGACTGAGTTTGAAGGAGTTCATTGTGTTTGAAAGGGAAGCTGTTTATGTGTTTCATTATGGGAAATGATGAAATTACATATTAAGGTTTCGGTCTTAGCAACTCCAATAAAAAAATGTCTTTTTCTGTGCTGTGCCATGAATGTAAACCCATCTGCAAAGGAGATTGTGTTCACATATCCTGCTCTCCAGCTGCACAGTAAATCCACATACACTCAGCTTGTGCTGGCATGGATCTCTGCTTTCCAGGAAATATTTCAACCCTTGCCCCAAAGTGTCAGGGAACTTGCCAAGGGAAACTGAATGTAGAGCAAGGGAGATAGTGCTGGGAAATTGGTTTGCCCGTGGAGCTTAGAGCTGTCCAGGTGTAGTACCCCTGTTGTAAAAATGGGTAATAAGTGCAATAAACCTTCTAATGGCAAAGAAATGCATTAGGAAAAAAAAAACAAACAAAAAAGACAACCAAACTAACAAGAAACCATCCCTGCAGATACTGCTAATAACGAACAACCTTTGAAAAATCCCAAGATTTAGCTTGCTGGTGTCACAAATTGTTCAGCCCCCGTTCCCCCCGCCTCGCCACCAAGCACAAAAACTTGGGGAATTGCTTTCCCGTCGGGACAATGTGATAAGATACTGCCATCTACAGGAAACACATCTCCTCTTGAGCTTGTACTAGGTGCAGAAATGTCTTTGGAGCTGCCGCTGCTCATAGCCCCAATATTCCAGACTCTTTCTACTCAATTCGAAGTATACTTCTTAAAGAGAGCCCATGGGAAGCACATGTAGCTGCAGGGTATGCAGCAGAATTCCTGTTCTGCTTGCACAGTGTCTGCATACAGGTATTTTGGCAGGCTCTGAGAATTTAAGCCATATCTGAAATATTTATGCATGTGAAAATCTTTGTGCCCTGAAAAAAAAAATCCCTCTGAATTCTTGAGGGTTGTCAGAAGCAGAAAAGGTAATTGTGTGCTTGGTGTCTGTTCATTGAGGCAGGAGGTTGGTACAGATTCCTCTGCTCACAATTTCCCTCTCTTGCCCCCCTCTCTGTGTTAAGCTCTTAGGACAAAACCACAGTGTTATGTTGTGTCATTTGACTACTAAGCTTTGAATATGACCAGTGAGTTTGAATGTGTTAAGCTCTTAGGACAAAACCACAGTGTTATGTTGTGTCATTTGACTACTAAGCTTTGAATATGACCAGTGAGTTTGAATAGATTAAAAATAACCATCAAAGTTATGCTTCCATGATTTTTCATCAATTCATTGGATGAACAAAAAATCAGGATGCTAGACAAGAAGTACTGCTGAAGTTAGCATTAGCCTAAAGGTTTTCAAAGAGTTTTATTATCATTTCTGTGGCTTTTCAGTTTTAAGGTACTGGTTTGCTCAAAGGATTTGAGGAAAGATTTGAAGCCATTAATTCTATATCAAACTTTGTTTCAGGCCTAATTGATTGTTAAGGGATATTACAGAATAGTCATGCTCTAGGAAGTAATGTGCTAGAAATAATCCTCCCTGAAGAATTGTATGGTTTGATGTATACTGCTGAAGCAGGAAATTGTGACCTTTTATTAAAAAGATAAAAAGCCTGAAAAATAAGTTTAACTCGTATGGTTTTATTTTGGAAATGGAGTCAAGTGTCAGCACAAACTGTCTGTGGACTTGTAACTCAAGTGTGGAACAACTTGTTGGTGTGGTGATGTTGCATAAATCAGAGGAGGAGGCCTGTAAACTATGTGAGTAGTAAAAGGGGTGAGATATTTAAGGGACTGGGTGTCCCAGTTCAAGAAAGCTTTGGAATTCTTACCACCAAGTAGGTCCTTGGCTTTATCAAGATGTGTTTGAGCTGCAGCATGCATGGAAAAGACCTTTCACTTGGTATGTAAAGCTGCTGGAGCAGTATGGAGATCACTGTAAACATATGGCAAAGAATGTCTTATTGAATTGTATTATCCTGCCTTTCATGAGGCTGTATGTCATACAAATGTCACCATTAAAAGATAATAAAAAAGCTTAAACAGCTTTTACCTCTGGTTTTCACATATCTTTAATCTTCAAAACTGTGCCACCTTGTGCTTCTGAATACAGCATTTCAAGGGAAGATAGCTAAAATCTGCAGGTAAAAACATTTTAAGATTCAAAGAATCCATTGTATATTTGGATGTCAGACACTACTAGAATTTATTTACCTTGTAATCTATCTTGAAAATAATTGGCTGGGTGTCAAATGCCTGCTTCTAGCCCTAGTGGCTCATGATGTGTAATTCTTAAACTTGTTTTTCAAAGGAGGCTTCCCCACCTGATAAATGCTGTGCAATTGCACAGTTTGGAAGGCTATAGGGGGTGTTTCCTTTTCAGTTCTTTCCAGATAAGTTATATCTTTGGGGACTGAGCAGGCACTGTGTGGTGGAGAAAGGAGCAGCAAAATTAGAAAGCTGTTCTTGCCCGTCTTCCCTATCGCTGCTCATTCACTTTTGTCCCCTTACATTTGTAGTTGTTACATTGTCCTGTTACATTTTTTCCCTTTAAAAATGCTCGTCTTTATTTTCATTTTCCACTCTGTAACCATCTCTTCTCTCTCTTTTAACCAGGGAAGGAGAGGATTTCTTCATTATAATGGCCAGGTTTTCCATGCTTTTTCCTTCTGAATAGCTCAGGAGCTCTTGAAAAAGTTGTCGGGGGTTTTCTTGACCAGACACCTTGACCAGAAACAATGTTGTGTCAAAACACAGATCTATGTTAGATATACATTACATTGCATTACACAGATATATCAGACATACATTACATCAGATATATTTGTTTCAGCCCCAGGGACTTGAATTTTGGACTTTGCAGCACACAGGGCTGTGGAAAGAAGCTCTCTGTTTGTGATTTCAGAATCCTTCATGTCCGGAGGAAATACAGAATCATGTAACCAGTTGTGGTTGACATTTAGCCAGAAACTCACCTTCTGGATTCTTTGATGCTTTTCCAGATTTATTAAATGATCAAAATTAATTGCTGTGACAAGTTCAGTGCTGGTCATCAGAATTTGAAGGTGGCCATGTCCTGACACCATGAGCTCTGCTGAAGAACTCTTGTCCCCGAGCAGCAAGGGGAGTGTGGCTGACAAGAGGCACCACATCCAACCCCTGGCAAGGGGGGACAGGGAAGGGTGAAGCCCTGTGGAGGTTCAGAAAAGTGGGGAAGTGCTGTTCATGGTGGTAGGGGAGGCCAGAAGGAGAAGAAAGGTAACCTGATATGTTGGTAAGCAGGCAAGGGAGAGAGAGTCTGGAAAGGCAGACAAGGGAGCTGCAGAAATGAGGATTTGAGAAGGGGTACAAGGAGGGATAGATGTGTCTGAGGGAGTAGGTGATGTCTCCTGGGAAGAGGTCTCAGTAAAATGGATTCCTGAGTGCTGATCCAGCGTGTTACACGTGCTCTTAACTTCAAACCTATGAAGTCAATGCACTTAAGAGTAAGTGCATTTTAAGCATCTTACTGAGTCAGGCAAAGTGTGCAACTCCATGTTTAATTTAGCCCTTACATACATTTAACTCTTCAGGGAGATTTCTGTGAGCTTTAACCTTTAAAAGGTTTGCAGGAACATGCATGTTTTCGTATGAGAGAAAATTCATCCAAGGTAACTTCTCTGGTAGCACAAACGTCTGGCATGCTTGTTTGTAGAGTTGTGCAATTATTTTTGGTTATTCAGCTTGGAGTGACTTTGGTTATTTGACTTATGTGAATGCAGTGATTAAGCTTTCTCCAATACGTGCTCTGTTTCGCTTTGCTCTGATGCAGGGTCTGGTCCAAAGCCTCCTGAAGCTGGAGGAAAGACTCATTACTTTCACAGCTTTTAATCAGAACTCTAAGGTACCCAGAGGCTCAAATGAAAAACAGGAGCTTTTGAATGCCTTCAGCCAGAGAGGCACATTATGCTGCTTTAGCACTGGAGCATCATAAAACTCTAAGAATCTGCTTTTTGCCTTTCTTTTTTTTTCAAATCAGAGCTGGTTTTATTGCAGCTATAGGTTTGTAAAAATGGAATTGCTCTTTCCACTCTGAAAGGGAGAGGCTAAGACTTTCTGAGGTTAAGATCACTGCTAATTATTCCTTTTGTTATTTCCCTTATAAAGATCTGCACCATTTTTTTCCCATTGCTGCTGTTTGTTCCAGGGTCATTTTCACTTATTGACTTACAGATGTGTTATTAATATGTGTATGAACCAGGCCCTTCTGCCATCTTATACTGGAGGGCAGAATTGGATCCACTTAAGTGTCTTCCCCAAAATTACTATGCTTCTCAAATGACATTTTCAGATCATTGCTATCAATAGTGAAAGGAGACTTTCCAAGATAAACTTGGGCTACCTTCTCAAATGCAAAAAGTTTCAAAAATTTGCATCCTTCAGGGTTACTTACATGATTCTACTCCTTGTTGGTGGGTTGAGCAGCACTGGGCACAGATCTGGGAACTGGGAATTGTCAGTGTGTCAGGATTGTCAGTCTTGTCAAGGAACTTAGGCCCACCATGGACAGCCTGGGAGCCTTGAAACTGCACTGCAATGTGAGTAAGGAGCTCCAGAAATCAGCAGGTTGATTTCCAGAGATGCTGAGCATATGGTACAATTCCCATATTCATAATGGAAGAAAAACTATCTTATAGACACAGACTCAAGATTTGAGCAGTGGTTTGCAGAGGTAAAACTAAAGGGGCAGGAGAAGGGTACAGGGAGCTGTACAGGACCCTTCCAATGCCACTGTGAGGACAGCTCTGTCACAGTTTGACACCAAACCTAGATTGTACCATTCTTTTAGCAAAGAAGACAAGCTTTTCTAATACTTTTTTACCTGGGACCCCTCAATCTAATGTCTAGTACAAAGGCTAAAAAAACCAGCGGACTACTTGATTTTTTTTTAGCAAATTAAAAAACCCTGACCTTTGGGGTGGGCACAAACTTTTCAGATCAACTTCTGTGGGTTACCAGTTTTGTGATCTGAGTTCAGTAGCAAATTTGTTGTGATTTAAAGGTGGTTTGGAAAAAACCTCCAACACTTGTACTCTCCTCATGACCCCACCTTAGCTTTCATTTATTTGCATGCATATAAGCCTCAAAAATCGGAGCTAAGTCTACTTCCCTTCACCCTTTTCTTTTATAACAGCCTCAACATGCATAAAGCAGCTTTTCCAAAAGCCTGGCATGGCTCATTTTTCTTTTCTGGGAGTGAAGTTCTGGAGCTGTTGTGCCCTGAGCCCCCGTGGTGGGACAGGGGTGCCGAGAGCAGCAGGAGCTCCGGGGTGGGATTTCAGCTCCATCCCTGTGCCTGCCCAGCTCTGCAGCCCCTGGGACTCCTCTGCCCCTCAGCACTGCAGCAGCTGCAGGGTACCTTCCAAAGGTCTCCCTTGGCCTCCACAGGCCAAGGTCTGGCTGCTGTGGGAGTTTGGGGGTGTTTCAGCCATTCCTAGCCGGTCATTTTGCTGATTCCCTGTAATTGCAGAATAATTTTCTAAGTGTGTCAGACAAATGCACAGAGTTTGTGTCTCGAGTGCTGCACTGGAAGGGAGGGATTCAGGCTTGTTCCTTGACACCAGTCAGACTGTGCAGGTTTTTGTTACAGGCATCTTTGAGGGAAGGTTTCTCTCTGTCATATTCAGTAAATGCCTCTCTGAAGTCAGTTACTGTCATTTTTTTCTTTGATTCCTGGTTTCTCTGTTTTTCTCTTCTGCTGTAAACATTTCAGTGTTTCCTGTCAAAATAGCAGTTTACTTTGAGACAGACTGTGTTCAGAGATTTCCATGCTAGAGAGCTGGTGGCTGCTCTGTGCAGTTCAGTATCACCCAGTAACAGAGCTAACCTTTGCTGTAGAGTCAGAATACCTATTTTGTAAACCAACTACCACGGGTAGCCCTGATAGACTCTCCCTAATAAGATTTCATCATGTTTTTATGAGGAGCTGAAATAAATTGCTTTTTAAAAAGTGCCATACCACATTAAATAGGGTTATGTGCAGTTATCCTCTGTCATGTGAAATAATTCACAGTCTCACAAAATGCAAGCTGGAAAGCCACCCCCAGGCATTTTGACTTTTTTTTTTTCCTTCCTAGCCTTGGAAATAGCAATTTAAACAGAATCCATAGCCATGTAAGGGGGTAGTCTGAAACAGAGTCTTTCCTTCTTTAAGCCTGATCCTGCAGTCCTTATTAATATCAGAAAAGCATGCTAACTTGGAAGAAGTTTAGCCATTTTTTTAAAAGCTGGTTTTCACGGGGATACCTTAATGTTTTGTGGTTTATAAAAGATTTTGTGTGTGTGGCATAAAATATATTTTGAAGAAAAACTTTGATAGAATCCTTTAGCAAATATCAGGAGTGAACTGTTGAATAAATGTTATTGAAAAGGATATTTTATGGGCACACAAGATTAGTACTAAAGTCTCTATTATGGTCTGTTATGTATTATTTTATAGCTGTCTCATTTAATTATCAATCGTGTTCAACAGCAGATTAAATAGAGATTATTTTTGTTTTAGAAAAATTAAAGTAGAAAAAAATGCATGTAACTGAATTTTCTTGATCTATGGAAGCACAGGAAAAAAATTCTAGAATGAAGGGTACACTTTTCTTCATCTTCTAAAGGGCAGGTTTTGGACCTAGTGATTTGACTGCTGTTCCTTCAAAAACAGGTGTCAAGTTTAAATTTCTGTTCTAAAGAGTAAGACATTGCTAGTTTTGAAGACTGCCATCCTATAATATTTTAAAGATGATAATTATTTTTAAAAACCAGCTGGTATGAGAGCTTTCCATTTTTCAATTAAATAAAGTTCTGTACCACATTTCAACATGGAACATGTCTGCATGTTGTTTGTTACTGATCTCTGGAAAAAGTCTAGGTCAGAATTGTCACTTTTGCAATAGCTAGAGAAAATTATCTTTGAATGTATTGGTCTGGAAGAGTTTGTCACTACTAAGTTTGCCTGTGCCAGAAATACTGTCTGTCCCCTTTGCTCTCCCTGCATGGAGCCCTGGGGAGGCCAGAGAGGCACCAGAGGCTTTTGGCAGCCCCTGGTGCTGCTGGCTTCAAGAAATCTAATTGGCCTGTAAGCAATTCATGGATCATCAAATAGAACATAATGCAATGAATGTTCTGATTAGTTCTGTGCAGTTCTTGGAAATGCCAACTGTTCAAAACATTGCTCAACACTCTCTGGGTTACCTGAGCATCAACTGCTAGCACGTGCTGTAAAACATTGCCTGCTTCACATGCTGCTAAGTATGAGAAGGGGCAGCAAACTCTGGTACATGGAAGTTAGGGTGCATGCAAAATTATATTTTGGTAGACAGATATAGTCCTGTCTCAGTATTATCTAGATGGCCATTTTCAAACCTCTTTCTGTGTGTACACAGTGTGTGCCTATCTTCAAGAATATATACAGCCACGGTGGTTTTAAAGCTGTGCACACTAGTGTGTATATGCAGATCTCTTTCCAATATTTTTGTAGTTGCTTAGTTTGGATATTAAGACTGACATCCTGAATGTCTCTTGGTTGGAAAAGGCCTACAGCCAGTTAATCCATTAATTCCAATAAGAGTGTTCAAAGGGTTAAAAATGCAAGAAGAGCATACACATAAATTAACAGGTGGAGAAAGCTAAGAACACTCTTTTTACACCTGGCTGACCCACTGTGAAATATCAACCAAGTGTTTGGAGATACAGAGTGCAATACCTTTAAAGAAAAGAGAGCCATGAAATGTGATTTCAAATAAAGCTTTCAAACAGGGATAAACCACTCTGGGTACATGTGGCTTAATAGAATGTAATTGTTTTAATCAGTGTTTGACATACACCGTCATTAACTGTGGAGATTATGTCTACCTTGTTTAATAGGATATTAATTCCACAGCTATGCAGCAGGATGTGGAAACTGCATGGTATCCCAAGAGTGGTATGATTTTATTTTTTCCTCTTTTTCCCCAAAGCCTGATTCTGGAGGGGGAATTCTTGGATAGTTACCGGTGTAAGAGGTTCCTTTGATTTTGTGTGTAGGAGTCTAAGCTGGTGTATCACAGCACTTCAGCAGTGCTCACATTTGCAAAAACAGCCTGTCCTTCAGACATCTGAGGCCCGTTTCAGAAGCATTTTTCTTTGCCATTTCACTAACAGAAATCACTGAAGGACACAAATCTATCTCTTTGCCTCGTACACAGAAAAAGCCTCCCAGGCAGTGGTTTCAGTTCAGCACATTCATTACCTTTTAATTGCTTCTAAATTGCATTGTGACCTGCTGCATCAATAGCTGAATCTAACAGCAAGTAGCACGAGCTGGGCATATGTGGTGTAGGAGCTTAGCTGGCAGTTGTTTTGCTGCTGGACTGCAGAGAGGACACCCCGTGAAGGACAATGGCATTTGGGGATCTTTGTCAATACAGTATCATTAGCATTGTTTGGAAGTAGCTGTAACTATCTGCTTGTTTATATGCCAGGAATGTTTCCTTTGGGCAATGAGCAGCCCAGAACCTTGTTGTATCACTATCAGATCTGGATATATGTATTAAGTTTTTACATGTCACCAACTAAAATGTAAAACTTTCCATGTCAGCTGTGGCATGTAAGAGCTTCCATGGAAAACGTACTTGCATGCAAAGTCACAACTGAACAAAGAATTTTATTTCAAATTCTAAGCCATGGTATAAGAATCACCCTTGGAGGAAAGATAAGCTTGAATACGTTTTAGGCTGAGCCACAGCAGGCCTGATGCTGTAAAAGGGAAGCTATCACACCAACCACTGAGGAAGCTGAGGTATAAAAATCACTGCTCCCCTGGAAGGCTTATTCAAAGCTATTTTGCAATCACTTATAGGATGTAACCACACCATCTTACCTACTGACAATTTCAGCTACCTAGCATGTGTGTTTTAGTCCTTTGCTTTACTCCCCCCCACCACCCAAAAAAGGTACAAGGGCTGTGAGCTGAAGTCTGGTGTTCACTGTATTGCAAGTGCACGTTTCCTTTTCTTTAGCCTTTACATTTAGCAAACCATGTGTATAGAATTAGTGTAGCTGTTGCTCCTTTACAATTTTTGGAGGATATTCTTTGTATCTTTTTTTTTCTTTGTGGGAGCATTATTTGGTTAATAGTGAAGAACAGCAGTATTTTTAAATTACATCTTCCTTTGAAATTGCCCTACTTTAGGGATTGTATCTATTATAATGGCTTAACACTGCTGCCTTTTGTCCACTACAGAGACTGCTGTGGCTTCTTTTTGTAAGGCATTTTCCACTTTAGAGCCAGACATCATTTGGATTGTTTCACAGGCTGCACCAGTCTTTGCAGCTGGGGACACTGGTGAGAGATTCAAAAGAAAGTGGTTTGTGTGGATTGGTCTCTTGACTAATACACACAATTACAAATATTTAGATCATTCTTGTGCTGTTTTCAAGTTTTGAGGTCAGTATCTATTGAACACTTTCATCCAAAAAAAAGCTTTTCCTGAGCATGCTGGGAGCATTACAAATCCTAGATGTCCTTGAACTGCAATAGCATCACCCAGCTCCTCTCAGTTTACTCGTTGTTATCTCTTCTTTTATGGTATGAGAGAGACCCCTGGAGGCAACAAAGCTCTGGAAGTTGGACAAGGAGTAAACTGCCAATGCTGAAAATTAGGAGAAAGAGCAACAAGTCTCTGTGCAGTGATCCTTGGTGGACAGAACCACCAGGGACTGTGGGGAGGGACTTTGTAAGGTTTTTACTGTAAGACACATCAATACCACATCCAGATTGAGGTCAAGTCCTCAGGTTGTATTCCAGTTTAGCAGAACTATATTCAGGCTGAGGTTGTCGTGCCCTCATCTGAGTGGAGATGCCTGGCAGAGCACTGGGAGGGAAGCATGAAGGGAGTTGCAAAATGATTTTTGCTTTCATTTTGGACTACATTTATCACAGCTATGGCTGAACCCCAAATGTTTGCAAAACCTTTAGGAGATGCTGTAGACTGAAATGAAGTGTTTGGCTGGAAATAATATAGAAGACTATTATTGTTTTCTATTTTTTTCCTAGTTAGAGGAATTAATGACATTATTTAGCTAATTAGATTCCCATTACATATAAGAAACAATGCTGACTGAAAATCTGTAGCCACAGTAATGGAAGTAATCAGACTACATGGTTACACTCTTCAATTCTGACCTCAAAAGATAACAATCAAATATATGAAGCATTTTCTCAAAGCTATGTTTGAATTTGTCATAAGGATGAGTAAATAAATTATTCACAAGCACTAGCCTGGTTAAAGCAAAGCATTTTAGAAATATTAGCCATATATTTGTCAACTCCTCTTTGAAAAGCATTTTTCTATTGCTGTCTATTAGCTATTGTATTGCTATCTCCTTAAAAAGGAGAGAGGAAAAACAAAATAAAGGCAGCCACATTTCTGCTCTGTGTCCTAGAAAGATCTCCTGGAACAAAAGATCTCTTAGACTAATACATTTCAATAGAGTTCAACAGAGTATTTCAATGAAAGGTCTATCCCTATTTTTCTCCTCATATGGTAGCTTTCAAATGTTGACAGATGTGATCTACTGCCACGCTCCAGAACTGTCTGATGGAAATCAAAGATATGTGTTTGCTCTCCTTGAGGTGAGCAAAAGTTGACTGACCCCGCTAAATAGAATGCTAAATTGAGAAGCTTTTTTTTTATTTAAATGAATACTAATGTTTTAATTTCTAAAGTTGGATGAGTCACTGCAGGCCCAGGCTTTCACAGGGATTAGTCATTGCACTGTGGGTCTCCTCTGCTCTCAATAAACACCACATGAGCTCTGGAGCAAGGACGCGGCTTGAGCTCGCGGTCGTACCCTGGCTCTGCCTGCAGGAAACTGCCTGGGTGCAAATGAGCTTGCACTTGAAGCCACATCTCTTTGCCTGGCATGAGCAGAAGGAATATCTGTCTCTGTTTGTTTCTGTGCACTCTTGGACCTGTTGGTTTTTCCAGTGATCTGTGGGTCACAAGGCAGAGTTTGGGCACGGCAGTTCTGCCACCACTGGATAGCTGTGGAGTATGATAAGCACCACATAGTTTATGATTCACATGATATCAAAGGACTTCAGGAAAAAAGCTTTCAGACCTTCTGCTTTCCAAACATTTGTCATTTGCAGAACAGACAGTTTCCTTTAAGTTTTCAAATGCTATTTCTCCTACAGCTTTCTTATGACTGTCCCTGCATGAACTGACCAAGTGACTGAGAGCACGTTGGGTGAGGTTGGCATTGCTGCTCCCCTGGTGAATGCCCTGTGCCACTCTTGCAGTGCTAGAACGTGTAAGCTTGCCCAGCAGACAATGCCACTGCAGGAATGCTGATGGGCATTGACTTGTAGCTGAGCCAAGTCTCTTTTGTCCCACTTCTTGGCAAAGGGGCAGGAAGGAGAAGCATTATTGCAGGGAGAGCATGTGAAGTGGTGTCAGGTCCCCTCAGGCAAGGACTGATCTTGAAGCTCCTTGCTAGCAGCTCTGTGTTGCACCAGGACCAGTGTAATAGAGCTGCCTTGCTGACACTTCAGGTTTGTTCAGACCGAGGCTCAAAGGTGATTTCATTAATGTGAGTTAGGCTTTGCCTTTTTTTGCCTTCTGACATTAGAGAGTTGACATTTGCTTTCCCAAGGTCACACAAGAAAGGGATCCTGAGAAGAGACCCCAGGTATCCTGGCTCTCATTCCTATACATCAGTCTCAAAACATCCTGTCCTCTTTTGCTCCTACACATTAATCTGTTTTGCTCCCACGCTGCTTGTGGGGTTTTGCTGCACTGCACACACTGCCAAGCTTTGGAAACACAGTATTGAATGTAATGAATGGTATCAATTTTCTTGCAAGTACTGTGTATTTGTAGTATAACCCTATTAACACTGGCAAGCTAGCTTTTATGATTGCTGAATAAATCCTGGAGGCTAGGTCCTAAGGAAAGTTAATATCTGCCACACAGATACTACCCAAGGGAATATACCACTCTTTGAAGTAGTTTTAGTCTTTTCAGGACTGTGAAAGTTTAATGCAACCCATAATCTGTTATCAGAAAATATTCATGGGAAAGCTCAAATGTGAAAACACACTGAAATCTCCTGTAATTTTCTTCCTAAGATGCTGAGCTGTTGGTGTCTTTTTAAAATCTGAAGTGGAAATCAGACTCTTCGTGGTCAAGTTCTGCATAGTGAAATAAGCATGCACCAGTAAAATAATTTCACTGTGGAATCCTTCAATCCTGAAATTTATGTAAAATAATTATGTTATGTAATTAATTTATTTCTGATATTTATTGAAAATATAATACAGTTTGAGAACTAAGTTCTGTATTGTCAATGGAGTTTAGTGGCAAAAGAAGAAATTAGCCTGCATTTGAAGTAAAAAGAAATACCATTGCCAAAACAGAGCATAAAGGAAATCCTGAATTATGACCACGAGTGAATCAACTTTGCTTCATAAAGTTCATGTGTTACAGTAGATAATAAACACTGTTGAATATTCTGAGCCTCCATAAAAGTGCTCTATAAAACCACCTGGAGTGATTTTTCTGTCCAGCAGTGGCACAGCAAAGTTGAATACATGTGGGCAGCAGAAATAAACCCCCGAATTCTGGGGACAGCAGGGATCAAGGTGGATCCCCCTCCCAATCAGAGGAGCCTCTAGGCTGCTCCATCTTATGCTCAGCTCCCAATGTTCTCCAGAGCCCACTTGGAAAGGGACATTTTCTAGGAGACAGCAAAGCATCATTGCACCTGTGAAGGAAATGGTAGCATTGGATGTGTGTTACCTGGAGACTGCCTCATCCTGGGCACATTCTTGGGGGATTGCTAGATTTGGTGGAACTGAAGGATGAGATTCATCATTCTGTGTCAGTTTGACAGTTAAAATAGCTGGTTTCACAACCCCACATAAGAAAACAAGGAAAGCTAAGAAGCTCAAATGACTTTGAACTGTGGAGGATATTTTAGCCTGTTTTAATACCTGAACAAGGATATAAAAGTCAAGCAATATACATTTACCTGTTTGGGAGTGAGGCAGGGAGTTTCCAATAAGAAATAGCTCTTCTTCTGTAGCTGTTGATGAGGTATTGACAGAACTGCATTAGCTTTCCCAAGTTCTGTGTATCATTGTCTATCAAGTTACCTCCCAGCTTCAAACATGCTTATTTACTCTTTTTTCCTCTTCTAAACTAACCTAAATAGTCTTTGGACCCATTACTTGTGCTTCCTTTATCCCAGAAACAGGGTGAGCAAACAACTGGAGATGGGAGGCCAGCAGCTGGGTAGCTCTGGCTGGATGTTTGCAGCTGGAAAAAGCTGGGTACATCCAGCAGCTGGAGTCCAAATCCAGGCAGCTTTGCCTGCCCTCCTATACAGCACCAATCCTAATGCCTCATAGCACACATTTGCTAATTGGTTTTATAGCTTATTCACTTACTGCCTATACCAATCATTTTTCTTGCTGTGCTCCAGGCTGTGTTCCCTGATTTTGCATGTCTTGCTGTGTGACCTTGGAAAGGCATGAACATTGTGAATTTTGAAATTAGGTTTGAAATTAACTTTCTTTGTGGGCTTTTTCCCCCCATGCTATAGTCTTGAGAGAGAATCACCTTTAGGCTTTTGCTGAAATAGTTTGGCTTCCAAAGTACTGTGCAATAAATTGTACATTCTAATGTTATTTCTTCATGGCTGCCACAAAATTCTTTATAAATAGATGAATAATTTTCTTGTGACCTGTTTAAAGTTAAAAGTTTGAAAACCAGTTTGACTGGCAGAGCAAACTACCAGCACAGTTTGATTTTCTTATCCACCTAAAATCCCCATGTTCTAATTGAATACATATTTTTGAGAAAGTTAGAGGTGGTTGGAGACCATGTGGGTCAAGGGAAAATGTGGGTGGGGCTGATTGCTGGACACTATCTGTTCTCTCTTCTTTAGATTTTTAAATGATTCTCTCACTTAATCTCAGAGCCTTCTAGATTTGTGTGTGGGCAGCTGGCATCCAACAAAATAACAGCTAAATGAGATTATCTATTGTTTGGGGGGGGTGCAGGTACTGTGTGCTCAAGCTCAAGTAGCTACAGGTAGCTGAGGTGAAACCCATTCCAGGAAACAAATTTTGTGTCAGAGGAGGAACTTCTAGATGACTTTGAGAGAAATATTGATGGAATAAGAATATGCTAAGAGGTTACTTAAAAGAAAAAAGTCAGTCTTTCCTCTCGGTATAAAACTCTTAGGAAAAGCAAATAAGCAAAATCCTGTCTGGAACATTAGTGAAAACAAAGGCTGGAAACAGTGACATAATTAGTGAAAATCAATCTCCAAGTGATATTTGAAGAGACTGGAGCTTTCATTGCTCAGATGCTTGCAGTGAGGCTGGGCAGTGTTCTCTGTCCTCAGCAGATTTGCAAGGCTTTCACTGTCACCTGCACTGAGATGTAGCTTCCAGTTCTCCTCAGCCAATTAGAATATTCTTTTTTTGCCTAAATTAGTGTCTTAAAAAATAAAAATCAAAAGCAGTCCTGTGTGTCCAGAAAAATGAAGCATAGAAAAGATATCTGTTGGTCCTTATTGTTTTATTAATATTATATATTAAATTTTTCACAGACAAGATACTGCCTTATATTTAGACAGTTAAACACTTTAATTTTAGAGTTGGTGGGGAATTTTATTGCATTATAAGGCTTTGTCTAGCTGCATATTTGCTGAGAGTTAAGATCCAAGTAGAAAAAGGTCACCAAAACTTAAGTAATTCAAGGCTATCATCTCGTGCTTATAACCCCATAACATCTCAGAAAAGAAACTCATTATTGATTGTGCCTAAGGCTTAGGATAAAGTATGTCTCTGTATAGTTAATTGTACCCCACGGTGCTGCATCATTTCTGCTGTGGCAAGCTCAATTTGGTTCTGTGGAAGCATTACCCACTAAGATTTGCAGATGGGGCTGATAGGCATCCATTAATTAGGTGACCACAGGAAATGTGGAACTGTCCAGTTGGGAAATGGGACTCTGTAATGAATTATGTCTGGACATGCCAGTATTAATGGCATCTCAACATTTGTTGGTATGGACCAAGGAAAGTAAATCAAAGAAGGGTTCAGCTGGACGTGTGTTTTGCAATGCAGATGGGTTGCAAGTGCCTACTGCTGCATCAGATCCTAATCTGTTCCAAGTCCTTGCAACATTAAGGAAGTCTGAGACTGAATCTGGGTTATTTATGTCCTGACATGTACCAGTGATAGGAAGAAGACTAAAACCAGGGTTTGAAAATAGCAAAGGCTTATCAGTCTGTATCCTTCTCATTGCCACACTAAACTGGTTAGCTCAGTAGTACCCAGTCCTCTGGGTGAGCTGAGCCCCTGTGCTCCTGGAAAGAGGCAGAGGCGCTGAGTTTTGTAGGAGTACCTCAGCTTCCAGTCTGACAGAACTTAGTTTTCATGGGAATTGTTACCTTTAGGAACCATTTTAGCAACAAGTTCACATTTCATCTGTTCTCACGGTGGAGTGGCTTGAAATGAAATGCAGTGAATTGCACCCCAAAGCTGTGCTGAAGTAGTGCTGTGATTCTGAAGTGTATGGCCTCCGAGGGGTTGCCAAAAATCTCCTTATATTTTAGAGTGAGACCCCTAAAACCTTAATGTACCACTTCTTTACAATGTACTGCATGGTACTCTTACACAGTGCTATTAATGTGATTTTGCTTTTCTAAATGGATCACTTTTCTTCGAATACTTCTTGCCTGTGAGTTCTAGTTTTCAGCAGAAATTACAGTCTAATACTATAAAAATGCAGCATCAGTTTCTGTAATTGTGTTTTTCTTGATGTATGTTTTGCTGTGGCACTGTGGCAAACAGCTCAAACCTGAGGGGCTCATGCTTCTCTGGCAGTGTTTTTACAGTGCTATTGGCCTCCTGTGAGTAAAAGGTCCTTTTAAAAATAAATGTGGAAAAACAAGGACTATTTTGAACAAAGGACTTTATTGGTTGGTTTTTAAGCATAATTAGAATTATCAAAATTAAAATAGAATAAATGCCTGTAGTAGGCATCTAAATTCTTTGAAATAAGCAATCTGTTTTACCTCTCTCTTTATGGAACAGAAAACTGATAAACTGGAGGTGTTTAAAATTTTAGAACGCTTTAGAAATTTTTCTTGTCGGTTTTCAAGTGTTCTGTGGAAATGTAAATTGCTGTCTCTTGGTTTGCTCAAAATAAGTTATATAACAATAGACATTGCCAAGAATATGGGTGCAATTGTAGCAAATTATTTTTGGTGTTACAACAAGTCTTCTTGAGCAAGTTAAATTTTTTTTTTTGGCTCTCAGACTAATTAATGCCATATCAAGTTATTTGTTAAAAAGTAAACTTGGTAGAATTTGCAGAATTGTGTTTTTGCTCAGTGGGTGGTTTCCATGGAAAGCCCACACTACTGCAGAAAATTCTTTTGTGTGTGTGGCAGCATGTGAAGAAAAATAAGACCATGTGGAAACAAATTCTCAGAATTATAGATTTAAAAAAAAAAAGTCTACTCGGCAAGTATCAGTTGAAAGCTCATAGTTTTAATTCATCTAGCACACATAGGTGGAAAAACAATCTCTGACAAGAGCCAGATATTATATTTGTCCAGGGCAACACCTACAGCTCATTTATCATTTCACTGAACCAAGTGATTCATGGCACATGCATTCTTTTCCAGGATGATTAAGTAATAAGACAAGGACATGAAATAAGGAAGGAAATAAATTGGCAGTGTTTCTATAGCTACAATTCTTATGGCTTAATTGTTTAATGGCAATGTGGTGAGGTTCATACATTGCTAATTGGAGGAAACCATGAGCTGATAAGATAATGCAGCCCTTCAGCTGATTGCTAGGTGCAGTCCTTGTGTACAAAATTTTAGATTAGCCTATTGATTATCTAGTTGAAATGCCTACCATGTGGAACACTAAATTTGCCCAAGGAAAAAGTGAAACAAACTTGAAAAGGTGTGAGAAAACTCTCACACAATTATGTACTCACTGACATGGAGCATTATTTTTTTTTCCTTGTACTTGGTTTAATGAGTCTGCCACTGCACATTTAATGTTTTACTGTCTTTAACTTCCATTCTTCATTATTTCTGTATTTAAACAAATGCACCCACACTGTCAGACTATCTAGATGTTAGAGATGAGTTTTTCAATGAAGCACGAAGTAAGCAAGTTCTTGCAGATCAAAGAAAAAAGAGTGATTTATAACCTTCTTGTAACAACTTTGAAATTGGATTTTATTAAATAAATGTATTGCTTATTATTCTAAGTATTGTTGGGTAACACCTTCTGAGACAGCAATGAACTAAAATGAGAACATTGCCTAAGTAGTCCCTAAAATAAAAGATAACATGTGATGGGTTGCAGAATATAGTGAGGGCAAGTGCATGGTGTTGTACTCCTTATCTCTCTTGTACTCCTTGGTCACCTTATCCAGGCAGCACCGAGTGGCCACCAGTGTTGAAAGTGACACCTGAGTTCAGTGACACCTGCCTGATGTTTGTCAGCACATTGGGGTGTCCCAAAAACTACTGCACAACCAGCACCTGGTATTCTTTCACAGGCCAAAAGGGTGCTGTGCTTCCTGTAGTCCCTTGAGAGCTCATACCAGCTCTCACTCTCCCTGTCCTGGTGTTTTTGTCTGTGCAGGAGCTGTGGCTCCACCTGCTCCACGTGCTGTGGATTGTAGAAGAGGGCAGCTTATCCCTCCCATGCACCATCCATGCAGCAATGGCAAGAGATGCTGTAGGAAAACACAGAAATGAAAGCAATGGAAGACTTTGATAACTGGAAGTTTGTAAATGAAATCTTTAATTTCAGCAACTTCTTTTTATTTTCGTGTAGCAAAGTGGACTGGAGCAGAACAGGCTCATCATTATTTAAAAGCAACTTGCAATGCAAACTGATTTTTCTTCATGTACTTAAAAGCACTTGCACAAGATCTCTGTTTGGGGAAAGGCGTTATCAAAATATATTTAAAATTAAACTTACTAGAGCATAGGTATCTTTGAAATGGGAATGCAAAAGGCTTTCTAGAGAATCCATTTAAATCACATTTAAATTAGATACCTATTAGATCACAGTCTCACTATTGCAGAAATTCCTCTTGATTTCTGGAGGTTGTTTCAGCTGCACTCCCACTACAGAAAGTCCCTGTACCTGGGACTTTCTTCAGCATTTCTCTCTGGAGCATAAAATCCAACAGAAAATGCATCTGCCTAGGGAAAAAGTGACAACTGGAGATAAGAATACAGCTATTGTTCAGGACCCCTACAACTGTAATAGTGTTCTAGATACTCAGCTAGGTATTAATTGAAAGTCAGCAGCAAGGGGTCTGACTAAGAAATTGATTTTGATTTTTTTTTTAATTAAGCAGAATTACCAAATACATAGTGTGAATTATGCATTTTGTTAACTAACAGCCTTGTGGCACCTTCAGGAATCACATCTACATGAGAGGTGTCTGGTTGCAATGATGCCTCAGGGGACAGAAGGAAACATTTTAAAATTTCTACGAGAAAACAAAATACTCAGAGGAGAGTGGGAGGAACAGCCTTGTCCCAGAACACTCATTGGTGGTGGCACACTTTGTGCTAGCCCTTTATTGGTTACACTTTATGAAATATATGACTCAGCATAAAAGATATAATTATATTTAAAAAGCCAACCTTTAGCTGTGTCAGAGAGCATTTACAGTTGCAGATCTTTTAACTGAACCTGTTAAGTAAAATATGTTAAATAAATGAATTGATGCTTGTTTTTGAAGAAGCAGATCAAATGAGAGGTAACCTATTAGATGTAAAATATATTATGCAGGTTTTTGACATAAAGTCATAATATGTATTGTGTTCAGTGAAACTTCTCAATTCTGGAAATTTCATTACACATTCATTGTCACAGTCACACTGTCTCTCCTACAGGTCTGTGAAACAGAAAAAGCCTTAAACCCGTGCACCAGCATGTTTCTCTGTCCCCAAGAGTATCAAATAATATATTTGGTGGTGACTTCACTCCACAGGTTCCCTTCAGTCATCTATTCCTTTAGGCTTTGTATATTGGGCACGTTCATGTCCCTCACTGTAGCTCACAGCAAATATTTGCAAGCTTCAGAGAGAATTCTGCCTTCCAGCTGAGGGTTTCACTCCCAGCTCCACTGCCCTGCTGCTGGGCCAGAACAGTGGGCCAGACACTGGCTTTGCCAAGTGATGCTTGAGGCACTTGCTGAAACCATGGAAAAATGTGGCCTCCACCAAAAACCTGGAGATTTGGCATGGCTGGCCCTTAACTCAGGACCCTGGTTCTTGTAGTTCAAGTCTCCTTCTTTCTGCCTTATGGATTCCATGGGGTGTCACCAATAGTACTGTGCCTGGAACCTGAGTGACTTCTTTGGCTGCTGACAGAATTCAGGCTACATCATGTGTACAGAAAGAAGCATTAATTGTGTAGATATGATTTAATAACACCCAGAGAGGCTTAGACTAAACCCAAGGGGCTTTTTCTCTACTCGACATAATGTAACTACAACAGGAATAATTTCAGCAAACCATTTGAAAGCAATTATTTTTATAACTCTGCTTTGTCCCATAGGAGAAAAAGAAATCAATTATGCAGTTCCCATCTGAGCTGCTTTTAATATTTAGTCAACAGTTGGATATATAGCTATGAACAGATGATACATGGGGTTTTTCTATACCTCTAAATATTGTATTGAATTTCTTTCTACAAAATTCAAATTCTAATAGGAAATTTTGCCCTAGGAAATAAATGCACATCCAGCACAGTAAGTGATGGCACAAAGTTTAGGGTATTTTTTCCCAGGTTTATGGGTTGATACCTTAGTTGGGTCATAATGTGCCTTGTGAAATCTTTCAGCTGCCCAAAAGATCTGTTTCCTACCTTGTCACCAGTACATACAAATTCATTAATCTGGAAGATGACAAATTTGCAATATTATATGCTCTTTGAACCTGCTGACCTGTAGTCATAATAGGTACAGAAAAAGCAGGTGCTCTTTCTCTTTAATGTTTTCTCAAAAGCCAGAGGAGGAAATAGTGTATTTTATAGAAAAACAATAATTCTAGTGGGGCAGATTGTCAGTAGCTTGACTGCACCCTGGGAACACTAAGAAATGGTTCCCTACACAATTTAGTGTTTGAGGTGTGCGTTCTTAAGTATTACTCCACTAACCCTGAGATGTGCAACTGTATTGGTAATTTGGTTGTGATTTCTTTGACAAGTGTGGTGTAGTTCACTGAGAATCCCCTCCTGCCCTCAGACAAAGATCCATAGCTCTTGTATCAAAGTGCTACCTTGGAATGGCAGTGTCACAGAGAACAAAATTAAGGAAGGCAGAAACCTATCTGACCCACTGACACACAGCCACGTTCACAGAGAACATTATGAGAGACATAATAATTATGTTATTACCAGTGGGAGCAGAGCTTTCATGGCAGATAGGATCCTGTTGTAATCCTTCCTTAATTTTTTTTATACTTATCCAAATAATTTTCAGCAAGAGTTCTGATAAGTTAAAGTGGGAAGGAATTAAACATCTCCTTTTCCTTTCAGCTTAGAATGTGATATTTAATTTCTCAGGTGTTACTTTACTATAGAGAAGTATGATTGAATCACTACCCCTCTCTCTCTCTCTATATATATATATACATACACAAATACACACACACACACACATATTCTTTGTAAATGTAACAGTAATGGTTTCCTGATTCTGTCACTAAGGTTACCAGCTTTGTCTAGGAGTGAATTACAGTGAACCTAGATTGCTCCTACTATTAGGTCTGGTTGCAATTCTGTGATATGGTCTCCTGAGCTGTGACCTGGCTGCTTCACAACACATTTCCCTGTTGGAGAAGTAGAATAACCTGACTGGTTTCATTTGAGCTGGACTCACTAAAGGTGTGTTCTTAAGTAATCACCAAGGCACTTGGCATTTCAGGTGGGGAGCAACAAATTCCAGAATGGAAGACCTGCTGGAGGTGCTTTGGTTCTGTTTAAGTACTGAATTACAGAATGCTGCAAGAAAACTTCAGTCGAGGCCTCTCTGAACAGTATGTAATTTGGCTTTAAATATCAAATTCATCAAGCTTTCAAACTCCTAAATAATATTCCTTTCAAAACTGGGACCTTACTGAATTCACTGAAGTAAATTTAAGAGCTAAGCTGTAATTGCATCTGAGCAGCCCACGGCCAGAGAAAGATTTTTCAGAAGTGCTTTGTATGAGCAGCCTATTAAAGGGGGAGCCTAAGCAGTTTATCTGATTGTGGCTAATGCAGAATAAACAAGTGAAGGTGGTGTTGAAAGTGCTGCTGTGCCTGAATGAGAGGAGGAAAAGAACCTTACACTGATTCATGTGCAGCTATGCATGCTTTGTTATTCACGGCTGCCTGAAATGCCAAAGGAATCTGAAACAGACTTGATGCAGTTTTCATGCTGCTGGAATGTGATACCTTTGTGACCTAGGGGACAGTTGGAATTTCAGTATTTTCAGTTTCTGATGGCTTCTGCAGGCAGTCAGCAGCTGGCCTCTTATTTCTGTAAGCACCTGTGCACAGAGGAAGGGCCAGCACCTTCCAGCCAAAATAGTGCACATCTGGATTAGAAGTGATTGTAGAGATGGAACTATTATAATCTAAGGAAATGGAAGGAAAAAAGTGTTTGAATGTGTGATCTTGAGTGAGGTATTGTGAGTAAGGCTGCAGTGTTGGGGAGGAAGTTGCTTGATGAGTGCAGTTGGAAAGGGTGGATAAGAGCACTGATTTCTACATGTGTCATGGGGTTGGGATCTGCAGCTGCTGCCAGCCATAAATAATATAAAATAAATTCAGAACAGCACCCTCCCCTTCCCTAGCATCAGCCATGGCTGGCTATTGTCTGTACTTGGGAGATGCAGGTTTGGGTATCCCTGAAACAATCAATATCTAACTCTGTGTGGTTTCTGTTTGGAAAAAAAAACAAACACACAAAAGCAACTGACACTACCAGAATTTTTCCCATGGTTCATGCTTTTTTAATGTCTTTTCTTGGAGCTTTCTCCTTGGATTCCTGTTTTATTCCTGTAGTTTTCAGTTGAAACACACCCATGTGCCCACTCCTGTGTGTGGAGTTGTTCCTTGGGAAGCTGTGCTTTCCTCTCTCTCTGTTAGCTCTTGCTCTGGCATTGCCACGTAGCTCCACCTTTAATGGTAGCATCTATTATTTTCTTTATTTCACTCCATAAAGAAGCTTAATTGGTTTGTTTCAGGCTTTTTCTTTAGCCTGACTGATGAGCATACTAAGCACGCTGCAGCCTGAAGGCTTGTGCCTGCCCAGAGAGCAAAGGCACTGGTGATGCCCCAGTGCTTTTCAGAGCTGTTTGTTTCCTTGGCTGCACCCTGCTGCTGCTCAGCAGGGAGGTGTGGAGCACACCTGCACAGTGAGGGGCTTGGCAGCCCCCCCTGTGTCCCCAAAGCAGGGTTTGGGAGGGATTCCCCTGCATCAACCAGCCTGGCTTCCAGGGGGTAGGGATGCCCTGTGGCATCCCATCCAATACCCTGTCAAAATCACAACAGAAACACCTTCTGCACTTGTTACAACTGGAAATGAACTGTGTCACAGATAACTTATTTTGCTTTTACTGAGTATTGTCCATAAGTTTGTTGGGGTTTTTTTGCATGTGATTTCTATGATCCTTTCCATAATACTTTAGATGTCAGAACATGGATCTAGGTAACTTTTAATTTGGGCAAAAATAGCAGGGGCATGTCCTACTAGGAAAGGAAAAAATGTATCACATTTCTAGCCAAGATTTTCTGTTGGGGCTAAAACAAATCAGAGAGCTCTGCCAAAATTAAAACATATCTCTGCAGCTCTAACTTCAGTGGTGCTGTCTAGAAATTGTTTGGGGTTTTAACAAAACCTAACCAAACAACAAACAAAAAACTCCAACCAAACATGGGGGGAAAAAAATAAAACAAACCTGCCTGGAAAAGCTCTGAGCAGCATTGTTGGAAAGAGGCTGAAAACAGTGAGGCATTATCTCAGCCTCTACACTCATAACTCAGTTTAGAGGTTTCAGGAAAGCTATTTGTGAAAACTGGTCATTTTTTTTTTCCTAGAAAGAAATTGATTTTTAATCTGGCAAGAGCCTTTTCTATGTGGCAGTGATTTTAAATGGATAATAATGCCAGGAATAAGGGGAAAAAAGATTGCAAATAGCTCAAATAAGTCAAATGTATCAAAAAGCCCCATTCACTTATTTTCCTGCCAAGAACATGAGAAGCATTAATGTGGCAAATATTTTTTTTTCAACTAGATATATTAAAAGGCCCTAAGTTGAAAAAACAGAACCTGTAAGGAATTAAACAGAACAGAGCATGGAATATACAAAATACATGTAGGAAATTATCACCAAAATTGTAAAACACCACAGTAATATCCTAATTATCTGGGTAGAAATAAGCAATACTTAGAATTTTAGGTGAGAAATGGATTACTTAAGAAAATTTATGTTAGTCTAAACAATTCAGTCTTGGTTTTCTCAACTTGTGTATCAGAAGAATCATCTAATGCAATACAATATCCTCCTTCTATCTTTTTCTTGGTACCAGTGGAAATGTGTGTGGCCCCATTTGAGTTGTAGAATGAGCAAGCTGCAGCTGTTTGAGGCTGTAAGTGCAGTCTTATGTTTCAATCGAAGCTTAGTGCAAGTATTCTAAATGGGATTTCAATAAAGGAGAAGGGGAAAATGAGAAACTGACTCCTTCCTGCCATGGAAAGGTGTATTTCATGTTCCTGAGAGAAAACTGCAGACTTATCAGTAGCACATTCTGTTTGGAAATGTGGAGGGAACCAGTCTAAATTTTGCATGTGCAAAGTTTATTTACCAGCACCTTTTCCTCTAGATATACATGCAGCATGTAAATGTACTTACCTCTGGGTAAGGATGTGGCTCAGGGATGGAAATTCCAGCACTGACATCAGAAATAACACTACAAATCTCTTTTTTTTCTAGTGCAGTAGAAATGGCTTAGCTTTTTCAAAACAAATCATTCCATCTTTTCTGGATGGCATGGCATGGTTATTTTTATTCTCTTCCTTCCTTTCTGCCATCTGCCCATAAACCTATTGATTGTCCCAGCATTCTCTGGGTTTGCTGCTGATGCAGTGTATCACTTTCCTTTTTATGACAGGGACTTTTTCCCCCTGATCTTTGGAGGACACTCATGTAAACTGAAACAAAGCTTAGTTATAATAGTGATGTAAGCAAGGGGATAAAACTGCATTGATCCAACACTGACTATCATCAAGAGGAATAAATCACACCTTAGAAAAAAGGGATGGGGTCAATAGTTTTGAACCATTTGCTCATTTCATATGATTTTGATATATTCAAGTCTGCTTAACCTTTTTTCCCCCCATATTATTATTTTAGCAGAAATGCTCTTGACAAGCTGAAAAGAATTTTGTCAAAGGCCTGTTGAATATTTTTAGAGAGATGCTTTGAATATTTCATTTTACAGCTTAAGTAGTTAACCTTCTGGATAGGCTGTACAGCTCCTATCAGACTGATTAAAAAGATATGCTGGGTCAAGCTCTTCCTGTCTTGAATAGTCTTACAGTTCTATAGACATGGAATTAAAGCAACTCGGTTTTGTGAGGCTGATTTCCAGATTCCTTCTAAAATTTCTTAGCAAGTTGTGTTCATTGAAGAACATGGCCAAATAGGGTTGATCCTAAAAGTTGAGGTTCAAATTAGAATGGAGGTAATAAATCATGTCTCTGAAAAGAAAAGCTGTGTTCAATATATTTATCCTTATAAAGGCTGCACAGAAATTAAAGTGTGTAACTCCAGAAAATTAGTCTGTAAATATTTTTGTTGCTTCTTGAAACTCCCCTTGCTTAGGTGGAAGAAACCTCTCTGAAGGATTTTGTATGTTTTACTTTTGCAAATTTTACATAAAGGCAGTGTTCTTGTGTGATTGATCCTGTCATCTGAGGGATAAAAGTATGGACAACAACTTGGAAGAAATGCCCATGAATTACAGTTATAAGAGCAGAACACCCTCCTGTGTTTTCAAATCACACTTGTCTTAGCACTTAGCAAGTGGATTTCTTCTTAAAGACAGAAATCCCTGTTCTTCTCTCTTTCTAGTACTTTCATGGAGCTCGGGCAGAAGTGCTTGTTTCTGATGGAAGGTGTGCTCTGATGTTGAGGTTGTCTGATTCACACTGGGACACACTTTGTGGCAAGCCTTCTTCTAAGGCATGGTGTTACAGAGGCCAGTGTTCCAGGGGTGGAGCCAATCCTGGGGCACTGAGAAGCAAAAAAGTGAAAATGGGTTAAAAAAAAGATTGACAGATTGGAATAGAGTCTATATCTAAAATCATCATTGAATAGAAAATACTTAAAAATGTAGGAAACCAGATCAGTTCAGTCATTTAAGTAAGTTTTGTTTTAGAATACTATTTAGCAAAATACAAAGTGTAGCTCAGTAAAGATCACTTGAATGGCTGTGGAGATTGAATCCCCCTGGCTCGAGTTCAAACAAGCACTCATACTCTCCCCAGCCAGTTTTAAGCTAAGAATTTGCTGCAGGGAGAAGCAGGAAATAACAAATGCTGGTAAATAACATTGCAAACAGCTTTGCATGATCACACCTCAGTGGTTTTGAGTTGGTAAACAGCACAATGATATCAAAGTGAACTACTTAATCATTAAATAAAGAGTTCTGACCTATACAAGGTAATTCTAATTAAAATCCAGTGTCTGTGCACTGCAATTTATTGCATCCATTGCAAGCTCTTTGCTTTCTAAACTACTTAGAGTGATACAAAGAGAACATATTTTAATATTGGGGACCTCATTGCCATAAATTTGTAGTACCTAATGCCTGTTTCATCCTCATGGCTTCTCTAATTTATCCTCAAAAAGTGTGTTTGCTTCAAAGCTACTTTACCCTCCCTTACCTGCTGCATACCTTAGTTGTGGTATTCTCAGAATTTTCTCTTCAAGCATGTTTTGTTTCTTCAGGGTTTTCTGGGGAGATTTTTTTGTTCTCTTATTTGTTTGGTTTTGGTTTGGGTTTTTGTTTGTGCCTCAGTTTGGTTTGTGGGATTTTTTTGTAATGTGGATATATTAATGATATTTTTCTTGGCTTACCATAAACCATTTGAGGTTACATACTCTTGTCAGTGGAGCAAGAGCAGCTGATCTTGTTCATGTGCTTGCTTTGGAGTTTGAAATCTGGATTTAAAAAAAGACTTTTTCATCAAGTAATGTTATAGATCATTTCAATAATTATGTGTTTTCACAAATATTGATTGCTAATGTGTGCCAAACCTTTAACAATGGACGTGATAATATTTAAATTCCTATCGATTTAGTGTTTGGGATTGGTTTTCTTCAAATTTATGATTTGTGCTATTCTTCACAAGTATAGGAAATTTCTGAAAATTGTTAGATTTCTGTGTCAGTTTGATATTTTTGAGAATCCTGGTATATCACTGGAAGGATCGTGTGGATATTTGATTGAATTTTGCTGTTCTAAGTAAGCTGTGCTCTATTGTCCAATTTATAAACCCATGATCAAGCAGACATTTTTTATTTTAGAGCCAAGCCTTGGTCACTAGCCTAACTTCAGTCACTAATCATTCCTCCTGTAAAGTGGCCTCACTCTCTTCCATTTTTCCCCTCCTCTGCTTCCAGGACAAGAAAAAAACTGGGCACTAAATCAAATCCTTTCATTTGTTTGTGGTGAATTATCATCCTGAGTGGATGGGAGCTTTCTTTTTTTCTGAACTAGTCAAGGATGTCAGACGTAGTCATTGATACAGAGCTGTGCAGGAAATGAGGGTAAAAGGAGTGGATTATGATAAGGTTGTGCAAAGCTAAATAAATCTATTCCAAGCCTCAATGAATAAAGTGTGAAAGATAACTCTAACAACACTAATATGCTGAATACTAGAAAATTTTGACAAACATTCAGATTTGTATTTCAAGTTCCCTGTTGAGGCAGAAATCACAGAGTATGCTGTCTTGTTGAGAGGCATGAGGAATACCTAAGTCTCATTCTAGTTTCTCTAAATTTTACTGTACCTCTGAAAGGAGGAAGTCTAAAATATCAGCAATCAAATGAATATTGAGCTTTTCTAGCAAGGTAGATTTGGTGTTTTCCATGAAGAGACAGCTTGTTTGACTGGAAAACCTCCTGTCTCCAATCTCTTGTCTAGTGTGCTGGTTTCTTGCTGTCAGAAGTGCTGTAGCATTGCTGGCACTTGAGCATCAATCTCGTGCTGTCGCGGAGCTGCTGCCGCTGGCTGTCAGGCCCGCACCTCTCAGTTGCCAGACTTATCTGTCTCCAGCAGGATCAGACAGAAATATGTCTCCTTCACATGATGCTCCAGCCTTAGGCTGCTCCAGCCTCAGGAAGCTTGAGTGCATTAGCTTCAAAGAAACTGTCTGCAACCTCTTCTGACAGCACATTTTACAAAGGACCCTCCAATCTATTCCTCTAGCTGTTTTCTCTGTCTCTAGTATTTACTCTTTGTATTGAATTAATACTTTGCCACTTGTCTCAGGCAGTTCTGTAACAGAAAGTGTTAGACCATTCCTGTTATAGGTTTACCTTAGTTATGTGCTAATATATTTCCAGTGCAAAATGGTCCTGTACTTGGAGCAGAAGGAATACAGAAATGACAGGACAGAGCTTGTTACAGACTGTCCCCAAATTCCCACGATGTCCTGACATGAGCAGTTTTCTTCAAAACAGCTGATATGCTCCATGGCTTTGCTTGGTGGAGAGAATAAGAACCATTGTGAGTGTGTCATCTGAGAAGCTCCTATCACCACCTATTTAGGCCTCACTTCTACTATTGCAATTTTGTATGAAAAGAAACATAACTTCACACGTGGTTATCTTCATGACTCCATGCAGGTGCACCCCGTGGTCCCACTCTTGTTATGTATATACACACAATTAGAACTGCACATATATTACCTCAAATGAACACTTCCATTTTTAGGAAATAGTGTCCCACTGAGCAGCCCTAGTTTGCCTGTAAAATATTAGGCTGTAAATTGTGTTTGTTCTCTCTGGGTTAAGGTGTGTCATTCTGCAAACAGCCTGGTGCTACACATGATAGCATTTAGTGCCTCTGAAAGCTACCTGTCATCAGAGATTGCAGCTTATAAATTGCATATTCTTAATAGAAACATAGTCTGCCTTGTATTTTATGTCACTTGAATTCATACATACCTCAACAACAGTATGTCCCACCCAGGCCATGATAACTAAATACAGCTGCAAAACTTGATATTGCCAAAACACTTGGTATTTAGGTACCAACGAGGTTTCTTTCTTTTCTGATGCACTGGGGAAATGATATCTGCACTTCCCTGTGAGAGTGCTACTGGTCTCATTGCTCTGTGCAGGGCAGGCAGGGATACAGGAAATATGACTCTGAAAGCATCATGAGACCATGATGCCTTGAATTACCAATTTTAGCTGCCTCTGTTTTAACAGTGTAGAAATAATTGCACAAACATGAATGGCTGTAGTGTGCTGTCAACTTCTGCTGTGAATGCTCTGACTGAGGAAAGCAAAGA
The DNA here is from genome assembly GCF_027477595.1 of Haemorhous mexicanus. Lineage (NCBI taxonomy): Eukaryota > Metazoa > Chordata > Aves > Passeriformes > Fringillidae > Haemorhous > Haemorhous mexicanus. The sequence goes on along the minus strand of NC_082349.1, from coordinate 20,154,852 downwards.
AAAAAGTATCCTTCCAAGGGAAATAAATTTAAATTGTAAACCAGCCAAGAACCAAACATAGGCCTCCCTACAAAACTTTTCAACAGAAAATACAGGAAGTTTGAGTGTAGAATCTTGTGTTCCCATGAATGCAGACACACCCCCCCCTTTTATTTCCACTGTCTCTGGAAGAGCTCAGCAGAGCACAAAGGTGTTTGTTACCATAGTCATGGAGAGATAGCTCTGCAATGGACACCTGCCACGTTCTGCATCTGTTCCTCTGCTCTCAGAGTTCCCTGATACTGCATTGGACTTGCTCATGTCTCTACCAAGAGCACAGCCACAAAAAGGAGCCAAGGAGCCTTTTCAGCTTCAAACCTGTTCAGCACAGTTTTGTGGACAAGAAGGAATGATCCTTCTTGGCTTTTTGTTGCTGTTGGGACTTCTTTGAAAAATAGAGACTCAAAGGATTTGGCTTCTCTGAAATGTTTCCCATTATCCATAAAATCTCAATTCACAATAGACATGAAGTTGCAAGAGACCATGTAAGTGTTCCCAAATATGCCATTTAACCAATGCTTTAATTTTTCTTTAAAAAACATATTTTATGGCTAAAAACTTGCTAATCCAATCAAAAATTTGAATATTCTAGAGCTCATATAGAGAGTACCTATTTTGGAAAGCTTTAACTCTTGGAGAAAAATACACAGCGAGTGTGTCCAGGATAGTTTGAGCTGAATTATTACTATGAGGAAAGTTTGTAGGGTTTTGTGTTTTGTCTTGGTTTTGGGGGGTTTGTTTCTTTGTTTTGCTTTGTTGGGGCTTCATTTGTTTTTTTGGGTTTTTTTTTTTTTTTTTTGGAACACAGTGGATTAACAAGGAGCAAGTTTTGCCAGGGATGCATCTGCAAACTTTTCTATTCAAAAAAGGTCTATATTTTTCTGAGATAAACTTTGCAATTCACTCCTGCCCATTCAGCTTCTTCTCAGGCTTTGCAGCTAATATGCAGCAGCTCAGGACATGATTTTGTGAATAACTGCAAGGCTCAGATGGTTTCAGTCATGCTGGGCTTGATTTGAGGGCAGGAAGCTTTGTTGCTGTTCTGTTGTCAGTGCTAAACAGCAAGTCAAAAGGAGGATGTACATGCTAGACTTTAATGCAGAAAGAGTTCAGAATTTGCACAGGGGCAATGGTGTTTGCTAAGTTAAAATGTGTGGTGTTCTGAAAGGTATCAAAGGAATCAAACTGTGGGGTGGGGAGAAGCTGGAAACCCGCTAAGATGGATGGCAAAAAGATGCACATGGTGGGGAAGTGGATTGAGTAAGTCCAATTTAGCTTTTAGAGTACTAATTCAGGACCAGCAGATCTGTTTTAGCAACACTAGAAGGAGCTGCTGTGGCCTGAAGAAGTTTTATGAGCTGTAGATACAGTGTTGGAAGATCTGTGTGAATGGGGGTTTGTCTGCAAAGGGGAGCTTAGCTACTCGATCTCTACAATGCATTTTATATGAAAGTGTAGCTGTCCTTGGGACTTTCACAGTATGGGAACTGGATGCTTAATTACTTATTCTACAGAATGTCACTAATGAGGGGTGTGCCTTTAACTCAAGGTTTTTCACACATAGTAATTAAGCCATTTTCCTACCCATGTGTGTCCTTTATTCTTCAGCTTCTGTGAATAATGTTGTTTTCTCCAGTGCTTGTCTGGAGCTATCTGTGTGCTGGATGGTTTGCCATTTCCAGGGTGCAGATTAGTCAGTCACTAGCTGCAAGCCGGAGATGAGCCTACCTGCTTTCCCATCTGTGGGAACACTAATTAGTTTTCTTTCTGTTTCAGGCACAATTTTTTTCCTGAAACTTTCAGGAACTTAATTATCTCTGAGAAATTTTCTGTCCCCTACCCTGTGTCAATAAATTGGAAAAAATTAAACAGCAGAATTTCCCAGTTATTAAGGTGAAAACAGTGAAACAGGCAGTGCACTCATGTAAGTTTCATTGCTCAAGGAATCGGGACAGAAAAGCTTATTTATATTATGGCAGCACTTCATTGATAGAACTACACTAGTGCTGAGACATCCATTCCAGTCTTGGGAATTTTCTCCTTCTGTCAAGTATGCATTTTGATACTAGAATGGGACAAGGATCAGATTCTTCCATAATCAACAGCAGTGATACAACTGCATGCACTGGCAGGAAAATAGATAGGATGGAGCAGAGACGCTGCCCAGGTGTTCACTCACTCTGACTTCACTGTTTTGTTTTTTTAATATCCTTTCACTTAAAGTTACATCAAGAGGATGGGTGTGAACGGCTTCCTCTTTTACTTAACCTTCACGGAGGCGCAGAGCAGTGAGGTTTGTCTGAAAGTCTGTTCGGTGCTGTTCTGTAAACGAGCTGTTACAATGTTAACTAGACCTTCATTTGTCCTTTTTCATATGTTAACATCCCTAATGTTCTGATTTTGTGACTACAATATAGTTCTCTAGGGAGTGATTTGCCCCAGTTAGACCATCTGAAAACAGTTACTTCATGCTCATTATTGCTCAGTAATTCAGCTATTCCTTCAGTAATTAATACTATTTTAATTAAAGTTTTAGTGTATCTCCCTGTATGTACTTAGGCATAACCTAAAGGTATCCCAAAAATTTTATGTTCCCTGGTTTTTATTGCAACTTTCTCCACTGATTATTAAAACAGTGAAATGGAAGCTGCACAACTGAAGGGCTCATTATTGTTTATTGCACAGGGCAGAGTGTGTGCCTAGGACCACTGAGGCCACATATTTATCTCTCCAAGGAAATCTCTAAACTGCAGTTAACATCAAATTCTGTACATCTGCTGGTATGGGATTTTGGTTGTTGGCATTGGGGTTTTTACCTTTTTCTTTTTTTCTTTTTTTTTTAACTCTGCCAGCACTTTCTCTTATAAAAGTTTGTACAAACACAGAGGAAAACCTTAGAGCAAGGAGTGTGCAGTGCAATAACAGAAACCTTTTTCTCAGCATGAGGTTGAAGCCACTCTTTCAGGTTGTAACTAAACAAGCACTTAACTGTTGAAATATTTGAATAAAGTATATAGCTATGACCAGGCCTTTGTTTTGCACGTCTAAAAGGATAAGAAAAAATATTGCTTTTTGTTTCTGCTTATAAAACTTAGAGAAATACATTATTTCTGACAGCTCCAACATTCTGCTATATGAAATTCACTTCCTTTGAAACATCTTTAAACTATCATCAGGGCTAAAGTTTTCTCCCCTGCACAAAGACATGCTTTCTCATGTGAGGCTGTGGATAGGCATGTCTTCTCAACAGTCCTGCTGCTTCTGGAGCAAGAAAGATGTTGAGCATGTTGTCTTTATTCTGGTAAGGAAACTGTACTTAATAGAAGAGAAGAAAGGCAACATTTGACAGCTATTACACAGTCTTGTCTGTTGCTGCTGCTGTAGGATAATGTCAGAAAGCACTTGGATTGTTGCTACATCATTGAGCTTCAGAAAGTAATTCTGCTCTAAAACCATTTCTGCTGTTTAGATGGAAATAGCAAAGTTTTGCATTAGGGAAAAACTTTCAAAGGTTTTTTTTTTTTGTGTGTGGTGTTTTTTGTGGTTTTTTTAACTTTTCCTCAACCCTAAAAATCTCTCAGTATCAAGCTTGAATCTGAAATTCAAGATGGGTTCTTCCTGGCACATATTTCATCAACAATGAAATTTCTGTAATCAGAGATTGAAAGTAAAAGTGTAAAGACCCACAGCAGTTCTAAATACAGTGTCTTTGGGGAAAATAAAGGATAACTGGGGTTGAAGGTTTGAACCAGCTGCTTTCTGGAGCCAAGGGAGCTATAGGGTTTGCTGATGCTTCTGTGCTTTGATGGTTTTGTTGTTTCATTCCCTGTTCAAGACTGAAAGTATTTATCTGATAGAGATGCTATTCTTTCATTTCCTTAGCTCCTAAAGGAAAAATTACAATCCTGGGACATGTCCCTTGCCCTCTGCTTCCCTCTGGCTAGGCATCTCTGGCAAGATTTCTCACCTCTTCCATCCATCTAAAACTCAAATTTTTGCTCATAAGACATAAACCCTAGAGAAGAGGAGCAGCTAAAGGCACAGGAGGAGCTGAGGGGGTGGCTGAGCTGCCTGTCCTTGCCTCTGAAACACCACATTACCAAGCTCTTTCTCTAGCAGCTCTTGCTTTGCCAAAACAAAACACCACATTACCAAGCTCTTTCTCTAGCAGCTGTTGCTTTGTCTGGATGTGTCCTCTGTTCATCCCTTCCTCAAAGCCGGCTGCTCCCGCCGCATCCCCGGGCTGCTCCCGCCGCATCCCCGGGCAGCTCCTGCTGCTGAGCAGGCTGGCTGAGCCCCTGGCAGGGCTGAGCTCTGCCCAGGCCTTGCAAGGCTCTCAGGCAGGGCACCTGTCCTTGCCCAAGGGCTCCAGGCAGCTGTGTGCAAGGCTGTCTCTCCCACTGTTGCTCCTGCAGCTGGAGCTCCAGCCTGGCCCATCTCTGCTCCCACCAGGAGCAGTCAGTCCTGCTCCTGCTCCTTTCCCTCTCTCCTCTGTCTGGTGATGCTCTGACAGCACGGGTGAGTGTGGGCTCCTTTGCAAGGAGAGCCAAGGGTTACCATTTGTGGCTTACACCTGAAGATCAGATTGTCTGAAGAACAGAAGGTTGGTTTAGACCAGTCATGGGAATGTCCAGGAATGGGGACAGTTAAGGGAGGATGCCCATGATAGAAAAGCTGTGGGAAAAGAAGGATCCTGGGGAGGAAGAACCAGCTGGAGAGAAACACCTCTGCCAGCAGGCGCTGTACAACTCTTTTGAGTTATGTCTCACCCAGGGTCCTTCAAACACCTTTGCCTTCCACAAATTCTTTTAACTCATTTCTTTGCTTGAGAATCCATCTGAGCACAGACCTTTCTCTCATCTCCCATTCAAAGCTTACTCCTACAGGGCAGAAAGTTTTGATATGACTTTGCTGACCAGTGTTGTAGTACCCTGAAACACACCATGCCCAGGTGGCAGTCACTGCTGGCAGTGCTAGTCATAATTTTTTAGTTGTTGATCCAAGTGAAATGAGGAGTGATTTTACTGTGCTGGCAAGAAAGAAATTTTGCATTGCCCCAGCTATAGCAGTTTTTAGAATTACAGCCCAGAAATAAGTTTTCTTGTTTAAGCCTGCATGCATAGTGCCAGCCAGTTGAGGATCAGGAGTATCAAGATATAAGGATGTACTAGTGAGCTGTCTTGGTGAGAAACAAGTGGGAAGTGCAAGGCTGGCCATTCTCCCTGCCAGGATATCCAAGGTCCCTGCCTTGCCTGCACAGGATGCTTTGCAAGCATGAACAGATATGAATGCAGCTTGCAGCTCCTGACAGTCGTAGCCTGCCTGGTTGTCCCCTGTCTCCTGTGTTGGGTGTAGGTCCCTGACAGTTTCTTTTGAATCCAGTTTGTCTCCTGCTCCTGACTTGGTTGGATGCTGCTGTTTCTCCAGCATCCCTATCACTTGTACATTAAATGCTATGCTGCATTTCTTCTTACTCCTGCTCAGCCAAGAGAAGAAACATGAGTGTTGAAGGGGAGGTCTGCACTGGGAGATGACCTTGGGGCTCATTGTTTTGTAGCAGCAGAACAGATCACATTTGTTATGTGCTACTGAAGTATGAGAACCGTAGGCGATGCACAGGCCATGTCCCACTTAGGGCTGTTGTGAGCAGTACAAGCTCATGTTCCTGTAGGAGCAGTGAAAACATCCAGATAACCCTAAGAGATCTCTCAGAATTTCCCTCTTTTCAAAGTTTCAGTTGCCTTTTAGCCCACTCTGTTTATTGCTTAAAATGCCTTGACTCATATTTGAGAGGGATGCTCTGTGCTTGGTGTGAACGACCAAATGGCCCTCCAGCTGATTCTGCACTGCTGCCAGGGCAGGGAGGGAAAGATTCCTTCATGAACTTGCAGAAGTCCTATTTAGAAACCTTTTAGTTTTTCTTGTTAGAAGTAAGGTGGAGTCACCATCCCTGGAGGTATTTAAGAAAAGACTGGACATGGCACTTCGCTCCACGGTCTGGGTGACGTGCTGGTCTGGTCAAACTTTGTACCTGATGATCTCAGAGGCCTTTTCCAACCTGGCAGGTGCTGTGATATCACATCCCAAGTGTTATCAGGATGAGTCATCTTTTAGAAATCAGTTACAGATTTTGACACCCCCTGAACATTCTCCTCAGGTCAGCTAAGTCCTGCAGTTCCCATCAGCTTGCCTTTTTGCCAAGATTTCAGTCTCTGTAGAAGTTGCTTAATGGTTTCCTCACTTATTTTATGAGAACTGCTTCTCTCCAGGTGCTTGAGCAGCGACCCTTTGGCTCTTTGGCTGAGGTCAGTGTACCACTGGGGCTCTGGTTAGTGCAGTGGCAAAGCAGGCTGCATGTAACCAGGTGGGAAGGAAGGTGGGGGGTGATACTGATTTGATGCATTTCTTGTTGACACTGATTCCCTGGGTACTCTGAAATAGTTTCTCGTCTATAACACTGTTGATATCATTGACAAACATCCTGATGTGTCTTGCTCTGAGGGAACTTTTAGTAGCTATACATTATGTACACGTGTACATGCCTCTGCATAGAAATATAGGTACTGAATTTATGGCATGAGCCATTACAGCTTTTCTTTTAAGTGCTCACAAACGGGACTATGAAAATTTAAAAGCAGCACCAGTGAAGCTGTTGATTGACAAATATAGAATTACTCCATCTACATCTAACCATCTTGATCCATACTAACAAGACCAAGATGAAAGGTTAGTTTCTGCTCTTCTCGTAAATAGCCTTGCAAATGTCTTTTTAAAATTCTGTCATGCTGAATTACATGGCTCTTATCATTTGCAGATCTTTTTTGAAAGTAGCCCCAGGTTACATGCATATTGGATTACCATGCATCAAAGAGACTGAAATAGGTGTGCTATGAAGATAAGGACTTTTTTGTATTCTACTTGCAAAAAAAAAATTGTATTAAAAAGACCCTTTAGAGAAAACAAAAAAGGGCTCAGAGGAACCAAACTGAAAGAAGCAGCTCATAGAAAACTGCAGAATGGCTGGCAGATTCCTGACAATATTCACTGGTACTTTGTTTCCAGCTTTAATGTGTGTTTTATATTCTCATGAGGAAGCATAAAGTTGGCATTAATATGTGAGAACAGAAACTGCTCACACATTATTGACTCACAGTCTTTCAGAATTATAAAGAAAATCAGTCACTTTCTGATGGTAATTTTCTTAGGCACTCCTCACTGACAACAAGAATCAACAAGAATTTTTAGGTAACCAAATTTGAAGTAGCAATATGTGAAATTATTTAGGAATTTTAGAGGAAGAATTTCTTTTTTTTATCTTGAGGTATGGAAATTTGAAAGTTTCATCTGATCCTATTATCTATTAGCAATAGAAAGTCCACAAAATGAAATGGTGAAGAAATTATAAGTTGCTATTCATAAAAGCATTTCAAAGAGCTGCCTGTACACAGAAGGACCAAAACCAATTAGATCATTGAAAATGCAATTAAAATGAGAAAGAACAGTAAGTTCTCAAGGGGAATGCATTTTGAAAAATGTCATATACATGTGCCTGCCTCTTACTTGTGTAGATTGATGGAAAATCCAAGCTCTGAGAAAGGCTCTTGCACTTCAAGTCAATAATGGTTGTCTTGACAACTGGCAGATACCTGGGGTTAATTTGGGGAGCCTTGGAGGAGCAGTGTTTGGTGGAAAGATCTGGGGTATTGAGTGACTCAACTTGCAAGGTACAAGCATGAAACTCTGTGAGCTGTATCCAGCATGAGCCAAAAGAGGTTTTCTGCAATTCATTTTGTTCTCTAGACAATCTAAACCAGGGCTGGTTTTGGGGGGCTTTTGGGGATTTTTCTGACTTACACCATCTGATCTTACTGAGACTGAGCTGATTAATAGTTGTTTTTAAAACACAAGTGCCTCCAGATGATTTGAAGGATTTTCTTTAGAACATTATGAGAACCAAGTGTGTTAGTCTATTTTGCCACTGTCATCAGCTACTAAAACAAAGAAAGCAGTATTAGAAGGAAGTAGAATAAAGCCAAGGCACTGGAAAGGGAGGGGGGATGGAGCTGTGGGGGTGGAGTTCATTTGGGTTCAACTGCTTATGTTATTCACCACATTTTGGGGGAAAATAAAGGTATATTTAGATTTAATATCAAAAAAGAAGGAGAGGGGGGAGCTGTACACTCTGGTGTCCTGTCCAAGAGTACCTGGAGTGGGAGAGGAGGAACTGTCCCCATCCTCCTGGTAAGGGTCACAGGGGAAGGAAGGGCTCCTAGCCCAGTTCCTCCTGGTAAAACATGTTTGGTGGAGAGAGGAAGGTGTTCTCCACCTGTTTGTGCACCAAACCAGGGTGGTCTGGGAGCTTTATGGCCTCTGCCCTGTGCCAGCCCTGGCTCCACAAGAGTGTGCTGGCTGCTCCTTTCCCCCCAGCCCAGGGTCTCTGCCTCTGGTGGGGAGCTTTGCTGTTGGATGTGCCCATGGTTTGTGCTATGCTGCTTCCTGTAGGTGTTTCTGAGCACATCCTCAAGCTCAATATGTAATTAAAACATTCAGATTGCACTTCAAGGCCAAGCCCCTAATTGTGCTAGCAGTGATTAATCTCTATGAATTCCCAGTACCAATCAATCAATTCTCTGAAATCAATGGATTTGGTGAAGATTAACATATTGACTAATCAGCTTTTCTAAAGTACCACAGAATTTCAGAAATGGTCTTTGCCACCCACATGTCTGACCCTATGTTATAACTCAGCAAAGGCAAAACATAACATTTGACTTTTTCTTTAGCCTACCATTATCATCTCAGCCTGCAGCTGGCACCTCTGGGCCCATCTCTCAGGGACTGTGTTCAGGCCAGCTGGCTCTCTGAAATGATTTCTGACAAATCTACCCTTTCCTGGAGAAGTGGCTGCCTGTGGGTAAAACTGGTGCTAGGCTTTGTGCTGTTCTGCTGCTTTGGATGGGGCCACTCTCAGAGGAATTTACAGAGGAACACTTATTTGTCAGGTGGATTGAACATTCTCCATTAATTACTTTGTACTCACAAACCAACAGTTAATACAACTCTTACACAGAAAACATTTCAATATTTTTGCATATAAAAATTTCTTTCCACCTCACCCCCTGCAGTATTCACAAGATAGTAATTTAAAAATTGTTATCTAGCAGATCATTTTGAAATCCTGATCTCCTAATCACTTTTGCCTCCTTACTAGATGTGGTAAATTAACCTTTGCAACAACATTTGACATTAAATTTGGCACCATTTTTGTTAAATAAAACAGTATTAATTTGGTTAGGAGAATGAAGCATTCTAAAATTCTCAAAAAAAATCTTCACATTGATGTTTTGGGCAAAAAGAAATCTCAGGCAATGTGGGTGATCCTTCATGCAAGGAAGTGCATGAAGATGTGAATGTACTGCTATTGTTAGGTTTCATATGAATACAATTCAGTGTTTTACACGTGTAAATGAATGTCATGAATGTTTTCCATTAGGAGCAGATAATTATAAAAAGAAGAGCAGGTGTTGTGGCTGTGCCTAATGCCTAAAGAGTTCCAGGTTTGGCAGTGAAAGGGAGAACCTTTGGCTCATTGCTGAGGGTAGAGCTCTGCTATGATAAATGATTACAAGCACACTGAAATTCACATTGCTTAAGGCATCTGTGGTTCAGCAGCATTTTTTTAGAGCAGCATAGCAAGGGATTAAAGTAAAAGAAAGGAATTTTTATCATATGATAATAACTCTTTAGGCTTTAATGCTTATTCCATTCAGGAAAAACATTGAGGCTGATTTTTCATCTTCACTTTTCTCAGATGACTTTTGTCTTTATGTGACTGAATTGCATATTCTCCTGAATAAATTCTGAATGGCTGGTTAGCAGGAAAATAAGGCAAACCTGAGCATTTTATAACCTTATATTAAGGACAAATTGCTAGGATTTTTTGTGAATGCTATTTGGAGTAGCTTTTAGTAAAACCAATCGCACCGTGCAAGTGTGAAAACTTTGATTAAGAATTAATCTCTTGGAGTTCAGATGGCATTAAGTTATAACTTATTACTGAAGAAACTGGCTCAATCTAATCTTCAGGATGATGATGATGATTTCTTCACAACCAAGAAGAAAATCTCAGTAGGTAATTAATTAATGGCTGATTTTGAGCTTCTCTGATTGGAAGACCAGGGTTAAAAGGTGTTTTGGAACAAAGAAAACTGCAGAACAAAATGTAGGTTTTTCTCATTTAGATTTGTCAATTATAAAATGGATTTTGAAAAAGTCAACAACAACATTAGAAGTGGAATGTCTGTAGAGGTACAAGTAGGTTCAAGATTTTTGATTAGCAAACATAAATCATCAGCTGCCTTTCCAATTTCAAATGAATGTTACAATTACTGAACTAGAAATCCAACTATTTTTTTATATTTTGTTTAATTTAAAGCTGTAATTCTGACAATGAACAGAAACTGTAGACTGACATCTTATCTGTGGTATGGTTAAGGAGAAATGAAGGGCTTCAGGGTAGCATTCAATAATGAGTAACACCCAGGTTCTTCAGTGTGCTGGAGACTACTCCATGTTGGCTGCAGAACACAGACAGTCTGCTAGAAAATATGTTTGGTTTCTTAGTCCTTTTGTGACCAGCCTTGAAATGCCAGCATAGTTTTATGTTATAAAATGATAGTGTAGTCACTGACTTCACATGAAAGGTATTAAATTTTAAGGCCCAGAACTGCTGGAACATTTGACACTTAAGTAAGACTAGATCTGATGTCTGCTGAGGATAACAATTGTGTCTGTCATGGCTTCAGTGGGCATCAGATCAGCCACACTTTTCAGCCTTCCCTTATTATTTAATTAGTGGAGTATTTTAAAACCTTTCTAGGTATTGATTAAATTCTTAACTGAGATTAAACAGGGGTCATAAGCTTTCATTTTTTTTTTTCCTGGTTTTCTGGGGGTTTTGCAGGTTTGTTTGTTTTTGCTGGGATTTGTTTTTATCTGCGTGTTTGGTTTGGTTTTTTTTAAGGAACAAAGTGTTACTGAGGTCTAAGATGGAATTTTAAAATCAAGTGAGCAGCAGCTGCCATAGTGTTAGCTGGAATAATATGGGCAACAGGAGCAGAAAAGCAGACTGGCAAAAGTAGCAGCTGCAGAGGAAAAAGGCTTGACAAGAGGCAAACTGTTCATGTCACTGGAAAATAAGAGAAAATAAACAAGAGCAGTCAGAGAGAGAGTCATAAATGTCAAATCATCATGATTTCACCAGGAAAAGACTTTTTTTTTTTCCAGTGACAACATATCACTTAGTGATGTATCTCAGATGTCCCAGGTTTTGGCTATATTGTGAACATAACGTAGCAGAAAATTATTTCAACCTCAGACAATAAATTGTCCAAAAGAAAAACTGTTTCCCCAAGATGTTAACAAGCACTCCAGGAAAATGTAGCACATGGAGGGGATGAATGTAAATATTAAAACCTGGAAGGCTGAGCCAGCCCACTGACATCGTTGAAGGCCCACTTGGGTGATGAGCTTTCCTGTGTGCTGAGTTATGAACAGGCAAACCACACCCCTGGTGTGTGCTGTTCATGAAGCAGCAGCACAGGGCAGCTGGGGGACTCCTCTTTTCAGGGGCTTTTTGACTTTGCCTGAACACCAAGCCACTGATGTGGAGCCTTTCTCCAAGGGATTATTTTTGCTTTCAAATTTCACTTTCAAGTTCAACATTACAACTGATATCTGATGCACTGGAGTAATGAAATAAAGCAATGGAGAGAAATCCTAGACTTGATTTACAGAGTTGCTGAGGTTTCACTCAGACCTGATGAACTGAGGAAGACAGAAATGAGACACTGGTCCACATGGTCCAGACTGGTCTCACACCTTTAAGCAATTTTTCAGAATCTTATCACTGGTTAGAAAAGCTACACAGATATTGTTCTGACAAATAAGGCTTGGTACAGGACCTCATACTGTGTTGCAGAATGCCAGTGTCTTTCTGTTCAGCCTCAACCCAGTTCTAAGCAAAATGCTGCCAATCCCTATGAAAGCCTATTCCTACATGGAAACAACTACTTCTTTTATTCTCATAGGTGCTTTCAAGTTCTAATGTGCTTTGGATGAACATAAACCTCCTTTTCTTTATGGTTTAGATTGGGTCTGTGGTGAAAAATTAATTCATTTCCTTATTGGTTGAAGCATCCAAGGAATCCTTCATTTCCTCCCTCCCACGTGCTCCCGAGGGCTGCTGGGGTGTGGGAATGTCTGGCACAGAGGACTGGACATGGCTTTCCCTCCAGCAGTTGAGTTGGGCTGATAGCCTCTCCCTAGGGAGTGGAATGTGATATTTTAAACATTCCAGAGGTGACAGGAATTGGTCTGGGTGTTGCAATTACATACAGCTCAAACTAACCAAATAAGCATTCAGGGCTTTTTTTTTTTTTTCACAGCTTTTGAGAGAAAACAGTTGTGTGCAAATGAAATCTATTGACAACATGATTTGTTAGGCCTGAGAAGCAACAAATGAGCTATAATACTCCAAGTGCAAACCTAGGCACTTAAGTCAAAACAAAAATTTCAGCAATAAGCCAGGAATTCTTCAGCTGAGAAGGCCAGAGGAACAGAAGGCCCTTGGAGCATTAATTAATTGGAGATTGGCTAGGGGCCAGCTGAAGCTGCAACTGTGAAAAACACAGATGTATCAGCTGAACTTCTTTCAGCTGAGGTAAAGCCAAATCTCCTCTAGAATACCAGACATTCAAATAGTTAAGCATATTTGAAAGATATGGAACAGGTGCAACAAAGTTTTGGGACTGATGTAAATGAGGGTCTGGAGAGTCCCTGCTGGACTGCAGAAAGGAAAGGAGGAAAATAAAATTATTTTTTGGATTACAAATCTGCTTGTGAGGATTTCCTCAAGCAACAGCACAGTACTTTGACAGACTCACAGAATGAGCTAGGTTGGAAAGACCTTTTGAGATGATCAGGTCCAGCCTATGACCCACCACTTCCTCATCAAGTAAACCATGGCACTGGGTGCCACGTCCACTCTTGTTTTGAGCACGTCCAGGGATGGAGACTCCACCACCTCCCTGGGCAGAGGATTCCATTGCCCAAGCATGCTTTCAGGGAGGAGGTTTTTTCTAATGTCTTCCTTAGCAACAGGAACTGTTAGGTGGGATTATAGTGGGGAAATTGCTTTCAGCTCCTTCTACTACTTGAGCTAGGGTTGAGGGGTTGTATCTTCTCCCATCATGTGAATTCCTTCAGCCAGGAGAGAAGAGTTCTGGCTCCATGTTAATAATATCTGTGCAGTATCTGCCTTGCAATAGATTTTTGAGATCCTTGTGGGGGTGTTACATAGACAAGGGCTGAGCATAGATCAGTGATCAAACCAGAAGAATAAAAAGGCAGAGAAGAAACAACTTCAGAAAACAAACCAAAAAAAACTTATCCAAAACCACCCAAAGCCCAAAACAGTGTTAGTGCACTGATCAGTGTATATTTGTACATAGATAACTATTTTAAGTTATGTATATGCTCAATGCTAAATGCTGTCTGAAAATCTGAATTTCCTGAGCCTCCAATCCAATAAACATATGAGGGATGTCATGATATGCTCTAGCAGGAGTTTGCACTGAACAATATTCAAGTCTTGTGAGTCATGTAGACATAAAGTACTGGAAATTAAAAGTTTGTAGCACATGTACAAACAACATTTGATTTTTTCTGTGATATGAAAAACCCTTAATCTTTCCCATAAGCAGCGCAGGAAGTGCCCTGTGACAGGCACACTTCAGTTTTCTAACAATATTCCTGTAAGGTTCATGCAAAGTGGTAATTTCAAGCAGCTCCAAGTCCCAGATTAAGTGATGTCTGGTAATTAACTCCCATCTTTGTTGGACTATTTTTGGATATATTTTTCAGAATGAGTCAAAAAGCTAGAAATGCTCTCTTCCCTGGCTGTGTTCAGTAAGGTATCTAAACTGTTGATGTTAGTGCTTCAGTAGAGCAGAATAGCTAATTGATTTGCTGAGCTATTAAAATGCATGGATTATGCACTACAGTAGGGATAAAGATTTGCAAAGTATAGATCAAAAAAAACCTGTTGCCTTCAGAACCAACTACAGAGTATAATGCATAGAAATAGTCTTCAGTGGAGCCAAGAATATCAAAGATGTTGAAAGTACAGGTTTCTATAAAGTCCTTGGGACAGGGACCTTTTCCCCTCCACCCTTTCCTTGCATTCTTTGAACAACCAAGTTCTGAAATTTAATTTTTAGATCAGTGGAAATCTATTAGAGATGTTAAACTGTGTAACACATTTAATCAGGTAACTTTTGCAACCCTATTGCCAGTTGCCCTATACCAGATGCTGTATTTTCTCTTTGAGTGAGAAGCAGAAGATGTCCATGTTGGATGACAGGCACAATGAGAGTTTCAGAGTTCAGAAGTCCCAACAGTCCTATAGCAATATTTGCTACATTCAAGTGCCTTGAACTTTAACACTCAAGTTGATTATGGAAAACAGTGATATTACCAGGTATTTTTTTTCTTTGGGGGGTATATCCACATGAGATGATGGTGACAGAGATTTTATATCATTTGCTACTATGTGAAAAGCTCTAAGCAGGTATTGTTAGCCTTTGTTGTTAACCTACTGTTGGACCTTTTCAGGAGAGGAATGTTAGAGTTAGGAATATTAGAACTACATATTCCTGTTTTCAGGGGAGAATAATGTTTTTCAGTAGTTTGGAAGCCTTATTTTAATGTAGTTTTGGAGGCACCCCACACTAGAGACAGAAAGTTGTATTTCTTCCACCTCCCCAAGGGTGAGGTCAGCTGGAGGGGCTTCAACTCAAGCACATCCCCCCCCAAATAAGGATGGAGGTGTTGCAAATGCTTTCAACCCTCAGCTATTTCATCAAGCCTAAATAAAACTTAGGTTTTGTCCCCTCCATGACTAATTGCTTGCAGTCTGAATAAGACCTGAAAGTACTGGCATGCAGAAGGATGTGATGGTAATACAGTGGTGCTTCCTCCTTTGCTTTGGGGTGGGAGGTGGGTGTGTTTCTGCTTCTTCAAGGGTTTTGAATTTTTTTGGTTTATTTTTGAAATGTGTAGTAAAATTCCCACTAGGTGACCTATGTTGTGACTCACTGGTTCTGTTAGAAAATCTTTTCTAAAGAAATATTTTCTGCCACATGAGAACAGCCCAAGTCTCCCTACTGTACAGATCATCTTGCATTTCACATAAGGAAGGTGCTGTGCCTAGGTAGTTGCTGTGAAACAAATGTCTCACTTCCCTACAAGTGTCCTTCCATGGGGAAGCCCAAAAATGGATGGTTTTTGTTTTCCTGTAAAATAAATTTTACCTGCCTGTCCATCAAGTATCTGATTTTATCAATTTCTTTGTTTTATATAGTGCAAAACAGTGGCTTTTATCTATAAACCCATGTGCTCTGGGGATTCAGGTTGTTTTGATGTCTCTTATTCTCTGTTTCCCTGTTTTTTAGAGAGCTTTTGTTTTATTTATGTGTATGCACTTGGAGGCACTCTTGAAGTAGCATATCACAGATAAAACCATAAGCATTTTACAGATTGATGTATTAAAACACAGTAAGTGTGTGCAAATCTAAGCTTGCTGCTTATTTTCATAATCAATCTTGTTTTCTCCACTGACCCTCATTTTCTCTCAGTAATGTGTCAAGAAGGGACAGCAGCTTTCTAAACCATATGATTACTGACATGAATTACTGTCAGAATTACTAGCTATAAAAGAAATACTTATATAACTGATTGTAAAATGCTCAGTAATGCTGAGTATTGCCTCGTTCTCTTGTTTGCATTGTTTTCTTTATTACCACAATATCTTTCCATTATTAGCATTCTTTATATACACTCTATTTTTATGCTGTTTTTAGCTAAATTAGAATATTTTTATAAAGCCCAAATTATTCTGAGATTATAGTCTCTGTCAATGATGACTTTTTATTTCTTCTTTTGTCTTTTCCATGATCTTTTTGAACAGCACAATTGAAATTACCCACTCTAATTTTGATACAATAAATCATGAGGTTTCAAATTACCTAAGGTCAAAACCCTTTTTCCAGGAGGACTTGCATACTAAATGTATCAAGAAACACGTTGTAACTCTTAAAAGGCAAAGTGATGAATAAGTTATCAAAGGAAGTTTTAACAGAAGTGGAAGTAATATATATCCCAAAGGAAGCTATTATGAGCCCATTAATATCACAAGCCAAAGTTTTACTTACTGAATATAATCTAAATTGTATTGAACTCCCCAACCATCAAGGGAAGTAGTTTCTGTGGTCTTGTGGTTGATTCATTCCTTTGATTTCTTCAAATATCTTTCTTCCTCCCCTCTTTGTTTACATGAACAGTTCAAATTCAATTAAATAAACCACAGTGATTTGGAAAGTCGTTGTTCAGAACAGGGTGATGCTCCAATTGAATTTGATGCTTGTGAATAAGGGAGAAAATTTCCTTGGTTATCCAAACGTGATAGCTCCACACCTGAGGGTCCTGGGGCTTGGGCCCTGCAGGGCTCTGTGTGCAGTGTTCTTTCAGACCCTCTGGGCACAGCAGGGTTTGGATGTACCTGCACAAAAGGCTGGCAGCAGCATGGCCTGCTGAAGCAGCTGCTGCCCAGCTTTGCTGCAGTTGCTGTTCCCAAGCTGAAGGTGTGCTTGGGCAGCCTGGGAAAAGCACCCCAGAGACCTCGGCGACACGGGAGCAGGACAGGGTGGTTGAAGGGAGATTTCTCTGTGGTGCACACCACCTGTACCTGCTGGGTGCTGTGGGTGTCTGCAGGGAGCAGAGGAAGCCTGGCTGGTGTGTGCAGGGGCTGCTGTGGCTCTGTGTGTCCCAGGGCAGTGCTGTCCCTGTTTGGGGAACCAGCGGTGACAATGGGGCTGTGCTCAGGAGCATCCCTCTCTGCACAGCCCCCAGCTCAAGGGCTGCACCTGCAGCACCTCCAGAGCCTCTGCTAGGGCAAGGCTGCTCTTAGCCCTGCAAGCCAGGGTTGCCTGGCTGAGGGTGGTTGTGCTGGGTGGCCCAGCTCGCCCCAGCCCCTTCCCAGGTGTGCTGCACCATCCATCACCCCGTGGTCAGCAGTGCAGCTTCACCACCAGCCCTGTGCTGACACTTCTGTGTCACTCCACAGCCTCTCCTGGCTGATGGTGGCTGTGCTCTGATGTACTGCCCTGGCAGCTAGATGATGCCACAGCACACCAATGACTCTGTTGCTGCTCTTCCCTTTCCCTTCCCCTGCCTTCCCACAGGCACCCAGCTGTTTTCTCAGGATCTGCCTCATGTGAGCACAGCCCTGCTACAGGTGGGTTTATGGCACACAGCCTTTCTTTCTCATCCTTTTTGGTGGAGAGGTTAGCTCATCCTCCAGTCTTAAAGGCATTCCCAGAATAGATCTTGTGCTGCAGATAACTACTAGCAGCACGGAGTTCACCTCGAAATAGCTGACTGTCTGTTCTCACCAAACCACAAAAAGACATGCTGTTTAAGGACAAGATTTCTTTCTGTTTGGGAGAGAGAGATGTAGCTCTGGTGTATTTAAGGAAAATGTTGAGGTCAAAGAAAAAGAGGTTTGTCTTTGGACTGAGCTGTCTCCAGGAGGCAGTAGAACAGGGGCAGGACTGCATGTCTGCACTTCCCTCTGCCCTCTGCCAGGGGGTTGAAAGTTCTGGCACGTTGCACAAATTTGCTTCTAAAGCAGGTTTCCAGTAGTCTTTTCACACAGGATTTTTTGTAAAAGAAAATGTTAGGTAACTTAAGCATGCTAAAATTCCTCGTGGCACGTGAATGCCTTCTTTCCATTATTTCTTATTTCTATACTGCTTGTTTGTGCATCTTTGATGTGCAAAGCACACCAACTACTGAAGGTTTCCAGTCCCTGCCTCCTCCTTGCTGGGAGCTGCGTCAGAGAATGGGCTCACTGAGGGAATGTCTCACAGTTCAGCAGTCCCCATCTGATCAGTACCAAATATCCTTCACTCACAGCTTGTCTTTTATATAAAAAGGATGAGCATGGACTAAATATGAAGCAAAGAAATTTGAACCTTTATGCTTTGCTCAGGCCGACTCCAAGCACCGAGAAGGTATCTTGGGGTAGTAGATAATGACCACTAAATTGTGTTATTGCTTAGCAGGGAAGCAAGTTTATGCCATTTCTCCCCATGAGAGAAGGTTTGAAGTTACTTGTTTTGTTCATCATACAGAGCCAAATATAGACCATATATTTTATGTTGCTAGTTTTTAAACCAACTCCATCTGAAATATTTATAAGTCCCTAAATTACATTTTGGTTGGCCATTAGCACCAGTTCCCCTTTCCTGCTCACCAAATTAAAACATTATCCTAAGATACATAAGAAAAAAAAAATCAATTTAATATGATGAACTCTGAGATAATCCCACCTCTACAATGGGAAGAGTAAAGCTGAGCACTGAGACGGTTTTGTAACAGTTTTGTAACTCAGTCAAAAGCTTTTGAAGGCTTCTACTTTCTTATTTATTAGTTCTGTTATGGCTTTTTAGATGGTGCATTCCACAATGGATTGTACGGTACATACCAAACAGCCAAGCATCCCTCGTAGGTGCTTATTATGTATGCTCTTCACATTTTCTGGCAGCTTCAGTTCTATGACTCATTTTATCATGAGCTTCCACTTTGATGGCCTTTAAACTATCTATCCATGGCTGTTAAAATGACTGCAGAGTTTGAAATTCTTTCCTGGCACGACTTAATTCTATAACCCAATTAAATCAGATGGTGTGAGCTGTTTCTCGAGCATTTTTGCTTGTATTGCTTACTGCTCTGCCATCAGCTTTTCAAATCCTAGAGCCTGAGGATCACTAAAGTTTCTGTTTCCTTTGTTATTATGGAATGCAGCTGAAGCCACTTTGTTATGAGTGTTTTTGATAAGCACTAAATGGTTAATAGACTTAAAATAGAATTGTTAATTTGTTCGTGAAAAACATTGAATGTATTTTGGAATATGCATCAGATTCCTATGAGCATGGCTGGATTAGATTAACATCCCCTGCAGGGTCAGATATGGGCTCTGAAATGCCTGTTTATATTTGCTGTTGCTTTTCCAGAGAGAATCCTGAGCATAACTCTTGCTTGCTGTGTGTCCCTGCAGAATCAGAGCGTACAGGGTGACATTATTCCGTGTTGTTATGGTAGAAGATGGCATACCTCTCTCTATTTACATTAAAATGGTCTTGCTAAGCAGAGTGACCACCTCCCTGATTCCATTTCTGCTTTGGTTCCTACGTGGGAATCTGCTCCCACCTGGCTGGTCTGCCCACGTGTGCTGGTTCTGCATTCCAGCTGCAGATCTCCTGCCATGGGATCCCGGGGAGGCAGAGGAGATGAAGTTATTTAGTTTATTAGTTAGACTTAGGCAAATGTGAAAGCAGGTCATCTTTTGCCATTCCCTTCACAGCAGGGAGCAACATCTGTGCCTCCCTCACGTTCAGCCACTTCATCTCCTGTCTGCCCTAAGTGCCTCCAAGCTGACTGGTGTTCTGAAGGGCTTCTGAGCCACAGATTTGATTTATTCAGTCTTTGATCTAGACATTAGGAGAAATAACTTGGACATAATTTTGAGAATTGTTCTTCATATGTTTTGGTAACCTCAAACAATGTGTATTTCAGTACTAAGAGAAATTGCAAATGTATTTAATGGTTCTCAGAAGACATCAACCCAAGATTGGCATTAACTGCTTTTTTTTTACCTTCAAGAAGTGGGTACTGACATCAAGTTTACTTATACCAGCTGAAAAGAGGAGCTTGTGTCAGGCCAGAGTATCATTATCAATAATCCCAGGCTCTCATACATTTAATTGGAGCACAGCTTTTTGTTGTTCAGTCATTAGTGCTAAGGAAAATAAGTGGTGGAATACTTGTCTTCCTTGGTTGTGCTTGAGTGTCATCCCAGATTATAGAACTTTAAACTCTTCAGGAGTTATGGTGTATTTCTCTGTTCAGCCATCAGGAACAGTGGAGTTTTTAATTGACAATATTGGACAGAATCACAGTGCTGAAGAGAGATTTGAGGGATGTCACCCTTCACTAGTATTTTCTATTAGCTCAGTTTCTAATGTGTAGCACTTATTTGAAGAGCTACTGATGAAATGCAAGTGCAGAGGGCAGATTGTCACCTTATTCTCCTGCTGAGCTCATGACATTCAGAGGAATCAGGATGTGTTTGTATCTTTATGCATCCAGACTTGAATTTATATAAGTTAAACCATTTAGCAGTCAACTCACTTTATGTGACAAACAAAACTTTTCTGAAATGAAAACTGCCTTAGGCTAAAAGCTTTTTGTTTTCTTTTGGTAAAATGAAGTTAAAATTATTTATGATCAAGACTCTATAAAAGGTGACTTAAGAACAGGAACAAAACATTTGGAACAATAGAGGATGTACCTGTGGTTTAAAATGCAAAGTATATTTTATAATGAAAACCAGAGAAGCCTGGAGGAGGTAAAATAGTGGTTATTTAAAAATGATCACATAATCTTATTTTGAAACCTCTGTATGCTTAGGATTTTCAGATAGAAAGGGTTTGTGGAGTTTTTCATTAACAAAAAAGGAATTTGTATGTATCCTGGCAGTTAGCATTAATCAGGGACACCCAAATAATTCTCCTTTTGTATTGAGAGAATCTCATGGAGTATAAACAAACCAAAGACATTTTTATGCAAGTGGAAATGCAAAAATATCTTTTTACAGACCTGAACATTTAAAGTGAGGATGCTGCATTAGGTGTTTATGGTGCATAGCCAATAGTGGAATTTAAGGTACAGTTTTCTTGTGATCCAAAAAGCTGGTGATATATGGCAGTTCTTCTTTCTGTTATTCCAGTTGCAAGTAAATATAATATTATAAATGCAAGAAATAAATACTAGTCATTTGCAAAATTATCCAGTTGCAAGTCAATTTGTTGTGTACCTAATACATTTTTAGGACAAGTGCATAAATTCTCTGACTAAATGAAGCAAGGCAATTTTATTGTCTCCTTAAGGCTGATAGGAGCCACTGGAAATAGTGAAGTCTTTGGTCATGCTTTGTGCAAATAAATTTATAAAATATCATCTCCTAAATATGTATGAGTAGCATAGTGCATTGCTTGATAGGACGATGAACATAAAGATGTCAAAGAACAGCTCAGTCTAACAGAGAAAAATAACTAAAAATTACAAGAAAGCATTAGTGCCAAAAATGCAGCTTGGGCCTTCTGTGGCTTTTTAAAGAGAGAGGAGTTTTTAATGTTCCCCTGAGCACGTGTGCAAAAAGGCACAGGTGAGTGTGGCAGGTGCCTTATCTAAACCCAGCTCCTGACTGCTTCCCTGACAGCTCCTGGGGCACAGTGCCTCCATCCTGGCCACGCTGAGCTTCCTGCCTTGCACTCCCAGATGCACGTGGGGCTTTAATAAACAGAGAGCTGTTATTTATGCAATAGTAAATCTGGAGGCTTAAGTTCAAGATCCATGGTTTTGGGCAGGTCTGGGCACAGGATGGGGACAAGAACGTGGTGCAGTCCTGTGCACAGGGACCTGAGAAGAATCTTTACCTCGAGGTTGCCAGGTATTTCAGTGTTATGGCCTTTTCCTCCTGTTGCATAGGAAGCTGTTCATAAGGAAATTATGATGTTATTTTATAAGTATTAGGACATTTAATCTGTTAGAATTTTTGTTGTAATAAAATTACTATTCATCTAAAATGAATATTTTTTTCTTCCTGGTTTAATTAAAAGCCCAATATACAGGACTGCTAGTTACCCTACAATTAAATTCCTTTCAGTTTGATCTCTCTCATTTGGGGACTTCTTATCCAAACTCCAGATTTCTGTATGCCTTCAGAATACATTTAATACTAAATATAGAACAAGGTCATGATCAGACTTGGCTAGTCTTTAACATTTTCAAAAAGATTTTTCAGAAGGCTGAAATTGTTAGATGTAGCTTGATAATTCTGCTTTTTCTCTGAGATGAATAAAGCTAGCTCTTCAAAAGCAGGACACAATCTAATCTTTTGATGTCCCTTAACTCCAAAGAAAATGAAATCTTTCCGGAGGGAGGTCCAAAGAAACTCCAGAAAGAATTTGGAAGACCTTTGAAAATGATAACCAGCTGCTCATGAAGCAGCAGGCTGCTACTACATGAAAGTGTTGCAAAGCTAATAATAACCTGGAAATAATGGCTAGTGAGCCAATGCTGTCAGAATATCTGGCTGAGTACATCCCCTTCATCTGATACCCAGGTATTTCAGCTCGGAGACCACCTGGGCAAATCATCAGGAATGGGAGGTGTAGAGACTCATGGTGTAGCATGCTCCTCCCACTAAATAACCCCAGCTACCACGACTTTGGGTCAATGGCTTTTGACATGCAGTCTAGGAGACTGTGTTGTTCTTGTTTAAAAAGAACTCCATGCATGCACACAGAAAGCTATTTCTCTCTTTTCTCTAAAAGATGGAAAGAGAAATAAAATTACAAAATGAGGTTTTGACTGAGTATGCTTAGGAAATTGTATGCTTTATTTAAATGTCTGTTCTAGTGGTACTTGGGCTCAGACAGGACACCCACGTATGGGAAGACATCTTTAAGACCTCAAGGCTTACATCAATGCTGAATAATTCAATATTTGTTGCATTACCCATGTGAAATAGGTGACTAAATGTTATTCCATAGACTGGCTCTATGTAACATTTATACTATGGAGGGAGAAAGATCTGTCCTGAATTAGGTCAGAAAGCTGTATGGCACAGACATTGCTAGGTCTTATCTATCCAATACAGAATATTGATAAATATTGTAGAAAGAGGGAGCTGCTTCAATTTTTAATTAGTCCTTTTTACTATAAAACAAGTTTGTCTTTGCACAGTGCTCAGCTGCATCATGTAGCCCAATACACCTGTAATACCCATTCTTGTTGTTTTGCCCCAGTGGTAATAAATACAAAGGAAAACCCAGAGTAATTCATAGAAATGGAGTTGGCTTTACTGCCCATCTTTACAATGAATGCAGTGTCACTTACAATGAATGCACTGCTACTTGCTGGTAGCACTACAATCTCCCATTCTGTACTGAAATGCATGTGAGAGCCTGGCCTCTCACTCTGTTGTGTTTGTCAGGGAGGGGAAGGCTAATCTGGAAAGCTCAGGACTTGTTCTTCCTTGCTGACCAGCCAGTCCCTTCTTTTGGACTGGATCTATCACCTATTTTGGGCTGTCTTCTGAAGAGCATGCCTCAATTTGAAGCCAGAGATACTGGGTGATGG
Source organism: Haemorhous mexicanus (assembly GCF_027477595.1). Classification (NCBI taxonomy): domain Eukaryota; kingdom Metazoa; phylum Chordata; class Aves; order Passeriformes; family Fringillidae; genus Haemorhous; species Haemorhous mexicanus. The sequence goes on along the minus strand of NC_082349.1, from coordinate 20,131,488 downwards.
GTCAGAAATGAGCCTCTCACCAGACCCTAAGCAGGGTCTCATCCCCAGGAAGGGGGAGGGGATGAGAGAACAATAAATCACAATTTACAACTCTGCAACCAGCATAAGCTGTGTTATGTGGGTGCTTTGGATGACAGGCAACGTCCTGGTAAAGGGGCCAGGAGCCTTGGCTTCAACATCTCAGCTCTTCCACTGTATAAACAGTGCCACAAAAGCTGCTGGACTGAGTGCTTGAAAACTAAACAGGTGTTGTGGTAAATTTAGGTTGTAGGGAGAAAAGATTTCTTGATGTGACTGCTGAGCACTGAGAAAATGCAAACCCACTAGCATGCATTGTAAAATGCTTTGAAATAAGCAAGTGAATAATAAATGGCTAAGGATCTAAAGAGACAAAGGAGAAGGGGGGGAAAAAAGAAAATGAGCAACTGAATAATAAGTGAGAAATAGAGGAGACCTAAAGGGAAAAAAAAGTGAACACAAGCAAAGATAAATGCATTTGGGAACTAGAGAGTGCAGAAAGAAGAGTAAGAACTGATTTCTCACAGAATAAGAGTCCATAATTTCAAACCAAGGAACCCAGACTTTAATATCTAAACCTGCATGTCAAAAGCAGAGGTCTGATTTCAAAAGCAACACAGACCTCGCTGGTGTAAATTGATCCAGCACTGAGGTCAGGGGAGACTGCATTGCTCCTTACTACTACCTGCAAGAAGGTTGTAGCAAGGTGGAGGTTGGGCTCTGCTCCTAGGAAGGAAGAGACAGGACAGGAGGGAATGGCCTCAGGTTGTGCCAGGGGAGGCTCAGGTTGGATATCAGGAAGAATTTCTTCACTGAAAGCTGGTTCATCCTTGGAATGGACTGCTCAGGGAGGTGGTGGGGTCACCATCCATGGAAGTGTGTGAGAAACAGCTGGACCAGAGTGCTGTGGGCTGGCTGACAAAGTGGGCAAGCCTTGTCTCAAAGTGAGTGACAAAGCCTTTCTCTCAAAGGCTGGGCTTGATCTTGGAGGTCTCTTCCAACCTTGATTATTCTATGATTTTGATAAACAAATAGATCCCTATGTTTGAAAGGAAAAGAAAATATGTAAAGCAATTTAACCACTCAAATGAAAGCTAACATTTTGGAACAGGAGCACAAGGACTGTTCTGTTAACTTTAAATGGCCTCTTACTTTATCCTTTCTTTTGAAAAGCAAAATTTCTCAGACCTCCTCTTATAACATGATACCTGTAAATACAAGGTAGTGTTTTTAGATATGTAGAATGAATGCCTCTGAAATCCATCACTGTTGAATTAGAAGAGTAAAAGTCATCAGTGTAAGGATCACTAATCTTGCTTTCAGAACAGTAATGGGAAGTGTTTCAACAAATGCATATTGTATAAATTGTCAGTGTTACTAGGGGAATTAAAACATGGTGGCAAATATGTTTAGTCACTGTGCCAATACTCCGGCAGGAGGAAGACAGAATTGTTTTTAGAAATATTTATTTCTTCAATGAATATGAGAAAAACATTAATTGGGGTTTCACCAGATTGAACTCAGGTTTACCATGTGTATTTTCTATATTTACAAATGTAAAAGCAGAAATATAAGATGGATGTGGCAGAGAGCCAGACAGGAATGAAGCTGCAAAAAATTTGAGAAAAGCATTAGGATTAAGAAGCTTTAATTATAGCACTATTTGCTTTGTTCCACTAGGATCCTTAATCAAAACAAAACACTTTTTTCCCTTGATCCTTCATTGTTATTGCATGCACACATATATGTGCAACAGTTAATTAGTGTAAAAGCACAGAGCTTGTTTTCTCCCTGTCTGATCTTTGATTGTGATTAATGAAGAATATAAAATAATGTGCCTGTTAAAGCAGGAAACATCTTTATATTCAAAACAAAATCAAAGTTGCATGTATGTGCTTTACAGCACATCTTCAATGTCTTCTCTTTGAGAAGCAATCTCTCTGTAACAAAGTTTGTACCAGCTTGGAATGTACTCTGGCAACAAAAGCTTGAAAGAAATGCTTCTGGACTTCAGTAAGGCTTTTGATATGCTGTCACCTGGGAAATCATGCACATGGAATAAAATAAAGATGAGGAGGAAAAATTTGATGTGACCAAAGAGGTGCTTAGAGAGGAGATGATGGAGGTATATGGAGGGGTGCTTTCCAAAGTGGATGAGTTCCCTGAAGATCTGTGTTGGAGTGGTCCAAAGAAGTAATAAGATCATATGGAGAGGAAACTGACTGGGGGGAAAAAAGCAAGCTGGAAGGCTTTATTAAGATAATACACATATTAGAAATAACACTAGTCATTAATGCACATCCAAGGTTTAATCACAAGCTCTTCAACTGTGCAATAGAGTTCTACAGACTGGAGATTCTCGTGGTTTGATGATGAGTAGTTTATCTGAATGAATATTTATGCATCCCAGACTATTTGGAATGATGAGTGTGCCAAGGGCTTGAACGAGCACACTGTGGCCTCCTTGTGTGTCTGACAATCTGCTCTGGGCAGGTGTGTGTAGAACTAAAGCTGTCCATGCCCAAAGCAGGGTTCAGCCCTTACCTAGAGTAGTGCATTGAGCTCCTGGGCACTGGGCTCAGCCTGCAGGGCTGGGAGCTGTGCACCCAGCAGGGGCTGCAGCAATGCTGGCAGCAGCTGCCCTGCCTGGGGGCTCCCTGGGGAGCCCAGAGCAGTGTGCAGCCCTGGCAGCTCAGTGCTGGGAGCTGTGCAGTGCCCTGTCCCAGCAGGGTTACACACACACAGGCAGTGCTTTAACTTACTCTGTGAAGTAAGTGGAAAGTCAAGGTGTTACTGGCTAGCAGGGTAACTAATGGGATTTGTTCCAAAACATAGCTTCTGATAGATTCTTGTACTGAGGTTTAGTGTTCTGCTGAGGAGGTGACTCAGGGGTTTCCCCACTCTTTGATCTGCTCTGGAAGGGGCTCTATTGCCCCAAAACCCAGCCCATTCCCATGCTGTGTGGACTGGTTTTTGCCACTCCTGTGTCTGTACAGAGAGATCAGCAAGTGAAAGTGTCCTGTCAGACACATCTGAGCTCTGCTATGTCTGAAATATATTCAGCTCTGCTCAATGTTTTACCTAGAGAGGGTTAAATAAAAAAAAAACTGTTTGATATTGCATTTATATTAATGAATGGCTTGGTGTTTGAACAAGCAGGGCCTCCTTGGGCAGCACATCTTTGTTTCAGATGATTTTAGTTGCAGTTTTGGTTAGCATTGCTCATCTGCTGGTGCAGTGCTCTTTCACCTTTCACGACTGAATCTGTCATGCCTATCATCTGTCCCTTGATACAGTTTTGTGTGTCATAAAGAGCCTTGAAACTGAATTTAATGTACTTGAGGATAATCTCGATTCTTTCAGCCCCCTTGTGTGCAATTTAAGGAAACAATAGTATCTGTTAAAAATTTAGAGGAGAAAAGCAGTGGATTTACAATCCCTGGGAGGAGGCTGTAAACTCTTACTGGGGTGCTTATAAAAGGACATTATCACATTTGAAAAGCAGAGGCAGTAGAAAACAACTGTCAGAGCTGTAACCTTCAGGCTGCATTTTCTCCTTGATGAAACCAGTTTTGTATAACCTGTGTTTTTTATGCAAGAAACTGCTTTTTCTTTCTTGTTTGACTTTTTAAAATTATCATTTCAGATGTGGTGGTGGTGCAGTAGAGCAAGCACTAATAGCTTTGCAAATGGTAATCCTAACCCTGCACAGATTGGCACCCAGTGATAGCCAGTTTTTGATAGCTAGAGAGAGAGAACTAGAAATACTTTTAACAGCATGTGAATGCTTTATGGTTTTAGGCTAGGATAGTTGAATTTGTGTGAGCCTCAGCTAGTGCTGCCATGGCTGGAAGGCAGCATAATTGCATTGCATAGCCTTCCCTAAGATAACTTGCTGGAGATTGACAATTAATTTTTGCTGGCCTGGCTTCTGCATTGCAAAAAGGGAAACCATCACACTTCCCATTTTGTTTTGGTGACATTAGAAGGAAAACTAGACAGGAATGAGACAGGAAGATTGAGCCTGTCAGCCTTGTGAGTGCTGGTAATCAGGCCCAAATCAAGCACCAGAGAGGGGTGGTTGGTAGAAACTATCTGTAACAAATAGAGAGAACTGCTACCAAAATTGATGCAAAATAGATTCTTATGAAGGACAGAAATACCTCATCTGTGTCCCTACCTGTTCCACACTTCATTGGCCATTACTCTCCTTTTTGTCTGGGCAGCTTTACTCCCTTTTAGGCATTTAAGTCATTGCTATTATGGAGTATTTTATGCTTTGTTACCAAAATGTATTGCAAAGATAGCTGACAGTAAATAGAGGCTAATAGTGAGGATAATCAGGTGTCATTGAAATCCATCTCTGTAGCAATGTTAAGAAAGAAAGTGGTGTAGCTTCAGAACTTAGGAGCTAGTAGAGCTGTCTGTGATTCCAATTTAGGAAACAAAAAGGATTCTGTAAAAAATAAATTTCTTTAATTGCTTAACTCTGTTGTAGAGTAGTTGCAAATAACATGAAATGTGTATATAGTTGCTAACTGAAAATTAAATAATACAAACCTTTGCCAATAAAAGCTTATAATTATACAGAGAAATAATAAAGGGTGTCTGCCCAGATACCTCATTATCTGCATGATATGGCATCATTAAATTATTTGACTAAAACAGTCAATGTGACAACAGAAAGGATTCTCATTAGTACTCTTCTATCATATTTAGGAAGAATCCTGAGATTAAAAATTTTATCTGTGAGCCAGAAAAGGATTGTACTCTCACCAGTAATTAAAATCTCTTCAGGTTTTCTGGTCTTCTAATGGTCTAATATTGAAATTCCTGCTGTGGGAAAGGCTTATATCACTTTGTAACTCTGACTTGAAAGAGATGAACATTTTTAGTGTTCAAAAAATAATAGGCTTTCACTGAAGAAGCCATTAAGCACCTTTCTTCTGTATGTTTTTCCCCCTAGTGTTTCAGTTCTTTCTAATCCTCAATTCTGTAAAAGTTAATACTGTCTATTAGTATAATTTACATCAGATAAAGGGTGGCTTTCATAAAGCCAAGCTTTATGTGTACCTGAAGGTATTACTTGAAGTATACAACCCCTCCTGTACCTGAGATGAAATGTCTTTAATAGACACTCACAAACATTTATGTTCATGAGAAAATTCTCATTAAAAATACAGTCTACTTAAAATCAAAGAAAATATGAACCTTTAGACATCAGTAAATGTTCGTGATTGACTTTCTGATAGAGAAAATTTACTGTGCTAGATTTATGAATTAGCAATCATTTTCCAAGAGAATTGACCCCTCTTTAAATTGTTTGCATAAGGATTTTCAAAAATCATTTGTTGTATTCCTCCAACTGTTTTGGTGCTGGGCTAGAAGGGCAGAACCTCCTCCCTGGTGCTGCTGGCCCCGGGTCCCTTGCTGCAGCCCAGCACAGGGCAGGCTTGGCTTTCTGGGCTGCAGGAAGAGATTTCTGGGCCTTGTTGAGCTGCTTGTGCCACAGCTTCTCATTGCTGATCAGCTTTGGTGTCACTCTGGGACACAGATTGGCCCTGGTCTTTCCTGGAATAAGTATCCTCTGCTTTCTCCATCTGTGGCACCTTTTGTAGCAAGGCCTCTGCAATAATTTCCATAACACAATTTCTATCAACCCAGAGCTTTCCAAACTATAGGAATCTGTAGACTGTTACTTTTAGATTTTATGTTTATGAAATCTACTTAGAATAAAAATTGCTTCTGCTATCCTCCTGTTCTTATCTGATGGAAGCTGTATGTTACTTTTAGGGAAGGTGCAGCCAGTTCAGATCTGTTTCCCAAAACACATGAGATGCACATTAAGTTTCCCCTCTGGATTAGTGTGAGTAATTCCAGATGCACTGCATTTATGCACTAGCTGTGTGAGACAATCTTCCAGAGAATACTGATTGCTACACCCTAGAAACATCTTAAGGAGTGAACTGGAATAATTAAGATAAAGATGATATCTAATAGGTATCACACCTATTTAATTCTATTTGACCACTAAAGAATTATCATAGAGAAAACCTGCAAATAAAATTATCAGGCAGTATCTATTTTTCTTTTTAGACAGAGACATTGGAAAGTTTTTTCTGCAATTTTGCTTTTATTGTATGGCATAAAGAGGCTCTTTGGTAGGAAAAAATGTATTATTATGCATTCAAATATCCCTTTTGACAGGAACAGCTGAAGCTTGACATCTATGTGGTCTTGAAACATGATCATGCACGGTAAGGCTCTCTGCTGGCAAACCTGCAACACTTAGGGTTGCTGCAAAGAATTCCATTTTTCAGTATGATGAACCCTCGATTCTGATCCTCAGAATCCTCTATTCTGAGCATGCATCATACATAAAGAAGAATCAGTTTGGTTGTAAAGATGTCTGAATCTTAACACAAATGTAAAAATGGTTACCCCAGGTAACGAGTCAATAGCAGCCTGAGCCACTTTATATCTTTATTAATATATTTCCTATTTTTAGTATATTAAAAAATTGCCTTTTGAGGTATTGATAGTTTTAAAAAGTTTGCACTCTCTAACTATATCGTTGAGATAGACTCAAAGTAGGACACTGACCTGGGCACCAGACCTGCAGTGATGGTCTGAATCTCAATCTTGTAAATATCTTCAGATTAGCTGTGAAGTGAACTGAGTGAAAATCTTGGATCTGAGCTCATTATGGTTTGGGGACAGCTGAAATTGAAGAGGTTTTTATTGTGCCTTTAGTTTATGACTCCTGATCTTTTATTTCATTAATGTTATTTTAATTAAAAATCTGAAACATTCACCAAAGTGATAAGGATCCCTTACACAAAAAGGCTGCTTGAGTGACTTCCTCTAATAAGATTGATGTGGCAATATGTATCATGATCTATGCCCTTAAACTGCAGTATTTCCCACATTTGTATGAGATATGACTAAATAGCTGTATTTGATCAGTTGAAAGTGCAAGCACAAGCAGAAAAGAATTAAAATGTATTTTAATTCATAGGGTTTTCTTATAACAAGAGCTGAAATAGTTGTAACCCATGCTGCTTTTGTTGGCACTCCATACATATGTGACAAGTATGGATAGTATAACATTTTTAGGAGAAATGTGGCTTGACTGGAATAATGGCTCATTAACATTCTGGTGAAAGGATATGGTTTTCTTCAGATAGTTTCATGGGTTTGCACCAATTTAAATGTAAAACCTTGAGAGACATTTAACAGGAGCGAGTAACACACAGTCATCAATGAGGTGACCCTTCCTTGTGTCTGAACACAGCTGCCATTGTCAGGGCCTTTTGCAATCAAAAATTATCTCTCTTGTAAAGAATAATGACTGGGGTTTTTTCTTTTAATGTGTGTATTCTTCCCTATCTGAATAGACAGTGAAATAAATGGATGTGATCTAGAACTGAAATCAAACTTTCACTCATCAAAAAAAAATATTATATCCCCAGTCTCTAAAATTGTGGTCTTGTTTTCATAACAAAATAAAGGATATTTCTTCCTCACCCCTGGATTCCTTGATATAGTTCACATATAAGTTACTATACCTTGTGGCATACCTTGACTCCCAAGGGATATTATGGTTCAGGCTGAGCTTTAGTCATCTCAGATGTCTAGAGTCACTGTCTTCTCCATCTCCTTGCCTTTAATACCTTCCCTTCTGAAGAGTCAACTGTTCTGACTTATTTGACTTGTTATTCCAAATACTTTTTCTTCTTTTATTCTGTTATTTTCATCACCACTGTATTATATCCCTCCAGGGAACACCTGATGCTTTGGGCACAGTGCTTTGCATGTGAATTAGACTATTCTGTTCTGTATGAATTTTTGTAATGTGTTTATTACCTCAGGATCTGGGCACCTCCCAGTGGTACATTAAGTAACCAAATCTGTCACAGCTTATTTGCTTCCTTAGACTTGCAGGGGAATATTTTCCTTTGGTGTGGTTTTCTGTTGCTATTTTTGAAATATGAGACATGTTTACTTGTGCTACAGAGAGAGATGAAATAACCGTCTCTCACACTTGGGGCAGAAGCATTGAGTTCTTGGATCCCAGGGATATTCCCCCCACAGTAAATTCCCAAATAAACAGGAGCCTCTGCCCAGCTTTCACAAAGGCAGAGATGTGACTTTTTTAGTAAAAGGGTAATAATTACCACAAATGCAAATACAGAAATAGTAATTGAAATGCTGATAGAAATATTATAGAAATAATACAGAAATAGCTCTTGGCTACTCAGAGAGTGCTTTTAACCATACAATTCAAGTAAGATTTTACTGATGATCTCTTAAAAAAAAAAAAAAGACCAAATTACTAGCTTGCCATGTAGCAGTGTGTCTAAAAATGTTTCCTGGATGTTAAACCTAATTTCCGTTATAGATAATATAGTTAACAATATTGGTGAGAAAAAGGGATGAGTTTTGTTTCCTAGAACACATTTTTCTTTTATTGATTTCTCTAATAAATTTAGTAATGATTATTTTTTTGTAAATGCGATCATATATGCAAGTTACAGTTTATTTGGTGAATTATCTTCAGGTGTACTGTATTGGCTTCAGTTTGTCATATATTTGTGTGCAGTGGCATCATCAAACCTGACATCCTCAAAATGGGAATTGCCTATAACAAAAACACAGATGAATTCTAGAAACTAATTATTTTTATAAACATGAGGCATTATTTGTCTTACAGATTTTTGAGTTAAAATATTATGAGGGAACCAATCGATTCATAGGTCTCAGAGGATTGAGTCAGAACTGGGTTTGCAGTTGTTATCTGATAAGGACTGTTGATGCTATCATCTCTCTCCATCCCCTGAATAGTGAACACGAAGGCTCTTCCTGCTCAGCAAGGCTTATTTCTGTTAGATTGGCTTCTAAACCAACCTAATGCAGGTCACAAAGTGTAGTAAATTGGCAGCTGCTCTAACTGATGAAAAAAATAATTGCAGTGTGAGGCAGGGGAAGTTCTAAACTAATTTTTCCTTTGCAGAAAATAGGTATTATCAAATGCAGAGAAAGCTATGTTAAAGTAACCTTGAATTTTTGCCTTGAAGTCAAAAGCAGCTGGAATTTTCAGTCATGGTAATTGGTACATCTGAACAGTTGCATAATGAAGCTCCAACATCTAAAGAAGTTTTGTGCACATCCCCCACCCAATTCAAAGGTGTTATTTTTCCAGGAAGGAAGCCTGTAGAGCTGGGACTTTGATTCACACCCTTCAGAATGATGTCCTTGGGACCTTTTTAATGCTTTGATGTGGGCCAGAATGGTAAGGCTGTGTATCTGAAATTGGCACATTTTACATTTAACTTCAGGAACTCAAAATCAGGTCATTGTAATGTCAGAAGAGATAACATTGGGATCTCAGCATTAACTATGAGTATAGTCAGAAAATGAAAAAAATAACCAGGCAATTTTGAGTCTCTTTTCTCAAATTCTAGGATGTAAAGAAATATATATACAAGTTAGACTACAAAATATTGAGAGATAGTGAATTAATTATTTATACTGCTTTATGTTATGAAGGTGAGAGGCTGTTGGTGGGAAAGTAAATGTGAATTGTGTCAGAAGGGCATAAACAGAATCACAGAATCACTTAGGTTGGAAAAGACCTCCAAGATTGAGTGCAACATTTGACTGAGCCTTGTCAACTAAACCAAAGCATTAAGTACCACACCCAGTTGTTTCTTGAATACCTCCAAGAATGTTGACTCCACCACCTCCCTGGGCAGCCCCTTCCTTCACCCTTTCAGAGAAGAAATTCTTCCTGATGTCCGACCTGAACCTCCCCTGGTGCAGCTTGGAACCAACCTTCTTATCCTGTTGCTGTTTGCCTGGGAGAGAGGCCAACCCCCACCTGACTGCAACCTCTTTGGGATAGTTTTAGAGAGCAATAATGTCTTCCCTGGACCTCCTTTTCTTCAGGCTAAACATCCCCAGCCTCCTCAGACTTTCCTGATCTGACTTACTCTCCAGACCCTTCCCCAGTTCCCTTGATCCCTGGACACGTTCCAGCAGTTCTAAGGAACAAAATTCCTTGGTTTCTTTCATCTCTGTGATTTCCAATGACCCAATATGAATTGTAAATATGTAGAAGATTGCTAGGCAACAAAATCTCATTGCATATTCTTCACCAATTCTAGCGATAATGCCTTTTAAAATGCCTGCAGATTGTTTTATCACAAACTTCAGGATAATTTCCCTTCTACGCCACAGCATTTTGGTCTAGCAGAAGAAATTCTTTCAAAAACTGAGGTAAATATCTGGTGCAGCTTAAGGATACACCCTGAAGCAGAACATAATGTTTGCATAAGAAATTACTGACTTATCACATAAATTTTCCTGTGTAATTTGCTAGTTTGCCTCCAAGGGGCATGTAAACCTGAGAAAGAGAGAAGTCAAATGTAAAATAAGTATTTCTGCTTTTAAAAAGCTGTCTTATCTGAGGACTTAGTATGTTGTATCCTGATAGGAAGGGGTTTGTCTCTCTGGGATACGTGGAAAATTTTGTAGGCAACTTGTGCTACTTCTCAGTTGATGCATTGAAGTTGCACTCCCTGCATGTTATGCTGCAGCAGGGTGATATTGGCGTGTCCTCTTGCTTCTTAGAAAATGAATTTCAACATCAAGGATATTAAAGATGACAAAAGTCTATACAGCTGAATTGCCAGGAACTGGTAATGGTTTATCAGAAAATTTTATCTTGTTTTAATGTAGTGTAACAAAGAAGCTATTTTAAAAAGATGAAGACCTTACACACACGAGGTGAAAATGTGAACTACATATAGTCATCCAAAAGATTGAAGGGAAATGGTGACTGTATGATGTTAAGCATGCTTATATATAGATTACTTGGAACTGAAAATGCAGCTCTAAATTAATAACAGCAGTGAAAAGAAGCGTAAAAGGGATGGGCTGGTAGAGCCTGATACAAAGCATCACTGCTTTAAACATTTATTGTTTGAAACACTGCTGGTTGGTGGCCAGCAAAATTGTAATGTTTGCACTGAGTATCTTCTATTAATCACATGGGTTGTTTGAGAAGAACATTGTTGGATGTCATGGGTGAATTGGGAATGTGGTGCCTCTCCTGCTTCTGACAAGTGAGGGGATTTGTGTGTGTGAGCCAATGTCCCTCCTAAATCATTAAAAAAGGACTTCAGGTTCAGTGGCCAGCAGATCAGATTGCTCTTCGTTGACCATCAGAGATGTTTTTATCATTGATTCTCATTTGCTTCTCTCAGTCAATAAACTACACACAGCACTATCTAAAATAGCTCTCTCTGCTGAGGTCAAGTGTCTCCCACAAGTCATCAAGTTCATGACATGAAAGGGTCAGAGGTGTTCGCTGGAGAAAGGCAGTGATCACCTGGGATTAATTTAAGGAACCTTGTGGTTACAAAGCACAAAGAAGGCTTTCCCTAGGAATTAATTTTTAAATTGATACTTATTAAATTCAGCGAAGCAAAACCAGACTGCATCACTGATCTGTTCCCTGTGTAATGTGCGTGTGTATTCCCAATAATTTAAACCACTGAAAACCAGAAAGATGCTATTTTTGTAGGACTGCCCACTGTCATACACTGGAGAAAACTTATACAACTATCAGCATCTATTTTGGGGCTATAATCCATTTGTAAGATGCAGACCATCTTTAGATGGTCTTCATGCAGAACTCAGTGCATGAACATGTAGACTCACTGTGTTCCCAGCAGAATCTTGGGTTTACCTAAACACCACAGAAGAGAAAATGTAGCTCTTGAAGTATCTTCAAAAATAGCATTGTCTTTGTGACTTATCACAGTCTGGGCTTGTCCTTTTGTTGTGCTCAAACCACGGTGCTCAATAAAGAGTGGTTCTGTTGAATAACTGGGAAGAGACTTTCTGGCCAGGCTTTTGAGAACCATGCCATGATGGGCTCTGCTGGAAGCCACATTTTGCATATCTTACAATAGCAGCACTTTTGTCAGTGCCAGAACTGTTGTAGTCAGTCATCATTCATGGGAGTGTAATATCTTTGTAATGCCAAGTGGGAGAAGGACAACGACACCAGGCTGCAATGCATGAAACATGCACATCCTAAACACATGGAAATGTCTGTGACTGCAGATGGCCATCTCCAGTCCATTTTAAAGTAAGCACTTGACCATTTGTGCATCAGAATGTGATTCACTAGACCATAACACCGTGAAATGGTACCATATAATATTCTTTCTGTCATTAGGTTGGCCATGAAATCTCAGTGCTACCAACATATATTAAGAGGAAAATGACCTACTAAAGAACAGACCTCATCTTATTAAATGAATGATAAAATTGAGCAATACCATTTAAAAAAAAAATAAAAGGAGGAGCAAATCAGGTAAAAATTGTGAAATACTGCACTAATTTAGCTGTAATGACAACATAAGTCACAAATTTAGCTTTTGGAGACGTGTGAGGGAAATTACAGTGCAGTATTGCAGATGTCAGTTCACATGTCAGCCTTGTTCTTGTGATTAAAAGGAATGTCTGCAAAACCTGAAGCAGCAGTATTATTCATATGAACGTTGAGAAAACAGATTGAATGCAGCTGAAACCACTCAGGTGGAAGCAGAAGCTTTGTTGTTCCAGGCAGAATACACGAGCAGAGATGACAAAGTTTTAGTTGCAAAGATCACACTGGTGCCACCACAATATATACTTTATAGTATCAAAGCAGAGCTCACATCTGGCTGACATGCCAAAGGTTGCTTTGCTTTGCTTTGTTTCAAAAGCTTCTCTCTTTTTTTCCTTTGCTGCATGAGGTGGTGGCATTGCTTAGCTGGGAGATGGATCTAACAGCTCTGTGGAGTGCAGTGTTCTCCAGCATTAGGACAATCCTCTGTTTGCCTGTTGTGAACAGACCGTCTGCTTTGCAATGCTCAGGTGATGTAAAGAAACCAGATCATGAAAAAAACTGTTTCTGAGTGCCTGCCTGCACATTTCTCTCCCAGTAGTTTTGGTTCAGCAGTTCAATCTGCACTGACAACTGGCAACACAAAGCCAGATTTTGAATAGTTTCTGTTAACTAACATGCAGATGGGGACTTCTGAATGTGCCTGGGCACAAACTTCCATGGAAGCTTGATCAGGAATAAGCTTTTGATTGTGATTCATCAAAAATCCCTTCAAAACAAGAAGTAAAGTGAGAGAGGGGTCTTATATAATGGGACAAAAGGAATATATATATATATCACCTGGTTTTCTCACAGTGCAGTGCTGGGAGCCAAGCCATCTTTGGCATGGCTATAGTCTGCATCTGTCACCTGCTTTAATGTTGACTGTTCATCTTTTCAACATCTACTTCTTTCTGTTTTCTCTCATCATCTCCTTTTTGCTCCCATCCTTTCACCATGAAAGGATTAGTGTAGGTGAACATCTTTTAAACGCATCCCATCCAGATTCATTTGAAACCTACCATTTCAGAAGCCTTTGAGCCTTTACTTAAATCTTTTAAATCATCTCTATACTGATCTCTGCTAGAGACCAAGCATATGATAAAAACTATGAGCTAGGGAAAAATTCCTAATGCCAGAGTGAAGTCAGCAGGGATGGTCCAGATCATAAACCTGTTTCCTTCTGTAAGGGCAATGATTGAAATGCCAGTCCCTGCTATGCAAGGTGGCTGAAATTGCAGAATTATGATAAGCACTAGCACAAACTTTACTTGGTTTGCTTCCTGGCTGGGTTTGCTCTCATTTTGCTAGCTGAACTGAAAAAGGAAGGAAATTATTTGGCTGATTTTACATCAGGGAGAGATGGCAGGAAACTATTTTTTTTTTTTTTTTTTAATGTACATTTTCTATTTTGTAGTCCTCAAAATTTATGTTGTTGAAAGTACTGTTCAAAATACATCACTGGAATTCTGCAGGAACACATTAGAGTTTTGTGCAATGCTAAATTTTATCAGTTTGCTCTACAAAGTGTTTCTCCTAGGGTGTATAGTTCCTACCAAGCAAGAGTTGCAAAAAGGAATGTGGGTGGCACACTCTTTCTATTCCTGTACCATCATGCTTCGTATTGCCTGAATTTATTCATCTGCATTTTCCTCTGGTTTAAAACCTGGTTCCAAATTTTCATGACACTTTGAAAAGATCCAGAAATAAGCTTTCTTTTGGTCCTTACAATAATTTTCTCAGACTTTTCAAATTCTTTTGCTCAGTCTTGCAAAACTTTTTATTAAATAATTTTCTTCAGTAAAATACTTGTATCTTTCCCCAGTCAAAGAAAAATGTCCATCTGAGGTCTTTTCTTTCAGTAGTTCTTGTCTTTGGAGACAGGTATTTATTTGAATATAATTGCATTATTTCAATGCTTACCAATATTCTCCACAGATTCTTAGCAGTGAATCCCTCTCCTAAATTGGCACACACTGATCCACTGATAGCAGAAGTGTGCTTCTTCCTGCTTCAAATTCAACCAGAAAAACTTTCTTGCTTAGTCTCATTGGAGTATCGAATTGATTAATAGAAATGTGCTTTGCAGAACATCTGCCCCTGACAACAGGGCTGCAAAGGGATGCCATCCCCATGCAGAGAGCACAGCTGGGTGTGCTGATGTCAGCTCCTCCACTGGCCAATAACACTTTTTGGAATCTAAAAGTTTTTCTTCTATTTTGTGTAACTGCATTATGGTCACTGTTCTGCCTGCACAGGTTAAGAGGTACTTTCTATATCTGAGAGGCATTACAAACCATCAGTCTTCCTCCAGCTAACCTTCACTTTCCACACAGGTGAAGTCACTTATGAACTATTATTATTATTATTATTATTATTATTATTATTATTATTATTATTATTATTATATCATCATCATCATCATTCCCCTGAAAGTACAAGCATCTCTGATTGGGATTTCTTAGAACACTGCAAATAGAAAACTGACAGTGGAAGAAAACTCTAGAATGAGGCTCCCTTTTATGTATCCTGAAGTGATTTTTGCTGTTTCATGGTAGCTTATGAAGTTTGGTTTGAGACTGTCCTGTGACCCAGTATGGATAACCCAGTAATTATCACTGTGCACCTTGGCATCCAAGGAGGTCCACTGGAGCTGAGGGTGGTAGGAAGATTTCCTAGCTGTATGTAATGAAATAATGAAGCAGGAATACCTGGTTCATGTGCAGAGCTATCTGGAATATAGACAGTCAACTCAGTCCTCCCATAAATTTTTGAGTTCAGTCCTCTCAGGTGGGAAGAGACAGGAACAATTTCTACCCACTATCCAATTATCAGCAAATGAGACTGCAGTCTGTAAAAAGGCAAACCATTCTAACAAGCTTGAAAAAAGGCTTTTACCCCACCTTTACCATTAACTCTTTTTATATCACTCATGTCTACCTCTTTCTGTTATTCTTTTGGTTTTTACCACACTGTGACAAGGATAGCAGTGGATAAATGCTACATCATGAACACCAAAAAAGCATCTTCTATTAGAAATTACATCCCATCTATGGCTGGTAAAATTGTATATTAATTCTTCTTTGGGCATCAAAGGTATTATAGAATATCTTGGGTTGGAAGGGACTTAAAGATCAACTAATTATATGAAGAAGAAAACCTTTAGGAAGAGTTGTCACAAATATTTTCTTATATAAAAAAGGTTTTTTTGTAATCATGGTAGACTAACCTGAGAAATAGATTTCTCTTCCCATTTACTGTGTATCCAAGCATCTCATTCTCAGACCATTTAAAAAGTAATGGAGTCATGCCAGATAGACAGAACTCAAAATTTTGCTGAGTGCAGGTAAAATAAGTCCATTGCCTGAAGCTGATATGAAGGGAACCTGAACAGGAGGTACAGTTACACCAGTTGGGAGGTACAGTTATAAAATTGCACATTTCAAATAGAAGACAAATACTTTCAGGACCACTTTCTTTAAAAACCTCATTTTTTCAATACTTCAATGCACAATAGTGAACAAAATAATAAAGCAAGTAGGACCAGAAGAAGATTTCCTTTACAACAAAGGAAATTAACCACATTGCAAAAGAGGTTTGGGTTGATTCCAGTAATATAATGAAATGTGTATTTTTAACCATCACTTTTTACATTTTTCCTTTTGACCTAATACTGGGGTAGAGAGCTTTAATTAAAATGGATTACTGTCAGTGAGCCCAAGCACAGGGACAGAAAGATTAGGAAGCAGCAGGCAACCAAGGAAGAGCATAATAACCAGAGACAGACTTAGGTTTCAGATGGAAAAAAAAGCACCATAGCTGCCACCTTAAATTCTCCTGTAGCAGCTTTCTACTGAATAAACAAAAGAAGGTACATTATAAAAGGCTGCACAGGTCAAAATATGAGTTTACTTTTAATTGGAAGACTTTATCATCTTCTGCAAGATTTAATTGCTTAAACTTTTAGTGGCTTAAAATCTATATTAAACGGAAGGCAGGGGAAAAATAAAGGGAATAGCTATAAGAACAAGTCATGGAGATGGATGGGGAAAAAAAGTGGCTTTGCTAATTTTGGAAGTGAAATAGTATCATTAAACAAAGAAGATTAATAATTCATATATGAATTTATTATTGTTTTGTAGTGTGAAACCAAACAAGCAAGATTTCAAAATAAAAGGTAAGCCATTGAGAAAAATGAAATGAAGGATTTGAATTTAGAAAAGATGAGTTTTAATTCTTTCTCATGTGACCTAACATCTCTAGAACATTAGGAGTTTTGCAATAGTCATAGGAGATGATGGTCTTCACCTTCCACAGGTACGTAACAAAGAATATTCATTGGAAAATGAGATTTGCTTTCCTTTCCCTCCCATAGTTTATCCAGATACATTAGATAAAATTCCTGTCTAAATAGGACAAAATCAACTGGGTTCTGTTTTTCTGGTTGGGGTTTGCTTTGGTCCTTTTTTAGCTAATAATGCAATCTGATGTCTACATCAAGCAAAGTGACACATTAAATACACAATTTTATGTTTGTTGTTAGTATTTTTTGATATTTTTGTCAAAATCTCTGAAAACACACCCTGTGGGCGTTTCACTTTTGTCACTGGCATACTGCTCTCTCCCTAAGGGACAGTTTAGTCCTGGGAAATCACAGAGGAAATATTGTTAGTTTTCTTCTGATATTATACACAGTTGTGGCACATTAATTCGGGATTACACCAATAGTCACTGTTTTCTGCACTGATTTTTACTTAGACTATTATTTTCTGGCACCTTCAGGAAGAGGAGCACCAGATTACTACGAGGTGGAGGAGGAGAGAAGCTGGAATTGGGCTGCAGGCTGTGGGCTGTGCCTGCAGAGTTCTGTGGCAGCACAGAGAACTTGTCTCTGCCAGACCTTGGGGGGAAGAAGTGGGAGCTGGCAGACACCCTGCAGACAGGAGCCTGCCAGATGAGTGACTACAGGCACTCACCCCCATATTGGGACATTTAAGGGTGTTGCTGACCATGTGTGACAGGTCACTGATGAATGCCATCCAGTGGTTTTTGGAGCAGTGTCTAAACCCAGTAAGGGTCTGGGCGTCCCCCGGCGCTCAGTCCCTGCCATAGCTGTCACACCATGCTCCAGAGGGACAGGAGTCAAGGCACACTTGTTAGCACACTGATCCAGAAACACTGGAACACTCTCATTATCTGTGCAAATGGAGTCATTACAGGACTCCTCTAGGGCAGAATTTCATTTTTGCTTTAAATAGCTTCACAAGTTCGATGGTGATTTCTGCTTCCCGTGAGATGTGCAGAGCACACCCTTGCTCCTGTCTAGGGTTACCCACTCAGAGCAAGAGCATGCAGTTTTCCTGTCACTGCAACCACTAGAAATGGTTAGTGGGGCTGTGAATGCAGTTTCAGAGAAGGTTTCTGTTCTACAATTTCTCTAGAAATCTCACTCATTATTTCCACCTCTTGGTTCTTTGCAGACATCATTTTGAAAGGAATAATGCCAGTCATTGCTGCCTTACAAGAGCTTCTTTCATGAGCTCTCTGTAAAGAGGTTTAGCTCACAGTAGCCCATGTTTGTCATAATCTGGGACTGCTAAACCCAAGCCCTGTTTTACAGCATGCTCTGATTTCGTGTAGTATGTCTTAAGCTTAGACTGGAGCCCAAAATCTGACTAATAACTCTTTAAAAATTTACTAGATTTATAAAATTGGTAAAGAGGTGACAGCAGCAACAGAGTGTGAAACCCTGAAATTAAGATATATCAGTTCAAACCTGCAGAAAATAAGTCAAGTACAGCACTGAACAGCCAAACCAAATATCTTTGTATTGGCACGTCAGAAATTTGATTTATTGAAGTTTTTCTTACACTTATGTTCAGGCTGTTGAGTGTAGAGAGAGAGAAATCTTTTCAGTGGTCATAAGGACTCTTCAGTGACACAACACTGACTGTTGTAACTCTTTCTTCAAACAGTTTCTTGTAGGTTTCAAAAGTCATCACATTTTTCCATTTAGCCCCCAATGAAGATCAAAGTCAACATTCAGTCCTCACAATATGAGTGGCTATTTGTGATAGGAAATCAAATTCAGTTTTAAGTTTAGTACAATTATTAAAATAGAGCTACCCTTTTTTCTGAACTGGGGTGACAGTACATTCATATTTCGGAAATTTCAATATTTTATAAAAGGTCTACATAGCTAAGTGTGTTCAGTGACATATTTAGAAATATCACTGGGCACGAAAGTTGAAATTAAAGACATGGTGAGATTTACATGTCAGAATGAAAAGCAGCTCATCATAAATACCCCTGGTTGCTGTAGTTAGTTTTACCACCAGCCTTCAGGTGTGCCAGTGAAACACTGGACTCTGCAGAAAATGCATTTTAAATACTTGCAATTTTATTTGTTACAGATTTTAATATTGATGATGACTATATTACAGCAGAGTGGCTGAAAAGCTGACTTGGTGCTCAGGGCATTTCTGGCTTCTCTGCCTGATTGATTTTGCTGCCCTGTTTTGGCCTGGAATGAGGAGTTGCACCATAATGACACAAATTCCTGGAGCTAGCAACACATGTTATATGCTGTTGGAGAGTGTGAAATGCACACTTTCCAGTGCTAATAGTTATTTGTTTATTTTTAATTTCCTGGTTCATGAAGTGCAACTCCCCTTCAGACTGTACTGCTGCCTGCTTGCTGTGGCCTGCAGTTGTCCAGATTTCTAATTGCCTTCTCTCATGTCGAGGGAAAACTCAAGGGGAAATGTTTCAGAAGTACTGATTTCAATGCTGCCATTTCCATTTTTGAATGTTTCCTTCCACTGGATTTATAACTCGATAGCCAGAAACATAAGAGGATGTCACATTATTAAAATAAAAAGAGAATTAGGTCGATTCCCTTCAAGAGTGTTCCATTCCCAGTTAATGTCCAGGTTAAGACTCCCCTTGTTTTCATACAGAACATGATCCAACCATTTTTTTCCTCCAGTTAATCTGCCTTTCCATTAGCTCCTTAGAGAAAACAGTAACACACTAATATTCTTTTGGTTTCATGGCCAAATATGGGTATTTCTCCAGGCTCATTCATTACTATTCATCTAATAGCTACTTTAAGGTTTATGAGAAAAAGTAAAACCTACCACAGGGATAATCTCAAATATGGCAAGCAGCTTTTGCCAAATGCTTCACAGCAGCTCTGCAATTATCTTATTGCTTTATTTCTCAGAAGGGAAACACTCTTTCCTCAAGCTTTTGCTGTAAAAACTGTGGAACTCTAAAAAATTACTTCTATTTTAAAGGTCTGATTTCACATGAAAATTATATGCATTGCAAATGTTTTCTTGGCAATTTACTTGTCATAAATGCCTATTGTACTGAAAAACTCTACATGGAATTGGATGTATTTATTCTGCATGTGCTTAGGAATTTGTAAAAAAGACACAATGACAATAAAAATAGAAATATTATGACTCTCTGAAAACCCCCAGATACAATGATTGTTTTCAACTCAAATGTAGCTTTCTGAGGTCTGTGTAAACCAGGCTTCCTAGCAGGGATTAGGTACATGCTATTGTACTTCCATAATGAGGAGAGCACTGAACCAAACAAAAATATTGTGCAGTATTGAGAGAAGACATTCAGAGCTGGTGCACATAAAATAGTGCAGCTAAGAGCACATAAGGCTCACAGGACTGCTGTGTTTGGGCCATTATTGCTCTGAATGCAAAGCTTAGCTTTGTTGTTTAAAACCTACTCTGAGAAGAGTTGCAATGGCCCTCACTCTGCTCCAGCTCAAAGCCTGCATCCAGAGTGGAGCTTGGAAAATCCTTCCCAGCTTTTGGAGGGAAATGTGCCCAAGGGGCAGTGGCTCTAGTGTAAAATCTGAAATAACTTGATTTTCACATTTCTGCTGGAGTGAGCCTGAATCCAGCCCTCAGTATTTTCACTAGCCTGGGGGAAGCACAGCAGGCTTTGAAGTGGAGAGTCCTTCCTGGCACTAGCAGGACAGAGATACAGATGTTTTCACCCAGGCTGGTGAAAACTCTTTGAATGGGTTTCATGTCCAGCTGTCTGTCACTGAAAGCCTCTCAGTTTTTAATTGTCAAATGATTAGCTGGATGGAATGCACTGCCAGGGAAAGTGGAGAGGTCAGTGTCCCTGGCAGTGTTTAAATGGCACAGAGATGTGATACCTGGTGACAGGGTGCACCTGTGACCTCAGCAGGGCTGGGTTAATGGCTGGATTTGGTGATCTTGGTGGTTTTTTCCAGTCTGAATGAGTGTGTGACTCCAGTGCAGTTGCTCATGGCAGACTGCCCTGCTGTGTGTGCAGATGCAGTGTTGGGGTGGCTGCACATGCACTCACAGGAGGGCTCTGGTTTCTCTTTGCTCCTCCTCCAAATGCTGAAGATTAGGGGGGTTTCCTCCCCATAGTCTTGGGAGCATCCCATTTTGCTTAGGAGAAAGCAGAGGCACACAAATAGAGCTTGAGGGTGGTATTGTTATTATTTGATTAAAATTGCTGGGGAATTTTTCAGAAAAAATGCTAGAAGCTGTTTGTTCACTAAAACTAATCATTTTTCCTCAGAAAACAGTCCTCTGGGTAATCTCTTGTAATAAATTATTTCATTTAAATGTATAATTCTGATGTTTCCTGCACGGAATATACTGAGAGGTTTAAGGTAAAATTAAGCATTTTGTTAGGAAGTAGTTTTGAGGGTTTTGTCTGTTCAGGCTTTTTGGAATTGTGGATTTCCTCTTTCAACACAAAAACATCTAAGACTGGAAACCTGTGCCGCCTGTCTGACCAGATTTGCTGCATATTTTTGGACAGAAAGAAAATTTAATTGGAAGAAAATTGTGTAAGATATTCCTTCCCCAAAGGTTTTATGCCACACATACGGTGAAAGAAAGCTGTTTTCATTAAAACTCTAGCAAGGAGAGGATTAGAGTATGGCCAGAGTTGCTCAAGAAGCCCTTAATGGTGTCAGAAAGTACCCCCAGCTAGTGCTGGTACATCAGAGCTGTGTGTCATCTCTGGTAGGGGCTGAGCTCAGTCAGCTGGTGACTCTGGTTTGTTCTCCCACATGCCAAGTGTCATTAGAGAACTTCTTGGAAAATCTTTGTCTGGTGCAGGCAGGGCAGCTCCTGGAGTCAGGAGAGACAGGTGGAGACTGCACCCCTGGGTGCTGAGGTCAGGGCTCACCTGGGGCTGGGCTGGGAGCCTGCAGGGGCCTCTCGGGGCAGGAGGGCTCTGCTGAGGCTGCCTTGGGAACAGGGATTCCCTGGGGAGCTGCTATCAGTGCTGGGAGAGCCCCCAGCAGAAAAGGGCTGGATGAACTCTTCCTGGCACAGGAGTGGTGCTCTGCTGTGGACCTGAATTTGGCTTCCTGAAGATGAGGATTAAATATGAGTTATTTCCTCTTCAGCCTTGGGGCAGCAGCACTCACTGGGAAGAGCTGAGCGAGGGGCTGGATGGATGTGAGCTGTGCACCTTCCCTGCCCTTTCCAGCAGGAGTGCTGGAGGATTTATCCATGATGTACACTGGGAATTGGTCTTGAGTAAGAGCAGCAAAAACCTCAGCTTGCCAATGTCTGCAGTGGGATCACACCTGGCTTGTTTTATGTTGCAGTAAGAGGCAATGCCCAGCTGTAAGAAGGACTTGGCATGAAGATCTTGAGGTAATTTGATGATACAGGATGACTTTAGTGAAGAGTTCAAGGAGTGCTGAGTTGGAGGTGGCTCCAGACTGCTCTGGAATTGTTGAGCTGAGGCCAGTGCTCAGCCCCCCTCGGCTGGTTTGGATGCTGGACCTGAGGCACAGCACAAAAACACTTGCACCATTAGATAGCCCTGGAGGGACTTCTCAGCCCCTGTATTTGGCAAGCACAAAACAGCTGAGCTGGCCATGGGTCTGCTCTGTATTCACCTCTGCCTTAAGAGGCCTGAGCCAGGCAATACCTGGATCCAATAAAGCCCATCAGTGCTGCTCTGGGAAGGCTCTTCCAGAAGAGATGGTGTGCAGTGCCATGCAGCAGGCTCCTGCCTAAGCCTCATGGAGGAGACCCAAATTAAATCATATCTGCAGAAGCTGCTGTTCCCTAGATACCAATATGAAAATAATCCATTTCTAAAGATAAATTCTTCTCATACATCAAAAGTAGAGTACATCAAATGCTGCAAGAAGGAAAAAAACAGTAGCTGTAGGGATGGTTTCAGAAATTTCAGAGTGTGTAGAGGAAACCCAGAGCTGTTAGCATATTTTTTTTACCTTTTTGACAGCGAGTAAATGTTCTGTGGCAGACAAATCTGCAGGAAATAAAATTTTATGATGTGCTGTAACCATCCTGGTTATATATCTATACACTACTGGCAGGCTATCAAAAGACACACATTTCCAGCGTTTCTGAATGTGACTTGAAAGCAGCTTGACTTCTGTAATCATAAACACTGACAAGTGTACTCTGCCTACATGGACCAGATGATGTCTCTCTTCATATTAGCATGGTGGTGTTGTACAAGCAGTCCAGTGAGATCAAAATTAACTGAGAAGAAAAGGGAAATTTCTGTCTTGCCTAAATATTGGTCATAAACCAATGTGCCTATAAAAGGAAACTGCAGCTCCTTCTGTTTTCTATCCTATTGAGTTACTGCTCAAACTAACAGTAACTAGTGCTGGCAATTATTCCTTCTTCATTCTGTGCATCTCAGTAGTATGAAAACAAACTCTCTTTTCATTTATCCTAAGATAATCCCTAATGGAGGGGTGCTACTGACCATGAAAGCAATGATAGCTAATTGCAGACATAAAATACCTCTCTTCATGTGTGTACATTTTATAAGAACTCCTCAGATGAATCTGTATGGTGCACAGCTGTACTGTATCCTCTCCAAGCCAGCACTGTCACACACAAGCACATAACCCAGGTGTAAGCATATCATTCCAAAACACCTCCCCTTTTCAGCTCCTATTCCCACCTTCTAGAAATTATGCATGTGGTTTCTAGCTCAGTTGAAAACCAGGAGTAATTAATGATTTAATCATCTTTTCTTATGGGAAGGTAGTAGTTACCATAATGAGTGCATGATGAAAAATAATAACAAGCATACAACTTAACAAAACCCATTGGGCTCTGTCCTTTTACAAAGGCAGTGCAGTGGTGTGTGTGTACCTAATTACCACGCTGAAGAACAGAAGCAGTAAATGTAAACAATTTGGCTCTAATCTTGTTGTCAGGACCTTCATCATTAATGGAAAATGTCCTTGTTCTGGCTGCTGTTGTCTGGGCTGATGAAAAGCTGTTCTGTCGGTGTCACATGCAAAAATTGCTCTGTGCAGCAACCTGGGGGTCGTTGATAAAAGAAGATGAAAAAAGCAATACCAAGCTGAAAAATTAATTATTGTATTGAAAATATGCTTTACACTATACAAGGCTGAGGTAGAACAAAATTAAATCCCCAGGGAAAAGCCACAAAGTACAGTAATATAGAGTAAATTAAAGGAAAATACGCAACTTAATGGAAATGACCACTCAATCAAAGGATTTGACAGTGGTCCATGATTCTGCTGTTTTACTTTCAGGCATTTGGACTTTCACATTTTTAGTCTATGCTCTTTATTTTGCTCTTAATGTAAAAATGTGTTAGCTAATCCTCTCTAATGCTTGCAAATCAAGGAAAGTTTCAAAGATGAAAGTAGAGCTCTTCCTGGGTAGCTTTTGTCTAAGTGTTCTTAGCAGTAGAGGTTCTTAGCCATAATATACTGCCCATGAATCAAAGAGAATAATTTCACTACAGCCAGAGGAAAGGCTTGTGGATGTCTGTTATTTAGGAGGCAACAAATAATGGATGATGTGGAAAATATTGAACGTTAAGTGCTGTCTTGCTGCTGACTTACAGAAGGCTTTAATGTTACTAGATGTTTGTTTGATAGCACTAAAACTAAGAAAAAAGGGTCACAAGAATATTCCAAAGTTAAGGAAAGAATGGACTGCAGGATAATTTTAGAGAAATCAGAGGTTAATAGAAAAGTTTAACCAAAAAAAAAAAAAAGCAAACTTGCAGGAGAGCCTTCAAGGAACTAGCTGAGGTGTCTCGAGGGGCAGAAGAGACAAAGCAGAGAAATGCACATCTAGCATCTATATTTAAAAGGAATTTACTCCTTTCTTGTATTGTGCAGCTTGTCACCTGGCTCAAACATCTAAAAAGACAGCAAAATATTAAATAACAGCATTGCAAGCACCAGGAGACTTACAGCAGTGTGAGAGCACCCTAGAGTGATGCCAGACAGGATAATAAGCCCAGTCTAATGTACAAACAACTGGTTCGAGGGTGGGACGCCACAGCTGGGACATATCTTGATACTGCCCCAAACTTATGAAAAGCAAAGCAAATACAAATCAGATGTGTTCAGCTGTCATCCCAATAAAGGGTTCAAAAGCTGCTTGTTTTCTTGTCCATGTTGTGCTGCAGCCCAGGTGTCACAGAGGGGTCAGCACGCTCTGTGTTTCTTTGCTGCTGAGTGACAGCTCTGCATTCCGAGCACCACTGGCTGAGCACAGACCTGTGGGGTGGTTTTCCAGCTACACAACCACTCCCTCAGATTTCCCTCCAGCTCCCTGGTTCAGGATCTCAGCCACATCAGGCTTGCCATGGGCACAGTTTGCAGGAAGCAGTGGCTCTCCCACCATCACTGACCTAGAGCCTGGTGCAGGGGCCACCAGACCAAAAGCCAAAGGTGGGATTCTATCACAATTCCTGTGGCACATCCCCAGGGGCACAGGCGGGGTCTGTGGGCTCCTGTGGCTGTGGGAATGAAGCCAGCCTCAGGGAAAAGCCTCATCTCCATAGTGGATACCTAGGAAAGGGCTTCTTGGGATCATTACTGGGAAATTTCTCCTCCTGATCCTGAAAACAGCTCAGTAAAATAAACACAATTCTTTTCAGAGAGAAAAATATAGAGTGCACCAAGACATTCAGTGTACCAATTTTCAGCATACTTTCTGCATAATTAGCATGCTATTAGAAAAAATAACTAGAAGGCACATTTAGAAATCTTTTTTGCTCAGGGCTCTTCACTGTACAAAGCTGAAATACCGTGACAGATTTTAAACAGCAATTGCTATTTATACTGGTACTATAAAACCTCCTGAAGTGAATTTTTCTTTAAGCTTCTCAGCCTAAACCTCGACTACACATTCTCCCTGTGCTGTACCTGTGGATGCCTAGCATTAACTTAGTCAGGGATGCTGTGTTTAGCCTTTCCTCAAAGTCAAGTCAAAATCTACCATGAAGCTCTGTGCAGCTGAATGCATTAGTATTCCAGAGGTGAAGTCAGAACACACCTGTACACTGACTTCTATTTTGAATCAATTTTATAGCCTTAAATGATTAGTGCCTGAAATAAATGATTGAATATGCCTCGAGAGAAAATGTGTGAGGAATAAAAAGATGAAAAATGCTTGGTTTTGTGGAGAGACCTGGAGCAGATTTATCTTGTTAGAAAAGTTGCTAGAGTGACAATGAGGTAAAAATCTGAATTTTCTTTTTCAATTAACAGATTTGCTAAGACAGTTTTCCCAGAATGTTTAAAATCTTTTCTAGCATAGTGGTTTATCTTGCACTGCCTGTATGTTCCTCCTTTTATCTGTAAAAAGTTGCACATATACACTGGGGCTGCTCACTGTTAACCAAAACTTATGACAAATGTTCCCTGTTGAAAAGGGACTTGATTGACTTATCCATGGCCAACTCCTACACTGTAAGATCATTCCACCCACCTGTGATTTGAAAAGATGACCTAGGAATGGATCTGAAGTCCTTAGGAGTGCTTTTAAACAGTGTGTATGTGGCAGGGCAGACAGTAGCATCCCCTCAGAACTGGTTTTAAGATGTATTTCTTGTAAGGCCTCAGCAGAGTTTTACAATTAATTCATACAGAAATTTCTCTTCTAAGTCTTTGGGAAATAAAATCATTTAACTGGAACAAGATCACCTTTTTTTAGACTCACTGAGCAGAACCTGAGGAGAACAGCATCTCCTGCCTCCTTTGGATGGGAAAGTGTTTCTACCTTTCGTTTGTAGCAGACCTTATTTGTCTGGACATTCATATGATTAAGCATATTGCTGAAAAAGCACAGGCCTTATGTGATCCTTGTGCAGGGGAACATAAAGTGTCCAACCAGCTTACAGTGAGGCTGGATTAGCATTGGACAGCTTTTCTGCTCCTGACAAGCTCACCCAGACATTCCAAGGCTTATGTGTTTTTACCTTCCAGACAGATGGAAAAGGCAATTTCAAACAAATTAAATAAACCAAACCTACTCTTTTGAAAGGACTTCTTTCAAAAAAAAAAAAAATTGTTATTTGATTAACAGTAGAACCCTCCTTACCACCTTCTGCAAAATTGCCACCCTACTAAAGAGAGCAACCACCTTTCTAAACCTTGGATCCCTCTGTGTAGGGGCTTCATGATTTTATCCTCCAGGGATTCAGACCAGTGCAGCTCATTAAAGACAGATTGTTCCCATGGAGGGTGAATCTCCCTGAATTTGGCATTATGTCAGTACAAATGGGGTATTTCCACAGGCTTTCATTCCTGGTGTGCTGCTGAAGCCCAGACCCCACTGCCTCGTGCTCCCTCCCCTACAAGGAACAAAAGCACACTTTTTATTTTTGTCAAAACCATGGCATGCACGGGCCACCTCTGGAAGATGCACATGCCAAGGCCCAGAGCAACAGCAGAGGACATGCATGGCTGACAAATGCTGCAAGGTGTAGCCTTGAATGCAACAACACATCTCCCATCTGCAATTTTCCTTAAAAATCACACAGCCAAAGCTCATCCTCTCTCTTTCTTGCTAAAGTAGGTGTTTTGTTGTAAAGCAGAAATTAATTCCCTCATAATTAGTAATTTTCAAAGGACTTTGCCTTTTCCTGTAAAAGCAAATCCTATACTTGATCCACTTACACTACATGATACTGCAAGCCTTTCACAGACACTGTTAGCTGCTCATTTATCTTGCACTAGTGATAGTCTTTGAGCTGACCTGTGGTGTGACTTTAGCTGAATGGAATGTAAAACAGGAGCTGATAAAGAGCATTTTTACATCTCAAGGTCATAAATATTGAACAGATTCCCTGTCACGCTTGTAAAGAAGAGTGTCACGCCTCTTTTGGTGTTGCAGTCAGTCTTTGAAAAGCACAGGCCTGGCAGGAGTGCTGGGGTAAATATAGAATACATCTTCACACTTCTAAAGGAGTACAGAACCACTTCTATAAATTTAATAATAAATACAAACAGTTTGTGCTTCAAAATGGTACATTAATGCACTGCTAGCACTGTAATAGCAGACACTCAAAATCAGAATATTTTAGAAGGCTGGGCTGTTCTCATTGTAATGTGGCCAAGCTGCACATCCCAAATTATATATGGCATATTTTAATAGTCAGAATGTATTAAAACTTACATTTTAAAATCCACTTTCTTTTTCAATATGTGAAGCTTCTGTTAATGAGGAGTGAATGACAAAGGCAGATTTGGAGGTGATCTCTTCAGTGGTTAGAAATTTTCAAACTCCACGGTTTCACATCTGTTTTGACCATCAGGTTGATTTTAAAATCATGCTGGATGAAATAACCAGTTCTCTCCTCAGATGTAATTAGTTTCCCATTTAAATCATCTCAAACTCTGAACTGTAGGTTTTTTTTAGTTTTCTAAATGTGGTTAAATATAAAGGGTTTGCATATTTTTTAAAAACATGTAGACATGGAGAATTTAGAGAACATCAGCAATTCCATAGTCTTCCTTGTCAAAGTGTCTACTGGGAAATAGAAAAGGCTGAGGGATAATTCATAATTTTTGTTTGAGACTAACACTGAAAACTCCACCAAACTGATTTGTTTCGAGGGTGCTTGGCTGCTACCAGTTTGTAATTTGTTATCTGGACTTATTACAATGGGTGAGGCATCTTTGCTTCTCTCTCTTCACACCAAGAGCAGCATTAGTGAGCACTTCAGTTCAGACCTATTTTGATGATCTGAGCATCAGACAACATTTTGTGATCCTGATGTGGTCTCTAAACAACACACTAAAATTTGTATCACTTTTGAAGGCTGAATTCAGCACAATTTAAATATACTATTTGTCTTAACTGCTGCTTACTGCAGAATCTGAATAAGTACATCACATTTAGATTTCACTTTTTAAGAAGTGCATGCTTTGTCATAGGTGGAAAAGTTAGAGACTATTGAACTCCTCTCTGTTTCATCTGCTAAAGAGCTTTAATTAAAATGGGGATCTCATTAGCAGAGACATTAATCTATAATTTATTGTTTCATTTTTCCAAATGATTCCTAAAGCATAACTTATGTGACAGGTCCAAACAATTGATAAAACCAGTCTGCAGTCTGACACAGGTTGAGTTTTTTAACAGACTTATCAAAAGTCTTTGACATTTTAAAAAATTTCTGCCTGTTAGGGAGAGTAACGTTCTTCCCCATTAGAGAGACTTTTTCATCAATGGCAGTGATTGATAGAGAGAGTCTATTCCTGCTAGAAAATGACCCCATCCACATTCTGAATCGAAATAAGACACTGGAGTCTTAGTTGCACAGATGTGTCCTTGCCCAGTCTGCACAGACAGAGCAGCACAGAGAGTGCTG
Organism: Haemorhous mexicanus; assembly: GCF_027477595.1. Lineage (NCBI taxonomy): Eukaryota > Metazoa > Chordata > Aves > Passeriformes > Fringillidae > Haemorhous > Haemorhous mexicanus. Next base: position 20,102,369 of record NC_082349.1, on the reverse strand, counting down.
ATGCCCAGCTGTGGAAGTTTGCTTGCTCTGCCTGTCTGAGCTCACTTCTGCACCCACTCAGTTTGTGCTCCCGAATTTCAGGCAGCCACTCTGCACACTGTGTTGCAATTGAGGAGTCATATCAATTGAACAGTATCCAAAATCTCTCTCTTATCTCTATCAGGTTGTGCTGTATCATGGCCTCAGAATGTTCATCAGTTAAGGTTTTTTTTCCCTGCTGAGGATATCAGTTATCCACTCCCAGAACCACCAATCATCCAGGAAAATATGGACTTTCTCCTTCTTGAAGCTTGCAGAAGAAAGTGATGGAAGTAAAACTGAACTTATAAGTGCTTCTCTTTTTCCCCTATTACGAGCAAATTCAGCAATGTAAATGGGCTATAAAAAAAAATTTTGTTATTCAGTGAGCAAGAAACTTCGATTTAGTTACCTGCACCAGACTGTTCTAAATTGCACATCCTGTCCAATGCCATCTAAGCCTCATGAAGCTAAAGGATTGCTGTAATTGAGGGCCAGCCATCCTTTATTTGCTGAACAAAACAATACCAAGCAAAACCACAAGCCCTTTTGTGAATCTGAGACAAATGGATGTGATTGAGGTTCCTGAGTCAAAAAGGAAATTGGAGCCCCAGTGATGTGGTTAGACTTGAGGGGTTGTGAAGACTTGGAAAATACTGGGGGGCCAGGGCTTTTGGAAGGCTTCTCCTCAGCTGGCAAAAGCCACAGGGCTTGTTGGAACTCTAGGGCAATTTTCCAGCAAGGAGGTTTAGAAGTTGTGCCATGGAAGTCGTGTATGACACAGGAGATGTTTCTTGTCAGAAACTTCTGAGCTGAACTCTCTGCTTCCCACCTTCTGAGCCCTTGCAGGCAGTGTCTGCTCCTGACTCCAGCAGGTGGGGGGGATTGTCCTCCCACACTTTGTGTCTGGCTGCCAGCCTGAAAGGGCAGGCAGGAAAGAAGCCATGATGTGGCCTGAAAGGTTCACTCAGCTGTTGCTTCAAGAAAAAAGCTTTGCCTTAATATATACTAAGGGGTTAAGAGGGAAATGAAAATTTTTCTTTCAGTAAAGGCAAATGGCTAAACAGTTTTAGCTGAAATCTGCTAAAAGCCATTTGCCCCTGGGTGGCCACAAAGCAGGAAAATATCACCAGAGAAGGAAAATGTTTCAAAAAGTTCTCTGAATGAAAGAAACAGAAAGTTATAATGGCACTCCTGACTTAACCTTACCAGCTCCTGCTACTGGAGCTTACTGTAATGCTGCATCTTATCTGACCCAAATCCTAAACCAAATAGTTTTGCTCTCTGTTCCTTTATGTTTTGCTGCTGGCTACAGATAAAATTGAGCATGTTTCATTCAAAGAATATTAGTGTCTAGATACTGATTGTTCATCCACTCCTAGACACAAAAGAAATAGTAAAGGGTATTTGCCTCAACATAATGACTTCATCAAACAAATGGAACACAAGTATTGTAGAAACAGTACTGTAGAAGCAAAGAGAGTTTTCATAAACTGAAGAACAGGAGGATAGGGATGACTATTGCACTTTCAGGGAACAAAACTGGTGATTCCTTTGATAAACAGCATCATAAAACAAAGCTGGGTGTTATTAAAATGTGTCTTGTCCCTGTAATTTTGTAAAAGATGGTGTAAATCTTTGGGGCTCTTTTGCTTATATCCTTCAAAATAAAAGGACTCTTAATTCATAATTTATAAGCACAGCCACTCCAGTGAGTGTTCCTGCAGGCTACTCTGACTACCTTAGCAACCACCAGAGAATGCTAAGCAGGAACAGCAGTGACCCTTTTGGACATAAATAGGTTTCTCCTCATACCAATTGATAATTTCTTTTCTCTGGACTGTTAATTCCTTTGTCCTCTTCTACCCAGGGTGTTAGCTGGTCATCTGCACACTGTTGTAAAGATGAAAAGAGTGGCAATAACCCGGAGACATCTTCAGTGCTCCATGCTGACAGGGCAGAGGCAGCCTGCATCGATTGCCACGTCTAACTGGTAATGAGAATGTAAACTCAGCCTTGTGCTGCTCTCCATCAAAGCAATGCAAGTCCAGCCTTCCTTCTGCACAGGCCTGCATTCATTTCTCCAGCTGTCAATATGTCCTGATAGAGCTTTTAGAGACTTATCAATATTTAACTGCACTTCTATTGACTCAGCAATTACACAGTAATTGATTTAAGATTGATTATAACCATGTTAACGTTTTAATGGTCAAAGAGTAATATAACTAACTGAACATGATATTATTTTAGGCTTTTATTACCTTTGTCCATGTTTATTATTGTTCCTTGTCACCAGATTTTAAGTTTTGTTTAATGTTGTATTGTTCATCAAAAATAACTGAGAATATTCTTTATAGCTTTACTCTTTGCCAGAATTAATTCTTATTTTTACAGCATAATGTTTTTACTATAATTAAAATATTCAAGTGGATCTCTTCAGAATATCTTGTTACTAGGTAAAACACACGAAAAGTGTGAGTACTGGCAACCAATCAATTAATCCCCTGTGCCACACATGAGGCAGTTAGCTAAAGGATAAGACAACTAAGTTATTTTATCAACTGCAGTGCTGTATCCAAGAGCTGGGTTTGATGAATGATGCTTTTCATTAATCAGTTTTATTGATTTCTTGTGTGGAGAGCTCTGAGACCAAGCTGGAGCTACAGCAGGTTTGAGCTCTGCCAGCTGTGGAGATAGAAATATCAGCCAAGAAAAATACCCAAAAAATAAAACCAGGAATGTGGAAAGATGGAATTTTTTCCCAGTGCAAGTGATTAATTCAGCCCAGTTGGTGCTGCTAACTCTTTGTTTCTCTTGGTAGGTGAGGTGTAGTGAAGGTAGTGTGAGATCTGTTGTGTACAAGAGCAGTGGGATGTGAGGGCAGGACCAGCTGCAGCCAGGACCAGGCTGGGATTTTGCCTGTTGGACAAAATTTTGCCTGTTTTTTGTTTGGTTGGTTTTGGTTTTTTTTTTTTGGTTTTTTTTTGTTTTGTTTTTTGGTTTGTTTTTTTTTTTTTTTTAAGCTAGCAAAATAAATACAAGTGCAACAGAAAAATGAGAAGTTAGACTGCAGGTGTTCAGAGAGTGTCCCTATAATCCATTTTCCCATTTTCACCCAGTCTTTTCTGAGATGCTCAGAGCTTAATTTAAGAAAATCTAACACTGTATTTTTAGCTGTCTCTTGTCATGACTTACCTCGCTGGGGCACTTTCTAAGAACCCACTTCTGAAGTTTTTCTCAAGACACAGAGGCTGGTTGCTCTCACAAATAGACCTTGGGAGACTGAGTGTTAGATCTGGGCCTTAATCAAAGGGGAAAAAGAGGAAAGGAATCTTCAAAGGATGCCTCAGTATGCAAACCAAGAGGTCTGTGAGCTATTTCACTGCAGAGCCAACTTGTTCACTGGTATCAACTAAAAATGATGTTTTCTGCAATGAAGTAGGGAGGTTTGAAGTTTCTGAAAGTTTGTGAATCCTGCTTTGAAAAGCTCCCAGAAAGCTGCCACTTGCTGGGCTGCTACATCAAAGATGGCAAACCTTACTCTTCAGCACTGTCATTGCAGGATTTGGTCAGACTTGCAGCTATTTATGGATGTGCAATTGTGGCATTCTTTCCTGTTCCTTATCAACCACTGGAAGTTTTGTAACTTTCAGGCAGGAGCAGTCCTGCAGACATCCTTTCAGAGAATTGTCAGGGTTGGAGGGATCTCTGGAGATCATCCAGGCAGGGTCACCTGGAGCAGGTGACACAGGAACATGTCCAGGTAGAATTTGGATGTCCCCAGAGAGGGAGACTCCATGACCTCCCTGGGCAGCTGTTCAGTGCTCTGCCACCTTCAGTGCAAAGCTCTTCCTCATGTTGAGGTGAAACTTCTTGTGCTTCAGTTTATGACCATGACCACTAGTCACAATTTTATTTTATGAATGTTAGATGGAATGGAAGCTCTTCCAATGAAAAGGAATTTTATGCATACTCCTTTTATTTTTTTTCTCTCCTTCCTTTCAGCTATTCCATCCTTCTTCTCAAAGCTGAGGTTCAGTCTGATATTGTATTTAGGGTGGCAAGTGTAAAAGTAAAATAGAAGGAAGTCCTTTAATATTAATACAAGCAGTTTAATTGGCATGTAGTGAGAAAAATCATCAGAACCTTCACTAAATACTAAGGTTGCTCCTACTGTGTACAGAGATTCCTTGAGATATGTGGTTCCAACACACCCACCTTGTGGTGCCATTTCAGCACAGCAGCTCAGACTAGGCATGGGAATCAGCACTTGCCATAGCAGACATTAATGTGGTAAATATGGCTTCAGGATTCCTTCTGCCATCTACAGTGCCCAGCATGAAAGACTTTGACTGTTGCCTTCTCACCACTCCAGGGATGCCAGAACCCAGAGCCTCTCCCAGCTGCAGAATGGGATCTGCTCCACAGCAGCCTGCTGGCCTTTGGGGGCTTGCCTGGGTTTGTATCAGGAGCTGCAGGGCAGAACCTTCACTGGAGCAAGGTGGAAAACACCTTCTTTACCAAATAATGTGAGAGGCTGCACGAGTGCCAAAACACCATCTTTACCAAATAATGTGAGAGGCTGCACGAGTGCAGGAAGGCTTGAAAGGCAACAGGAAACTTTCTTGAAGAGTCCAGGGAGTTATTCCTGAAGGTTTGAGAAACCTATTTTTTGGTAAAATATTGGTTGAATCACTATAGAAAGAGCCTCATACTAAGGCTGAATTTTTTATAAAAGAAAAAAAAAAACCACAGACATTCTTACAGCACTGGAAAAAATAGGTCCTCCTCCCCCAGAAATAATCACAGTTAAGAAGCTGGTTTGGAAATTAATTTCATTTCTGTCTTGCATCTAGAGAGATATTAGATGTACATAAACACCCAGAAAACCCTTTTGTTCTGACCTTGTTGCAATTTTCACTACTTTGCACCAGGCCTGGGCCTGCAGTGGATCATTTGACTCCCCTCATTTGCTGAAAGCAAATTAGGACAGTCAGAAAAAGTCAGTGTGCTGCCTCAGAAAAAGTTTCTGTGTTCAGGATTCCTCTGCATCCAGTCAATTTGGATAAGGACTATCAGGTGAAAAAGTTGATTCCTGCTCAGTCAGACTGCTGATGGGGAAATAAATAAAACATTTTAAAAGGACAAGCCTGTCCACATGTCTACACTTGATTTTAAAACTTCATGCTTTATTTAACATTCTTATACATAGGTAGAAAGTACTGAATTTCACATTCAATACTTCATTTTAATTAAAATATAATACCAGGGGGGAAATCTCAAACACACTGCCTGTAAAAGAAAAAGGAAATAAACCAAGCAAAAGCCTGGCATGACAGAGTTTTAACTCAATTCTTAGAGTCTCCTTTTGTACCTGTCCTGCCTGAAACAGAGCAGCTGAAATTTTAGAGCCATTGGGTGTCACAGTTTTATTTGAAAGTAGAAGAGGCTGCAGCTGCCTCAAATTCCTCCAAATTATGTCTGAGATACCTCAAAGTAAATAGCTGGGGATACTTGAACCTGAGAAGAAGTTGGTCCTTAATTCTGGATCCTTGTTTGCTGTATGCATCCAGAGGCTCTTTGTTTCTCCCCTGACACCCACAGCAGCCCACAAGGAATGCATTTTGTTTGTTTGTTTGCTGCTGTGTTTGCTTGCTTGTTTCTCACGAGCTTTGGGTGAGATTTGGGTATAGCTATGCTCTCCCTGGCTGACAGTCAGAGCCCAAAGGAGCTTCCCCAGTTCTCATCTTCTCTCAGACATCTGCAGAGCCCAGGCAGGAATTCTGTCCAGCCTTCGATGCATCTCTTCTCATGCTGCTTCTTCTCACCTTTGTGCAAAATCTAGGTGGATTCCTAAAGGGATTCTGTGATTTTTAGCTGCTGCCAGAGATGGCAGTAAGATTTAATACTTCCCTTTCATGGGGGTTTTTAATGCAGTTTGTGTTTTAACTAATTAAATTCTGATACATGATATACATCTCTCGTTGTGGTTACAGTTCTGCACATTATATTTTTTTTTAATGATCAGTGCTTTTTTTTCTATTTAGCTTCTTTATAATGACTTTATAAACTTAAAAAAAAAATTCCTTAAAATATACAGGTAGCTCTGCAAAAAAGTTTTCTGTTCAAGTTGGTCAAAAGAAGCTTGGGCCTGCAGCTACACAAACACCTGTGTCAGGCTGTATATTATAATGTGGCTCTGAGAGACAAGGCAGCAAGGGCAGGACTGAACTTTTACAATGCTTCTCCTACTTTTTAGCTTCATCTCTTTTGGGACAATATCAAAAGGAAAAGGAAAAACCCTTAGCTGTCATTTATTATATGTTGACATTCCCTGGCTCCAAAGGTAGCCCAAACCCAGTTCCAATTCCTTCACTTCTGTGTAACAGGAGGTCTAGAAACAGTTGTTTTGCATGACAAATTGCACTGTTACAGCCACTCTTGTAATTAGTATGGAAGGTAGATATGTTAGATTTAGGGGGGGGGAATGTACAAAAGATTAATTGCAGTCTATTAAAATTCTAAATTCATCATCACTGGAAATTTTTTTGTCATTTTATACCAGAGTGGAAAAACTTCAATGCATCCATGAAACGAGTCCAGCATGTGCTAATCTGCCATGCCAATATCATTCCAACTTGAGGGCCCAAATGTATTATAAAGCATAACTCCTCCAGAGCTGAAATCTTCAGGAAGGCTTTGAGGGCAGAGTCTGTGAAACACAGATTGAAGCTGCCATGGTTCATGTATAAACACAGAACTTAATCTAGCAGAACCCGTAAAAGCAAGACCTTCTTAATTGCCCCAGGTATCCAAACAGAAGGGGTGTTATTAGAAAGTCCATTTTTCATAATGGTTTGGGGCACTGCTTGTTTTAAAATGGATTGAAAGACCTCCAAAGCAGTGGAGATTTCCATATGTTTTAAATTAAACAGTTTTAATGTCTTTTATATTGGCTAGCAATTGCCACAGTAGAATTACTTTTTTAGCATAATTATGTCTGCAAACATGCAGTGTTTAGGTAGATTATTATAAGTCTATGTCTCTCTCTTTTTTTTCCTAGTCAGTTGTATCATAGAATATTAAAGATTTTTAATAATGTATTGTCAGCCACTGAAGGGGCATAGAAGAGGAGATGGTCTTTCTTCATTAGCCTCTTCCAGGATAGCAGTGTGACTTCTGAGAATACCACTCAGGGCCATTTAAATCAGTACATCATTTCTTTCTTTAAGGTAATCATTGAAGTATTCCCTCAAAAAAGTAACCTGATGAAGACAAGTGGGGTCAAATCTGACAAAAACAAATTGTTCTTCACTACTGAAAATCCCATTTGGTAATGAAAAGATCAGTTCAAACCAGGATTTCTCTTCTGAGCTTTGAGAAACTTGTATTTTCTTACTACAAGTGAACAGAGGTTAAGTGCAAAACAAACCTCTTCTGCCCTTCTTGTCTGACTGCAACATACCAAAAAAAAAAAAAAAACCAAAAAAAAACCCAGAAAATCCCTGTCACTAGCACTTCTTTACTTTTTCATAATATCCATAGCTTAATTTATCCTAAAATTATTATAGCTTGATGATCAGCCAACTAGGAACACTCATCATAATGTTCACTGGCTGTTTGCAAAGAGTTACATCGGGGTAATTTAATGCAAGTTACTTTTGTGAACACTTGCTTAAAATCCAACTCACAGACAACATAAGCAGCTGAGACATCTCATTGTGATAGTGCTGGGAAGAGCACTTTGTACCTGCCCCTGGAACTGCTTATAGGAACAAGCTAAAATCACAGGAAATGCATCCTGGAGAGTCCCAAAGTGCTGGAACACCTCATCTTTGTTTCTGTATCAATTGTTCTCTCTCAGTAAACTTTTCCCCACCTTTGTCCCTGCTGGGATAGCCAATGGTTGACATAATTTCTTCTATTTCATATGCATAAACCTGCATGATGAGTCATTTTTTTATAAGCTTAAGTTAACTGTTAGTGTTTATCCTGTGTGAATCATGACCTAATGGGCTCTATGTGCACTTAAGAAATTAGTGGAGAGTATTAAATACTCTGAAATCACTAGAATGGCTTTGCTATTTGTTTCAGTGCAGATGCTGAATCATCAGATGCTGATGTTTGTCATCTAATAATGACAAACATTTTAGCAATGAAATGGCTGGAAAATGGGGATGTCTTTGCCATTGCCCAGAGAGGGACTCACATCCAGGATAATACCCCAGAAAGCATTTTGATATCTAGTTTTCATTGCTGGCCACAACCATCAGGGCACAGCATTTCTTTCCTTCTAATGCCATTCCTTCTCCCTCAGCTCTGGACCAGAATTCATTCTTCCAGCTCTGTCTTCTCTGCTGTCCTGAACCCCTTCTCCACCAGTCTCTAACTGATAATTCTCATTCTAACTCGGGAAGGAAACCAGCATTCCTTGCCTGCATTCACATTCCACCTGGCCCTGCCCTGAGAGGTCTGTGCTCCCAGCACAAGGCTGAGCCTGCCCAGGGATGGCCCCTGGGGGGACACAAGGCTCCTCCTCCAACTGCTGGTGGCCAGAGGTGGCAGAAGGGACACAAGGAGAGGCCAGCAGGGTCATAGAGAGTCAGGGAATGTTGAGAGAAGGAAGGGAAAGGAGAAATGGAAAAGGAGAGTGGTTAGTGGGCAGAAGCCATAGAAGAGGAGGGATCAAAAAGGTGAAGATAGTGATGAGGGAGACTAGATAATTTTTACATTTTTTTAATGTTTAGAATAGAAAAGCACATTGAGTTGCAAATTTAAAATAAATGTTTAGTAGCAGTATTTATAGAAATATGTCCAAAAATAAAAGAAGAACTTTTTGCAACAGGGACTATTTTTGCTGCTACAGAGCCAAAACAAACTGTAGGTGCTATAATATTAAACCAAATGAAGCAACCAAAAAAAATCACTGGTACTTATATAGGATATAAAGACACCCTGAATGTTCATAATTTCTACCCTGAGTTCATTGTTCTGTAAATTTGATTTTTATGTCTGTATAAAAAAAAAATTTGTGAAATTTTCAGTTTGCAAAGTGAAAATTTGATCAATTCAGAAGAAATAGATGATGGTGAATGGGAAACTGAGCTGGTAAACACAGATTTAAAGGACCTGTGAAAGTTCTAAGGAGAAACATCTTTTGATCTTTGAAGTTCTGCTGCTCTGTCAACATCATCCATAACTTTGACTGTCCTTTCTATTCTGAAATAGCTGGCTAAGTCATAAAAATAAATAATAGAGATACTGTCCAAAGGTTATTTTAATCATGGATATTGACCCAACAGTAAAACGAGGATGGAAAGGTTTCTTGGTAATATATTTGTAATCTCAGGGTTTTCCTTCTCACAGTAGCCATGGGATTTGGTACAGGAAAGGCATTCAAGAGGCCACTCTGCCATCACCAAATCAGCCAGGAGTGGTGTTGTTTCACATCTGTTTTCTGGCCACCTCAGAGAAGCAGGTATAGTTTCATTTCTTATGATTATCTGAGGCTGCAGTAATAAAAAAAAAAAAAAAACAAACAGATACTGTTGTACTTCAAAGGCTAGACAGAAATGAAACATTTTTTCCAAGCAAATTTGGAAGGCATGTTCTGTCCTCACTGCTCTTCCTTTCAAAGTTCTCTTCATTTGCACTCCATTTTTGCATTGTCTAAACACATCCCAGTGAACTGAAGCTGGTTTAAGGGAGCTAACAATCATAAATTATTTGCATTAATTTTTTGCTTGAAAAAACCTTGGCCAACATAGTTCTAAAATGACCACGTGTCTCTTTACATTTCCAGAGGAAAAACAAAAAGGAGATTGTAGAGGTGGGAAATAACTTGTAAATGCACTTGATTGCAAACCTATTCAGCCTCTGAGCCTTTTTCTGTGATAGTCAAAAAGGCCCTCAAACTACCCTCCTAAAATTATGCCTTGCTGCAAATGTTTATACAGGAACTGGCTCTACAAGGTAAAAGAGCTCAGTCCCCAGGTGTTTATCCAGTGTTTGCATGGCTTCCCCAATGCTTATGATAAATAGCACCTCTCCTAAAGCAGTGCTTGTTTCCTTCCCCTGTTTGTAGGCAGCTGTCATGTACCCAGCTGAGTTTCTGCTCAGCTGATCTCCTGTGTGTGTATGTCACCCTTCTAAACAATCTTCAGAAGTCCAATAGCACTGGTTGCCTTTCCTGCTGGGCTTGGCAGTGTTTGCTTGTGCCTGAGTGAGGAGCTCCCTGTGTGATCAGTCAGAGGCTGAGGGAGGCACCCTGCCCAGAGACAGGGCCTGAAGGAGCAATGCCTCCACCCAGCTCTTTGAGAGGGGAGCAGCCAACAGAGGAAAATAGAGAGGACTGGCAAGACTGGTGTGATTTTGTCTCCACTCACCAAAGAGAGTCAGTATTCAAGGCTGCAATAGATAATTATGAGCCCTTCTGTGGAACTGGTCAGTAAATTAAGCTGTGATGTGCTCAGAAAAGACAAATGACAACAGTTCTGCTCCTTTCCTTGATTCTGCTCCTCATCCTAGCAATGAGAGCATTCTGCAGGCCTTCCTCCAACAGACTGGATTTCACATTTCCCACTGGAGTCCCCTGAAGGAAATGTATGGGCAGTAGCACTGTTCCTAAATCCTTAGGGAATTGAACACTTGGAGTCAAATGCAACTAGAGCATGATTATATAAATCTTGTAAGAATAGACTTTAATTCTCTAGAAGAAAAAAATAGACATTCTTTAATTACTTTTGCTAGCCTTTCCTCACTTTAGATTTGCTCTGAGCGTGAATCGCAGATATGATAATGTTATCCTCCTTCAAAAATGATTGTTGGGATGGCAAAAGCAGGATATGGCTGCTCCTTTGAAATTCTGCCCTTAGGATAGAGAGAAAAGTTGGGCTGACTCAGAAATTGGACATTTTAGTGTGCTTCATTTCTGTCTCAAAGGTGAATTCTTGTTAAATGCTAGGTTCAAGTGCAAGAGCTGAAAACCTGTGACTACAATGTCTGAGCTGCAGGTACAACCCAGAACTGAAGACAGGAGGACAAGACAGAAGTCTCAAGATGAGACAAAATAATTGCTAAAATTGACAGTTAAACAAAAAGTAAAAAAAAAAGCAAACCTAATTCAGGTGTGCATGAGTGTATGTACAATTTTTTTATTGTTTCACTAGTAAGAATATAGTCATCTAAACAGATGTCATGATGACTGAATTAATGTGTGGAGGACTAATGCCAGGTAGATTGAATGTGGAGTGGAACACCTCTTCTCTGACACAGGAAGCACAAGCTTTCCAGAACAGTAAATGTCCTTTTTGCAAGTCTGCTCAGGGTCTGGCTGTGACCCATCAGCCTGGGCTCAGCTGACCTGAGTAAAAAACTCTTCACTGATAACTGATTCAGCAAACAGAGCACAGGGGCAGTTCAAAGCTGCCTAAGGCAGGATGAAACAGAGGTGGCAGAGAGCAGTGTGGTGACCACAGTGGAAAAGGGATGGCCACCATTACAAAAGCACCACAATAGCAGATTTACACTCACCAGGGTGGCAGAAAAACTGCCCAGCCCAGCTCGGGGAGCAAACACTGGTCTGATTTGCCTCTCAGGTTGCCTCAGAGCCCAGGTGTCCTGTTCAGACAGGGTGTCCTTGTTCCCACTGGAAGCTGCAGAGGCTCATGCTCCAGCTGCACCATGGTGCCTGGCTCTGTTTTGCCTTAATTCCATAATACTTTTGGCAGCAATTCTCTTTTTTTTTTTTTTTTTTCTTCTTTTTCACTTTATTTGGAGAAAAATAGAAAATGGCAGAAGTGCTCAGATATGGAGCTACACTTAGAGAATCATAAGTTCCCAGTTTGATACTTCAAAGTGCCTTCTTTCATATTAATCTAGAACACAGTTTTCAAGGAAGTGACAGAGAGTCTGTAATTTTATGTAGAATATTAAAATAATTGCTTTCTATAGCTGCTTGCATTCTAAGTCAATCCACTGTCTAAAAAGCTACAATATATTTCAGTGCCATTTTTTTTCAGCTACAACACTTTAAAACACAAAAAATTCCCTTTTCCAAGTCAGTGCAGACAGAATGCACTGAGTAAGAATCTGCCAATTTCCCTTCATGCTTGATCTTTGCTTCCTTGATCATTTCTGTAATCTCTATCACTTTGGCTGTCTATGCCTCCACTCGTAGCATTAACCTTGATGTTTTGTAATAGATGTCTCACATGGCCTTTGCTCTTTCCTGCTCTCTCCCTTAATTTCCTTGGCTATCCACACTAGTGGCTTCTTCTTTTATAGCCTATTTATTTCCCAGTGTTCTGTTCTTTCCTTGGACTCCCATTTAATTAAAGCTGTACTGTCAAGCTGAAAATCACATTTCCATCTGAAAATGTTGTGTCTTCTCTTGTTACACAAAGCCCTTGAGGTGACTGGCTAAAACACAGGGAGGGCTGGGGGGTGTGGGGAGTGTGCCTTGCCTTTTGTCATTTCACTTACCTTGTGTAACATTCCAGCATTATTCCACTGGCTGCCACTTCTGCTGCCTTAGACACTTCTGCCACTGGCTGTTTGCAGGAGGAGGAGAGAAATAACCCTTCCAGCCTCCCTTCATTTCCCCTGTGGCCTCAGAGGAATACAAGTCAGTACTGAATGAATTAAGGTGTATTACTGTGCTGCCCTAAAAGAAAATTAAACTCCAGACCTCTTGCTTCACCCGCTGTTAGGGAAGGACCAGGATGTGTATGGGCAGTTCTGGGATGTTTTCATTTGTGTTTCATGACTTCTGACAATGCAGCCACTTCTGTGTGTTCTCTGCTTTTCCCTGCCCTCTTATCATGTACCAATCACAGAGCAAATATGGCCCTCTCAAATAAACCAAATATTGAATACAGAAAAGCTCTTTTTGTCCATAAGTACCCTCAATTAGGAGAGAAATAACTCCTGCTGCACCAAAACTCTCTATTTAGGGGCTGTATCTACTTTTTAAATGTCTAATTTTAAAAACTCACCCAAAAGAGTGTTATAATGCTATTGTCATCCCTTACTTCAGCAGATACACTTATACTCCCAGCAAACAAGACATTGTGTTGCATACTTCAAGCCCATTTGAAAATAGGCACTGAGAATAGTAACAATAACCCCTATAAATTATGAATATGGAGATATTTATGTGTTACTGTAAAACAGAGAGATAACACACAGAACAGAACTAGGAAATGTGGTGGTGATTTATATCTTTAAATAACTTATGGCCTTCTTAAATTAGGTGCCTGGAAAGATTGCCCACAGTGACACCATAACTGAGCTGTCCAAGTTCACAAGGACTATTATTTTTTTCTTATTTTCCTTTTTTTCTTTTAACTACTTCATAGTATTGCTGGTGGTGAGCACAGAATGTTAGAGCTGTTGTAAGAATTAAGATCACTTTGAAAAGGCAGGACAGGGAAGGAGTAGGGAATAAGGGGTTATCTCTTTCTATGAAAGGAAAAATAGAATTTTCTTAATAGAATTACTGGGTTTCTTTTAAGGTTTTGAGCCATTCAAATTTTAAAGATTTTAACACGAGAGGGAAAAGGGCTTCTGAGAACCCAGTCCACTGAAAACCCTGGACTGCACAGCCACCTTACCCACTGGGTTATCCCACAAAAGGGAAATTTCTCCACACTAATATCAGGATTTTTTGAATAATTGCAATGACAGATTTTGGCAAAAGACCTTTTACCAAAGGGACTTTCATGCTTGCTTCAATATAGAATGTTTTATTCCTGCTGGTAAAAGAATAAATGCTGTCTGGCCAGCTCTCGGTGCTTTCTAAGTGTATTATACTCTATATTGAGAAAATATTACAGTAAATAGATGTGAATTTACTAAGCTCTGGAAAGGAATGGCTTGCTCAGTGTGTGGGTGAATTTCTTAATAAAGGTGCTGGGTCAGGGTTAGATGTCTGTTTACCAAAGAGGGTTATCAGTGCTTTGCCTCATGCATTGTCACAGACCCCAGCTTTAGATCAGGGTGTTATTGCCTGGCAGGATTTCTGCTCCTAGTCTGAAAGTGCTCAGTCTCAAACATAAAAAAAATTAAAGTAGAAGCTTCTTTCTTGTTTAGTTTAAACAAGGTTTTTTTATTGTCTATAAACCTGATAAGTAAAATCTTTTTTTTATAATAATTTAAGATATTATTCCTGAAATCTAGACTGCACTGAATGGGTGATTCAGGCACCACGAGGAGCCTCCTTCCCTCAGATAAATGGAAGCATTGGATACCCTCATGGCTGGGAAAAAGAGTCAGATTTTCGTTTATAGACCACTTTATACAAATATTGTACTTTAACACATTATTTTTTTCACATGCAGACATGAGCTATCCCTCTGATCAAAATGAAAGTTATTCAGTTAGCTGAAATTAGCTGTTGGGAGCAACACAGGGAAGGCTTTTAAGCCCTAGAAAGGGCTTAAAACAGTGGCTGGAGAGCTGATTGAAGGAAATGTCAAAATTAGAAAATAGGTCTTTTCACATCAAAAGTCCCAACATTTTATTCTAAAGATTGAAAGAAAAGGATTTTATTCCTGAGGGAGTTTCAGAGCACTCTGATGTCTTCCACAGTCCTGACACTACTTGACTTTCTGCAACTTCTTGGAAAGAAGTTACAAAGCAAAGGTTTCATTTGTTGTTTCAAAATCTCTGGGACAGATCTTTGGCACCAGTATTTCCTGAGACTAATGAAAAATTATATTTTGAGGGTGCTAAAGATTTTTACTATTTAAATTCTTAGTGAAACCCCATGCAACACTGCTGTTAAAATTCTGATTTTCTTTGCGTTGCTGGTAAGAACTCAGACGCTGGGAGATGAAAAAACTGGATAAGAATAATTCCTTTTTAGCAGAATAACTAGCTGAACAAACAGTATGTAATTTTCTTAATAAAGCTGACAGTGGAAGTGTCTTTTTGGATATTCATCTGCTTCTGGATGGTGTCATAAAGATGCCAGAAGCACTCTTTCCACCTGCAGTTGCCAAAGGGATTGTGCCCTTTTCTGCCCAGGTCCCTCAGAATGGTTATCCGTGGCTCTTTGTTCCCAGCTTCAATTACACTGAGCATCTTGGAAGGTTTATTTTCCATTTTCAGTTCAGCAGCATTGCAGGCACAGAGCACATTCTCATGTGTTAGATTTTATGTACTGTTTCTGTATTCAGTGCAGGTTCTTGGTTTCAGTCTCTTCTTTGGATCTTTCAAATCTGTTCCTCTTGTCATGCTCTGCCCTTGTACCCGAGATGAGCTGAGATAACCCACTGCAGGTATTTTGGCAGTTGCAAGAAAGTGTCATTGGCAGGGTATAATTCAGCATTTTCTTTTGCTCTTGATCCTTGAAGATTGTTGACCTGCAGAATACATAGCTCAGCCTATTAAATATATCTTTTAGTTGCTTTCACAGGGAACTTGAGGAGATAGTGAGGTACGAAGGCAGGATTATGATTTTGCCTTCAGTCCAATTAAGTGGAATTTATATCAAGGGAAACTTCACAATTAAAGTTGGCTTGCACAAGGATCAGTTTTGTCCAAGTCTACTAATGGGATTTTAATTTTTGATTGATCTGATTCTACTTTCACACAGTACAGATGAAAGGAACTACAGTGAACTCCCTGAACCCTCACAACTGGAAAAAAAAGGATAATTTCTGCCTATGCAGCTTAGCCTTTTTAACACTAACTGCTGAAAAACAGATGCACATACCCAATGGCGTGTGTTCAATTTTTCCATTTCTCATGCTAATGTAGAATAGTTAACGTGCTCTCTCTAAAATGCCTGCTACCTTAATGTGTAAGACAGAGCAAAGTAAAATGAGTCTTATTCCTCTTTCATTTCACAAGAAAATTATTCTTGGCTATTGCTTTATATAGATTTGCATGATGGTGACTTGGGTTAAATAGACTTCTCAGCTTTTCTATCCAAATTTATGATGGGAACAATTCCTTGTAAGTCTCATTATCACAATAAAATCCTATTACAATATGATGGGGGGGAAAAAACCCAAACAGAAACATTTACAACATTTACTTGCAAGTCTGCTTTAGTGATTGGCATCTTTATGATACCCAGGTGCTCTGCATGTTCCTTTATGAGAATTGAATTACATGACCTGGAAGTTCAGAGTAAATGTTTCAGCTTTTCTAGTCCTTGAAAAGCATTAAGGTGGAGAAGATGCTGCAATACTTGTTAGTGAAACTATTTGGAAATTGAATTACAGATGCTCTCAGGGCCACATCCTATCCTTATGTAATTTACAGAGGCAAGTTATCTCCCTGACCCTCAAACCTCTGGTACAACTGCTTCCTTGCTAAATAAAAACAACTAGATCATCTACTCTGACAAGCCAAAGCTGGGAACCGTTTTTTAAAGCCCAAGTCTAGCATGTCCCTTGCTTATTATTGCAGGATGTCCCTTCCTTCTGCAGCTGGAGGTGCTCAGCCCTCCCTGGATGATGCTTGCTGCACCTGTGGGCAGTGCCCTCAGGGGTTTGGTCTGTTTAGGGGTGCTGAACAGTCTCTGAAAACTCCAAAATGCAAACCTCCCTTTGAAAGGGGTTATCTCACACCAAGTTTCCTCGTTACCCTTTCTGCAGTGCCTGGCTCTGGAGGAAGGTCAGGCAGGGACCTGGAAGGGCAGATAACAGCCCTGCCCTTGAGCTCCATGGCTGGGGAGGACGGGCTGTCCCTGCTGCGAGCTCCCAGGGCTGGGGCTGTGCTGCCAGAGGGCAGATGGGAGAGGGGAGATGGGCTGGGAACAGCAGCTCTCTGTAGGTGCTGGTGGGCTGTTCAGGGCATGAAGGAAATGGGCAAAACCCTTTCTTTGGTCAGGATACTTCCCTGCCAAAGCACACCTGAAGGGGTCTCCTCTCTGTCTGGTTGTGACACTGCAAAGTTGGACCCAATGACTTATTAGTTCATTCAATGAGGTGTTTAGCTAAAATTCTAGATACTTTGTGTTACTGAAAGTAAGAATAAGAAAACAGGATGGCATGAAGAATGACATTGATATTGCATGAAAAGAAAATGTCAAAGTACATAATGCAGTAGTACAATAAAGGTTTTTACCAGATTTTCTCAAGTTTAGAAGAGTCAGTTTCCTCAGATTTAGAAGAGTCCTGGTGTATAAAAGAAACTTATTTGGGCAAAAAAAAATAATGCTCCTGAGCAAACATATAATATTATAGAAATTACATTGTGTTATATCAATTTGTGTCATTGATTCTAATATCTGGTGTAGAAGGAAATTTGTAGCACTTTAATATAGGCTGTCACAACTGATCCCAAAAGTGTTGGACACCATGGTTTGTTTCCTAGGGGAGAATGTTTATACTCTAAATAATATTTAGCTGGCAAAAAAGAAAATTCATAAGTGCTAGAACTCCTAGATAAATTGTAAAAATGTGAACCAGATAACAGCAAAATAAGACTTTGTTAAATTGTAGTGGACTATTCTCTTCTTGGAATTTATTCCAGCCTCACTGATAGAGGGCTCATTATTTGAATGCCATCATGGCTGGTTTAGTTAACTACTCTATCTTGCAAAAATGCCAGAAAAATAAATTTTTATTGGGAAAGGTAAATATGCCAGGTTACACAGGTGCACAGGTTACCTGGACCCTTCACCTCACAGGTTTCCAAGGTTGAAGTAATCCTTTAATCTTCTGAGTGAATCTCAAGGCTCTCTTTTTTAATGCTGTACTACAGTTTCATCTACTTTTTCTTTTTTTTTTTTTTTTTTTTTTTTTTTTTTTTTTTTTTTTTTTTTTACTTTTCTGGATCTCCTTGCTAAATCTGTTCTGTGTTTATTAGGTGCTGGAGGTGTCCCTTCAGCCTTACTGACAGCAAAGGCTCTGGTGAAGCATTTTTCATAAAAAAAAAGAAGATGATTTTCCAGGCTATTCAAAGGGTCATTACTAATGGCAAGGAAAAGGTTTTGAACCTGATCTTGGCCAAATGACAGAAGAGATCAGTGAAAGAAAACATAAGGATGTCACAGAAAATGGAACAGGATAGTAGAATGGGAATGCATACTGGCTGAATGCAAGCCTTTTTTATCTAGGAGCTGATTTCTCATTCAGATCATTTAATTAAATGCATTGATGTTTATTTATTACCTTCTGGTAAATTATGGGGGTTTTGTATATTTTATTCTCCCTCTTTCACATTAACAATAGTGCTTGTCTTGCACCCCAGAATGGCAGCTAGTGAAGAACACACCACATGCTCACTCACTTTGGCCAAGGAGCAGCTGCTGAGCCTTTATTGTGTTTGAGAAGCTGTGCAATTTCTCACCCAGGGCTGGGGAGATTGAGATGGTGCAGAGTCCTAAAGAGCCCCAGTGGTGACAACCTGTAAGTAACAAGAACAGGAGGTGTTATGTCATCTTGGCAAAATTACAGCTTTGGAATATCACTTTAACTATGAGTAATTCCCTCATAATCTGTATTTGTGTTGATTTTGGACTGCCTCCTGAAGTCCTTAAAGGTGTGCAGAGCAAGTGTGGGAATGCTGCAGAGTTCCATGGGGGCACAGCACCTCAGACAATAAATGCTGAGTAAAACCCACAGACTCTGCTCACACCATCAGCTCAGTCACTGGCCTTGCCTGTGCTTGAGTCCTGACTCATGGAGCCCCCAAACCCATGGGAGTCCCTTCCCTTTTCCTTGTTCAGTGACTGTTTAGGGTGATAGTGTCCAAATGCCTGGGTGCCAACACTGAGAAAGCTCCTAATTCTAATCATGTGCTTCAGATTTTTTTGACTTTTGTGATTCACTTCTTCCTCATTTTAAATGCAAGACCTAGTTCTGAGTTGTTCAGTGCCAGGTCCAACTGAGGAAGTATAATAGCAATTTTTACAATGTCTTTCTATCGCCCTTTCCTTTGAACATAATTTGAAATCTATTTTGTCAGATAAATCATCAAATATCCTTGTGATTTCCATGTATTCTTTCTTTCTATAATGCCAATTAAATGTCTGGTGAAAGAAATGGACAAGCAATGTTGGGCAAATTGAACTTGGCCTGAGGCTCACCTTATCTCCAAACTGACTCCACAATCTGTGGTTTGAAGGGCCATAGAAGTGCTATGTCAGTAGAAAGCTCCAGCAAGAGAGAAATAGCTCATGTTATCATCTAATGTAAAGGGGAAAAGATAGCAGAAATAAGTAATGTAACTCAGTATGAATTGTGCAAATTAGGATGTTTTGCTTCATTTAAAAAGTTTCAAAAGCTAGAAAGGGTTTGGTACATAATACATCCATTACAAGGAGTTGGTATAAATCCCTCAGGTGGGCATTATTGAAATAAGATATATATATATATATATATATATATATATATATATATAAAAGATCTGACTTTTCTCCAAATAATTTTATCTGAAAATTCCTGTAAAAATTTTTATTTGCAGATAATTGAAAATTCACATTTGGTATGTGAGTTCAAAATACTGTCTCATCATCTCCTGTGAGGAAGATCAGCATAGCACTCCCATGCATTTTGTATTTTCCTATCAATTGTTGTCCCTCTCCTGCTTTCTATTGTATTCATTATTCTGAAAGTTTTGAATTTGCATATGTAAGTATTATTCAGATCTGTATCTTTTTAAAAAGCTAGTTTACATCTTCATAAAAATTATCTATAAAAATGCTGTCAGCATTGAAAACAAAAGGAGTAAGAATGTCTTGTCAGTGAGCTGCTGATTGGATGGAGCTTTCTAGATTTGCCTGCAATTTCTGGTGCCAGCACCAGTGATCCTGTGTCAGCCTGAACCTAGACCTAGATTTTTATGTAGAGATTTAGGTGTATTAATAACTCAGAGAGGTCTGGGTCTCAAAACCAACATTCCTCATTTCTCTTATCTGTCAACTGGTGCTTTTCCTCATCTTGCATCTCCTGATTTCTTTAATTCCACGTGCAGCAGTATTTTAATTACACAGTTGATTTCCACAACAGGTGCAAAATTGTTTTCCAGAACTATACAAAAATCATCATAAAGATGGGGGGGGTGTAAAATAAAAAAACTCTTTTTCTTTCTCTCTTATGAGGAGAAGGGGTTGAAGCATTTTCTAAGTTGACACAACACAAATAAAGAATGCAAACTTTAAAGAAAAAAAAATTAAACTAAGAATTTTCAATTTATTGTAGGTTGGAGATAATTAGTATAATTATTGATGAGCTCAAATTACCAGTTAGTGTCACTGGCTAGTTTTAGGAATATGAGCTGAGGACCCCTCCTAATCAGTTAAAAAAAAAAAGCAAAACAAAACACTTTTTGTGCCCCAAGTCATGTCTACAAGAGAATAATGTTTTCTGTCAGTCACACCCATTCCACCTTGTCTCCATTAGAAGTTTAGTATATGGGCAGGTTAAGAGCACCATTCTGCAGCATATGAGGAGTTTTCTTTAATGCTTTAATAAAACCATTTCCAGGGCCCACTCACCTAGAGTGGCTCCTGCAGGAGGTATCTCTTTACATATGCATTTGTTAGGAGAGTTTAAGTGATGGGAAAAGAAAGTGCAGTGCAGTTAATACAATTTTGATTTTTTATTACTTGGGGTTAGTCAGCTGGAAAACTGGCTCTCTTGCTTTAAACTGTTTTGCTATTTAAGTGTGTCAGCATCTGAAAAATCTCTGTGGACCATAGCTTTGAACTGAAAAGGCAGCATTGCTGACATCTGACTGAGAGCTGTCCTGTTGGGTAGTAATTACCCTCCTGAGGTGCACTTTCAGGGTTCACTGGCAGTAGAAGGTGGGATGTGGGCAGCACGAAGGAAGCACTGGATGTTGGTGCTGCCTGCTGTGAGATCCTGGAAATACTTCCCTTCCCTAGAATGTGAGGAGTGTTGGAGGATGGGGGAACTTTGTCGAGGTTTTTCTCAGTAGCAAATGTGATTGCCTTTGGGACCCTGGACTCCCCATGAGCTGGTGATCTGCAGGGGTTGCCAAGGGGGTTCCATGACCAGCAGAGAGGGCATTGGAGGAGGTGGCTCAAGCTGCACTAATGCCCAGGGCCTTCATTTCTGGCACTGGCTGAAGAAACCAACAACCCCTGAAAACACTCCAGGTTAATGTGCTGGCAATGTGGAGATTGTGTTTGGTAGGAGCACCACAGTGGATGCAACCATCAATCTCAGAGGTTTTTCTCAATGAGTACAACTGTCCCTAACAGAGAAAAAAGGTTGTAAATTCCCTGGCTTGTGTTACACAGGGACATGGAGATGGGACCTGCCTCCTCTCCAGCCTGTGCAGAGTACAGCTGGAGCTGCTCTGGAGCTCGGGGACTGTTTCTCACAGGAACTGTGGAAGCATGCACTGGTGGAAATCCATTTGCCTTGATTCCATCCTAACACTGACCTGCACAACAGTGCAGTGCTGTCAAGCAACTTACCTCAGGATGAGAGTAGAATTGGATCATAGTCATGGCCCTGGTCAGCAACTGCTGTTCTTTTTTTCATTTTTATTTTGGCTGCTTAGAAAGAGAGGGAATGGCCTGTTGCATCTTATATGGTCAAATGGACTTTGCTGAGGTGATGCCCAAATTCCCCATAAATTATCACTTTTCACCTGGAAAAGGTCTCATTGTGAGCATCTCAGGATTCATATTTAACTGAAAAAAAAACACCCCTCTGTCTGCAGTGTAAATTCTGTGCTGCAGCCCTTCAGCCTAGGATTTAAAATCTCCTGAGCAGGAAGCAAATTAAACAAGCATTTATTCCCTCACTTTCATTGGGTGAAACCCCACTGCTTTGTATCTCATCAGGCCTGAGTGATGTTGTGTCACATCCCAGGCAGGGCAGTGCTCTGCCTCCTTTGCTCTGTGGCTGATTTCATAGCAGGAGTGCTATGAGATATGAGTGGGTAACAGCAATATCACCTATGGCTCCCTCGAGAGATCAGCTCCTTTATTCATGAGTCTGTGTATCTAAAGGAGGGTGCTGAACCAGAAGTAAAACTGTTAGCTGTCAGGAGAATGGAATTAGTCTTGGTTTATTCTGTCAAAAATAGGGGAAAATAAAGACCAGAAAAACCCCAAACTCAAGCCAGTGATTTTCATGTAAAACCACTCGTGCAGAGTATCTTGTAAAGACTCTGTGTATTTCTATTCAGCACTGCTGCCAGGTCAAACGCTGCTGTTTTCACACTGGACTGCAGAGGTACTCCTCAACTCTTATCCATACATTGTCCTTTAAAGAAAGCTATGTTTCTGGAGGCAGTCTTTTTGAAGAACAGAATTCTCCTTGATCTGTCATTGCAGCTGGGGTTAAGAAAAAGCTCAGCTTTATTAAGTGCTGTGAGAAAACCTTTATGTCCCTCACATTGAAGACTTCGTGCATGTGCAATGCCTTTGCATACTTCTAAATGTTTTATACAGGAAATAAATGAAAAACCTAAATGCTAAACTTCATACCATTTTTGTCTGGCCAAAAAAATAATTAAATAGCAGGTTACATCAATCCAGTATTGTCCGTGTCAGTGAGACTTCATTAGCAGATGCTGTTATAATGTGGATCATACATTTTCCCTGAAAGAGGCACATGTGTGATAGCTGTCCCTTAACAGATAATTTAGGCTGACTCCAGAAAACACTCAGATTCAGTCTTCTGTGGATATCTTCCTTTACTGGCAGTTTTGCCTGCGTTTTCATTGCTTGCAGTGGCCATTTAACTGGAGAAATGCAACTCCCAGCATGAAAGGATTATTTTGCTAATCTTCCTTAAGGCTTCCCCCCAAGTATTCTGTCAATGTGAGGTTGTTGGTAGGAGACAACATAAACCTAATATAAATCCTGTTTTTTGGAACTGTGATTTGAAGTTGCACAGCATTCCATAGTCATGTGGAGGGGTATTTTGTAGAATGCTTGTTATTCATTCTTTCATTCCTCTGTCCCTTAAATCTAAGACCCAATAGGAATAATGTTTTCCTCTAGCTGCCCTGGCAAATATGGCTTTTATTACAGGAGATTCACACAATTTTCAAATCCAATTAGACTTATACCACCCTGCTGAGGCATACATTAAACTTTAGCAAATGAATCTTATGGAATGGCCTGCTTCTTCTGCCATAGTACTTCTTCCTTTTAGTAAAGGATTCTTCAACCTGAAATTTATTTTTTTCTGTTTTTCTATGGTGCGTTCTTTCAGTAAAGGAAAAATTTGGAAACACAGAAATGTATTCAGAGGCAGTGCAGTAAATGGGACAGTGTGTTCCATCTGAGATAATAGAGATGACCTGCTGGTTAATAAAAGATAAAACCATTTCCAGAGCCCTGAACCAACTGCGAGAGAACCCAAAAGGAAAAGGATTTTTTTCTGTGTAAGCTTTTTAGAAAAGAAAAATGAAACAAAAAAACCCACCACCCTTCCACCTCCATTCTACATGTGCATTGGAAATATGTCTCATTAACTAGATGAATCTATTGTCCCAAAGGTACATTTCAATGTGATTTCACC
Source organism: Haemorhous mexicanus (assembly GCF_027477595.1). Taxonomy (NCBI): domain Eukaryota; kingdom Metazoa; phylum Chordata; class Aves; order Passeriformes; family Fringillidae; genus Haemorhous; species Haemorhous mexicanus. The sequence goes on along the minus strand of NC_082349.1, from coordinate 20,078,886 downwards.
AAGAAAAAAGATTTACTGAGATTCTCCTTGGTGAAAGAGATCCTGACAAAACCACAGATCATTATAGCCAGAGTTGGACCTGACAGATTCTTGCTGTTTGACTGACCCTTAATTATGTTAAGTGTGAGAAAATTTTGCCTAGCACATCAGAATATGAACTAACACACTAAATATTTTATTCTGTGCTAAATTAAGTATTACAGGTTTTAATTCATCTTCATCAAGCACCCTTATTGAAAATACAACGGGCACAACGCAGCAGTGGGAGAGGCATTATAATTAAAGCACAAATAAGCAGAGCATGTGACTCTATTAAAATTTATTATTAAGCTATTCTTTGCAAAATGTGTCATAGCTTTAGCAGTGCTTTGCCATAATGAAGTGTTCTAGCCAAGGCCCTGGGGTTTTGGGTCTGTTAATACTGCAAAGCCAGTCCTGGTAAGTGGGAGGGGCTGTGTGGCAGCCCGAAGCCTCCTGGGGCTTCATTTCCCATCCTTTGAAGAGCAAACTGCCCCAGGGCATGGATCAGGGGAGCCTGCACCACTCTGCACCCCTGGCATCCCCCCCAGGTCCCACCCAGAGCAGCAGAGCACCAACCTTGGGAGCCTTAGGGAAAGCCAGACCTGCTGGAGAACAAGGAGGTGCTGGAGAGGGTGATTCCTGAGATGGTGTTGGGATAACCCCCGTGCCTTCTCAGTGTTGTGCCTGGGACTGATCTGTTCAAGGGCCAGCTCTGGGACCAGGGAGCCCAGCAGTGCCTTTGCCTCTGCTCCTCCCTGTGCCACGCAGGAGCGCCGGGACTCTGGGGCTCAGCCCTGGCAGCTTTGTTCTTCAGACCTAGGCCTGCAGACTGGAATCCCAGCAGGTCCAAGAAGGGCCAAAACTGTTTGCTTTGGACACTTTGATGAAAACTTCTCTATTTGTAGCAAGACTTTCTGGATGGCACAGATCTTTGTTTGTCTGTTATACATTATTTTCACTCCTCTATTTTTATTTCAATTAATTTTTACTTTTGTTTGTCTGAGATTCTGATACTGAGACCATCCTGTTTGTGAGTGCACTTAATTTGTCCCTACAGCTGCAGGCTGAAAATCTTTAGCTATGGCTGTGGCAAATGACTAATCTGCACACATTGTTGCTCATGAACATATTGTGTCATGTTTGCTTTAGTGAATGATCTGGTGTCAAACTATACAGGGAGTCTTTCTGCCATTTGTGTTATGATTTCTTTTTGTTACCATGAAGTTTACATGTATAGGCTTAGGACTGTGTTAATTTTGGTTTTCTGCCTTGTTACCTTGTGATTGTGGTTCTTATCACAACTTTGTCAATTCTTTACTGAGTATATTCAATTTCCAGCAGAATATGCCTGGAGATAATCACCCTTTTCCCCCTCTGCAATACCTGTACTTTCTTGTCAGTGATTCACCCAGACACTGTTCCTTTCCTGAACATGCAGTTTTAATAGAAATGCCAAAGGTAGTGAGCCTACTTTAATGACTAAGTGCATTGAATGTCACAGAGTGGATGCATTAAAAAAGGAGTTGAGACATTCCCCAAAAAAACTTTTGAAACTCAATAAGAAATATGGCTAATCTTTAACAACAAGCTTGTGGCTGTGGTCTCATGTAGAAGGATCCCATGTCATACCCTGAGGGAGCTAGTGTGTATCTCTTTCCCAGAGGCAGGACAGATCAGGGAATTTGCCAGTTTACATCTTCTGCTAGGAAGTGGCTGGCCAGGGAGAACAGGCAGGAAATGACTCCAGCCTTATTTTCTTCACCTTCCCTCCTGGATCACCTTTGTTTCTGGTTTGGAAGGATAATAATTTACAGCTCTCTTTTGCTCAGGGATGGACATGAAGGCAAAATCAACCTTCTGTCAGAAATCATGTGAACTAGTTGGTTTTAGAGCCATCGATTCATCAATGGCACTTTTTCTAGTCAAAATAATGGTACTCCAGCTAAAGGTACTCCAACTAACTGCTCTCCAGTTCTTGTTTATGCTTTATTTATATCAGCCTGTCTCCAGAGCCAGCAGGAGTCATTGCTAGCAAGAGGTTCTCCTCCTGTTTCAAGTTGGAAAGGCTGGGTAAAGCTGCAGGCTGTTACCAAGGAGGAGGAACCAGCAGGGTGTGCATAGCCAGGCTGCCAGCTTCCTTTGCACAGGGCAATCTCTCAGGAAGCAGGGCTCTCCTGCTAAACACTCCTCCTCCAGTTAGTGCCAAAGAGAGGAGTCATCTAATCCATAAATATTAGAGCTGAAAAAACCTCTGTGGTCACCAGCTCCAGCCCCTGCAAACAATGGAGCTGGATGTGATCCTCAGGATGAACATTTGCCTCAAAGTCAGTGATCCTCCCTGCCAGATTACCTCCCTCCTCTCTCTTTTAGTCTATTTAATCTGCATTTTCCCCTTCAGTAATTCTGAGCTATTACTGTGCTTCTACCTGCTTTCCCCATCCTCCCACACCACCCTCCACTTTCTTGTTATTAATTCTTCTTAAGTACTCACAGCCTGCTATCATTTCATCTTCTCTCTAGACAGGGCAAATTCAACAGTTGGCTTTCTTGCCTAACTTCTCTTAGTACAATAGCTGCTGTCTTCTGAACTTTGAGGGTTTTTTTGTTTGCTGCCTGCCCTAGTTAAGTGTTCTTTTCTCTTTAAATCTAACATGATTTCCTAGCAGGGAATGCTCAGAGCATTGCAGATGAAGCCTTACCAGCCAGGACTGTGTAAAACATTTCAATTCCATGTACAATATCTTAGTGCATGTAGCCACAAGGACAGTAATCAATGGGATTGCAGAAAACATTGAATTTTATAGAAATCAAAGGAAAAATCACTGAGCCCTGTGGAAAACAGTGAAAGATGAATTAGGACAGAAAGATTTAGAAATTTGTAGAATTATATCGTCTTAATAGTCCAAAGACAGGTATCTGTAGATTTAGGTTTTAGTTTTTATTTTTTAGGAAAAAAAATCTATAAAAAACATTTTTTTAAGAAGGAATTACACTTTAAATCCTCATTTCTTCTGTCCTACAGAAAGTGCTTTGGGCCAAGCTCCTTTGCTGATCATTAGCCCGTGCTGAGTGCACACAGCCCTTTGCCCTTGGTCTGCAGGGCTCCCCAGTCCTGCCTCACACAGCACAATACCCAGAGCTCTGCCTCTTCTTGCCTGGCTGATGCATCACATTCTAAAGCACAGCATGGACTGAGTGCAGGTGAAATAACTTAGCATAAAGACAAGGTCTGGTCTGAAAGAATCAGCCCCAGTTCGGGTTTGGAGTTAAGAGCATATTGAAAAGAAATATCTCTATCTCTTCTAAAATTGCTTCTAAATTGAAGGCAGGGAAGTGTTGGCTTATTACATAAGGTTTATATTTTTTAATATTAAAATTATGGCTTATATATTATATGTTTGCTTTAATTTTAATTGCAAATAATTTTGCATAATGTATGTTCAAGATTGTCTGAAACAAGTATACAATACCTCATCATGCTTCCCTCTCAATACATTGTGAAAAATAATGGGGGAGAAGGATATCCACTTAAAACCATAAAATCTTTAATTAAAGGTATCTATATGGGAAGCTTCTTTCTTCAGAACATTATTAAATATTGCCACCTTCAGGTGAAAGCGTATCTAAACATTTAAAGGGAATTTTTCACACAAACTCTTATAATTTTTCATCATAACTATTTTTATATCATGTTTATGCTTTTTCTTCTGACAGTTAAGCACAGAAGGGCAAACAGGGTGGTGTGCTGAATTTGGGGAAATTCAATTCCTTGGGTTTGAGGAAAGCAAAGCAGAGCGGAAGGAAGCACCACAGTTAATACATTAAACCCAAATAGTGTGTGGTTTCCTTGAACAAATCATCTCAGAGAACTAGAATCCTGCAGTTTACTTTTATGTGGTTTCACCTCTTGCAAAACTTCTTCCAAATTCTCCCTTTCTAATATGGAAGAATAAAGATGATTTTTAAAGTTAGTAGAATTGTCTTGGTTGAAATTCAGGTCATATTTAAGCTTAAATTTATAAGAGAAATTCCCTAAATTAAGGAGAGACAACTAATTCTCCTGGAAAAGAAAGGAAATTTATGATTATTAAACAGTGATATCAATCCATAGCAAAATTCTCAAAGCTATTTGCCTTACCAAACATTTCAATCTCTCTTTAAGTTTAGTGAAAAAAACAATTATAAATACAAGTACCCCTACTGGAGAGGGCACTCACATTAAATAACATTCACTTTGTTCCTGGTCTTGCCTCTGCTGGTTTCTTCCAGTGCTAAGTAGGAAGATTGGTCCATGGCAGTGAGTTATCGATTAACTGATGGCAGGATCCCATTTCCTGTGTATCTAAAGTCAAATTCTTCTCAAACATGGCATTACACAAACAGTGCCTTCCACCCAGAGAAACATGTCATGCTGCTCAGTAATAGCAATGGCAAACACTCCCTTTGGTCTGAGCATAACGCTCCACTTCCCACTTCAATGGTTTTGCACTGTTGCACTAAAGAGCTGGCACATTACTCCCCACAGGTGGCTGCATTTCAGCGCCTGGGTGAAGAGAGTCTCTATTTCATCTTTCAGCTGTAGTGAGTACTAAACATATCATGGGGCTCCTCTATTTCCACAGGCTATTAACCTTCCAAAACATTTATCTCCAATGCTAAACTTTCCGGGGCTTCGGCTTCGATTCCAGCAAATGTCTCTATTCAAAAACGGTGCATTGAGAATGGATTAAGTCCCCTTGCAACAAATAGCAACCATATGCCAGAGCTAAACCTGGCCTGGAACAGCTTTCTGAACTTATTCCTTCCCAAAAGTAACATTTTTATTTTGGCAAGTTTGAGCAAAACTTCTTCATCCATTTCTCAATAAGAGAGCGGCAATAAGACAAATAATCTTACTGAACTTCTGTTCATAAAAGCATTTTGAAATATTGTAATTTATAAATAGTATTTTCTTAGTATTTACGAAATGCAGCAGAAGGTTTTAAGAACTGAAAGCTGAGACCTCTAAAGGAAAATGGTAGGTCTGCAAGACTTGGCAAAAAAACCTTTAACTTTCTTCTGGGGAAATACATCCAGCAGAAAAACACAACCTCCTAAACAAGCAGTTTAAGTTGCCTGTTTGCTGAAGGTAATATTTGCTTAATATACAAATATTAAAGGGTGGCTCTCGATAGGTGGCTGGGCAGGTTTAACCACGGGCACTGCGACAGCCTCGGTGTCAGTACAGTCCTGAGTGACCCTGCAGGGAGACACTTTCTCAGGGAGAGGGAGGCATGCAGGTACAGCCAGCCTGTGCAAAGTGTGCTTCCCCCACCCAGCCTGACCTGTACTGCCACGACCCTGCTGGAGTGGAAACCACCAGTGGCACTCATACTGTATGTGCAGGCTGTGATGGCTGCAGCCAGCCCAAAGCAGGTTCAGGGGAAACAGCAATCAGCTCAGTAGCCAAGGGCTAATGTGAACAATACACCCACCTAACCACAGTGCTGCCCAGTGTCCAATTCAAGCCAGATCTGGGAGAATTAAACCTCTGTACTCGGTCTGCAGTTCTGATTCTACGATTCTGCTCCATGAATATTGAACAGCCCACAGCCTGTTGAGCTCTCCTGCCCAGCAGTGGGCTGCACACCAGAATCTTCCCTGGGGTAGGGCTGCCTCTCAAGGTTTCTGCTATTCAAGTCTGAGAAACTCTTTGTCACATCAGATACTTGGTAAATTAATAAGGAATAGACACACTGAAATTCTGAAATTTTAGCTAAGTGACGTGAAGGATGGATGGTGAGTAATAATCCTTTGGACATAAACCACTGACCAAGTCTGGGACTAAGTCTGAATTGAGCTGCTCCTGAACTCTCCTCTGAGATGTTTAGAATGCAAGAGGGTCCTTTATGAACCTCATGATCTTCCAGACAGTTTTGTCTGATCCTATTCATTATGCAGTAAGTTCTTGTGTACCTTGCCATCAAATCCTGTTAAATCAGTGTTGTTAACTCAGTGTCTTTTCTCAATCAGATATATTGTTGCTTCTCTCTTATGAGTGAATGCATCACTCCATCCACAACATCTAAACAAGATGCTGCATATGCCATGTATATAAAGTACTGCACAGCTCTTGCAGAGAAAGTAATAGCTAAGCATTCAATACCTCATTTTCATTCCCTCTGTCATTTAGAAAATGTGGCTGAAGATGAGATATTCTCTGCTTTTATAAAATGGAGGATTATAACAAAAAATGAAGGGCTGTAGAAGAGGATGGTTAGTCAGAAATACTTTCTACAGTAGAAAGAGGAAATAAAACTGAAATGAGGTACTAAAGGGAGGAAAACTCATCCAACAGTAATTCAGCATTCAGTCACTGGCAAAGGGAGCTTAGCAGTCCAAATAAGAGATTTTAAAATATTTAATCTGCAGGATCTGTGGAATTATGTATAATTCCACTGGCTGTTTTCTCAAATTAAATTGATCGAGATCTTTGCATTTTATTACATGGATTTATTCTGATTAGTTCTAAAACTAAAAGTCTTCCAAAAGAAGATTGAGAAACTCAATTTTTTTTTTTTTTTTAGGGTGTCATGGGTTTATTAACATTACAGCATTCTTCCTGCACCCATGGTAGAAAAACTGCTGTGGTTCAGCGTAGCTGGGAGGGGGTAGCTATGATACTCACCACAGTGGTACCAGAACACCATCATCTCTGAAGAGTTTGAGAATGAATGGCTCATATAAATGTAGACTATCATTACTATATACTGAATTGGGCCATGCTGAATAGGGATAGCTGTTTTATTGGGTCTATCTCCATGGAAACTGGTGACAGTGTAGAGTATTGCCTGCTAGTTAATCAAGATAGTATTGGCACATGCTCTGCTTAAGAGGCCTGACTTAGTTTCTGCAAAATAAAGTGTCCTTTAGCCAGGTGACAAACAGGGGTGAAATCCTGAACTGGTTGTGAAGTGCACAAGCTGCCAAATCAGGGTAAAGTAGCACATTTCCCTCCTCCCTTGGGTAGCTCAGACAGGAGTGCAGTGGTGCTGGCTGGGGCAGGAGCAGTCTGCCAGCACCTCACCAAATCCCTGCTGGGGGAGGCACTGGCTGACCACTGGCAGCATCAATTCTTGCCTGGCATTTCTGCAGCTCATAGCAGGTGAGTGAGTGCTGTGCAGCCCAGGAACAGCCACAGCCCAGACCTGGCACTGCCCAGCAAAGCCACCCCAAACAAGTCCCTGTGTGCAGCACCTTCCTCCAGCACAGCTTTTGGAGAGCTGAGGAGATGTGTTCCACAAGACCTCTGGCATTTCACTTCTTCTTTTTGTGCCTGAGCCAGAGGGGACCTTTTACTGTGGATTTGGGAAAGTGTCCTGGGACTGTGACTCTCTGAAGTACAAACCAGGAGTTCTGCTAAATTAAACAGTCTGTGGAAGAACTAATTCTGTTTTTAATGTTGAGAGGCACTGGATTTGATCGACTTGGCATATGTGGGAGTGCCACAGCTTTGTTTTCTCAGCCTTAAGCCATTCACTTAACTGTACTATAACAAAATAGGAGTCCACAATTTTTTTCCATAACAATACTAATTTTCTCTTACCTGAAAAATCATATAGCCTCTCTGTAGGTACAAAAAAATTCCCCAAACAAAAATTCTTTGATTTCTTTGTTAGAATCATGCTAGTAAACACTGCAAATCGTTGTGGTCTTCATAATGGGGCATTAAAATGAAAAGTCCACAGATGCTCTGCCATGATTTACAGCCTTGCTGATAAACACCTCGGGCTGTTTTATTTTACCACAGAACCAAAGAGAATTAACTATTTTTCCTGTATGGAGAAGCCCTGAAGATACTGATAAGCCTTTTCCAATAAAAATTAGTAAAGTCACCATGAAACTGGTAGATAGTCTTGGTAATTATATAAGCATTGTTTTTAAAATTATTATTTGATACATGAAATATTGTTTCCCATATTGAAAATGCTATTGAATATTCTGTGCAGTGAATCTGGCAACTGCTGGAAGCCATGTCTTATCAGGGCTGCTTGAAAGATACATTGTAAACTGAAAATAATTTAAAGTGCATTCTGCTTTAGAGTTTCCATAAAAATTCAGTATTACTATGGTTCTCTTTTCATGCTGTCAGCAATTTCTGGACTCTGCAAAACTTTGGATTTGCTCCTTATTCTTAACTGAAAGACACAGTAAAAACTGAGAACCCTATGATGTTATTTTCTTTACTTCTAACGTGGACTACAAATCTGTTGTCAATAAGCTGTCATCCCTCGTATTCTATATTGGACATATTTGTTGAAACCTCAGCTGCTGAAACCATGCCCACAACTAGTCTCATCTAACTCACACTGTCTGAGATTTAAAGTAGTCACTTCTCCTCCTTCTGTGAGCAGCCTGTTTGGTGGAGTTCAGGACCCAGTGAGCTATGAGACTTTCTAGAGAAGCTTAACCCTCTGTTTGACTCACAGAAATAGCCTGAGCATTACCTTTTCCCTTTTCTGAAACTCTGGGTTCCTTATCCTAAAACTTATGTAACTCTTTGCATACTTTGTTTTGACCATCTGTAAGCAGAACAGTACCTTGCTTGTTGTTCATCTTTGCAGTTTGTTTTAGGATTAGCAAACTATAAAATATGTCTTCTTTACTTTTCCATCTAGTTCACATTTAAGTGAAAGGGAGGATGTGCAAAGTCTGCTTCCAATGCTCTCTACACCTCACAGGTACTGGGGCTCTCCTCTGCCTCCTGGCTGAACAGAGTTATTCAGTTCCTTCAGTGCAGAGGCTCGTGGTGGGACCAAGAAAGACTCAGGGGTATCTCCTCAAGGAAATGCTCAGAAAAGCTCATAGGACAGCCCATAAAGTATTCCAGACTCAAATATCCTACTTGCAATTACAGCTGTATAATCTAGAGGAATAACTTCTGGTTTAGAGAGGTAAGAACAAAAAGCAGCTCTATTAACTTAGCTCTTCCTAGGCTGTGAGAATGTTGGTTATGGATAGGTTGGCCCAGGACAATTAGAAAAGAAACTTTTTTTTAAACTGCTGTGGGAGTTAATTCTTTATGTGCTCTTAATTTATTGTTTCACAGGGAAGATTAATCAGTCTTGTAATTAGTTTTGTTCTCTATAATCCTTTTCAAGACATTGGATGAAATAAAATTATGATCAAGACTAATGATGGACTTGGATCAAGAGCCTTTTCTCTCTGTCATGAAATGGAATGTTATGAAAAGGTTTACTCTCATTATTAGTTTAGGAAAGAAGAATCAAGTCAAACAACAGGGCAAAAAATGAAGGAGAAGGCAAAGTTGGCAGCAGGCAGAGAAAGACAGCTTCCATCTCTTCCCAGTTTGTTAGAAAATACCTTTCCCTCTCTCAGCATCACCTTTCATTCCCCCTACTCCCAAATTATGTTAAAATATTTACTGAGGTTGGTCTTTAAACCCACAGCAGCTAAACCACTTTAGCATGGGGTGAATTTATAACAGGTTTCTTATAATTTGTGCCCAGGGACATCATTATGCAAGTGTCATGCATAACAGCCAGGCTAAATGGTGAAACTAAAAGGAAAAGAAAGGAAATCACTCATGGACATGCCTGGGAATCAACACAGTGGTTTTCTCTGAAGCAATTCAGTCATGTTGAGAAGATATATGCTTGGACCATTTTAAAATTTGTTATTATTTACACAGTAGACTGTAACACCTCTGAAACTTACTGCAGTGTTTATTCAATAGAACAGCTCTGTATTTTTGGTCCATCAGGTCAAAATGCATTTAAGCAATTATGAAAGGGCACATTTTACTCAGTGTCCCTTAGTGGCTCCCCTGGAGCCTGTTGTGTTGTGCAGCCCTTTGTAGTAGGTTGCAATTCCAACATTAATGCAGGCATACTCATGGTGTGCCCTTTCAGGAAGAGCTAAGGACTGACTCCTTTCTAACCACTCAGGTTCCTGTACAGACAGGGAGATTGTTCCAAGCAGCATTACATTATGCCAAGATTCTGTCTCTCTCCCTAAGAGGAGATTTGCCTTCTGGATGTCAGCAGGCCAGTGGGATTTAATGGTACACTCCAAATTTCACTGGAGGATTGTATGGTTAAACTAATATGAAAAAAAACCAAAATTTCCTCCAGTTCTCTGGTAACCCTTGCTTGCTTGAAAATCTCATTTTTTTTTTCTGGTGCATCTGTAAATATCTCCTTGACAATATCTCAAGCCCACAAATTTAGTGCTTTTAAATGACATACACTTGTCTTTATCTTGCATTGATTCTTGTCAGTGTTTCCCTGCAGAGGAGATCTGTATGTTTGTGGTGATCCAAAAAGGAAGGTGAAGCAGTAAGCTGGAGTGACCTGGGAAAGCCTGAAGTGCAAGGCTGTACTTCTCAAACCAGAAGCATCTCTCCAGGCTGCATGAGGAAGGAGCACTTCTGTAAACAGCAGTCTCTCGAGACTACAAGTGTTTTCACCTGTGCCTGGCTTTCCCCCAGCACGAAAACCCCACTCCTGAGTTACCTCCTTCAGACCCTTTGACAAGACAAGGACTCTGTGTTACCTGTGAAAACACCTCCATAGTTAAAACATGGTCCAGAATCTCAGCTACTGCATGTTTGGTTTAGGACTGGAAATATTTATTCCCTTACTTTTGTGAGACAAAATTGATTAATGCTTGGATATTTTTTATTTCTACTTTTTCTTGTTTTAGTTCCTTCACAGCTGCTGGCATTGCTGAGGCATTAACACCAGTAAGAGGGGAGTTTGCATATGCAAATTTTACTCCCTTAATTAAAAGCAGGAGCACTTGATTACAGTGCTGAGCCCCAGAGCTGCAACTATGTAAACAAAGGTTACATGCTCAGAAAAGAAAATTGAGCCCTAAGTCACAGTTTTGTGATAGACTTCTGTTAGTTTTTAGTTAACATGAAGCCCAGTGCCAAATTTAATTCCTTATTCCCAGACAGAAGTGCATGCTCTTCCAGAAGCACGCTTTGTGGTTATTTTCTTTGGGTTTGGGATTGTTTTCTTCTCATTTTGTATTTGCTCTTCTGACTTGGAATGCCCTTGTTTCCTGGCTGGTAGCAATAAAGCAATTAAGCGCAGGTGTAGCTTGAAGAATGTGATGCAGCATCTAGAAAAAGTGATTAACAGGAAAAATAAGCCACAGGCTTTAATTTGTTTCTTAATTGTCATCCAGGTGTGTCCTTAGTCATTCAAAATTGTGAGGATGCTGAGCTTCTGCTGGCTCCAGGAGCCATGAGGACTGACTGCTGGACCTGAGAATAGTTTGGTGAGGCTTTGTCTCTTGCAGTAACCACCTTTCCCAAAAATGCCTCTTCCTGTCTTTGCACAGTGGTCCTTAGTCCCCCCAGTTATCCTGAAATGATTGCTCTTGGTAAATTGAGTCATCCAAATCACCTGGTCCTTAGTCCCCCCAGTTATCCTGAAATGATTGCTCTTGGTAAATTGAGTCATCCAAATCCCCTGGGCACAAGAAAAACAAAAGGACCAGCAGAGCACCCCGGTACTGTGTGCTGTCTCTAAAGCAGCTGGTGTCAATTCTCTAATTCTTTGCAGAGTTCCAGAAAGAGTGCAGGCATGACGTGGGGTGAAGCAGGGGAAAAAGGGCTGGGGAGAGCTGTGCTGAGGAGCATGAATGTCTTAGACTGGCTATACCAATGCCATGAGCATGCCTTGCAGACAGACCCTCTCTGACAAAGACAGTGGTGTGTTACATTTTAGATTTTTCTAAGCCTAAAACCATGTAGCAATGCAGGAGATTCCCCTTCCTTACATGGGTGGGTCTTACTGAGCTGACAAGTTCCCTTTTTGAGCAGTCACTTATCTCACAGTCTTAACAAACAAGAGCAAGGCTGAATCAGATATGGGGAGGAAAAGGACACAAGATGCTTTACACTGGTGTGGTTCTGACAAACCCACACTTCTCTGGGTGCTTCTTTAATAAGTCACAGGTATGGTGCCATGCAGGGGTGATACTCTGCCCTTTCATGCTGCTACATGGGCTTGGCAAGGCAAAGGTGGCTCTGCATGCTGCTAGCCAGCACACAATAGGACCTGTTTTAGGAGCTCTGGGATTTTCTGAGGTTATGGTGTGGTGTGCCCTGTTAGTGTTTTTTCAAAACAACATTGCAGGGAATTATATTTTTACTGTGATCTTTAATACTTTGGGGTCTTGTCTGCTCACTGTCTATCTGTGGGCTTCTGCTGATGGGAAAGATATGTAGCAATTTCAGTATCTGCACTAATGATGCCCCAGAAATAGCAGAATGCAGCCCATATGTGACAGTTTCAGTTTGTAAACTCCCCTAACTTTTTTCACTGAAGGGTACAAGTCAGGCCCCCTCTCCACACACAGCCTCTAATTGATTAGAAACAACTAACTACAAAAGAAAATTTGTAAAATAAATTGCCACAAACTTCACAGGACCAATGAAAGCACAGCTGGCAGGACCCAAGATCAAGGCAGATCACAGCTGCACAAGTACTGATCAGAGTACAGCCTTGGGTGAGATTCATTGTCATTAAGACAATTTTGATCAAACCCCATTGAATCAAGGCACATATTCACCAACTCCACACACTGACCCCAGCATAACCACTGAGATTGCTGTCCTCTGATCTGTGACATGGAGATTTCACATTGCCTGGAAAATGAATCTCTGCATCTTGCCTTAATTTGGCATGGTGCTTAGAACACAGCACGAAACACAAACTGGATTGTTGACAGAAGGCAATGCATTTCCTGAAGGTGAGCTAGAACCCAAACACCCAGGGCAGGTTCCTGTTATCCAGGTATATTATTTTGCCAGCTCCTGCATGCATCCCATTCCCATTGATGGCAGTTTCAGCCACACACATGTGGATCTTCCATTAACACTAATGGGCAATACCTGCACATAGATCCTGGGCTAACACTGGTGGGAATTACATCCACCTGCAACACTCATTAGCATTAATGAGGGTTCTCCTGTGGCTATCTAATGATCATTAATGGGAATTACACACATGTGTGCTTCTCATTACCATTAGTGGCACGTGCACTTCTCATTACTATTGATGTTAAATGCAGGAAGCCCTACCTCCCATTAATATTAGGAGGAAAGTTGCACTCACTGCAAGGAAAAAACTATTCCTGACACATCCTCAATGAGGAAGTTTGAGCCGTTGTTAACTCTGTTTGTTTGTGCTGTCTTTCAGTGAATTATCCAAGTCTCCGTGACCTTGGCCACCAGGCATAAGCTTTGTTCCCATATGAATGAAGTAGTTCTGCAAAAGTCCAAACATTCTTTTCTTTGGAAGCAGACAGCATGTCATCTCTGTGGTTTTTAAGCAAACGTATTTCTAAATTGCTGCTGTTTCAAAGAAAGCTCTGTATATGCTTTTCAGAGCATAGGGTGGCACACTCCAGCTGCTGACTTATTGCCATAGGCACACCAAATTTATTATGAGTTCTTGTCATCATAACTCCATTTTACATCATGCACTAATGCAGTATTGTGTTAAAGTCTGACATGGTTCCTGATGAATGAAGTAGAGACTAAAGGCCACAGCCTCCCCGCTGAGTAAAAAACTGTATGAGTTTACTACAGGACGGAGCTTTTTATCCTTCCAGTTACAAAGGCATTAAACTTCAGTAACCCTTTAAAAATGGGCACTCACACCTGCCAGTGGTTTCCACTGGCTTTTCTGTAGCAATGTAGTTTGAGTCTCCTTTAGAACAAGTGCCAGGACTGCTGGCTGCTGCCAGTGTGAGCACAGGGACCCCCGTGGCGGGGCAGCCAAGGGCTTTGCTAATGGAGAGGATTTCCCCCTCTCTCTTCCAAGGGCCAGCACTGCTTGGGTGGGTGCTGAAGAGAAAGGCTGTGCATGTGGTGTGAGCAGTGGTGACCAAACAGAGCTAAGGAAGAATGCTGACCTCCCTATCCATTATGTATATGGAGATAAGGGAAGGTGATTGCACCAAGTCCTGAACTGGGAATCAAGTGATTTGCTACAAGTTCTCACCTTCATATCTTATAATTTTCATATTGCTAGGACAAATCCTACTTTTTCTATTCTTTGGTATACCCCCCACTTTGAACAGAAGAATTACAACCTGAAACAGGATCTCGAGATGCCACTGTAAGCACTTAGCTCCAGTTAATACGAACAAAAACAACCCCATCAGATATAAGCTATTTAAAACAGAGAGCAATATATTTAGTTTTAAAAGTGCCCTTTGGTAAGATAGTCTTATTGCTTTTCTCATTACTGTGCAGAATTAGAATAATCATTGCCCATGCAAATTAGTTACAAGAAACAATATTTGCAAATAGCAGATGAAAATTAAAGGATTATATTTGGCAAACACAACTGCTAGATCAGATTCCCCGAGGCTGGGGGAGATACAGATTGCACCTTCCGTGCTGTACAGGAATACCTCGGGGCAGGGAAGGGCAGGCTGTTCCACTGAAGCTGTTGGGCCATTCCAGGAGCTTTCTGGAGAGAGGCAGCAGGAGTGTGAGAGCAGTGTCCAGCTCTCACAAGAGTTGCAGACAAAGTGCCCAGAGAGAGCCTCTCCCCTGCCCAGGCTCTGCCCCTTGGCAGCACACCCCGTTACCACATGCTGGTTCTGCCTCAGTGGGGGCACTTAGGAGGTGCTGCTGCTTTCTTTACAAGCAGGTGTTTCATTGCTGGGCTCCTTGACCACAGCCCCTGTATGGGCTCTGTATGTAACCAATTCACACGAAAATCAACAACCAAGTCAGAGAGAGCTGGCACAATGCATAAAGCTGTTTACAAGGTAAACAGACCCTGAGACTCAGATATATGCTTACATAAGGTGCACACACTTATCCACACTCATACACACCCGTCCTGGAGAGTACAATGCAGCAAAGGTGATTCCAGCGTTGATCTAGTCTAGGATGACAGATGTTAGAAGACATCCAGGAAAATCACAATAATAGTATTCTGTTTGGCTCCAGCAGCATTAACGATTCTAATCTGTAACTACAGCTTTCACTTATAATTCAGACTTTAGCTGCTAAACAAACTAAATAATTTATCAAGTACAATATGTTCTAACTCTGCAGCTTGCAAAAACTGCAGCCATACCTTTATTTCAAAGAGTCACCAAATGGTGGAAATGTCAAGCTCTTCCTTAAAGTGCATCTTCCTCAATTCCCCGGGTAGATAGCACTGATTTTTTATTTTTTCCTGAAGATGTTTTATTGTTTTCCTACTTTTCATCAGGGTGGGGTTGCCATGGCAATAAAGTAGGATGTCTTGCTGGATTTCACCTTTGCTGTCTTGCTTCATATGGTTCTCCCTCCTCAGAGCAAACATGGTGGACGCAATGCACATACAGATGTCTGATTTCAGATTTCTTTCTCGAGTGTGCTTGGCAGCTGCTCTCCTGAGACAGGCAAAGCAGCACTTGGCAAGCAGCACTTCACTTTGCATTCATCTTCCCACTCTCTAGTGGCCACCATCATGTCTCCCTTGCACTGTGAGCTCTCTTTTAAGATGGACAAAGCTTTTCATGAAAGACTTGCTTCCAACGTAAACAAAAACTTTTGCTTAAGCATTTCAATTAACCAAATGACCAAATCAATTCTCCTCTCAAAGTTAGTTGAGGCCAAGTGGCAAAATATGCTGCAATAGATATAAACACCCATTACATATCCCAGCAATCTCCCCAGTTACTGGATTTAAAAGGCTGAGTTTAGGCTGTGATGCTATGCTGGTGAACTGGGTCTCACCTTTCCCTCAGTCAGTGTTTATTGCCATTCCAGTTTTCCCATTTAGATTTGTCCCAGGAAGAAAAAGTTCAAAAATTAAATCACTCACTGGGTTGAAGAGTTTTCATTTTATATATCTTTCCTGCATCCTTCAAAAATAGATTATAAATCTGTTATCGACATCTGAATTTCACAGTGGTAGCATCTCAAAAACCCAGATGAAAAGGATGGTAAATGCAGACAGAAGTCACAGTCCTTCAGTGAACATTGCAGATCAGCTCTTCTCTCCTTGTGGAGGACCAACAGTGGAAAGAGCTGAAATTTCAGGATACACTAATGAATAATGCATCCCATGCCACAAAATTATCACTAATATCACAAGTATTTAAAACTCCATATCCAGTAGCTATATATCTCAAAAGTATTTTTAAAATACATGGCATTTTTAATATGATGGGATTTTTTCCCTTTGGTGTTTGGATTCCTCTTTGCAATTCTACCAAATTAAAATAGGGATGTACTACATGAACTCCTGTGGATTAGCCATGATGCTTTTCTTTGTCACTTTCCAAAACTCTGCTTGTAATGGCCAAGCTGAGAAAAAGTTTCCCAGTTTCCAGGTCAAGGGTTTATGCTCTGCTTTCCTTCTTTCTGCCTTACTCACTGGAGTAGCATTAAGTTTCTCTTTGATTTTGATAACACTGCCTTGGCAGAACATGAGTATAATTTTAAAGTATCATTATATTATTTGTTCTTCTGACTCCCTTGGTCTCTGCTTGCCAGTCCCATTTTTTTTCTTGGAAAGATACTATTAGCATAATTATTATTCTAACATTATAACACCCCAGAGACATGGCCATTGTCTCCCTTTGCCATTCAGTGAATGCCACAGGAAACTTACAATCTGGGCAGAAGACAAAAAATAACACATGTATATCAAAGCAGATAAGAAGAGTGCTTCGAGACTCCATGACTGTGCATGCTAAGCAGCAGTGATGCTGAGCAGCAGCACTGTGATGGTCTCTTACTGTTGGTGCATTAGAATAAAAGAGATTGAAGAGGAACTTCCAGGAGCTGTTCCTTCAGAACCTCTTTCATAGGATGGAGTACAGCAAAGAGCATGAAGTTGCTTCTCTGAGTGTCTTGTGGCTGGTGTAAGACGTTGGCTTGGCAGATTAATGGGTGATAGGAATTGATTTCTTAGCAAAGTCACTCAGAAGACTGGAGAAAATCTTCTGTGATGTGAGAAGGTTTAGTGCACTTTGCTTTGCTGACCTGGAACATCTCTTTCCAACCTGGTAGTAATGGCCTGCTAACAACAGGCTCACTGCTGCTATCATGATGAGGATAATCTGTATTTTAGAAGACAGACTCTACTATTTCTTCCCCAAAGTAACACTTCTGTGCATGACATATCACAGCCACAGAGATTATCATGGCTGTAGAGCAAGCTGTGCCTTGGCTGCTTCTCTCCAGGTTATTTTTCAGGACAGAAGCCACACTTCCTGCTACTTTGGACAGGACCAGGCCATCTTGTGCCTTTTAAACCAAACCTCAGCCCAGTTTATCAATGCATGTGACACAACTTCAGCTGGCACCAGTGGGCCTTTCCTCAGGCCAGTTTGACAGTGCCTGGTTTTAGTGACCTAAAAGCAGGTTCTGCACAAAAAAGCCTCCAGTGTTCATTCTGTTGCCTGAAATGTGTGGCATGTGTAGGTCCCTTGTCCTGGAAAGCTGTGCTACATCTGCTGACTTTCTGCTATTTTTGGAATGCACCAAGCCCCAGGAAACATGTGCAAAGAAAAAAATCAGAATTTTTTAAAGGTATTTATATCGCTTAGCATTTTTATCAGGAAGATTTCAAAGTATTTTATGTGAATATTACTGTTATTCCCAGATTATAGCTGGTAGGACTTGGGTAACATATAGATCAGGTTTAGATAGATTTCCTCAAATCCATGGCAGAGTTAAGTGATGAAACTATGAATGGGATCCCCCATCTTGACTTTCTGTTCCATGTTGTAACTATCACATATTTCTATGCCATGTATGTTTCTGGTATTTACAATTTAATTCAGCTGCACTCCCTGCCATTAATTCAGTGACAATATGAGCATTTGCAGGAGTGGGGTTGCAGGGCCTCTTTTTTGGGCAGGCTGTGTGTGCTGTTTACTGTTTAAAAAGCATGTAGTGTGAAAATCTGATGGCTCTTGAAAATATCTTCCTGGACATTTTGCTGAGCCTGCCAAGAAAACTGATAATTAACAAAAGTAATTTTTGTGACAGAAACAAAAAGGTTGACCATATGCTTTGCTTATAGTCCTATACCATTTCTCAGGAAGAAAAATAGAAATTCAACCAGCATTGAGAATCATTAGAACTGAAAATACAGTTCATTACTTACCATGTTTACCTTGAATAAAAACAGAATTCATTTTTTATGTTCGACTGTATCATTAGAAAGATCTTAACCTGTGATTAACAAACTTTCCTAGGCCCAAGGACACCTGGCTGAATTGGGGTGCTGAAGAATGTTCTGGTGTGATATTACCTGGGTCAGCATATGAGCTCTAGCTGTAATTGATTCAAATAATGTTAAAAAAATAGATAACTGCCTCAGATTTTACTGTTCTGGAGGGAAAGGTCAGCTGAGGAGGATTCCTAACTGCTGCTGAGAGAAAAAAAGAAATTGCATAGGCTTCACTGCTGTAAAATCAAGCCACTGCAATGCAACAGTGCAGCTGCAAAAGGATGGAGTACAGAGAGGTGCTTGATATGTGTATGCATGTGAACACATTTATGAAAAGTATTTTATTGTAGCACTTCAAAAAGTCTTGCAGGCCAGGGAAATGCCTTAGCTTTTCCATATGTAATATTTCAGTAATAGCGATGCTAATGGAATATTGGCACATATAATCATTTCTCTGTGTTAAGATAGTAAAGTTATTCAGAACTTTCATGTAAACAGAAGGTTTCTTTGAGAACTATCTCTATTCACTGTGTTTTTACTTGGCAGCAGGAGTACAAACAACTCTTGACTAGGGTAGGGGAATGACAATACTCAGTCACCCTTTAATTCACTTACTGCTGAGATGCCCAGCAAGCCCTGTGACACCTTTTTCCAGCTGCTACAAACTGTCTATTTGGGAGGATAATTCCAGCTTCTTTCTGCTGACCTGGGCTGGATTTAAGTTACTGTCCTAAAAGGAAAAGCCTGGCAAGGGTCATGAAACTTTGAATGCATTTATTTTTAGGACACTCAAGCAGAGGGCAAGCAGAGATGAGTGAGACTTGGAATAAGAGAAGATCACCCCTCTTCAAACAAACAGGGGCTCTCTGACCTGTAATTGAAGCTAGCTCATGGTATCTTATTTCTTGTGGGTGTTATAGTACCTACATGTAGTCAGAGAGGCAAAAGAATTCTGATATCAGCACAATTCATATGATGATGAGCCAGAGCCCTTTCAGTTAAGAGCTGAGGTACATTTTGTCTGTGCAACTGGATGAGCACCATTGCACTACATGTGACTGTTTTTCTTCAGCTGTGTGATGGCTTGACTTTTAACCATTGTCTTTATTTCTCCATGTGAGTAGTTCCCTGAAAAGGAATACAATATTAATAATCTTGAAGAGTTGAGAAATTTTTGATATGAACATGCTTTAATTGCCTTGCCAAACAGAATCAATAAGGAAATATCTCATGTCTTGAAAATGGTTCTGATAAATTGAATAGAGTATTAGTATGTGTTTATCAAACAGTCCAGATCAGAATACTCTTGTTTTCAGAAATTGGATGCAATGTGGCTTAAACAGCAAGACAAAAAATTCTTTTCTGATTAAAGAATATTGTGAAGGACAGGTCAGTCTCTGATTTCTATGTTCATTTTAGAAACACTCCATGTGAATACAACAATAATACAAACTTGAAGGATTTAAATCCTGTTTAGGGTGAGACAAACCCACAATTCTTAACAACCACATTGCTCAACCTGAGAGAAAGTAGGATTTTATTTTCACTTTCAAACAGGCTAGAAGCTCTCTCTGGAAACAGGAACCAGTTAGTGTCATCACAGCAAACACCAAGAGATATCAGTGAGGGCTTGTAACTTCAGCCAAGCCTCTCAGAACAAAATCAGACAAACTCTTCAGTGACAAAGATTCAGCATTAGTGCAAAAGCTTCTGGTTATAAAATAGTGAGGGGAGGAAAAAGACATGCTGTATAGGTGAAATCTCAGCAGACTGATTCATTTTTTTTCCATGAAGCATTAGCAAGGTTTTAAATAGCTGCAACCTGCATATTAAAAATGCCCATGTGTATAATACATGAACAAGGGCACCTTGGCTGAATACATTATGGAACAGCACTGTCCTCTTTACCCCCTTCACAACCACACTTTGCTTGCTTAAGTGAATAGTCAAGAATAGTGATGAGCACTTATCAAAAGTTAAATTAGGCAATCAGTCAATAGATTAAGACTCTATTTAAAAAAAAAAAAAAAAAAAAAAGCATTCCTCCACCAGTTCCTTTCTTTCCCCCACTTTCTAAAACCAGGCCATTTCTCTGCAGCTCTTCATTAGACACAAAGCCTGGAAAATGGTCATGTTTTATCTACAGACTGACTGAGGCTTTTTTGTGATTCATTCACCTGCTGCTCCAGCAAAGACATAATCCCATCTTCATTTATATACCTAAGAGACAATTCAGATACAGGAAAGAATGTCTGCTACCAAAAGGAATCTGCTACATCTGCTGGGCTTGATATATGTGAAGTGTGGCTAAAATCTCTCTGCAGCTGTTTGTCTTTGTATTTAGCAGGAGACAATGTCATAATGCACTTGTAGGGCAGGAGTGACATGCCAAATATTTCAACAAGACATGTAGATTCTATGCTGTGCTATTCAAAAAAAAAAAAAGAAAAAAAAATACTGATTCTGACTAGCCATATATTCCTGACCCATAAACCCATTTCAAGAAACAGAGGCACAGAATTTTTTGATTTAGTAGTTTAACTTTCTCCCTGTGTAACCATTCTGTTGCAGCTCTCAGCAGAAGGACAAAAGCAATTCTGCTTTTTAATGATGCACTCTCTCTAATGATGAAGGGGAAAAAGAGTGTAAGTTTTCTGGTCAGGATAACTCTTGTCAGTGCTGCTGGTTTTTAGCTCTCAAGTGAGTGAGACAATGTATAGCTCCAAGAGATGAAGCTTCTGAATTGCTGTTATCAGTGAGAGCTTGCTGAGAAGATGAAGTGCATGCCTACACTTCTATTTCATAGTCCATGGAAATTAACATCATTTTGAGCCCTGCTTGCAGGCCTTTACAGATACCTGGAATGTATTTTTTCCATCTGACTCATGTCTCTGTGAGTCATTTATGGGGCTTTCATATGCAGAGGTGGGTTTTAGGCTATTTATGATGCTTCTTTTAGTATATTTAAGCCCTCCTTTTTAACAGGGACTCAGCACACAAGGAAAAGAAGTTTCTTCTGGACAATAATTTACAATTATACAAATTCCAAAGATGTTCAGAAGATGGAAATCCCTTCCTATTGTAACCACAAACTATTTCCAAGAGCAGACTCTTATTTACTGCATTTCATCATAAGTAAGGAAATCTGCCCCTCCTCGTGTGACCTGGATAAATCATATGATCTTGGCAGCTCTCATCATTCCTATGGCCCAGAGCTGGAGAGGAGTCCAGGATGAAGCAGGGCCAGGGCAGACCCCTCAGTCCTTTGCAGGCTGTGTCACACTGGGTGTGGGGCTGGCAGGAGGGCAGAGCCAAAACCTTGTTCCCTGGGAACAAACATCAGCACTGCAGGGGAACAAAAGATGCAAAAACAAAAGATGCAAGAGCACTAAAATGGCAGAGCTGCTGTCTTTGCTGAAAGAAAAGATAAAACCAGCAGACAAAGGCATTGACAAAGAAAGGATTCAGGGTTTATTGTTACCTCCAGTGGAAATTTCACTGGTTTTGTGTTGTGCACCCTGTTATTATGCTAAGGGCATGAAATTAAACTTCCTTTCTTCTCCTAGACTGTTTGCAAGTTGCTTCTCCATCAAGACGTACTCCTTGAAAATGGCTGCCAAATTTTGAAGATGATAAAACAAAGCAATCAATTCCTGTTTAAAATAATCAGATAATAGTTAGCAAAAAAAAAATTTATTTCTGTCTGCCTTTTCAAACCCCTATTGAGATAAAAGGGGTTTGTGTGTGAAAAAATCAGTAACCTCCAAGACATAGCACTTCTGTGGGAAGATTGGAATGGTCTTTTCAGGGCTTTCTCTTTATTTTGAAAATATTTAGAGATATAGATTTGAACAGACAAAAGAAAGGGATGAGACACCCGAAAAGAAAAGTATGAAACAATATTGAAATGATGTGTGATTTCATTCTTGCCTGAGGGCATGCTGAATTCATCAAGAGAGTCCCTCAGGATATTTCACAGTGTGGTGGTACACGGGCTGCTTCCCTGACAGGTCATTACTGCACACCATGCTGGGATCCAGGACACAGCATGCTGCTGGCTGCCCTACCTGCCTTGCTCTCAGGGTAGTCCCTGTAAACATAGGCCAAGGACTCTGTCTTTGGCATCCCAGATGTCCAAGCAGACTCACAAGACGAGTGATTGATTTCCACTACAGGACAGAGCTGTCAGGAAAAGTCATCCTCAATTCAGAAGGTTTCTAGACAGGCTCCTTGAAAAACTGAGGGGCCTAACATAGTCAGCTGTGTGGGGCTGGCTTCTTGAAGAACTCCTTTCTGACTTCATGTACAGCAGCAGCCTCTGAGTGACTGAAATAAATCCATTAAAAAGCAGGAGGGAATACAACAACAAGTACAGAACAATAGGAGGGCTGAATTGAAAATACACATTAGAGATGCATTAGAATGAATGAAACTGCAAGAAAAAAGTACTTTGTTTGTGGGTGCAGTGCAGGCACCTCTTAGCCAGCAGAAGAACTTCTTTTCTGTGTCACACGGTGTATCTCAGAGGGGAAAATCTGAGCTTTGTATGAGAGTTCTATGGTTTTGAAACCCAGGCTGGCTCCTCTGGTCTTGCAGGAGGTGTCACTGCACTGATGGCCCTGGAGAAGGAGGACATCCCCTCCCAAGCAGCCTTCCCTGGCAAGAAATTACCATCTGACCTTGGCCCACCAGTCAAGTAGCAAAGCAATAACAGAGTGCAAAACCTGAGTGCTTGAAGATAGGCTGGGCAGAGTTTAGTGATCCAAGACCTTTATCTAATTAGGCCTTCAGAAGTTTGCATTGCTCCTGCAAACTGTTGGTGAAAAAAGGTTTTTTTAGTAGCAGCTGATGTTTATAATGATTTTTAAAGCAAATCACCCAAATGTTGTGCTTTATAAATAGTACAGCTGTGAAAGTTTTAGGGATACAAGGAAAATGGGAAATACAGTGTTACTTGTGTCCAGCAAAATATTCAGCCTTCCGAAGGGAGGCAAAATTTTGGGGTTTTCAGGCATGCAGGTTATTTAGGACTCTTTGCATTTAGATTCAGAACCTTGAAAAATTAGTTTTCTGGCAGCATTACTCCCCTCCTAAAACTGAAATACCAGTTTGTGATAATAACAGATACACACTCAGGGCATGGTCATGCAAAAAGAAAAAAAACTTAAATATTCAATTTTTATGCTAGATTAAAAGAATTTGACTTTTGGCCAGTTAAAATAATTTTTTTAAATCTGTTGAGTTCTTCCTATAACTTTCTTGATTACTTGGACAGAGAAATCACTTTTTGATATATGGTAAGAGAAAACATCTATTTAGAATTAGATTGGGAGGTGTATCTGTAACCTTATTGTTCCTTTTTTTAAATCTGAATGAACATTTCTTATTACAGTGGAATAGAAAAATGTGGGAGTCAATAAATAGTGTATCAGTATGTGCTAGCAGAATTGAGGAAGTGCAGTTGGGGATAGAGAATGGCTTGAGGCTGCTATGTAGTTTTTACTAATCTACAGGGTAAAATGTTCAGCTATGTACTTATCCTTTCTTCCTTTCTTTCTTCTTTCTTAGAAATAACTTCAGTCAGTTTATTGACTAGTTTTTACCCCAGATTTTTAAATTGTAAAAGTTGCTGTGACTCCTGGTTTCTCCAGGTACCTGTCACCTTGACAGCACTTGCAGGCTTGAATCAAAGCTGCCTTGCATGTTTGGAAAAGTCCTCAGTTTGTGAAGGCCCTGCCAGATGATTGAATGGGAACATCAGAAACCAAAGCTATCTTACTGTAGTTCTTTGCAACACAAAAATGTTCATTGGTGTTTTATGTAAGGTTTAATAAGAGCTTCTTCCCTGAGCACTTGAGGTTTTAAGCCAAAACCATAATAATATGACAAGCAGGAGGCAGGGTGTGCAGGACATGTGCACATGAGTAATCAATGCATACTCACTCTCTGCTTGATCTGCATTACAGAATTTAATCCTGCTTCTTTGTGGATACAGATGGCTCCTTTGCACTGCAGCCAGCCTTGGTTTTCCCACAGGAAGACAGAAAACAGTGGATGGCCACATGGGAGTACACAGGTGATGGACTGCACAAAGCTAAATTTCATCACTTGTTCACATGGCAGTAACATAATGGAAGTAAGTAGATGAAGGACTAATAATTCTAGAATAGAGAAAAATTTAATACTAAACATACAAAAAGCAGCCAGTAAATGTAAATGTGCTGTCATGTCATAGCAGGAAATGAGGCTTCTCTGCCTCAGCTTCCCCATCTATAAGTGAATTGGTCCACAAAGTTTCTTGGCTTCCAAAAATTTTTAAAACCAGTCATAGAAAGGCAACTTTTCTTACAGGAGACTACTCCTATTTAAAAATGGTTTTTAGTCAGGACAGTTTCCTTTATTCTCTTCTGCTTTTGTAATGTCCCATTATTTCTAATTTCTGAGTTGCATTATTGTCTCAGCCCACTCTCTGAAGCTCCTCTCCCAGCACAGTCAGAGTTACTGGGGCACTCTTGGTCAGTGTTCAGCTGCAGTACATGATTCTCATAGATGTTCCAATCAGTCAAATTGTTCTGTGCTTAAACATTAGCATTGCTTCTTGAGTTTTTTTTCCCTAAGCTCAATGTCTCACCATCTATCATTGCCCTTCTTTTATAGCTTGTCAGCCAATTTAAAATCCATGGACTGTGCTCGTTTCTAACCCAACTGAATTTGTTTTTTTAAGCACCATTTCTGAAATATTGCATCTGCTGTCTACCAATACTGGAAACAAGATCCAAAATTGCTCAGGGTTACAAATTTGTGACCCCCCACTGTAGTCAGCTTGTGCTCCAACACGTATGTCTGGGATCATAATTTCACTCATTGCTGTTTATTGCTCATGTTTCTGCTGTCAGCTGCTTACTTTCCTTTAAAAAAACCCCAAAACCTCACTTCTGTTATTTTCCTAGGGAATGCAATGTAGTTTACCAGATGATCATTTCCACCATCACTCTTTATTCATCTTCTAAAGTTCAGTGCCATCCAGCCATCTGGTCTTTCATTAGTTCTGCAAAAGCCCTAACCTACAAAGAAAAAAAAAAATACTCACATGGCTAATTTTAAGTATGTGAATCCTAACGATGCAAAGAAGACTGCTCATATTTTTTGACAGAGGCTTATAGGTAACTCTTGAAGAATCAGGCCATAAAATGCTCTAAAAAGATTTCTGTGGTTAATCATATAAAGTAATTAGCATGCACACTGCAATGTACTTCACACAGAAGTGCTAATGGGCCTGTATTAAGGTTTTCCATGCATTTCTTAACTAGCTCTTTATCAATCACCTGGGCATCAGACTTGTGGCAATAGGAGGAGCAGTGTAAGTATTCACCTGAAACATGTTGATGGATGTATGCTTTCAGGACATTTGGAATGAAATACAGAGTGTTCATCATTTCTTAATTAGCCACTTTTGCTTTCTGTCTTCCTCACTGGTGCTAGAGATCCACATATGAGTACATTCACTTTAGGATCAGCATGATCTTTTTTTGGTCTTCTTCCTTAAATAGCAGATTTTCTCTCAAACTACTCGTCCTCACTAATATATGTGTAAAACCCCATCTTATCTGTTTGGTATTCTGCAATGAGGATTCATTTCTTTCTGTCTAGAGAGGTGTTACTGCAAAGGAGCAGGTTTTTTTCATGACTTTATCTGAGAAACACCTTTCAATTTGCATTGCTTAGTTAAAAAACATCTGCCCTGCACCAATTTTTAGAATGCCATTATTTAGGTGTGAACCATTTTGTGAAAGGCAGCTTGTTACTGCTTTATATCATAAAAATCCTTTAAACACCTACTCTTTGAACTTCTGACTCATCAGTCTGGCATCTGAAATTCTCTTCTGTTAATTACAAAATACTGATCTTGCTCATTACCACTGTAACAATAACACCTAGTTAGGCATAGAATGCTGCTTCTCCTGGAAAACTGCAATGTTTCAGTGCTTTCTGTCACTTAGCTTATTAAATCAGTTTGCACATACCCAGTTTTGCACATGCCTCTGCAAAATCCTCAATGTTCTTTTGTAGGCTTCTGAATTCAGACCCGGTGATGTGGAATACACAGGATGAATATCACTTGTTACCATTAACTTGTAGATCTTACCCCAGCCCAAAAATGCATTGTTGTGTATTTTGCTGAGCAACAGAGACCATGTATTTTGTCTTTTTGAGTATGGATCAGTAAAACAAGAGAAATCAAGTATGTTTTCCCTGGACCTGTAGTATCTCTGCAACTGAATTTCCAGAGAGCCAGTAAATGGCTTAACTGGAACACTGCTCCTTCTGAAAAGGAAAGGCCTCCAAACCACCTTAAATGTTAGAAAATATTAATCAGAAAAGGTTAAGGCAAATTTACCTACCTACCTCCAACTGATTTGGGTCAGCAGGGACTATTCAGGGTTACATTATCTGCTTTTATATCATCTATTTGTTATGTGCATTTCCATACAAGAACAGCTTAGGAGAAAGGAACATCCTGAAGATAACATGACCAGGACAAACAGATGGACTGGCCAAACTCTGGAGTTGGACTATGCACAGATGTAAATAATCAACAAACAGCTCTTCCCCTAAAACAAAACCACAAAATATCCCCAGTAGGATCTTTTGGATTAAAAGATTTCAATTCCCACTATATACTTATGTAATCACAGTCCAGATGAGAAATTATGAATGATAATGACAAGCAAGGGTTGGGTTGACATACCAGTACTAAACTGTCAGCTGGAAAGTTACATAGGTAGTAAGTAAGTTTGAAATAAACACTACAATGTGTTTCCTGACATTCACAACTCAGGAAAAAATGTATTTTTAAACTTCTTGAAAGCCAGCCACTTTTTGAAAGCCTCTATATTAAAAGCATGGTGAATTCCTTTCAAGCTAAGCATAACAGGCCTGATGGACCAGGATGTTCTCTGGGATAAGCAAACATGGCATCTCCAGAAAGAAGAAATTTCAGCAGAGCAAACTCAGTTCAGGATCATTTAATGCAAAATCTCCATGCAATTTCCTTTTATTTAAACCATTATTAAGAAATATCCTTCAGCTTATCACATGTGAAGCATAAGCTTCCTTTGGTATTAACTTTGACACTTGGGGGATTATATTAATATAAGTGATAGTACCTGTTAGTGAGCATTTGATTGCCCTCAATGCAGAAGGATTTACTCTTGTTATTGATTTGTTGGCTAATATATTGGTTGGAAATCCCCTGGTATTGCTGGTAGCTGCGTATTCTAAATTTTATTGGATTTGTGGGCTATTTTCCTCTGTCTTTTAACTTATGATCACTTTATAAAAAGAAGAGCCCAAGAGTAAGTTGAAAAACAATCTGTGTTTTTATTTTGCTGAGAAGGAAAGCTGTCTTGTTTTGCTTTGTTCCTGGTTGTTGATTGCCTTTGTCTGGCTTTTGTCATGGTTACTCTTGAGACAGGCAGCAAACAGAATACATTGCTCCAGGAGCCAGCAAGAGAGGAGCCATTACCTCTAATGGGCAAGGGGTCACCTGGGCAAGTTCTGCTTCATGCAGAGGATAGAAATCAAACCCACAGATCCTTCAGCTGCCATGAGTGTACGGGCTGCTGGGACTTCTTTTATAGCACGACTTTCCTCCTAATCATCTCACTCAGTCCTTGGGGCAGGGGTTGATGAAAGCCAACAGAAGCTAGCCTGACCCTTGAGGGCAATGCCGTGGGCATGCAGGCAGGCCCTGCCTGCTGGCACAGCCCACGGTGGGCAGGCATGGCACCCAGGGCTATGCAGGGCTCTGTCCCTTCCCCTGCAGGGAAAATACAGCCAGGGAGAGCTCCTGCATCCCAGGGCTGTGCAGGGCTCTGTCCCTCCCCTGCAGGTGGCACACAGCCAGGGAGAGCTCCTGCATCCCAGGGCTGTGCAGGGCTCTGTTTGTCCTTCCCCTGCAGGTAAAACACAGCCAGGGAGAGCTCCTGCATCCCAGGGCTGTGCAAGGCTCTGTCCCTCCCCTGCAGGTGGCACACAGCCAGGGAGAGCTCCTGCATCCCAGGGCTGTGCAAGGCTCTGTCCCTTCCCTACAGGTGGGACACAGCCAGGGAGAGCTCCTGCACCCCAGGGCTGTGCAGGGCTCTGTCCTTCCCCTGCAGGTAAAACACAGCAAGGGAGAGCTCCTGCATCCCAGGGCTGTGCAGAGCTCTGTCCCTTCCCCTGCAGGTGGCACACAGCCAGGGAGAGCTCCTGCATCCCAGGCCTGTGCAGGGCTCTGTTCCTCCCCTGCAGGTAAAACACAGCCAGGGAGAGCTCCTGCATCCCAGGGCTGTGCAGGGCTCTGTCCCTCCCCTGCAGGCAAAACAGCCAGGGAGAGCTCCTGCATCCCAGGGCTGTGCAGGGCTCTGTCCCTTCCCCTGCAGGTGGCACACAGCCAGGGAGAGCTCCTGCATCCCAGGGCTGTGCAAGGCTCTGTCCCTTCCCCTGCAGGTGGCACACAGCCAGGGAGAGCTCCTGCATCCCAGGGCTGTGCAGGGCTCTGTCTGTCCTTCCCCTGCAGGTAAAACACAGCCAGGGAGAGCTCCTGCATCCCGGGGCTGTGCAGGGCTCTGTTTGTCCCTCCCCTGCAGGTAAAACACAGCCAGGGAGAGCTCCTGCATCCCAGGGCTGTGCAGGGCTCTGTCACTTCCCCTGCAGGTAAAACACAGCCAGGGAGAGCTCCTGCATCCCAGGGCTGTGCAGGGCTCTGTCTGTCCTTCCCCTGCAGGTAAAACACAGCCAGGGAGAGCTCCTGCATCCCAGGGCTGTGCAGGGCTCTGTCCCTTTTCCTGCAGGTAAAACACAGCCAGGGAGAGCTCCTGCATCCCAGGGCTGTGCAGAGCTCTGTCCCTTCCCCTGCAGGTGGCACACAGCCAGGGAGAGCTCCTGCATCCCAGGGCTGTGCAGGGCTCTGTCCTTCCCCTGCAGGTAAAACACAGCCAGGGAGAGCTCCTGCATCCCAGGGCTGTGCAGGGCTCTGTTTGTCCCTCCCCTGCAGGTGGCACACAGCCAGGGAGAGCTCCTGCATCCCAGGGCTGTGCAGGGCTCTGTCACTTCCCCTGCAGGTAAAACACAGCCAGGGAGAGCTCCTGCATCCCAGGGCTGTGCAGAGCTCTGTCCCTTCCCCTGCAGGTGGCACACAGCCAGGGAGAGCTCCTGCATCCCAGGGCTGTGCAGGGCTCTGTCCCTCCCCTGCAGGTGGCACACAGCCAGGGAGAGCTCCTGGAAGTCTGTGGTGGTGGCAGCAGTGTCTGGCTTGCCCATTCCCGTGCTTAGCCTTGCTCTGTGCTCCAGTAATCAATACATTCTCAGTCTTTTTTATTTGGTCCCCAGGAGAGGTAAATTGATTTATCTTTATCTTTTCTGTGCCAAGGCGTAATTCCTATGTCCTTACACACTAAAATTTCTGTTAGAATACCATAGAAGTGTCACAAATAATAAATGCAAAATTGGGCCTCCAGGACACAAAATGTCTCCTCTTTAGTTTTCTTCGAGATTGATTCATAAAACTTGATCAGAATTAACAACAACGAAAAAGGGAGTTTAATTAAACCCATATTGGGAAGTGTCTAAAGAAATAAAGTGTTTCATTATGTTCTCCTAATATATCCTACAATATTCATCCAATTAAGGTTGGCACTCAAGTTATTTTTAAGATGTGGAATGAATAAGATAACCTAAGATATTGTATGATTGCTCCAGCTGAGACATAATAGTTGAAAGTCATTTTTTCCAATAAAAATAACTGTGAACAGTGCTATTAATTCATTGTAATGATGCTACTGGGAGAAGTGTATGACTTCCACTGCTGAATAATCAACAAAAGTAAATTAGCTTTAAGCAACAAAATGTGCATGTATGTGTATGTCTGTGAGTGTAAATGACCTTGAGAAAGAAGAATTGAGAAAAGCAGGTTAAATACAGTTTTAACCATCATAAGAATTTTTAAAATTATATATTTTGAAATATAATCCATGTAAATTCAATACTCTGCAAGGCAAAATTCATTGTCAGTCTCTTCTTACATATAATAACTAAAATTCACAGACGTGTACTTGTACCTGAAACATTTCCAAATTTTGTATTTATCCCGTGAAGAAATATGCTTCCTGGTGCATTTCATTTTTGCTTCTAATTAAGAAATTCAGGAACAAAACATGAAATTTAATAAATCTGCAGCTTCTTGCCTTTTGTCTCTCAGCCCTCACCATCTCTTTCAAGTGGGCCATATTTAAAGAGAAAGCATTTCTCCATTTGTAGATATTTTTGATCAGCCTTTTCAAGCCAGTTTAAAACATTCAACTTCTTAACACAGGAAATTAATTTTCAGCTGTATTTATCTATTAATTTGAGTCCTTCCTTCCTTCACTTTGAAGACTACATGTTTTTCAGTTTGGAGTGCTTCACAGCTGGAAAATTAGAAATACTAGATTAAGTGTTGATTATTTAATTTATTAATATCCCCCACTGGCTCTTTCTTATTTGTTTGTTTTATGGTGGTTGTTTTCCTATGAGAACATAGATAGAGAGATATAAAGAAGAGTCAAACACTTAATGAAATATTGATTTTCATCTTGTCTCAAAAGGAACCCGTACTTCCACAGTTTCTCTGCTGCAAATGTTCTGTGCACAAATATATATAAACAGAGCATTTTTGAACATAACCTCAGAGTGGCCATTGTGAAATTATTATATTGGTTTGGTGTACAACTCTTACCAACAATTATTTTCAAGCAGAATTTAGTATAGCTATATTTATTTTAGCAGAAATATGCACATCAAGGGACATGTGAATTCCATAGTATTTCTACTGCCTAAAAGTGCAACTTGAATGGTGATAGATGTATGAGACATAATTAGAAGCAAATTAGAGATGGATTAGTATGGTTATTGTATCCACAACTGATTTTAAGATACTTAAATCTAACAGTACTGATGTACTTCAGCCCATCAAAAGTTCAGGCAAATATTCATGTGCTCTTGTGCTGCTTTAGAGTCAAGAATCAAGTCTCAGCAATCAGTTATAGGATTCAAGCTTCTTTTGATGATAAATCACCTGAAATAAATATTGTGATGTTGACATGTATCAGTTATATGGTATTATTGACTAAAATATGTGAATGATTTCTACTAAGTATGATACACATGGTGAATATATTTGTGACTGTGCTGAATGACAGTGGCTGAGTAGACAAATCATGCCTTTCATTGATTGGAATTGATTAGAATGGTTACCTTAGATTTTTCTTGTCTGGAATTATCTAAAACTACAAAACTGCAATTAAGCCTATTCCAGTGCCTGACCAACCTCTCAGGAAAGAATTGCTTCCTGGAGCCCAGACTAAACTTTGATATACTCACATCTAATGCACAGGCTCAGTCAGTGTCTCAAGACCTTTTCATTTGACCTGTTAAGGCTCTGGTGAAAGGACACATTCCCCCACCAGCCTCTTGTAGCCGTTGGTGTGCACAGCTGGGCAGAAAGACAAATTCTGGATTCTATGCCTGTGAGAGGCAGGAAAGACAATCATTATTCAGTGGGGTTGGTGTCTTCCAGAGTCTCTTGCTTCATGCAGTGTGTGTGTGTGCCTGTGTGCACAGAGGGACTGCTGGGGCTTTCCCATCTCTATGTGTAAGTGATGTTTCTATTCAGATATTTGAAGCCCCATCACTGTTTGGGATTTTCTTTAAAGCACTCTCAGGCTGAGAGGAAGTGGCAATGCTCTTGGGCTACGTAATTGTGCCGCTTTGCTTTTTATGGTACCTTGTGAAATAAAATGCTTGATTAAATTTTATAAAGGCTCTAAGGTTCCTGAAATGTTGGCTGAAAAAAATCCTTTATGAGATTTTATCCCAAGTCTATTGGTGTTGGCAGTTGCATAGTAACAATGAGGAGCTGCAGTGTGTTTTGGCTGTGTCCCAGAAAGACCCCTGGCTGAAAAAGGGACTCAGGGACTTTTCATGGACTACTGGTGTGATGAAAATATGTGTCCAAGTGTAAGTCAGACATCAGAGCCTTAAAGAGCTACACAGATGAAAATAAAATACTGTTGTCTCCAAATTCAAGCCACCATGAGCTTTTAACAATGGTTTGCAGCTTGCTAGATAATATATGCAAAAACACAGATTTGATGGATAAGTTTTGTCACCCAAACTGATGCTGGGTATCCTAGGTTTGCCTGAATCCATAGGAACTAAGACACAAGAACAATTCTAAATGGGAAAGCAAAAGCTTCTTTTTAAAATTGCCTCTTTAACCTATGAAATAGCATGTAGAGTAAAAAACTCATTCACAGAATTATTTTTTTTACATGAAAAGCTGCAGAATCTTTAAAACAAGTGACCCTTCCATCCTCATCTAACGCGAGGAGTTTTAACATAAACTGACTTTAGTGATTTGCACTTTGGCCTTGCCTATTAAAATGAAAGTATACTAAAGAGAGAGCTGGAAGAAACTGTCATAAATAATGAACACTTTCATTATTATCAAGCAATTCAATTGCATTTTCGTTGGGAAAGGCCTTTTATGCAGCTAGGGTATGTAACTTGCTTCACCTGCTCATTTTGAGTTCTAACAGAAAGTTTTGAGGACCTGAGCAGAGAAAGTCTTCCTAAGCATATAAACCATAATAGTGATCTAACAGATGCCTTCAACATCTGTGCTTTGCTGGCTTATAAAATTTCTATGAGAGTTTGTTTTGATGATGTGAGCAGCATTTCCTCATGCTTTCTATGCATGAGAAAACAAACAAATGCAGGGATATTGCACTGCCATTCCATCAATGAAATATTGTAAGAATCCAGTTTTCTGTAGGAAACAGTGCTACAATGGCACTCCATCCTCTCTACTACCTATAAACCAATGGTCCCAAGCCTTAGGGGAAAAAAAAATCTCCCTATAATCCTATAGACTGCCTTTTTCCACACGTGTTTTCTGTTAAACAAGTACTATTAATGAACATTTTCTAAGATTGATTGTCATCTAGCAAAAGCTAGAAAAACTTTGAGAGCTCATCTCTGGCAGGACAGGAACAAATCAGTACTGTGATTAATGTGAATTTCTACAGCTAAAACTTTCTCCTAGAAGGATAGAACACATTTCTTTTAAAGGAAGAAAAGAAAGAGGACTCTAATATTAAATCTCTTAGATGCTTTAAACATGCTAAGTATATTTAAAGCTATTTGTCTTAAAGTAAATATGAAGTGATGGAATTTGGTTCTATTAAACTGGATAGTAAAACCATCCTAGTAGGTTCCTCTAGTTCCATAAAGTTCCAGCTAAATCATTGAGATGGAGCTTAGAAGTGTTGATACTTTTGAGAACCTTTCTGCTAAATGTAAGCTTCTGTTCTTCCGATTTAGAAATTCAGCTGAATGCTTATAAACACAAAAGTAGCCCCCAGAGAGCTCTGTCTGAATTGTTCTCTAGACTATGCATTTTGAAAATGTGCATTAAACTTCTGAAGTTGGCATATCTTTCAGGGCTGTTCAGTGTAAGCACTGGGTGTTCAAAGAGCTGGGAAACCTGCTCACCCATTTGGCTTTTACACTTCTGGTCAGTATTGCAATAAGATGTTGAGAAGCTAAATCTAAAGTGCTGTATTTCCCTCTATAAAATTTATTTGCTTACTGGATCACTTTTCATGCAAAAGTGTTGAAATTATCATATAACTGTCTTTGGGCTTTTTAATAGACATGACAGAAATATAACAATATCTGGTATCATCAAGTGGGCTGATGTTAAAGTTTTAGCAGAACACCTGTTTTACTATTTTTAAGTCTCTGAGTTTTGAAAATTCATCTCTCCTATTGCTGGTTTCCTAAATTTATGTGCTATCCAGAGGTTGCTGAAAAATTTATGATGTCTTCCTTCTCATTATCAAGCACTCTTCCTCTTTCTAGCAGTTCTATATTAGTCTGATTCTGTGCAGGGAAAAACCCAAAACACTACTGTTACAAGTTTTTAAGTACTCTGGAGTAGAAGGTGAGAAGCTGGGGAGATATTCCAAATATTTCAATGACAACAAATTTAAACCAATAGTGATTTTACCAGGATGTTGGAAGGAGATTGTTGAATTTGGAGCAGAATGGTGACTCCCTGATCATGTTGAAGGTAGCCAGAAAAGTACATTTGACTTGTACACAGGATACAAGTTTCTTTTGCTCAGAAAACTTTCAAAAATTCCATCACTTTCCAAAAAAAAAAAAAAAAAAAAAAAAAGATTCAATTACCAGGGGAAAGAATATAAAGCCTTGCAGAGCTTTTGCAGTCTCATAGAAAAGATGCAAAAAACATGTACAAAGGGATCTAGAGATGTAGATGCGATTCAGCCAGGTTTTGCTAAAATGACTGGGATAAATAAGACCACAGAGCATGGCCAGAAGCCATCCTTTGGCAGACAATATTCCATCTGTACACCACTCCCTGTGAGCAGGTCAGGCTCTTGTTGCTGATGCTTGTCCCCACAAATTTTCAGTGCCATAACAGTATTGGTTTTCACCTGTTAGAGCTGCTCCCTGTAGGAAGTCTCTGCAGGATAAAAAAAGATATGATAGCACAGGGGGCTTTCCTCTATAAATTTCCTTCATACAGCACCTGCAGGCAAAACACCCAAGGTAACCAATTCCCCTTCCAGGGCCAGCTCACAAGGAGCAGCTGCTGCTTGCTAAATGCTTCCTTCCATACCCTAATCTGTCACCTCCTGTAACTCTAGAACTGTCTTGTGGACATAGCACTATTCTAATTTTCTGCCAGTGTCTTCTGTTGGCAAGTGCTTTCTGCCACCTCTCAAACACAAAAATAAAACCTGTGCTTCTTGCCTCTGTGGCAGCATTATTACTCTTTAATGGCAAATAAAAATGGTAGCAAAATGTTTGTTGCTGTAGTAAGGATTCTTTAACCTGAAAACATTGTGAAGGAATGATCTGGCTATTTTTAAGATAGGAAAAGAAGTGTGAAGGTGTAAACCTTGGTGCTTTGTGCTTTATTTTATGTAATTGAGCAGTTTCTCACATCTAAAGAAGCTATCCCATAATCCCCTACATCCTTTTCTTGCTCTTTCTATAGATGCAGGTCATTTTCAAGGACAGAATATTGGACAGGATATGTGGGGCTTGTGCTCTGGCACAGCAGATCCAGTGCTCAAATTCAAGGTGACTTACAGCACAGCTGCTGTCCTTTGGTCCTGGAGCCTGTTCCTCGTGTCATCCTCTGATAAGGTGTGGCAAAGTGACAAGTTACCTAGATGTATTTAATTTGAAATGAAATATGTTGCTCTTTTTTTGCCTCTGTTTATTAATTTTTTATTTTAATGGCATGTCATCTAAAAATATATACTTGAAAATTCTTCTGAGCTAGGGAAGGTATTACCCTACAGGTCACTTTATTATTTATTTATGCTTTCTTCCACACTGTCATGCTACAAAATATGCAGCAAAGAGATTCTAAGTTTTAGGAGAGGTAGGTGATGTCACAATGAAGAGTGAATAAAATAATTAGCAATATCAATTATGATTTTTGTGTGTGTGTGTGTGTGTGTGTGTGTGTCTCGTACTGCTTTGAAGGTACACCTTTGAATGCACAGCCTGGCCCACACTGTGTTTGCACAGGAAACACTAAAAGTTCTGCTAAATCCTTTCCTGTTCTGACCTTCCAGATCTTCTCTGCTTCAGTGAACACTTTTGCATCCTGACCTGCAGCAGGTTTGGCTTGTTATGGTAAATCATGGCAGGCTGTTTTTGAGGACCCCACACACTTGGTACCAAAAGCTGTGTGTTCTCAGCCTGCTGCACACACATCCTTCACCCCCACTTCACTCCAAACAGGCTGAGAATTTGAGTTGGAAGGTGGGTAAGAGAACTCTGTCTCATCACCTATAAAGGCAGAGCCCCCACCATAGGACACACAAACAGGTAACTAGGTATGAACATCTAAATACTTGGAGGTATAGGAGAAAATTCAATTTTTAATACCTGCGTGGAGAAATGTTACATTTTCTCAGGAAAACTTGAATTATGACAGAGAGGTTATACTGAGATCAATGTGAAGTTTTTGCTTCCATAGAGAGTAGATATTGATGGCTATTGATGAAAATTATGCAGCAAATCTAGGTTAAAAATCATGCCTCAGCTGTTTGTCCACAATGCTTGGATGTTCAGGCAAGCAATGAATAAAAATGTTGGGTTCACCTGGCACTTGATATCATCTCCTTGAAAAGAATTCTGTCTGCAAGAGTGAGCCTATGCAGTTCAAGGTGAGACAAGTAAGACCCACAAATAAAGTAGGGTGAGATACTTGCTGTTTCTTATTTGGAAAGGAGTTCTGTGCAATGCAGTAAGTATCCCATTGTCTAATAAAGTTTTGGTTCTAGTTTGGTTTAAAACATATTCTTAAGAGTTGTTATTTTCTGGAAATTCTGTAAAACTTTTCCATGAGAATTGAGCTCAGTTCCATATTCAGTAGAAAGGGGCATATTAGGGCTAAGAACTGCACCCTTAAATTAACATCAATAGCAGCTGTGTGTGAGCATCCAAGGACAGACTTTTTTTTTTCCTCAGGGTATGTTCTACTTTGATGTTCCTAAAGTCTATAACCTTTTAAAGTTAATGGAAGTTACATGCTGCAGTATACATCAAGGAAAAAAGATACACCCTGCAGTTAAATATAATAACATTCCTCTCCATAGACCACTACTGGGCACTGTGTTCACATTGCTGAAAAACATGCCTTGAATTAGGCTCTGTACTAGTGATTTATGTACTTATTTACATCTGCCACTGCAAACAGAAATAGAAATGTTGGCCTGTCATGGCAATGGGCAGACTAACAAGTTCCTACTACACCATGACAAATCATTAGTGTGGCAAATCAGCAGCTCTGCAGCTGCAACTGCCAGCTCCCAGCAGTGCTGCCTGACACAGACTAAAGCAGCAAGGGCTGACCTGCTGAGAGTGATTTCCCTCATGATTCTGGAGGCATGTGTGTGTCTGGGCCTCCTTTGGCCACTAGTGGAGAGGCAAGACTAGATTTTCTGGGTTTATATCATTATGTGTGTCCCTGGAATAGAATTTCTTTACAGCTCTCCACCATTCCTCCCAGCACTGTGAAAGCTTGCGTGTATGTTTGTGCCCATGAGTTTCTCTGCCTGTGAGGACCCCCTGTGCCTGGCTGTGTCACCACCCAGCTCTCATTCCCATGTTGGGAGCTCCCCACCCATCTTTGAGCTGCTGCTGCAGAAACACTGTGCTGTGATTGTTTTGTTATAAGAGACAACAGCAATAACTATTTAATAACATAACCAGGTATTGCCTCACAAAAGGGAATATGATGTTTACCCTTGAGTATACAGCATCATTTTATCTGCTTGCTCTGAATGACACCTTTTGTATGCAGCACGTTATATATCGTTGAAGCAAAGCCATGGCAGCTTCCTGCATCTGTTCTCTGCTGCCTGCAAGTGGCTGTAATTATTAACATGATAGCTAATCAACAATAGCTGCCAGACAGTATTTATTTGCCTCGAATTTCTCTTCTCCAGAAACTGAGGACATGAAAGAGAAAACGAGTGCACAATATGTTCATTGATTGCAATAGGTTCATTGTTATCGCTACACGTTTTCTGTTGAAATCCAGTTACATTGTTCCACTGGAGTCTGAGCCACAATACGAAACAAAAACCTGTTCTACAGTACTTCTTAAAAGGAAAATAAAAACAAACAAACCCTGCAGATATCACTAACTTGTGATTATCTCCTGGAAAATATCCATCTCACACTATAGTTGCAAACAAGTGGTGTGCATACTATCTGCTCTGGATGTTCCCAACACTATTGTTTCAGTTGAGTAAGCTTGATATTTTAAACAGTATTGCCATCTTGTGGTTTGACAAGTTTTATCATTTTGTTTCTTTTTGCAATTTTTTGATCTTTATTTATTGGCAAGAATTCCTGAAATGCTGTAGCACATGCAACAGGATAAGTACTGTCCCAGTTATAAAAGATTCACAGAAAGAAAAAAAAAAGCCTATATCTGAATGTCATAATATATCTGAATGTTCATCAGTCCTTTAACAATGCAATTTTATCTTCTTCCCCTGAAAGGAGGGCAGTAGGGTCATTGTGAGGCACCAGATTATAAAGGCTGCCTTATTAATTATTGCCACTTTATAAATTAGTTTGTTCCAGACACATATCCTTCAGCAAGTGTCTGGACTCTTCACATGTGCTGAGTAGCACCTAGTGTTACATGCTCCCACTGAAGGAAAGAGGCTGTGACTTCTGCTGCAGATTAAGAGATAGGCAAAACAATTTTCTCTCTCAGGAAAAATGTCAAGCTACTTATTTTCTGTTCAAATAGCAAGTCTTATATCAGTATTTATATTCTGTTATATTCTTGTTATCAATCTTCTGCTGATCCTGAGAAAGTATTACCCAACAGACACCCAGAGCCAGGGCTTTCCATATGTGAAGCAAGGCCCTTTAAGTGAGCAATGGTTTCCCTGGGTCTTTGCTCTTTCACATTCATCTTGCAATTGTTCTACCTGCTATGAAATCAGTAGTTTTCAATATTCTGGATTTAAGCTCCTGTAAAAATCTGCCACTTACTAAACAGGTACCTTTGCAAATCTCACCAGTGTGAAACACTGTGTGGTGTACATGAGCTCATGAATTCTATCTTTTTCATTCAGGACACTGAGCTTATGAAGAATTTTCTGGTTTGGAGATAAAGTCCAAGGACACCACATTGTTAGGGAGGAAATTTATTGGCAAATAACTTTTCTTGAAAAACCAAGGATTCCTGACAAACTTTCTCCATATTCAAGCTTATCAAAGCTGTACATATTGGTGAAGTATTCTGTTTTAACTTTCCTGACCATTAATCAAGATAGATGGGTTGTGGAAGTGATATCTTCAGCCTGGAAAGTCCCAAAGTGAGTAGCCTGCTGATGGAAATATGCTAAACACAAAACCAGGATCTGTATTTACATACAAGTTTCAGGACTGAGTTATAATACTTACTGACATCCTGGTGTTTCCTTGAGTAGAGAGCTGGAAGATCCAGCATTGTTCCTCTTTTTACTCCAAAGATGAATAGCCTATTCCAAAAATACTATCCTGCCTGGTAAGAAACTTTCCTTCTGTAAGAAACCAGAAAGCAAACATATGAAAATAAATTAAGATTTTAACAAGCTTTGAGTCTTCTGATGGATAAAAGCAAACTAAATCATTCTTTCACTGTTGTGATACCAGAAAATGTAGTGTTGAGATGCTTCAAGTTTCAGAACACATTATACATGATGCACTAAACATCCTTTACACCTAGAACCTGACTGAGAGAAAAGATGAGAAATTTATCTATGCATGAATGTTCATCATTTGAACATCTGCCAAAATCTATCTAGTTATTTTAATTCTCCTGTTCAGCAAAGCTGACCATCTGCTCTGTCATCAGCAAAGATCTTGTTCTGAGAGCTAAATCAAAAGATCACCTGTCTTGCATACCTTGTTCTCGCTTCACAGAAACAACATTTTAATGGTATCCATCTGTAGGAGTGATGGTGACCTGCAGCAGGCACATACTCATTGAGTCACAATTAGCAGCTGGAGCTGTAGAAATCAGAACATCAGTTTAAACGTTTAGGCTCTATCAGTGACTAAAAGGTGTACTGCTTGAAAGAGTCATTCTGTATAATTGTAATACAGAATTTTCAGACACCTATAAAAGCCAATGACTCAGAAATTAAAATATACACACATTTCTTAAGGTGATACTAAAGTCTGCAATAAAACCATTGAACTTTTATCTTTATATTTTTGGGTACACCATAATGCAGAAAGGTTCTATCACTGCCTAAATATAAAGTGTAATACATACAACAAATTGACAAAGTAGTTTTTAATATGAGAAACTGAGCTTTTTAGTGTTCTGATTTTAATATAATTTCTCAAACTACAGAAGAGCATATTCTATTTTATGAGGGAAAGTAAGAGACTGATGTTAGAACCTTTACTCTGGTTCAGTGCTCAATAAGAGAAAAGTGTTAAAGAACAGGATATTATCAGATCATTTGACTTAGCTAATGGGTTTCTGCATTGCTTGCACAGCCAACACTGGCCTTGCAGAATTTTATTGTCTTAGATTTAACAATAAGAATGTAGAAGCTTTTTAGGGTTCACAGAATTCACAGAATCATTAGGTTGGAAGAGACCTTAAAGACCATCGAGTCCAACCCAAGCCCCAACACCTCACCTAAACCATGGCACCGAGTGCCACATCCAGTGTTGTTTTAAACACATCCAGGGATGGTGACTCTACCACCTCCCCAGGCAGGCCATTCTAGAACTTCATCCCTCAAAGACTAGTAAAGTCTTCAACAAAGTGTTAACTTTCCCACAGAGGGAAATCTCCCAGAACCAGGATCTTCGAGGCTGGCTCCCCTGGCTCAGGCTGCCAGAGGAGAGCTGCTCCAGCCACGTGTCTGTTCCTGCAGCCCCAGCCAGCTGACCTGACCTGGGCCTCCAAACGCTGCCAACACTTGCAGTGTTTTGCTACAGCTGCCAAAACTGGAACTTTTCTCTAATTGAGGCTGCATTGTTGATGCTTAGCACTTAGCAAAAGGCACCATTTATGCTTTGTGCTTATTTGCAGTTCAGCAGAAATCTTTTGTCTAGCATTGGAGTGAAGTTGTTTCTGTGTGCTGGGTATAGTACTGTCAGCAAAAATTACATGATTACATCATTTCCTATCAATACCAATTAGTGGTTATTTTCCAGAACAGTCCAATTTAGATGAAGCTAAGCTATTAACTTTATTAGTATTTACATTACCCTGATGATCATGATTCAGCTTCTTTAATTAGGCACATCAGTATGTCTGAGTGCACTTCTGTAGACAGTCTTTTTAATTTTATTTTTTTTTTGTTAGAGACTCGTTACTGACACATCACTTTCTGTTCCCAGAAACATTTAGCAATTGGCCCTTATCCTTGAATTACACATGATCTTTTTGAAATACTTTTTAATTGAAAAATCATAGGATGGCACTCAAGGAGTAGAGATGATTTGAAATTAAAAAGAAAAATCAAATAATGCTTGTCTTTACTACACAGCTTCACAGCAGCTGAGATTTCCCAGGCTCAGCCTGTCTCTGTCAGCCTCCTGTCACTACAGTTTAACTGCTGGCCCGGGCAAATTGGGGAAAAAGGGCCTCTGATATTTCATATAAACTTGATGCATTTTTTCCTCTATAGAGAGTGGCCTGTTTCAATAGGTAAGATGTTCAAGTAGATGACATTAGCATACTATCTCTGAACAAAGCACTTTCCTCTGTGCTGAAGCTGTCCGGGTAATGGTAAAAAGTGATTCTGAAGGTTGATACTAAGTATAATTGAATGCATTCAGGGCACAACTGCAAATCTCTCGAAAATGTCATAAACTGTGCAAAACTACTTCCTTGGTGACAGTTTGTTGAACATAAAAATGGAATCTGAAGAGCCTAAGCTATTTATTTCAATTCAGTGAGATACTCAGCAAAGCTTACAACTCTGCTATATTCCATACAAATGCAGGGTCTCTTAAACACACAGATAATGTCATCTATGTTATAAATATAGATCCAACACTGCCTGTTTGGGTATCTCTGTGTATATGCAATATAAAACCACCAGTACTTAGAGAAATAATATATTTACTTTGCACAATTTAAATATTTTCAAAATTAGAGAGCAACAGAATTTATATACTCTATCTCTGGCTTAGAGCATATTGTTTCTAATGCAAACAGCAGGATAGTTTAAAATAGCAAAATTGTGCCTATGACTTCAATGGCAGCATGGACAGTTTCTCTAAAATCTTTAGATTTGTTTCAGAAAATTTGTAAATTCACACTTACTAACACTTTGTCCTCAGTTTTGCTGATAGAAGCATTTGTGTATTTGTGTAGTATGGCTCTAAAAACTAAAAACAGGCAGACGATGTAGAGAGTGTAGAGAATAACTTAAAGAGTATTACATAGCTATGAAGAAAATATTTTTCTAATGACATGACACAAGGAATTGTGTTTTCTTGATGGTTTGGTTTTTTGAGAGCAGAATACCTTTCATTTTTCAAGGATGACAGAAAATGCATGGAGCCATGGCCTGTGGAGTTGCCAAGGTGCTCTGCAGCACTAGGCTCCTGAAAGTCCAAAGTAATTTTAATTAGTAGCAGCACAAATGTATTTTGAACAGCTGAACTGAATAAAGTAATTATTTTATTCTGTATGTGACTGCCTTGAAATGAGACACCAAACAGACCTGTCAACCCTCCTGCTTTTCTTATAAGACTCTTCCACATGGAAAGAGAGGGAAGTCATCTGTTCTCTTCTCCTTCTTCCAAATCTGAAGTCACCTCCCACCACAGTAAATATTTCAAGTGCCCATGTAGAAATAGAATGTATTCCTGCAAAATAGTGAAGGGAGAAGGACAGACATCAGGTTTCCTTAAAAAAACCCCAAAACATAAAGACAAGTTTGAAAAAGAGCTGCCATTTCTGAGAAATAGAAGGAGTAGGAAGAGTTCAGGCTGAAGATGTTTTACTGTGTAAAGGGTGTAAGGCTTCAGTAAAAAGTTCTCCACTATTCCCTCATTTGTTAGGATAAGGGTGAATTAAAATTCCATCTCACTGCAAAATAATACAAGCTTTTTTAAAGATATCCTAATCTCTGTAGAGTCAATAAAAAGTAAGACTCAATCTTTCAAACACTTTAAGGGAAATATGCATAAACAAAACAAGTTAACTGTCTCTTGTCAGTCTCACTGCTAATTTTTTTCCTGAAGTGATATCTATTTGATCTCAATGAAAATTCTGGATGCAACAAGAAATGTGAGATTTCACCATCAATTTTACCAGAAATAGAAACATATTTGCTGATTCAGATTCCTAAAAATTTATTTGCAGAAACTGAGCATAAAGTGATCCATAAATATTTCATTTAATTTTCAACTAAAGAGCTCAAGGGATATTTTGGAAGCATAAGGAATGAAAAAAACCCAACAGATGTAGATGTGTGAGATGTGTGCACATGGACACACACTATATATACATACATACATACATACACACATATATATACATATATACATACATATACATACATACATATATATACAAACAATTATATGTTACTTGATTTTACACTAGTCAGACCACTTGTTTCCCAATATTTTCAGGGCAGACAGATGCATTGAAACAAGGTTATTTACACCTGCAATTATTATGGGTAAACTAACAAATTTTATAAGTTTGTAAGTATCAATCCATTTGAGGCCATGATTCTACTGAATTGTAGTACTAGAAAAATCTTGTTACTAGGGGGTTTTTTGTGTGTTTACCTAGATAAAAAAGAGGAAGGGGAAAATGAAAGTGCATTTCAATTTGTGGCAGTTGATTTTATTCTTGTTATTCAACATTATACTGACATGCAGCATACACTTAGTTTCTTGCTATTGGTAGGAAATATTGTCAGGGGAAAGAAAAGATACTTTTTAAGGTGATTAAAGAGCTATAATGAACTATAATATGAAAATGTAAATTTTATCTTACTGATAAAAAGAAGTCTGCCCATAAAGTCCATTAGGCAGTAGAGTAGCACTTCAAAAGAAGTCACGGATGGATCAACAAAGTCATGTTCAAAGTAGGCCAGATAAAACAGTTGAGAGGTGTGTTGAGAGGATCATCTTGTAATTATAGTGCAACTGAAATGACCCCAATGGTCTTATCCAACCTTCTGATCTCTAAGTGTGGGATAAACAGAACATGGCATTTGAGTGTGAAGATCAAATGAACAGAAAGCCACCTGTGTCTCTAGAAGATGAGTATTTTTCCAAAGTTAGCAGACATGTAAAAGGGCAATTGTATTTCATGCATAACAAATAAGAAGACAGTGAATCATGGCTGAATTATGGGATGTTTCCTTCTTTTAGAAAAAACCACACAGCCCTCCACAGTGAAGTTACATCCCTTCTCCGGTTTCTCGGCTTTCTAAATATGATCTAGACTTGTTAAGACAAACCTTGTCCAGTCTCATACGAGGTGAAAAAATTACTTGGCTGGTTGTACAATGAGGTTTTGGTACCCACACAGTGCCACAAGGAGTATCAGCAGAGATAACGTGGTCTTCCTCCTGAAGAGCTGGAGAAAGCATTTTCCCACAATGTAAAAAAGTCAGGAAAATGGGGTTTTATTGCAGCTATTTTGGCTTCCACTTTGGCAGTTTCTACATCTGTAGGGGCTTTTTTTGCAGAGCTGCCACATTTGCTTCCCTTGGCAAGCAATGGGGTATTTATGTAGAGACCACAACTCAATTTATGTTATCGAGGCTGGCAATGAATGTG
Source organism: Haemorhous mexicanus (assembly GCF_027477595.1). Classification (NCBI taxonomy): domain Eukaryota; kingdom Metazoa; phylum Chordata; class Aves; order Passeriformes; family Fringillidae; genus Haemorhous; species Haemorhous mexicanus. The sequence goes on along the minus strand of NC_082349.1, from coordinate 20,034,244 downwards.
GTAGTTATTATATGTAAGAGATGGCTAACTTTAAACATTTGTAGGAGAGCTACTGAAATGGATTCTGAAGAACAGCAGAAAACCAAATCCAAATCCATTGCTCATACTTTTATGACACATTTCCTTCTCTCTTTGTATCATCTGAGCTCTCTTATCGAGAGATTTTAATATCTAGAGCTTTTAATATGCAGATTTTAATATACAGAGCTTACAAGCCTGATACTTAAATATGGCAATCTATTTGTCAGCACAAAGTCTTTACTTTTATGACAAAGTAAATAGTTTGCTACAGGTTACAGCACCATAAAGTTCTATCATTCACAGCTGCTCTAATTTCTTTTCCCAGTTAAAGCATGCATGTCCCATCTACAAGACACAAACATGGTGCTTGCTGAACTGCTAGTTTTATTCCTGTTTTTCCCTTTTCAATCTGCAAGTTCTACCCATAAATACAGTTTGCTCCTCTAGACAAGTCATCTAGGACTTTGCCTCTTCTCTGTGATCTGTCTTGTTCTAGCTATCATTTTAGTCAATCTTGGTACTCCTTTTAGCTTGCCACCTATCTGATTGTTCTGCCCTGCTCTCTGCCCAGCCCTGCTCTGACTGTTCTGTCCTGTCCCTGTACCCAATGCACGTATCAGCTGTCCTTTGCTAACTTCACTGTCTAGAAAAAGGTAGATTCAAGGGGTATTTGAGCAAAGGCAGAAATGCACAAAGAACCCAGACTGAGAAACCTCATGTGATTAGCCTTTATTGCCTTGCTTGCTGTTGTACCCCATTATGTGTCTCCACAAGGTTCAGAGGAACTTCTCTGAGATGCAATGATACCAGTCCCTGGAAATCCACATGCACTCCATGCCAGATATCCCAGAGTCAATCTCAGCAGGAAAGTTCTGATATGTTGTTGATCCCAATATGATCTTGCTTCATCTTTACAGTAAAATATTGTCCTGCCATTTTCTGCCAGACCACGCAAATTACATATGTTTAAATATAATCAAAAGGGTGATGACAAATGCTGAAGAGCAGGAGTGTAAACAACAAGTGAAGAGATATTTAGATGTCTGTAGAGGTGTGCAGTTAATTAAGCTAGCTACTTCTCAGTCTTGTTGGCCAGATAATGCAATCTAATTATTAGTTTACGACCAAGACATACCAAACATTTGCCTTTCTCTGACAAACATTTGGTATTTCCATTTTCAACTCAGAAGTGCCACAGCACAGCCCACTTTTTGCTGCTCTCCTACATCACCTTTCTTAATCCTACACTAAATAATCTGGCTATTTCTCCCCACCCTAAGTGCTTTAGTGCACCAACTGGGTAAAAATCCAAGCACTTGCTCTCACTTTGTCTCTAGTCACTGGAGATAATTCACCACTACCATCTCAAACAGTGTCACCAGCATTCCTTCTTACAACCATTCTGATTTAACATTAGGGCAAAATTAAAATTGCCTCAGCATGAAAACAGTTGTAAAGGAAATATCTGTATACTGTTCAGAATTGTGCTATGAGACTAATACACTAAAACTATTAAAAACACAGATTGCAGATAAACACATGATCAGCAATTTAAAAGTTAGTGTTGTGTGTTGAGTTTTTCATTTGTTTCCCCTTAAAAGAAAATAACTTGAATAAAATTTTTACAGTCTCCATAAAAGAGACAATAGATTGTTACTTTCCCTTTACAGAACTCCATCTTCTCTCAGAAAAGTAACAGTGATTCAGGGAAATAATAAGCTGACACAAAGACATGCAGAGCTGAACAAAAGTTTCTATATTTGCTGTTGCACTTATCTGAAAAAATAAGTTGCCATGAATAATTCAGTAAACAACTTTCTGGTCTACTCATAGTACACTAGGAGTTCATGGTTTTCTAATCTCACTGTTTATTTCCATTTATCTGACAAATATACAATTTTAATTCTGTGGATTAAACCCACTAGAAAGATAAATTATCAAATTATACAACATTTCAGTTTGGATGAATGTGAAAGTGCTTACTGTCTGAATGTGTCTCTCTGTCTATATAGATATATCTTTCTAACTTAAATATGAGCAGTGAGCAGTTGTACATACAAGCAGCTGCTCACTTTGCTTTGTTGTACTGCACTTTCATTAAATTCTGAACACTATTATGCTGAAAGCCCCATTTAGAGACAGACCTATGGGAAAAATAAATAGAAAAAAAATATGACAAAAAAGAACATATTTGTAAATTTACAATGCATTTTTAGAATCAGGGATTAATTACACAGCTAAATTCACTGTTTGGCCAATGGAAGTGAGCACCATTTCTAAGAGAAAAAGAAATATTGCATTGTGCAACAAAATTCTAAAATTTTATGATTCAGCAGATCTGTTGTCCCATCCTGTTGTGCCCCAGCAAATGCCTTACCTAAAATTTGATAATTTCATAACATAATTTCAATTTTTCATTGAACACTGGTATAAAAAAATTAAGGCCTTAATGTCATCACTTCACACAGAAGAGTAGCAATAGAAATTATAAAAATAAAGATAAACATTTACCAGTACTACCATCCCTTGGAAAACTTAGAGATCAGCAGTAAGGTTAACTGTAACTCTGGGTTTAGTGAGTTATCTGAAAGATCTGGTGTTGCTCTGGATGACACTGTTGCTTTCTTCATCATCTTTGTACTCAAATTATAAGGCAATGTGCCAAAATCCTGAAATAAAAGGAACAAAAACCAAGGTCTGAATGCAATTTAGGTCCTTTCAAAGCAGTGAACATTTGACCCACAAAGTTTTTCTTACACCTGAAGAAAGTGTCTCACGATTTCTTTTTCTCCATGTTCTATTTCATGCCACTGTGAAATGCAGAGCTACGTGAACCTACCTTAAGCAAAACACTCATTGCACTCCAGCATCCTTGGGAATGGATCCACATCTGTTCACAGGCACAGACAGCCCTCTGCACATTCAGCCTGTTGATTTAGGGACACCTCAGATCACTGTGTGGCATTTCAATCATTTGCCTCTGTGGCATTGTGTTCCTAAAGATTTGTTATTATTGGTTGTGTTAGTTGTTTTGTGCTAAGAAAATGGTTTGGTCCTTGGTTCCCCCCATGTTCTCCCCTCACGATGGTTTGTCCCAGGTTGCTTGTTACTTTCCTTTCCCGCCGCTTGCCTGCCCATCAAACCCAGCGATCCTTCCCTCCTCCCTCCCCGCCCTTATAAGTCCTCTCCCCTCCCAGTGGTGCCGCCTACTCCCCTTGTCATTTACTGTAACCACCCCCCTTTTGTTCGAGATTTTTCGATGTCAGTCATCCTTACTGTGCTGTATGATTTGCCTCCAGAGCTTTTCCCCTCCTATGTATGATCCCCATTGGTTCAAGTATGTTGTCCATTCCTCCCCTGCCTTTTCCTTATTAGTTACCCTGAGTCTCCTCCTTCCACGCCCACTCCCTTTATCAGTTCTCCCCCCCCCCCCCCCCCCCGAGCCTGTCTCCCTTGTCACTTGCCACTGGACCCGTTGAGGAATAAAGCTTCCTTGACAGCCATGCAAGTGTCCTCTCTTTCGTCCTTTACCTTGGACTCCTCGTGGTCTCATCTTCCCCTGTGCCACCCACGCCACAGACGGCACCACCGCCTGGGGTCCTCTAAGAGATCCTGGGGGTGGCAAATCTTGTGGCTGCCTCCGGCCAAGCTTGGGGAGCAGACAGCCGGGACTGGCTTGCTCCCGTGGCCTCAGGGAAGGACCACAGCCACAAAAGCTGTGGGGCCTGGGGGTGGAGTTGCAACTTGACACGTGAACTGATTATTCCATTTGGGATTGAGCAATGTCTGAATAACAGAGGATGGAATCCTGCTCTCTGAGGGGTGGAGCTGAGTGCAGGGCTTAAGAGAGCTCCTGTCAATTTCAGAGGGGCCCAAGGACTCCCTGGCCCACCCCTGTGGGCCAATAACCGGTTTGCAAAGGCCATGGACACCCTGTCACATGAGTCCCCAGCTCTTTGGCACATCTCCACTGATGCGGGGGCTGAGTGCAGGGATCCAGGAGATGCTGGCCACAGCCAGCGAGGGAGAGAGATGGGAGGTACAGTGCTGGGCCAGGGACACTCGCCCGACTGCCCTGACAGACACTTGGAGCCCTTGGGCACACCGGGAGCCAATATCCACCACCAACACCACAGAAAGGAAACTTAAAACTGCACCTTGACCTCAAACTGGAACAACCTCCTTCCATTTTTCTCTCCAGACGGGGATGCAGCCACCACTTTTGGCCTAGCAGAGATTCTGATCTAAAGCAAGGCCTGCACACTTGCTTTTACCTCAGCATTTTCCCACTGCTGACAAGGGATTTGGGAAAGCTGCCAAACCTGTACCGCGTTTGCATATTTCTTTGAGATATTTGAGAATAAGGGTGCCTAACACACCAGAGGCAGGAACTTGCTGTGCCTCAGCCAGTGGCACAAGGTGGAAGCAATGCCTGGATCTATCGTGTGTTCTCAGGCACCTTCAGCACCCGCACAGGGAGCGTTTCCTTGCCTCAAACCACTGAGGCAAACGATGCAAGAGCTGAGATTTTGCTTTGTCCAGACACAAGCTGACTGTGAAGCAGGAAACCTGCTGGTGTCACTGATGCCACAGCCTGGAATAACTGATTGGCACAGCCCAGCTTCCGTCAGTGACCCAGACCCCCGGCTTGAGTTGTCATAGCGAAGGGACAAACTCTGTACGTAGGCACTGCTCATAGCTGACAGCCCACAAGGTGGCTGCTCTGGGATACAAGTGTGTGTGCATGGATCAGCCCTGGAAATACTGCACTTTGGCTTAGCCATTTTAGCTGGCTTGGATTATTTTTTTTCTCTCCAGTGTTTTTGTTGCACAGGAACTGGAGTGCTGCATTGCCTTAACACCTACCACTGCATCGCCACTTTTTACATCTAATTCATTAAGGGAAAAACATTGCTCTTCAATTTGAATGCCATTTATTATTCAATAGAGAATCACTCATGCTCAAAAAGCAGAGAATAACATATGGGGGAAACAGTAATACACAGGTCAAAGAGAGGAGGCTATTTCTCCTGATTTATAACTTAGCATCAACATGAATTGCAATAAATGGATCTTCAACATCGGTATTAATCTGGAAATTAGCCATTCCATCACCAGAAACAAACACCTGCTTTCCAGTACAACTGTTGTTCTCCTTCTGTCCAGAAATAACATCACAGTAGGTACCACCAGGCAGTCCAGTTTGCACATTGACATTCATATTCCTGTGAGAAAAAAACCACGATTTATGCATTGTTTTTGAAACAGATATTTCAAATGATGTGTAAGATTTCTGAACATGATCTTACTCCCCTATTTGAAGGGCATTGTAAAGCGTGAGCTTTCTGATCCCAACCCTCCTACACTCCCATTTTAGCTCTCTGGAGCCAGCATGCACTCAAATAACTCATGTTGGATTGCTGATGAGGGATGCTATTGTTCTTTCTGGAGACACTGTTTCTGCCACCAACTCACCAGTCATCATTATTGAAGATGATGAAGCCTTTATTCCCACGGCCAAAAGCCACTTGATTGCTGCCATTGTCCCACCAGTTGGAGAAAGGCTCACCATCCACCACGTTACGGAAGATAACCATGTTCCTGAGAACACAAGCAATGTCTGCCACTGCCCCTGCAACACCTCTAGAGCCACATGGAGCACGAAGCAAAAGCAGCTGCTTTTACTTCTTGTTTCTCCCCAGTGCCCCACCTGATCTGACGCCAGCGATGTTCACAAACCCAGTCGTTGCCGCAGGTCGTGTCCGGATTGATTGTAACGGGCTTTATGGAGCCATCGGAGTAACTTGGGGGTCCATACCAGTCATTGACGTCCTGTCATTAAAAAGAAAGCTTTCTATCTTCTGACTGAAAATGCAGAGAGCTCTTCTGGTGAACAAAGCTAGAGGGAGCATCAAACTTTCACCGGCTACATTCAGCCGGGGACAGGGAAATCACTCCACAATCTGAAATGCACTGGACTGCTTCTCTGGCCCTGCTCTCACCCTTAATCCCCATGGGTGGATCTTCAGCATTAACAGCTCACCTTTCCATTTTCAAAATGTCTTGGCCAGCGAAAACTTGACATCACACGTGTGAAGCCATACGGATGGGCAAGCATGAAACCAACTGCCATTTTATAGAGCCTGTTTGGTGGACAAACAAGGAATGAGACATGGAAGGACGAACCTGCCAGAGAACACACAGATAAACAAGCAAAAGCATGCAGCACCATCCACACATGAGCAATCCCTTACCTGGCATCCCAGAAGGTCAGAATGGAAGCTCCACCAGCCCCGTGTCCTCTCTGGTTGTCGTGATTATCCACAAAGACCAGGGCTCTGTCGGAAGGCACAAAGCCCCAGCCTTCTCCCCAGTTCCTAAACAAAAACACAGACTTGAAGCTACCCTGTCAATTGGTGTATCCAGTGAATCCTGGATAAGTTGCAGCACCTTCATCCTTACTTTAAGTAGGCCATCTTTTCTCCGTTCCACTTGCGGATCACTGTCCCCAGTTTGGCACCGTACTTGAATTCTGTCACTCGGCCATTTCCAAAGTACTCGCTGCCTTTGATGGGCTCTGTACCCAAGTCAATTACCTAGTACAGGAAAGAATACCTGCATCTTTTCTTGTCTCATCACAAAGACCAGCAATGCAATGTACAGAACTTAACACGAGTCTTTGCTTTATATTGAGGAGAAAGTAATTTTGTATTTGTACTGTGTAGATCAACAGAAATTCAGAATAAGTCATGAGGGACACATTTAAAAAACTTGACTGATGAAAAGAAAAATAAAGTTGATTGACAATCTGTTGTGGAGGCATTTTTAAAAATCAAAACTGCCTAGGTCTGCAAATTAAGTAAATTGAGCCCCTTCAATTTACTTAGGGGCTCTTTAAGTAAATTGAGAGCCCCTTCTAGGGTAAGTTGGGTGAAGATGCATTGTTGCTCCTCTGAAGGAGTAGGCAAAAGAGATTCAAAAGACAAAGGCAAACATAAAGGAGAAAATGTGGAGATTACCTCCTGGTAAATGAAAGGTTTAGTTCCTGCAGAAAACCACTGAGTGTTTAGATCATGCAGCTTGTCCAGAAAAGCTCTTATGTCCCCAGGCCACATGTGCTTGGCAGCATCAATTCGGAATCCTGCTACACCAATGTCAATGAGGTGGTTCATGTACTCTGCAACCTTTGAGCGCACATAGTCCTTCTCCATGGCCAGATCCAGAAGGCCGGTCACACGGCAGTCCCGGACCTGTGCAACAGAAAAAGAAAAAATAGATATCTGTGTATTACACCAAAGGAGGGGTGGAAGTGGGGTGGTGGTTAATGAGGTTATATTGGATTGGGAAGAAGTGAGGGAGTGATATCTGGAGTAAAGGTTTTGACTTCACAAGTCATCGTTGCACATGATAAAGCCCTGCTGTCCTGGAGACAGCTGAACAGCTGCCTTCCAATGGGAAGTGGTGAATAAATTCTTGATTTACTCTGCTTAAGTGTGTGGCTTTCTCTTTAAACTCTCTCTATCTCAATCCATGAGTTTTCTCCGTTTTACTCTTCCAGTTCTCTGCCCCATCCCACTGAAAGTAGGAGGCTGAGTGGTGTTTAGCTGCCAGCTGAGTTAAACCACAAGTCCTCTTTGGTGCCCAACATGGGACTCAAAGGGTTCGAATTAACAACGGCCATGATTAATGTGCTAGATGGAATTTGCAGCTATTATTGCTGTTTTGCTAATAATTGACAGGCTCCTGTGCTTGCCATGGAGCTCGCTGGCCTCACTGTGCATTAGAGTCTAGGGCTGATAGCAGCTGCTTTGTGCTTTGGCTGCAGCTGCAGCCTGTGCTGCTGATCCCCTCACCCTGGGACATTCTGATCCTGGCACTGGCCATGGCCTGGGCTGGCACCTGAAGGACTGCAGTGTCTGGGTGACTCCAAGCCAGAGCAGGGGTAAAGGGAGGAGTTCATTGCAACATTAAACATGATGGTCTAGTCCAAGGGAACTGGGAGTGGACATTGTCGTGGAAATACCTTTAACTTGTTCTACTCCAGCATTTGAGAAATGTGTTATAGGGATTACCACATTAGAAGCCACCAGAGCCCATGAAGGACAAGCCCTACATGAAGCTGTGCAAGTGCAGAAACATTATAATGTATTGTGTCAAAGTGGCTGAAGGGAGAGCTTGAGAAAGAACTGCTACATATTCTAACTACAAAAAGCAGTAAGTTGTGTAACTGCAGCACCACCTTGCACTACTGTCAGTTTTCCAAGGGGGCTCCTTATCATGATCACCTGAGTTTCTAAGCTATGAAAATGAGCTCACACTGAGCTGAGTACACTGGGCTCACTTCAGGGGCAAACATCTGCACATAGGTTCTTGATTCCTCGGTACTTAGGATATTTTGGGCCACACGTACCTATGGTCACTACTTCATTCACTTGTCAAGTGACTAAGCATTGGTTTTGTGAGGCACTACACCATTTGATTTTACTGCAGACTTAACATGTCAAAAAAAAAAAAAAATTGCAAATTTTTCCAGTGGAAGTTACCTGATAGATATCATTATAATTTTCAACATTTCCACTTCCAGTGTGACATCTGCCGTCATTGAAATCCCAGCCAGAGTATGGGACAGCTGGAAAATCTCTGTTTCCAGTATTGAAATAGCTTCCACAGGTAGAATGTGTGCCTGAGCCACCTGCAGCCCCACACATATGGTTGACAACAGCATCCACATAGATACGAACCTAGAAAAGCAATATGTGCATTTCAGTATGTTTTATAGCAAATTTGAAGTGACAGCCAGGGCTTTGCCACATCACTATTAAGTTGATTATTTTCCCTTTCAGTTTCTTCTCAGTTTACACCTCCTTTGAGGACAGCAGCACCTTCCCTCAGCTGAAACAGCACTTCTTGCTGTATCAGACAGATTTTCAAGGCACTTACTCCAACATCGTTGCACCTCTTCACCATGTCTCTGAATTCGTCTTCATTTCCTGATCGAGTACAGATCTTGTAGCTAATGGGCTGGTATCTTTCCCACCAGGGTCTGTTCGGGCTAGTAACGACAATATTTTCATTTGGAGGTGAAACCTGCAGATGAAATTATGTACTTTGATAAGAAATCAAGTGGTTTTACTTCAACATTTTAAGGGCAAAATCTGCACTCAGGACCTCTGCCCTCAGAGGAGAGTTAGTACCCGACCCAGTCTCCCTCCCACAGCAGAAGTTCAGGTCTGTGAGATGTCTGTCTTGTACACTGGCAAGAAAGGCAATTTGGTTTGTTCCTGTGAGTTGCCCAGGTCCAGCATGGTCCTGCTTTCCAGGACATGTGCATGGAAGGCCTGAAACCACAGGAATTATTTTTACCTGTAACAGTGACAGCCTTAGGAATGCCAAACCTCACTGCTTCTATACTTCATTTAGAACAAGGCCAGGAGCTTTACCTTCTACTTAGCTTTCAGGGGAAGCCTTTCAGCATGCCCCTTTGGAACTCATCTGCTAGACATACACCATCATTCATTCCTACAGGGTCCTGCACAGTTAGCGCTGCTTCTAAAAGCACTTACTACTACTTCCTACCCTCCCTCCTCAGCAGCAAAGTTACTTAGAGATGACTGTCTCAAACTCAGGAATTATTGATCAAATTATTGATCAAATGTTACAATGCCATTTTCCTCCTGCTCACAGGAAACAACTCACCTGAACGCCTCCAAATCCATGTGGAGCTAAGTAGCGCTCACACTCCTCAGCAATATCCTTCCAGCGCCATTCAAAGAGATGCACAATAGAGGTTCTCTTTGGGAGAGTGTTGGGGTTGTACTGCCCCCAGCAAAGCCCTGCAGCTGCGAGGAGGAGGAGAAGGATCCGCATGGTGCCTTCAGTGTAAGGCTGTGGTCTCTGCACCGCCTATTTATGCACCGGCAGGATGACAGAGTTCCTGTAGCAGGTGACAAAATTCACATGGATCAATGCTATCAGTTATTATTTGGGTAGATAGAGCAATATCATTATTTGGTTTGTTTTTTCTCCTGAATAACCCAAACAGCTGAAGATAAAATACTTTTTCACAATGATTATACTCTATCATAAACCAAGTGGTTCATGAGCAGTGCACCCAAATCCAGAACTTCACTCCTTCCAATCACATAAACAAAGATACTTTATCAAAAGTATTCCAAAATGTGGAAAATCAGACAGCTGCAGAAGCTGCCACCACCCTCTTGGCCTTGGGAGAGATAAACACCCAAGGATAAGAGGCGAGGGCAAGAGTTAAGACATCCTGTCTGGACGCTCTGACCGCTCTGGCAAAAGAAAATAACAAGGACATTGCTGGCGAAAGAGTGATAACTGAGAAGATTGTGTTACTAAGGGAACAGGGGTAAAGGAGTCTGAGTGGAAAATTTTGGACACAATTTAGTGTTTTATAAATCTGGTAAACTGATGCTACCAAGAGCTTTGCTTGCATAGCATGGTCCGTGTCCCTCAATCCCTGGGAATGGTGTCCCATATGAGGAATGACAATTCGCCTATCTGGCTGTTCTGGGGATGCCCCACAGAACTGAAGTGCTGCTGAAAGGCAGCAGGAGCCAGCTGGCATCCATCCCTTCAGGTTTTGATGGTGAGCTGTGGAGGCCAGGGGCAGTAATATGTCTTCAGAAGTACAACATGTCTTTGAACTTATGTCTAAACTTTTAGAAAAGCCCAGAAAAACAGCTGCTTCTCATTCTCTTGAGGTGATTTTACACTGGGTAGAATCACACATTAAACGGTTAAAGGCCAGCATGGCTTTCCCAGTGGAACTGTGGGATGGACAGGGCAATGAGTTGTCCCTCTCTGGAGAGCTGCTTTAGAAACTCTTTAAGCTCAGGAGGGTTCCAGGAAAGAATCATCTCCCAGTGCCCCCTCAGCAACAGACAAGGACTCTGCAGAGGAGCTTTTAACATCCCCTTCTGCCTACAATCCATGACATCTGGATCTTTCTATGCAAGTCACAATCCAATGGAAAGCAAGATGCTTCCACAGCTGATTTTGATCAGTGTTTGTTCGATGAAAAACCATGGAATGGTGAGTACTGGGGAGATGTTCCAGTAGTGTCAGTGAAACTTACAAATATTACAGGAATTTCTCCATATTGGAGCCACTGTCATTATGGGTTAAACACCCTGTACCTCTTTCCTAAATGAAAGAGACCTTGAGATTAAAAAACTCCTGTAAGCAGTTGCAACTGGAGTACTAAGAAAGATACTGATAATGATGGGCACGGATCCAAGACACAGATCCTGAGAACAAATCCACAGAACGGATCCAAAGAATGGATCGATCCTCAATTTGGTGCACGGTGTTGCTGGCAGTAGTGAGCCCCCTCAGAGCTCCCTCTGCCCACGGTTGGCCCCATGGGTGGTATTAGCCCCCTAGGCTTGAAAGCCCCCCCGGCCTGTCAGAGCTCTCCTGCCTCCTCCCACACCTGGGCGGCAGTGCTGACCTGGTCCCCCGAGAGCCGCCCATCAGCTCCTGCACAGCAGGATCAAGCCCTGCATGAAGTACTGAAGCTACAGTTACAGTTACAGTGCCTGCAGGATGCATTGAAATACATTTGTTAAAATTAACCTTGTATTTTCAGGGAGCTGTGATTTTTAACAGGATTGTTTACTAGAGAGGTCATTCACTGACAGTCATTAACTAAATCATATAGTGAATTTGAATTTGATCTGCAGCAGTTTAATCCCTCCAGTAAATCCATGTTGCTGCTATTTTGGTCACGGAACAGTTGTTTATCTACGTGTTGTTCCTTGATGTCTAACTGTTGTACGACAGACTTCCAGTAACTTTTTTGTAATAATAAAGTCAAAATGATTTTTGTTATATTTAAGTGATATTAATTCTCAATTCTGTTATGTTTCAATTTAGTACAGTTTAAGTAATGGTAAAATTCAGTTCTGTTGAATTTAAGTGATGTTAAGTTTACCTTCTGTTAAATTGAAGTTCTGGTGCACTTAAGTTCTGCCAAATTATGATGCCGTTAAGGTTAAGTACCATTAAGTTAATTTCTGTTAAGATTAATTTTTGTTCAAATTAATTTCTGTCAAGTTTATGTGTTGATAAGTTTAAACAAAGTAAAATTTAAGTTATTAAATTTAAGGTCTGTATTTTATGCTCTATTAAGATCAATTCAGTTTCAGTAATGTTAACATTCCTCCTGCCTAAACAGCATGGCCCCTGAACTCCAACCATATGAACTTTAGAACAGTAGCCATTTATTTCCACTTCCCAATTTGACATTATCCTTTTATTCTCCTATTTGAGTCTCTTTGTCAGTGACATGATTGTATTTGATAAGTTTTGTCTGATTGTGATCTGTATTCCATGTAATATAGACAGATAAACAGTAATAGCCTTAATAAGATAATGGCCTTACAGGTGCAAACTCTTTTAACATCCGGGTATAGAAACCCTTTACATAAAAAACAAAAAAAGGGGGAGATATGGAAGATCAGATAGCCATAGAAGCTGAACAAGGTGGTGCTGCCATCCTCTTAGCCCTGGGAGAGATAAATTCAAGGCAAGGACAAAAGTGAAGACATCCTGTCTGGTCACTCTGACTGCTCTGGCAAAAGAAAGTAACAAGGACATTGCTGGCGAAAGAATGATAACTGTGAAGATTGTGTTACTAAGGGAACAGGGGCAAAGGAGTCTGAGTAGAAAATTTTGTATAGAACATAGAGACCTCTAAATACTGGTGAACTATTGTAATAAATGGTTTTACTTGCATAGCATGGTCTGTGTCTCTCAATCCCTGCACCAAAACATACACAGACCCTCTGAAGGTAAAACGAGTGGGAGCTGATTGAAAGATGACTGGAATCTAACAGCATTAAGAGAATGAATGAGTTTGCCAGCATGTAGGTGTCTTGCTCTCAGAATTAGACTGAGTTCAGACCAGGGTATGAACAACGGTCATGGTTTTATACTGGCCCAACACCAGGCACCCATGAGAGTTGCTTGCTCACCCTCCTCTGCCACATCTGGGCAGTGGAGAGGAAAAAAAATTAACGAAGGGCTTATGAGTGAGATAAGGACTGCAAAAAAACATTTAAGGGCAAAACAGGTTCAACTTAAGGTTGCAAAGTGACTTTATTACAAACAGAATCAGAGGTGGATAATGAGAAGTAAAACAAGCCCTTAAAACACTGTTTCACTCCAGCCCCTCCTCCTTCCCACCGACAGCGCAGGGAGACAAGACATGGGGGTTTTGGTAAGTTCTTCACCAAGATTCTCTTCTGCTGCTCAGGGAGAGGAGTCCTCCCTCTGTGAGGATATGGGGTCCCTCCCATATGTGAACTGCCCTGGCGTAGGTCCGCTCTCAAGAGCAGCAGCCAAACCTCACTTGCTGCAGCATGAGTCCTTCTCATGGGCACACAGCCTCCCAAAACTGCTGCGACCTGGGTCTCTCTTCCCACGGGGTACAGTCCTTCAAAGACAGGCTGCTCCAGCCTGGAAGCAAGGGCCCCCTCTCTCCACTGGGTCTTCCACTGGATCACAGACTCCTCCAGGCATCCACTTGCTCCAGCATGGGCACCTCCCCCATGGGCTGTGAGTGGATCTCTGCATCTCCCATGGATTCCCATGGGCACAACTGCTTCACCATGGCCATCACTATGAGCCCAGCAGAGGAATCTTGGCTCTGGCACCTGGAGCACCTCCTCTCCCTCCTTCTGCACTGACCTTGGTGTGTCCAAGGTTTGTTCTCACCTCCTCCTCTTTTCTGACTAGAAGAAAAACCATGTGACTTTGTTTTGATTTTCTTCTTAAATATGTTAGCACAGAGGCATTACCAACCTCTCTCATTGGTCCAGTTTTGGCCAGCAGCATGTCCATCTTCAGAGCCATCAGGGATTGGCTCTGCTGGAAATGGTGGAAGCTTCCAGCAGCTTCTCACAGGAGCCACCTCTGTAGTACCCTAGCTACCAAAAACCAGGCCGTGCAAAACCAATACAACAGAGTCAAGGAAAACCCAATATCTGATGCAAACGATAGAGAGAGATGAGTTTTAGCTGCCTGACTGAATTTGAAAGCTAGAGCTGTTTTCCAAGTCCTTTCCTGAATTTCCTACAATTTCCTCCTTCAAAAAAAAAAGACCTTTGACTTTTTTTCATGAAATGATTTCAAGTCTTCATTTCAAACTGACTTAAGACAGTTCTTAGCAACAATCCTTATTGAATAAATGAGAATAATGAACAATTAATAAATTTGAGTAATACTAACAATAAAACTATACTCTAAGAGAATACGAAGACTAGAAAATCAACTTGAATTGTGCCATGTTTCAGCACAAAGGAATCTTCTCTTGGTTTCTGGATATCCTGTCAATTATAGCAATCCTGCTTGCCCCTAAAGAGAATCACATTTCCACTTCTGCACAGAGCAGCACGATTTTAAATTCAATAATGTCAATTTCTCCTTCCATTTTTTATTAGCGCCTTAACTGAATAAAGTACACTTACAAATGCATGCAGATGTATAGCACCACTCCCAGATGTGCATGGCACCACCAGTTCCCATCTCTGTACAGAGATGGGGACTGGTGCTCAGTCTCGGTTCATGCAGTCCTGAGCCAGGACATTCTGCACATCTGTTTGCTCTTAACAAAGATACAGACGAGAAGGAACAGCACATGCAGAACACATCTGGTTACAATTTAGCATCAACATGAATGGCAATGAATGGGTCCTGGTCTTCATTCCCAATTAGGAAATTAGCCATGCCATCAGCAGCAACGTGAACTTCAACTGCTGTGCAGAAGTCACCTTCCTTTTGCCCAGAAATGATATCACAGTAAGTGCCAGCAGGCAGACCAGTTTGCAGAGATACATTCAAGGACCTTTGGAATAGAATGAAGTGCAGTAAGCATTATGAGGACACTAAAATGCTCTTCAAATCATACTGGAAACCTCAGATGTTAAGTAATTCTGGAATTATCCTCTACAAATTGCTCATCACCACAACCGCCAGCTACTTATTAGAGCCCTAACATACTCCTGCTCTCTTATCATCTCATTCTCGCGCAAACAATTCCAATACAGTTTTTAAAACTGTCACATTTAGAACATATTCATGAGTTTACAAGTTCTCTCACTTCTATAAATTTAGACTTTGCTGGTTGACCAGGCCTAGTGACATAACCAGCTTCAGAACTGAGCAATAGAAAGACCACACTAGGTCTAAACTGCAAAGACTGAAGAGTCCCTATGGTAGAGTGGAAAATGCTATGTTTAAATTGTAAAACACTGTCAATAATATTCATTAGAAAGATCTATTCAAGCTAGCAATACCTTAAAAGGTTTCACTACTAGTTAGCTTTATAAAATATATATTGAAAACATAGTAATTTTCTTATAATAAATTGTAATTTACTTCACTCTTACTCACCAGTCATCATTATTGAAGATGATGAAGCCTTTATTCCCACGGCCAAAAGCCACTTGATTGCTGCCATTGTCCCACCAGTTGGAGAAAGGCTCACCATCCACCACGTTACGGAAGATAACCATGTTCCTGAGAACACAAGCAATGTCTGCCTCTGCCCCTGCAACACCTCTAGAGCCACATGGAGCAGGAAGCAAAAGCAACTGCTTTTACTTCTTGTTTCTCCCCAGTGCCCCACCTGATCTGACGCCAGCGATGTTCACAAACCCAGTCGTTGCCGCAGGTCGTGTCCGGATTGATTGTAACGGGCTTTATGGAGCCATCGGAGTAACTTGGGGGTCCATACCAGTCATTGACGTCCTGTCATTAAAAAGAAAGGTTTCTATCTTCTGACTGAAAATGCAGAGAGCTCTTCTGGTGAACAAAGCTAGAGGGAGCATCAAACTTTCACCGGCTACATTCAGCCGGGGACAGGGAAATCACTCCACAACCTGAAATGCACTGGACTGCTTCTCTGGCCCTGCTCTCACCCTTAATCCCCACAGGTGGATCTTCAGCATTAACAGCTCACCTTTCCATTTTCAAAATATCTTGGCCAGCGAAAACTTGACATCACACGTGTGAAGCCATACGGATGGGCAAGCATGAAACCAACTGCCATTTTATAGAGCCTGTTTGGTGGACAAACAAGGAATGAGACATGGAAGGACGAACCTGCCAGAGAACACACAGATAAACAAGCAAAAGCATGCAGCACCATCCACACATGAGCAATCCCTTACCTGGCATCCCAGAAGGTCAGAATGGAAGCTCCACCAGCCCCGTGTCCTCTCTGGTTGTCGTGATTATCCACAAAGACCAGGGCTCTGTCGGAAGGCACAAAGCCCCAGCCTTCTCCCCAGTTCCTAAACAAAAACACAGACTTGAAGCTACCCTGTCAATTGGTATATCCAGTGAATCCTGGATAAGTTGCAGCACCTTCATCCTTACTTTAAGTAGGCCATCTTTTCTCCGTCCCACTTGCGGAGCACTGTCCCCAGTTTGGCACCGTACTTGAATTCTGTCACTCGGCCATTTCCAAAGTAATCACTGCCCTTGATGGGCTCTCCACCCAAGTCAATTACCTGGTACAGGAAAGATAGAGCATGTCTTTCTACTCAAAAACCAAACAAATAAGACACTGCTTTAGACATTGCTTCAAGCAAGAGGACAGTACTTGAGCTAATTATATTATTTGGCTTTCTTGCAAAATTGCATGCAAGGCTATTTTCTCCTTTTAGCTCAGCCCAGCTCATGAACCCCTTTTCCATTTTTGTCCTGTATCTCCTTACCCCAGCTGATAAATATTACCCATGATTAAGGCTTGGGCTGTACTTCCTTTTTATTTAGTATGGTCACCAATGCCTCTGCTTCCTGCAGTTGGGCTGCATCCTTTCACTATGGAGCTAAAGAATGTTTCTATTTGCCTAGACTTTGCAGACAAGATGCTAATTTAATAAAATACGTGCAGCGAGTTTAGCTTCTGCTGACTGAAACCAACACTCACCTGCTTGTTCCAATTTGTTATTCAAACGTAAAACACAAATTCAGAATATCAAGTAACAGTTGTTATGCCATTGGAAAATAAACTTTCAGTCCCTAATCAACACTTATGTCTTCTGTTGCAATTTATTATCTAGAATTTAAAATTCAGGAAATTAAATCTCTTTTTTAAACCAACAGAATTTCTTTTTTAAACCAACAGAATTTTTACACTAACTTCAATGTAGTAGATTTCATCTCAATATAATTTCCAGGTTACCTAATTCCAGTAGGTCCAAAACAAGTGGGGCATTTTGCACATCAATTACAATTTATGAAGAGATTAGATATTTGCAGATCATGATTGAAGATGGAATTGAGGATGGTTTCTGTAGATCTGCTTGGGCTCAGCCCATGCAAAGCATTGCCATGTGTGACTGAGTCTGTACTGGGCCTGCAAGAAATTTGTTTGTGAAGTAAAATTTAAAAAAATAAAGATTACCTCTTGGTAAATGAAAGGTTTAGTTCCTGCAGGAAACCACTGAGTATTTAGATCTTCCAGCTCATCTAAAATGGCCTTGACATCGGCAGGCCACATGTGCTTGGCAGCGTCGATGCGGAAGCCCGCCACGCCGAGGCCGAGGAGCTGGTTCAGGTACGCGGCAACCCTGGAGCGCACGTGGGCCTTGTCCAGGGCCAGGTCCAGCAGGCTGACCAGGCGGCAGTCCCGCACCTGAAATCAAACCCTTCTCACCTAATAAACTCCATGTAGTGCTCTACACAGCTTTTGAATGCTCTTGGCCTATATTGCAATGCCAAATAAAACCTCCAGCAGCCTTTGTTCCCTAGGCATTTCTTTCCTTTGCAAAGTCATCCACACAGAAGCTGAAATAAGAAATTGAATTTACCCCTCTTCTGAAATTTTGACCAAGGAAAACTTCCAAATTACAATAAAAGGCAGATAATAACTTCTACCTTTTTTAGCACACTAAATAGATTTTATGAGCTTTAAATTGTCTTTATTAATTAGCTAAGCACATTTGTCTGAATCTGAAATTGAGCCATTGTCTCAAGTACAGCTATCCTTTTAATAAGTGGTGTTCCTGACAACAACACTAACCTCTGTTATTAATTTGGATGGCTTTTCATGAGGCTTTTTTTAATTCCTTTTAAAAAATGTCTCACTGTAAATGAGAGTAAAGAAATCACAGCACGGGAAGGAACAGATGTAAATTAAAATCACACTTGTAGGCTTACCTGAGATATATCATGATAATTCTCAATGTTTCCACTTCTAGATTTACATTTATGATCATTAAAGTCCAAGGCAGAATAGGGCACAGCTGGGAAATCTTCAGTCCTTGCATTGAAATAGCTTCCACAAGTAGCATGGTCACCAGCCCCAGCATTAGCTCCACACATATGGTTGATTACTGCATCCACATAAATGTGCACCTAGAGAACAGTATCCACATAACAACTTGAAAAAGCTACTTCCCACAGCACCACTAATTAATGTTCTCTCTCCCATACCTCCTGCCCTATCCCCTTACTTCTGCTTGCTTGCTTCAGCCAATATTTTATTCCATTTTTTTTATTAGCATACAGCAAGGGTGATAAAACATGCAGCTCAGCAGACACTGCATCAGGTAACACTGCATCAATTTTTTAAAATGGTAGAATCACTGCCTGGCTATATCCTTGCATTGTAAACACCAGAAGGTTTAAAAAGTACTTACTCCAACATTGTTGCACCGGGTCACCATGTCTCTAAATTCAGTTTCGTTTCCAGATCTTGTGCACAGCTTGTAGCTGACAGGCTGGTATCTTTCCCACCATGGCTGCCGGGGGTCAGTAATGATAACATTTTCATTTGGAGGTGAAATCTGTCAATAAAACAAGGACACTTGGTAACAGGATGCTGAAAATGGTTAATTTGTTTGACCAGTATTTTTAGAGAAAGAACATTTTTAGAGAACACTTAGATCCTCAGAATCCTCTGCTTACACTGTAGTAAGCTGGAAACAAAAGACTGAGGCCTGGCCTTCAACAGGTAGAAAGCCAGTATAAAAATTAGGCCTATGAACAGAGTGGCCTAATTTTCTTTGTGACTTCAAGCTTCAAAAAGAAGCATCTGAAATTGAAGGACTAGGTCAGCAGAGGAAGGAAGTGACTGCATAACAACTGACGTAACATCCTGCCTTTAAAACCGATCCAACCTCCTGTTCTTGTAATGCTTTGGATGAATGTATTCTTGACCTAATTCTTGTAAGTTTCCAGGTGAGTTATACCTCTTCCTTTAACAGACTTTTCAGGATACTTTTTAGGCAATATGCTTTTGCTGCTACCTCCAAGCCTCCGGGCACAACAACCTGATCCAACCACTTCTCAGAAAGACCCCTACAGCCTCTTAGCTGCCACACCTTCCTGACCAGCTCAGCAAGCCATCATCTGAAAAAAACTTCTGAGACCCTGCCACAGAATGGATTAAAATACTAAACAGGCCACAGTCTGAGAAATCAGTTTCAAGTCTATCTGGTGTGTGTGCCTGGAAGGTAGGTTGCAAAGACAAGATGATTATTTGAAAACTATGGGAGAGTTTTCACTCAGGCCAGCTTGCAATCTCTTGGGCTGCAAGAGACAGGCAGCCTTCACACCAATTTTTCCTGAGCAATGTGACAGGCAAACGGAAATACTTGAATAAGTGGCTGCTCTCCTGCCATGCTACCCCACCCAAATGCCAGTTCTGGTTCCACAGGAACACATCTCTGTTGTTCAGACAGAACTGACTCACACAGGGACACCATCACCAGAACCTGTGCTCAGTTCACTTCTGCCTGCCCACACCAGGTTCCTGCAAAGAAGAGTCTCTCAGTGGCTTACTGTGACACTGTGCTACACAGAGAGAAACTTGCCAGTTTGGGTGAACACAATGAGCAGTCTTTTGTACTTAATTATTCAACACCTTCAGCACTTTTTTGTTCTCTTTGGAAGCCCTTTGTTCAGTCATAGTTTCATTTTACATTTATCTACCTCTTAAGAGCTTTTCTCGATTTAAACAATATCAAGCAGATAAACATAGGTTACTCTTCACAGCAATAAAAAAAAAAAGATTTAGCAAGTGATGTGCAATTCTAATTCATCTAAATGTAATAGCACAGACTGCAAAACATGCACTTTGGAGCAATGAAATAAATTCATGCTTACTTGAAGATTGCTGAAAAATATATTTGTCAGCATTTACTACTTCCATTACCAATTTCTATTTTTCTTGTTCAGTACCTGCCCTTTGACGAACATTTTCTGTGAAAAACAAATTATCATCTATGTAGCAATTTCACTACCTACTGATAGGAACAGACATACCTGAACTCCTCCAAATCCATGTGGAGCTAAGTAGCGCTCACACTCCTCAGCAATATCCTGCCAGCGCCATTCAAAGAGATGCACAATAGAGGTTCTCTTTGGGAGAGTGTTGGGGTTGTACTGCCCCCAGCAAAGCCCTACAACTAACAGCAGAAAATAGATCCCCATCCAGTGCTCTGTGAACAGCTGGGCTCTTCTCACTAACCATCAGTGTTCCTGTAAGAGGGTAAAGTACACATTAGAAAATACACATTTAAAGGTTAACACCCATCTCTGGGTGTTATTTACCTGTTACTTTGTATGAGAACTGGATTTTATCTAAAGTATATCAAATTCCCACACTAATAGTAACTTTGTTTCCATGCACTTAAAATTGAGATGTTGCCTAATGCAGGCTGCCTCCAGAATGCAAAAGTTGTGGGTTTATTAGAATAAAGAAAAAAAACTATCTCAAAGGGCAATGGAATACTTATATACACTGAAATGGACATTTTGTTTCTCATTTTAATGTACATTATTTTACATTCCTATTTAGTATTGAGAGGCATCTTTTTTTTTCCCAAATGGTGTTGCTACAACTTGGAACATATTTGGACAAGACCTTTCAGAGGCAGCATATTTCTTGCCATGATTTGTTATGAAACCCCAGATATTTTGGAGCTTTAACATATGCGAGTCTGTCATTCATGATATGCATGACATTTCTCATTCAAACAACAGCCTGAAATCTGGAAGATCTCTCAGATACAGCAATCATTAATTATAGAGGCTCAAATCCAGAAATGCTAAATGTCTTATCTCTGCACGCCTGTAGGATTTGTGTGGAGATAGTCTCCTTTTAGGAACATGGGCAAGGGCATGCAGATGTTGGAAGTACTGTGAAGCTCCATAACCAAGAAATCTCCTTCCGGGTGCCCAAGCACAGAGTTCTGCAAAAGGAGCTTTCCAGAAGCTTGAAGCTACGTTTCCTTCTGATGAGCTAGGCTAGGAATTGCATTTCCCAACTCACATCCTATTTGTATTTACTTAGGGACAAACAAAGACAACGATCCTTATATCAAAATTACCTCTCCTTTTCCTTACCTAGAGAGATTCAACATGTAACAAACCAGAAACCAAACAACTATCAAGGTTTACATAACTCTGCTGAGAACCTTATAAAACTTATATTGCACTCTTCCTGTTT
This sequence comes from Haemorhous mexicanus, assembly GCF_027477595.1. Classification (NCBI taxonomy): domain Eukaryota; kingdom Metazoa; phylum Chordata; class Aves; order Passeriformes; family Fringillidae; genus Haemorhous; species Haemorhous mexicanus. The sequence goes on along the minus strand of NC_082349.1, from coordinate 20,012,730 downwards.
AGAAGTTGATTTAGAGAGTCCGAGATACAAAGAAGTCCTACAAGATGAACTTCTGCAAACAAATGGCTGAACTAATACTTCCCTTATAACAAAATACAGAATCTTGTTACTTTCCTGTAAGTATCTATTCTTTATAAAAAGTTATCTTTCAGTAACAGGGCAAAGGGAGATGCCAGTCGCAAGGGAAACCAAACACCTCAGTGAAGGTTTAAACATGAACACAAGGACCCTCAGGTTTGCTACACAAAGGAAACCGGTGCTTTTCCTGATTTAGTACACACTTGGGAATGCCCTGCTGAAAACTCCAACCTGCTGTGATAGTTAGCCAGCCATAAATGGATTTAAAATTTTACGTGACTTCTACAAAACTGCCCTCATTTCTGCCTCAAGGAATGGATGATCTGTATCTCTCAGTTAGTGGAGCACTCTTTGAAGCAAATTTAGTCACAAAATATAGTTTATAAAATGTAGAACCAGCCGTCCAGAGCCTACTGCTATCAGCTGTCACTGCTCTTCACAAGCAGGCAGAGTTATTTAGAATTAAGCATTTGGTATATTTAGCTGGCTTTTGTGCTTGTGAACAAAATAGCTTTAATGCAATTATTTACTTGTAGATCTTCAATAAAGTATACAGATTAAGTTTCAGCCACAAGCAGTTGTTCTGAGTGCTTCTATTTTCATGAAGGAATGCTTTCTGGCCCTGATAGGAAGAACATACATTAAGAGAAAATGAGCTAAGAAAATTCCATCCTTGATGAGAAAAGCCATTTATTAGATTGGCAAGTTTTACTTACAGCAGTAAATATGCAAAGTAGTAAATGACACAAAGTACTAAGAATAATGTACCTTGACCAACCAGCTCCAAAGCCTAGTGCCTAACGATTCAGTGTAGATTTTCATTTCTCTGAAGCAGGTTTATGGCTGCTCTGCCTTCAATACAAGTAATAATAAGAGAATGGGGATCTTGAAATCTTCACCGCACTCGGAAGGTTCTAGCTTCAAAATAATTTCGAAACTTGGAAAAACGCTAAGAGGCCATGTGGAAGAGAGCAACACTGACTGCAATGCAGGGAACCTGGGAGCGGAGGGTGTCCGCAGAGCCCTACCGCTGTCCTGGCCAACACGGGAACTCGGGTCACCCTGTCAGTGCTGGGTCACGGCCCGAGCGGTGCCGCCCACCGCCATCGCCAACACACCTGCGACCGTGTTCAGATCTGCGGGATGCCTCAGCAGCCCCGTGTTTCCTACAGGCGAAGCAAGCCCTCGGAGGCCCCTTGGAGGCTGCCGGCAGGGCTCCCCGTGCGGCGCGGACGCCGTGGATCGCGGCCCGGCCCGCACCGCCCGGCCCGGCCCGCACCGCCCCTTCCGCCGCGCCGCGCCACCGCCCGGGCACGGCGAGCCCCGCCCCGCCCCAGGGACAAGGCGGACAGGGCACAGCTCTCTGAACGTTCACTTTCCCCACTTTCTTACACAGTATTTTTGTCCTTGAGCACAGCACCACCTTGCTGTTATCCTACTTTGGCGCTTTGAAAATTCATTTGCGGGCCTTTGGTCCTGTAGCTCAGCATAGGTTTCAGGACACGCTGCTGTAGAACCACAGAAGCATTTAAGTTGAAAAAGCCCTCTAGAATTGAACGAACAACACAGTTCTCATGGGAATGCAGCAAGTAAAATAAGAATGATTCCAGAAAAAGCACTTCAAAGGAATCTGCAAAGCCAGCTACTATTGGAAAAAAATAGCAAAGATAGACTTCCTTTGGTCCAGCCACCAATGCTACTGATTTAGACTGCTTGCAGCTGAAGTAATGACAAATCCTCTACACCAGCTCCCACAGCATCAGATATGATTTAGTCATTTATGGAATAACTCTTTAAGTTCACTGGACTAGAATATCTTGTCAATTAATTGTCATTGCAGTAATTCCCACATGGTTTTAGACAGTTCAAGTAACCAGCCCTGTATGTAGCAAATCTCTGTGACCACTGTTATCACCACCCTCAACAGGGCAAGGACCACATCTATGCCAGTTTTAGCTGCTACTCTGGTTTTAATGACTTCAGTCTCACCACTGGCAGTTTTCAAGTTGCAGGTGAACAATGCAAGGTAATTAGTGAGGAACAACAGGGCCCAGTTTCACAGTACAAATTCAGGCCTGTGCACCCGTCCTTCTGCTTGGTCTCCAAGACAAAAAGACCCATCCTGCCCAAAACCCCAAGAACAAAAGTCAAAACAAAGAGAAGGCAGCAAAATGAAGAGAAGGGAAATAATTTATTAGATATCACAAGCAATCTAACATACATTTATGATGTAGTAAGTCTTGTGGTATTTAAAGATATGTGGAATCCTTAAGACAGGAAAATTTATTCTCTGCCTTAAATGAAATGCAACTACGCACAGTTCAAGAGTCCTGATGATCACACTGCTTCTTCCCCAGCTCGATGATACTTGAAAGAGAAGGAACACAAAAGGGACCTGGAATATTACAAAGGCATGTTAAAAGTAAGAACTACCAAAAAATTGCAGTGCTATACTGGCTTTTGACAACTAAATTGAAAGATGCTTAGTGTTTTAAAAAGTGCTTAATGTCTGTAAAAAATACATTTTAATGCAGACTGTATTAATTTTATATTATAGAATGTTAAATAGAAATGTAGTATGAAAACCACAGGAAACATGTAGGTCACTAGCAACAACACTACCTGGGTGAAGACAGCAATGTAAAAAAACCCAAACAACCAACAAAAAGGTAGCAGTGATTAATAGTTGATAATTAGTCCATCTCCAAATATTTAATTGCAAGATATTGTTAATTTTCTTCTTTATTCAAAGAAGACAAAGTAAGGAATGTATTAACTAAATCAACTCCAAACTGTTTCTCATGTACCAGGACAACAGTAATCATCAAATGATCTAAAATACTGGTCAACCCCTTAATATTAAAACTGCTCTGCAATGTGTTTTAGCCAACATATTATTATATTAATATGTTTTTAAAATAAAACATGGTGGCTTGGTCAGTGTGAGCTCAGCACAGCTTCACACAGATCAGCTGGTATGAGCTAGAACTGTTCTACTAAGGAATAGGACCACAAATTAGTAGGGTGTCTGAGGAAGAAGGTGAAGGCCACCTTTTAAGACTAAGAACCTTCATTGTGTCTATTCACACAACACAGACAACTCATTGGTTTCTTCCCCCCCCCCCAAAAAAATTTGCTTTTTAAAATTATTAGGTTAGCTCAAGCTTAAAACATGTTAACTCCTCCCCACACCTACTCTAAATGAAAACTTATGATGCAGTTGAGGGCTACAGGAAACATTGCACAAAAAAGGATACAACAAGAAAGGATACACTCTGCATGACAGTATTATTGCAGTATTTACGCAGGAATGTTTCTAAAGAAGAACAGCAGAATGTGGTTTAATTTTACTTGATTCTCAGTATTGCACACACATAACTTTATGCTACCTACCAAAAAAAAAAAGCAAATATGCCTCTTTGATAAAAAACAATTCTAACCCCTTATGAGACTTAATGAGGGCTGATGAATCCATTAACACTAAATTTCATATTCAAAAGAAAATACATTTTTGATAACTCAAACTATTAGGACACCAGCAGATTCTTCCATCTCCTTCAAGTCTTTGCCATTTTACAGACTCACTTTATTTCCATCAAGTCCAAAACCCAATCATGTTTCCCTTTAATGCCAGCTTTCAAGCCACTTCTTCCTTATGAAGAAGCTGGAGACCTCTCAACATCAGTTTCTTCCACATAACTTATCTCCCAAACAGTTGTATTTTAGCTACAGGAAAAAGTCACTTTAGGTGAACTTTTTGCCAGTCCATCCATAAAGAGACATTTCAACCAGCAGGGAGTTCTGCAGTATTTTATAAACCATATTGTTTTATAAACATACTGTTTGTCAAAAAAAAAAAAAAAAAAAAAAGATAATACCTTTGTAGGAAAAAAAACCCTAAAAAAACCCCAAAACAAAACAAAAAGCCAACAAAACCCACCCAACAACAGAAAAACAACCCTAGACTCAAGCAGACTCAAGTTTTTATCATGGAAATTTGCTTCATAAATCAGCATCCATCCGAATATTCCAGCAGGAACAGAAAAAACAGTCATACAGAAATAGGGATCAGCTTAACCATTACTTGAAAAATGCAACAAGTAGCAACAAGTATTTTTAATTAATCCTCAAGGATCCTTAGAAATCTGTGTAACTCCTCAGCACATTGTTATGACTAAAACATATAAACAGTCAAGGTTAGTGAGAAGTTCTGCCCATGGACTGAGAACACCAGGGACACTTGTAAGATGGTAACTCATGGAAGACTTTCAGGTCCACAATTAAATATAGCCCCAGTATGGTTTGCTCACTCTAGAAAAAGCTTCTGAGTTGACCATCAAAATAATAACAAATCAGCACTTTGTTATTTTCTTTATGCAATTCAAGTATTTAGCATGTTTAATGAATTCAGAATTAATGTACAAAATGAGTTGGTGAGTTGAAAAAAGAGGGAATTCCTAAAAGTATAAAAGTGTTCAGACTTCATCAGGTTCTCCAACAGCTAAAATACTTCAATATTTTTTTTAATATAAGAAACCTTAGTAATCTCATTAGACACTAGATTATACAAATAGAAGGTTTTTTCTAACAAGAAAGGAGTTGCAAACAAAACTGAAATAGTCTCATAAATACTTGATCCTAATAGAACACTTTAGCCAAGGCTCTTTTCAATAAACAGTACAGAAGACCTATAAAAAAGTGATCTTTAATTTGACAAAATAAAAATTTTTCAAACTACAAACAAGAACACAAAATAGGAAGTAAGACCAAAGAGAGAGAAACAAGCCTAAATCTGATTTTAAAAATCCTTAGACAATGGATGGAATGAGGAACCTACAATAAGAGTAGGTGTTAAAAATAGAAATACTGCCACCACAATAACCACACTGTGGGCTTTACAACCATTTTGTAAAATTCAAAACCAAATGTTCACATCCTTTATTTCAAATTCAGGTTTTCTTCAGAGTAACAAGGATTAAGCTCCAGGTTAAAAACACACCAATGGGTTAAGTAATGTTTCATAAGCACTCGGGCTAAGACTTCAGGTAATTTTAAGCGGAGGCAGAGCCAGAGTGATCTCAACTGTAACCAGAAATTAAGGTCTGTGCCCTTTAAACTGGAGCTAACTCATGTATCAGAGGGTGCAGACTGAGAAATAAACACTTTTTAGTACCAGTTACTTCACATGGTCATTTTCTAGTTCACTATGCAAATGTTTGCAGGCCATGAAACCAGTTAGGTAAATTAGAGCTGATTTGGCTTGACTTACTCTTACATAAATGAAATACTGAGAGTAGGTAGCAGTGAAGTAAAGCTACATGATAAGAAATAAAAGTTAAATAGTGTCTTCTAGCAGAAAGGTGCTTTCTCATTATGTTTAAATAATGCCAAAAATCAGGATCTACATATTCCACAACAAAGGAAGCCCTGATCAATGCAACACTACGCAGCACTTTCCAAGAGAATATCCTTCACTAATTCAGACAAGTTTAAAGGTTACTGCAACAGCACTAAGAACTCATTTTCTGAAGTTAGAAAAGATTCTTTAGAGCCAGCAGAAGTTTACTGCTGGAACCAGTTCTTCAGGATCACTTTACAATGGCAGGGATGGAAAGGAAGGAGTTAAGAGGCAACACTTTTCAATACCCAAACCCTGGGAGATTACTAAAAGATAAGTGGTCCAATTCCACAAAATTATTCTCCTTATCTTTGTAAATTAAGGATTAGAGAAACTGACAAGTGTCCTACAATATCAGGATTAGGAAAATATTGGCCCGAGTTTTTTAACACAGGAAAAAACAAAGTTTTAAACTTATACCAACTATATACCTTGCACTCTGTTTTTCTGATATAGGCACACATTTAAGAAAATAAATTTGTATGGAACACTTCCTCTCCATTATCAATATTCCTAAAGAAGCTGTTAAAGAGAGAGTAAATAAAACCAAACAAACACTAATAAAAACCCCCAGCCCAATCCTTTGTTTTTACTTTCAGGCAGAGAGTCTATACCTTATGCAGGATTTTACTTTTTTCTTTTCCCTTCGTTGGCATCCTGTTTTGGTCTAGCTGAACGAGCAAATTGCTGAGATTCTATTAAGGACTACAAGTGTCTGGTAAGTAGAAGTCAATTAAGAAAGACAAAAAAGATTACTTCTACAAATCAGTCTAGAAAGTGACCTTTATCTGTGAATCAATTCTACTACAGTATTTAGTATTATAACAGTGTCTATTAGTCAAAGATTAGGACCTCACTGACACACAGTACAGGAGTTATTAGAGAGCCCATTAGGAGGACTAACTGGGAATGGGTTAGATACAAACAAGGGAACTACAGTAGGATAAATGTTTGATATTTACAAACTTCCAACCCAGCATGTTAATTCTTAACTTTGATGTCTCAGTATTAGAGTGGAAAAACAGTAAAAGCAGCAGATGCTGGGGTTAATGTGAGTATAAAGAAACTGAAGTGAAAAGTAAGAATGGACTTTCACACAAAAAGACCAGTGCTATGCAATCAAAAGGAGACAGTTCCAGCTGAAAAACCCATCTAGAACCACTTACTCTTACAGGAATGCTTCTTATGATTGTGATTCTGCAAACACACACTTAACCAAGTCCAAAACCTTGTATTTAATTTAAATACAGTGGTCATGCAAGCTAAATTATCTTCTATAGTGTCTTTGCAGGATCAAAGATTTAAGACCAGGGAATTCTGTTCTTAAATCACTTTTACTTTCCTATTTCAGAAGAGTTGCCTCTGTGGTTTTTTCAGCTACCATAAATAGTGCACTGTGTTCTGCTGACTGGTTTTCTTAAGGCATTTTTTATTTTGCAGAACACTGTAAAAACAAAACTTGGCAGAGACTGGCAGAGATGACAAAGAATATAATGCAAATGCTTGAAGAAAAGGATACAACCACCATGGGTTTTTCAAATAAGACATAGCCATTTGCTTCTTTTAGTGCTTTAGCAGCTGCCTTCTCATTGGGAAGTCCAATGAAAGCCTGTCCCTTCATCCGGCCTTCTTTCATCAAACGGATATCAAACCTAGGGGCACAGCACAGAACTGGGAATTACTCACGTTTAACAAACCTTGCAGATTTCACAGTACAAATGCACAATTCTCATGCTTCAGTTGGGAGAAATAGCAGAAACAGAAGAAAAGCCTACAAGGAGGCGTGATGTCCTTGGAGACCATTTTGCTTGGGGAAACCATTTCCTAAAAGGTCATATTAAACTGCAGGATAGCAAATTGATGTGCAGTACTACTCAACAGGACATATGCAAAATGATCAGATACACACAATCACCTACACAGTTCATTCTGTGTCACACAGCCAAAAAAAGTAAATCTGGGAATGAAAATATAAAGGCAAAATAATAGGGTCTTCAGTCACTCATCATAAAATAATTCAATTTCTTAATCTTCATAAATTAAGATTTTTAGGTCTAACACATTTTTGTTTATGCAGAAACACAGAAAATGTGAATATGGCTATTTTTGAAAATCACAGTTTTCAGAAGTGTCACAGACGTTAATATGAAAGGCTTAATTCTAACCAAGTATGAAAGAAACTCACATATTGCGTTCCACCTCTGACTGGAAGTCAACATATCTTCCAAAAATGAACTTCAGATCCTGAAATTAAAGTGTAGGTATAAGATGAATGCTAAGAAAAAGGCTTTTTGATAGATATTTAATTTGCTTGTTTACTTACCTTTTCTTGAACTTGTTTAGCTAAATTCTTCACATATATCCTGCAATTTGGATCACCTGGCTCATAGTTTTTGAAAACAGAATATTTTTCCATTTCTTGAAGACAAAAAAATAATAAAACACGCTTTAGTTCATTTACTTTGCACATTTGCTCAGTATAAAATAATTCACTATATGCTCAATTAAGAAAATAAACATTTATTTCAGCTATTTGTTGCAACAAATAAAAAAGCTGTTACTAGATAATTTATTCTCACAGTTATACCTTCTCTAGAAAGTCTGTTTTTTTCTAGATCTTTTCTAGAAATAAATTCTGATGGTATTTCATCATCTTCCTCTTCAGTTTCCATTTTATCATTTGAGCTAGGAGCTGGGAAAATCCTTCCAAAGCCTGTATTGTTGATTTCTTCTGTGGTTGCATAAAGGTCTGAAAATTCAACAAATTATGTAAGTGGTTTTTACCTTTATTCACACCAAAATCAAGAGCCAGCAAGAAAATCATACTCTTTCCAGCAACATTTTAATAGAGCAGACTTTGTAAAGCAATTTGAGTACACCCTTAAAAATGAGTCTTAATCCCTGGTTTGACAAAAGCACCTGCACTGTATAGTCCTATAAAACCCCATGTAGTAAAAATAAAGGCCATGGCACACATTAGTTAGCATAAACCTTGTCTTGCTGTTCAATCCTGTATCCATTTCATTATTTTCCCTTAAAGAAACTGGATATTACTGTAAATACCAAGAACCACAGACTGACCATAAGCCTCTAAAAAGCCATCACACCTGATTGTTATCAGTGCCCAGCATTCTTATGGCAGATAATCGGTGCACCAGAGAAAAGGGATTGGCAATCACTCGGATGCTGCTAAGAGCTGGAAAAGGAAAATCTGAAACTAGCCTGATATATTCATTTACACCATAAAATACTGAAAATTTGTAACATTTGCATCTTATCATTTAAAATACAGTGCAATGTACCATAAAACATAAAGCACATAGGAGAGAGACCTTTAAAATCCTCTGGATCCTTTCCAAAGCTTGTAACATGGGAAAAACAGCAAATACAAATATGATGAACTTGGTGTTGAAAGCTCCAATAAAGAAAGGGAAAAGAATTTCCTGGTGTAAATTTCAGATCCCTTTATATACTGAAGCCACAATGACTTGAACATTAAATACATTTGAAGTACAAACTCTCTTACCATTTTTTTCTTCTTTTTCTGGGTTTATCTGAAGAACAGCTGGGATCTCAGTACTAATATGAAACTCTATTTTTTTATGACCTATGTGCTGCAGCTGCTCAAAGACATCTGAAGGTGACAGTGTAGGGTGCGAGTTACTGTTCAAAACAACAACATGTTAATTAAAGACTCGGACACCAATGAATGCATGCTCAAACACCAAATTTCTTCCAGCTAAATTTTATGCTGCTGTTTACCACAAACACATGTTCTCCATTTCATACACTTCCCCAACAGAGTTTTAGGTTATTAAAACACTGCATATACAGAAGGTATGTCTGGCCGTGGGAGTAAAACCAACCATCATGTACCACAGTACAATACACACAGGTATTTTTTAAAACCTTCATCAGTAACTTCAGCATGAAAAATAAGTGGCATTGCTGCTGCTCTCACCTAGTATATAAAATTTATGACATTTTTTAAAAAATGTAGAAGATCACTTGGAGGAAGCAGGCAGCCATTAGTAAAAATGAATTCACAATCATTCATCACAACATAGAAATACTGCACTGCTGTCTACTGTGGCATAGAACTGCAGTTCTAAGACCCAAACTCATTTTAAAGCAAGCCAGTTTCTATTCTTCCAGTGTTGTACTTTGAGTTTTTTGTTTTAAGAAGCAGTCCAAACAATAAATCCAAATTGCTTTGGTCACAGCTGTGATGTGAAACTAGTTATCTTTTTAGGAAAAGGAATTTCTATTAGTTTGTCAGGAAGAGAAATAGAGCTTGAATCAGGCACACTTTAAGGTTGTTGACCAGACTTTAGTTCAAACTAGAAGAAAACCTGGATTTTTAGAGCAATGAAACCAATAGGATAAGTGCAAAAAACACAAACCTGTGGGAAGTACACACAGGAACATTCAACATGTCCTTAATTCTTTGCTTTTTTCTAACACCACGCTTCTTTGTATTTATTGGTCTTTTAGGCTGAAGGGTTGCTAATTCCATCAACTTGGTCATTCTATTTTAAACAAAAACAAAAAGAAAACCAAACAAAAATAAAACAAAGAGGTTTACAGTTTATTTGAAAATACTAATTTTAAAAACTCTTCCCCTTTCCTTAAAGCCCCCGACATAGAATTTTTCAGAATATAATTGTGTGTATATATATATATATATACACACACACACACATATATACAATTTTTTATATATATATAATATACCTTAAAACTGAAGCTGTACCACACAGCAAATCGATATACACAGAGCACTTAAGGACTGACCAAAATCGTAACATGTCAGTGATGCCCTTCCTTCCCCAAGCATGCTCCTTACTGGGACACTGAAGCTGTGAGAGAAGCTGTGATGGCCCAAGCTGAACCTGATTTTATAACACTCAACAGGGGTACCTTTTTCCAAATACAGCATAGGGACTTTCTGATTTATTTCTCAGTTTAGACAGCAAAGGAAAAAGCTGCTTTTTAAAGTAGAGGTAGCTGTATTTTTTTAATCTTTAAGCTATGATGTAATTCAGTCCCAAAACTGCAAGAGAATCCTCAGCACAAATATTATCACCCCTAGCACACCTGCTGATGTACAAAGAATGTTCTAGAAGTTGGTGTGCACATACGATTCAGGCTGAGGAGTCAATTTACAAGGATGTGGAGCAATGAAGACTTCAGAAAATAATCTAATTTTTGCTTCCTTACATCTGCACTCTTCAAGCTGAGTTTTTGTTTAGTTGGGATTTTTTGGACATGGGAACAAAGGAAAACTTGCACACAAATAGGCCACTCTCCTTTTCTTGCTGCATTTAAACCTGCACTGTCCTTCTGCACTCTGGACTTTCTCTAAGCATCTGGAAAGATTTCTTCTTCTCTCTACTAGATGCTAAATCTATAATACTACAAACATTACCACTTGCTGAACTGGAAGCTGGAAAAGTAAAACCACTCCTTTGAGCGAGCCCAAAACCTTGCAAATGACTGTAAAATGCATACCTCTCCTTTTCCTCATCATTATCACTTTCATATTCTGATTCATCCCCCCTAGACAGTCCTTCTTCCTCTTCAGGCAAAGGAGGCTCTTCAGGAGGCAGAGGTGGGATTGGAGGAGGTGGCACAGGTACTGGTAAATACTCTTCATACTAATTATGGGGGAGAAGTTGGAAAAATTAAACTTCTTGAAGGAAAAAACCTGAACGTACCTTGTTTCCTTACTAACAACAGTCAAAGCAATTAATAATAATTTAACAACTATTTCCTCCAAGTATGCTTATAGGGATCTACACACCATTTTGGTAAACTACATTACTAATGAAAGACTTTCCACAAGTAAAACAATCTGCTTTCTGAAGCATAACAGTGAATGGTTTAATTCTTTTAAGTTGAGATGAGGAAAAAATAAAGCAACCATGGCCTTGGATTTTCACTTTGCACTCAGCTTCAAGGACTTTCCTGAGAAGAATACAGTCCAAGCATATGGGTGAAGGCTTAGGCTCCAAAGCCATCTCAGCTTCAACAGTGAAGCAACAGTTTGAAACATTCCAGTGGTGTTACTGTAGATGGGTATTTCTTTGTTCTAAGTATAGTCCAAAGAATTGCTTTAGAAGACCAACATGTACCCAGTGAAATGCAGCAGGATTTGCAATCCTCTAGAAATTCAGATCTCCTACTGCTGCTAACATTTTAAATTGTGAATCAATCCTACAGTACTGAGAACATATTTAAAATGTTACCATGGGAGGGCGAGCAGTGATTGGTCCAAAAGGTGGAGGAAGATTCATTTTATTCATCAGATGGAGTACCTGAAATGAGTCAAAATAAGTAGGTTCCCTTTGAATAAGTAAGTGATAACAATTCCTTGCTAGGTAAAATAGCCAATCACTCCTGGCAGGTATAAATCAGCACAGTTTTAATTTTCACAAACAATGTAAAACTTGCACTTGAGATCCAACACTAATAGTCAATATAAGCAACACCCTATCAAGGCTAATAAAAAACATACAGCATCTTCTCAGAGTGAAATTTCAGGTACTCAAGGCACATCTAATTAGGAAGAGCATATCCAGTTAAGTCTTCAGTGTCAATTAAGTAATCTACCTCAGGTTACTAAAATCTCATTACCTCAGCACAGTAAAAAACTAAGATTAGTTAACACTATCACAGAAAGCCCAAGTTAGTATTTATGATGACAAAAATAATTACTTCTGTGGATAATTAAAAGAGGAAAAATTAAATGTCTTAAGTTTTCTACTTTTTCCCCCGTTTTTTACTTACCTGGACATAAAATTTGGGCACGCTTGCCAAGGCATTTGCTATATTTGCTAGAATTGCACTTGAAGGTGGTGGATACAAATATTTGAGGCAAGAATTGATGGGAAAGGTGAGGCTGAGGAAAAAAAGATTGAAAGCAAGACACTTTAACATTACTGCCATTTAATCACCTGTAACAATTAATGATTACTAGAGGCTTCGCTATTGATTACATCTGAAGTAACACTGAAATATTATTATTTTCCCTAGAACAGTTTTGGGCCACTTAGAATGCCTTTAACATCATGGAGCAGTCCCCAGTGCATGAGAGATCTACTGGGCTTGGGCATACTGAAAGTATCAAGCTAGGCAGGAGCCTAAAGCAAACAGAAACCATCAACATGTCCAAAACCAAAAGCACAGCAGAGTGGCCTGTACAAACATCAGAAACTCAGCATTAGTTTCAAAAAATTTACTACTTCCTATAGGCTAAAATGAAATGGGGTGGGAGGGGGGAAGGAAAAACATCAGGAAAAAGAAGTCAGTGATATTCTCCTGTTAACACTGGGAGAACCTCAGCCCTCCAACCCCCCAAGAAAGCAATGTGTAGTGCTAGAAGGCTGTTCTGCAATCCACAAGCTCCAAACACAAGCCACTATGCAGATGTTAGGATTCTAAACTTGAGGAACTGAAATTCCATCTTTATGACAACTCCTGCATTCCTGAGGAACAGTAGCATAGGAGGAAACAAAACTCTTCTACAACAGTACAAAACACATTTCAAAATAATCTGTAACAGAATAAAATAATTAAGATAAATAAAACCCTGATACTAACCCATGGCTGGGTGCAATTCCATTCTCTATTTTAACACAGTTTGGCTCTGTCTTCTCTTCTTCTTTCACTGGTTCTTCTAAACTGAAAATTAATTTAGTCTTAATTAAAACAGGGCAAAATTAGGTATGCCTAATGTAATATATAAAATATGCATCATCTACTAATAAATATAAAAAATAAATTAGCATAGGTATTTTTAGCATCTTTTACCCACTGCATTACTACAGCTGTTACCAATTCTTCATAATTAATACATGAGGATAATTACAGTAGTGACAGTCTTCTAAAATAAATACTTATGCAGATTTAAGTAAGACTCCCTATATTCAAACACTCATGACTTAAATCCACTCAAAGGAAAAGAATTGAAATTATTTATCATGCACTCTCTTCAGAGACCATAAATTCAAAGGTATTAAATTATTGATTTGTTCATATTCAGAAATTGGAATAAATAACTTGAAAACTCTACTACAGTATTGTTAATTAAGCAGTAACACATAGCTTTTATCGCTTATCTGCACATTCCACAGGTGCAAATGACACAGTCATTGTCCGACAGAGCTGTTTGTTAAGACTTCCAAGTGGTTACAATTTATCCTTTGAGTTACAAATACCACCTAAGTGTCATGACTCCAGAATCCCCTTTCCTTGACCACAAAAATAACAAGGAAATTATTCTGCACATACCTTTTGCACTTGTCTGAGGCAGAAGGCTGGCTAAGTACCTGTGCACTCTCTTGCTCCTTTGCAAATTCAACAACTAATGTGTGACCCAAAAGTTTCAGCTGATGCAGTCTTGACAAAGCCTTCAAGTAATTACAGAGGAGAAGAGAAAGGGAAGAGGACAAACAAAAGAATTGTTTTAAAGCATAACTGTTTTTCCTTTGAGTGGTACAGTGGCCATAGGATGCAGTCCCAACTGCTTTAAGCTAAGCCTGTGCTACTGTGGGCAGGAGAGTTCTGCACTGCTTGTGTCTTCCCAGCTCTGCTTTCAGCAGGATTTCCTGGCAGGAAGGAAAGGGACAGGCTGCACAGCCAGAACCACTGCACAGGTTGGTCACCTGAACACAGAGCAGCCCTAACAATCAGACTTTTCACACAGCCTACTAAATTGCTGCAATTTCAAATAACCAGCCTTTTGCTCCTGAAGTACAAACATGCTAAACTCTGTCAGTAACAGCTAGGAGTTTTAAAATCAAGATTTTAACAGTGGCTCTAGGAAGATCCAGCATTCTTCAAGTTCAGAGCACAGCAGGCTGCTAACAACTGGCACAAGCACCTAATTCACCACTGTTCACCTCACACAGTCTTTAACTTTTTTAGTCCTATAAAGTGTGGCCTAAAAAAAATAGAAGCAATGTTAAAAAAAAAAACAAAACAAAACCCTAAACCCAAGTTATAAGGAGGAAGTTCTGACCCAGGCTTTATAACCAGACTAGTATTTAAAAAGCATTATTAGTATAACCTTTTTGGCATACAATCTCCTATTAATACAGTAGTTTTCTTATCAAAGTTGGGCATTCAAGGCAGATTTGTATTGTGAGAATCACTAGGACTTTTATAGCAAACACACAATTACACAGGAGACAAGGAAACTCTGCTTGGCTTATAGTTTGTATATAAGTGCACACACATCCTAAACAGTGCTCTGATCAGTCTCAGCTTCTCTAACTTTGCCAGGCTAGATCAGATGAATTCCACAAACCTCTTTCAATCCACCTTTCCTAGGACACTAGGAAACACAGAAGTGTTCAAGAATTTTATCAAATCCTGCAAGCAACTCCTGCAACAGAACTCTCATCCTACATTGTGCTACTCTGTTTTTTTCCTAGCCCTAAGTACCAGATGACGTGTAAACCACATTAGAGCATTGGCAATTCAGTGCTTTGCTAAAACTTTCAATAACAAACTCAATACTAACCTTTGCAGCTGCATTTTCACTGGGAAAGGTGGCAAAAGCAGTATGTTTCTAGAAAACAAACAAAAAGTTATAATGTATTTGAATAAAAAACATAAGAAACTGCATGTAAAACACTGAGGCACAAACACATTGTAAGTTCAAGTTTACATATTTGAAAGTTACCAGATAGGAATCATCTAATTCCCATTCAGGGCAAACATGAAGGACTAGAAACCATTTTTCTTATGAATTTTGGAAAAGTACCTCCTGTAGTCAAAACTAAGACATAAGCTCAGCAGTCTGAGGAATACAGGACAAGTGGGGTTTTTTTAACTAGCAAAAACCATTCTAAACTGCAAGAAAGTACATATCCAAACCAGAAAATTCATTTGAGCCCCTCACAAAACATTTTCATCAAAGCAACTCTTACTAAAAGTAACGCTCTTTCTACTACAGAAGTTTTAAGGACTGTGCTCTGAACGTTTGAATGGTTTCTACTTTTACCCTTAATTTTACAAATTAAATCAAATCCTCATAGAGTATACCTTCCAAGTTAGTTTTGTTTTAGCAAACTTTATTACTCCATCTTGCCACTGCATGATTCCGTACCCAAAATCATTGTAACCAAGTCAGTAACTCTAATATCCCATGCTCATCTAGACCATGACCCTGATAAAATAAGCAGACATCATCTGCAGTTCTGCAAAACACAAGGCTCTTTATGAAAAGTACTTATCACAAAACATATACATCCATGTTTTCGTAATCTGGAGGAAGAAGAAATCAAACCAGAGATTTCAAGAGAGCTGTGAATCTGCATCCCTGCAGGCGCCAAGAGGCCCTTCTGCAGGGCTTCAGCCCAGCCTGGCTGGCAGCAGCAAAAGGCCAAAGCCGCGGGCAGGGCGCTTGCGGCGGGCCGGAACCCGGAGCCGCCCGCTGTCCCGAGTGTCCCGCGGGGCTCCCCGGGAGCGGGACCCCTGCCCCTGCCTGGCTCCAGGCTGAGCCCTGCCCGCGGCCCGCCCCGGCCCCGCTCCCGGCCCTCACCAGCCGCCCGTGGTCCGACAGGACGCGCACAGACACGGCCCCGAAGTGCTGCAGCAGATCCTCCTTCTCCGCCGCCGTCAGCTCGGCGGGCAGGTGCCGCACCAGCAGCGTCCGCCCGCGCCGCCGTGAGACGCCGGGGTGCGGCGGGACGCCGGGGTGCGGCGGGATGGCGCCCAGCCCCGGGCCGCCCGCGGGTCCCGGCCCGCCCACCCGCAGCTCCTCAGGGCCCGGCGCCGCCATCGCCGCGCAGGGCCCGGCACCGCCAAGCGCCGCCAGCGGAACCGGCGGCGCAAATCGCGCGAGAGCGGGAGCCAGGCCGCTGCCTCAGATCTCGCGAGACTGCCACCCCCGGTGGAGGAGGCGGGAAACGCGCGCGGCGGGGGCTGCGGCCGCTGCGCGCAGAGCCTGCCTGGGGAACTCCGCGGTGCTGCTCCCCTCACCCTTCAACGCTTAGGAGCTTGTCCGCACACCAAATCCTAAGGAGTGTTGCTCTCAAAATGCCCTCTCCTCAGCCTTTAGTTACAGAGACTTGTCCCTTCCTCCCTCCCATGAACAGGGAGGTACTGAGCTGTGCCTGGCCGCGGGAAACACCCCCCATAATTGCAGCAATCAGCATGGACAGATTGCTGCCACCTACCACAGCAGCCACCCAGGCGGCCCTCAAACCTGCCTTGTTCTGGAGGACACAGGCTATGATCCTAAGCGAGAGTGAAATCCCCGATCTTAACTGATGAAATCTCAGGTCTTACCGTACTAGATTAGCTGTTTGCTGGCTGGCAGAAGCCGTGCCAGCCTGTTGCCACAGGCCGTGGGTCCCACAGAGGCACAGCGCCGGGCCTGGAGCACTTGCTGTGGCTCTGAGGCTCTGAGCAGCTGGAGCACCCAGGGACACCCAGGCTCTGCCACTGTGCTGGGGTGTGCTGGAGCCAGCCATGGGGAAAACTTGCTTGGAACCTGGTCCATAGGATGGGTGCTTGCCACACCTCCCCATAGAAAAAGCAAGGCCTTCAGTCCATAAAGTCCTCAAGGGCCCTTCAGTTTTCCTGAGCGGTCATGCTGGACCTGGTGCTGTGCCCACTGTGCACCTGCAGGGCCTTGGCCGTGCACATTTGGAGACTGAGCACCGACAGCTCGGGCAAAGACCTGGCCGTTGTGGGTGGGCACAGCAGTCTCGTTGGGTGGATCAGATGGCAATCCAAATTCCTCCAAACAAGTTTGGGAAGGAGTTGGGTAAAAAAGGATCTTGTAAAGGGATCTATGGGAAAAGCAGAAATGTAGGAGCAATTTCTTACGGGATGTGTTACTGCATTTTTGTTGCTGCCATAAGTATAAGCTAGGCAATATCTATGAAGTGGGAAGCAGGTGGAATAATTGACACAGTGTGCAAATAGAGTGGTGTATTTTCTCTTTTGGTAACACCAGCAGTACTGTTTTTTTTTTTTTTTCTGAGGCTGTTGAAACTTTAAAAGTAGCACTGACCAGCCCAGCCAGTTCTGTGTGTGGCTTGTGGTTTGTATAAAGTCCAGAAGATTTTCTGGGGAATGTTGGCCAACACGCAGTTGTAGCAGATGGGAAGATAAAAATTGTAAATGCAAGCCTGTGGTGGCTGTGCTGTTGCATCCTGTTTAAATTGGCCTGACTTGTAATTCACTCCTGGGTAATGACTTCAGAGAACTTTTTATGCAGTAGATCTGTGAAACTCGTATGCAAAGCAAACCTTCCTGTTTCCCTTGTAGTGTTCTAGTACATTCCAGTTATTTATGTTCACATCATTCACCAGATGGTAAAATAATGAAATAACTTCAAATATGTTTTCCCCTCAGAACTAAGGATCACTGTTCCCAGTTCTGCTTAGAGAAGGCTGAGGAAACTATGTACTCCTTAGTTACACTGAACAATTGACAAGAACTGTTTCACTTGAAATAACTAATATCTCGTGGCTCTTCAGCCCACTGTTCCTCCTAGCACAAAATCTCCCTAAAAATAGAGAAAAACTCTTCTAAAGACTCTTTACCCTGTTAGACCAGGCTGCTGAAGCTGAACCCCTCTAGAGCAGAGGTTTAACATAGCAATGTGCAAGTCAGGCTGATAAAAAATGTGCACATGTTTTTTCTAAGACACGGAAAGTAAAAAAAAAAAAAACAACTTTAAAAAGATTCACTTTCTCTCACCCTCTGGTCTACAGTCAAAATATATTAATAGTATGTTACCTTTTTTACTTTCTACAGCATTTAATTTGTAGATTTTTGAGCAATAGAGTTCCTCAACACCAATGCATCATGTTTTTGTGTTGAAATCCATGGCTTAGAAGTTCTTTGCTTATACAGAGATTGAATGCAAGTGGTTTAGCAGCACCAGTATGAGTCAGAACTACAGACTCATTCAGGTGGGAAAGGAGGGAGATCCTTTTGCAGCAATCTCGAGTCCAGTCAAAGTCCAGTTCCTACTGGACTTTGCAAGCAAGGTCAATACTGAAATCCAACTGCATCATTCAGGACTTTCTCTGGCCTGGTGTCAAAAGGCCCTAAGGGTAAAGATTCCACAGCCTGTATAGACAAGCTTTTCCACACCTTAATTAACCTTCTAGTGATTTTTTTCCCCTTTTTCTCCATTTGAACATATTTGACTATATTTTTGTAAATATGTTGTAACTTCATGAAGACAAAAATTCAAATTCCAGTTAAAATGTATTGAGTTGGTAAGAACGACAATCTGATCTGTAACTATACAAACAATGACTTGCAGAACTGTAGATTATGCAGCCAAGGCTGTTTGAGTGGTTCTCCAGGTGGAGTCTGCTTTTTCTTTTTTTGAATAGAATCAAAATGTGGGTGGCAAATGCTGTGTAGCACTCCAGTTTCTATAAAGCTTCTAAGCTGCTCTTGTATGTTTGCATGCATGTGTGTCTCCATACACATCATTGATTCCAGGGCCTCTGCTGTCATGCTAGGCCTGTATTTCTGCATTAGGGATAAATATTTCCTTCTCCACTGAATGATTACTTGTTACTGCAGCTTAGATCAAATCTGGTTTTCAGCACAGAGGTTAAAGTAAATTAAATTTGGCATAGCCTCCTCATAAGGAAAATTGATGCTACATCTAAACAAGTTAAGACAGTGCTCCAGACAGGCCTGTGTGAGTTCAAGCAAAACAAATCTGACATCTCTCAGACCTGAGGCTTTGAAAGCCTGTGGCTCTTTATTAATAATGGCAATACAGTATTTACTGGCTTGCAGACCAGCATCCTATATAACCAGGTCATTGCTGCAATAACAGCTCTCTAGATCAAAAAATATTGGAGTTATAGACAGAATTAGATGTTATTCAGACTCAGTTCCCAAAGGATAATTTTCCTGCCTAATTTCTTGTGAGCTACACAAGCCTGGGAAGGTGTTTTTTTGTTAAGAGTTTTGGAAGCCTCAGGCCAAAATGTTTTGATTACTGAGGTAAAAAAGAAAACCACCAGAGCAGCTTTGAGGTACAAATGACAACACTACTGGGCAAAATCTGATTTTCATGGTGGCAGTTTAGTAACTGTCTTCATATTCATCTCAACAGCATGGTGTAAGAAAGTGCTTTAGAAAGAAGGCAGCAGAAGGGCCCTGCTGAGGCTGGCAGGATCCTGGCCGTTCCTGCCGGAATGGTGTCCATGCTACCGAGGCTCCAGGCATGGGTGAGCTGCATTTCATCCTATTGCACAGCCCCAGGGGTTTGTGTGCAGGGTTTTGGTAGCCACTGGGTTACAGGGCTGGCATCTGTGAGAAGCTGCTGGAAGTTTCCCCTTCCAGAAGAGCTGGTGCCAGCTGGCCCCAAGGTGGACCTGAACTGTTTTGCCCAGGACAGGCGTTCCCCATCCAGGAGCCTTTGGCCACACTTCCTGTGCCCTGCCCTACTGAGGAGGGCAGGCAGAGAGGAGCTGTGGTGGGCACCTGGCATCCAGACAAGGCCAACCCCCACAGCTATGTAGGCATACACACAACCTGAGACTGCAAAATGATTGCTGATTGCTGATTCACTAAAAATGACTTTTTGCAAAAAGAGAAAGTTAATATTGAAAAAAGGCTTTAGGTCAGATAACAGCTTTCCTGAGCATAAGCAGCCATTTTCCTTATGCTGGTAATTTTTCTGTCTTAATAAAATGAAAAAGCAATGGATAATCCACCAAAAATTCTGCTTTTCATATTTCACCATGAGATAATCCTGTGACTCATGAATGAAAAAAAAAAAGAAAAAAAAAGAGAGGAAAGAAAAAGAAAACTAAAAAGAAAAAAAATTACAAAAATAAACTTAAGTATAAATTTACAATGCATTTCTGAAATAAGAGATTAATTACATAGCTAAATTCATGGTTTAGCCAATGAAAGTGAGCACTGTTTCTATGAGAAAATGAAATACTGCATAGTGCCACAAAATTCTGAAATTGTACGATTCAGCAGATCTGTTGTGCCATCCTGTTGTGCCCCATCAAATATCTTACCTAAAATTTGATAATTTCATACCAAAACTTCAATTTTTCCTTGAACTTTGGTATAAAAAAATTAAGGCAATAGTGTCATCATTTCACATAGAAGAATAGCAATAGAAATTATAAAAATTAAGATAAACATTTCCTAGTACTAACATGCTTTTGAAAACTTAGAGATCAGCAGTAAAGTTAACTAAGCCCAGCTTCCGTCAGTGACCCAGACCCCCGGCTTGAGTTGTCATAAGGAAGGGACAAACTCTGTACGTAGGCACTGCTCATAGCTGACAGCCCACAAGGTGGCTGCTCTGGGATACAAGTGTGCGTGCATGGGTAAGCCCTGGAAATACTGCACTTTGGCTTAGCCATTTTAGCTGGCTTGGATTATTTTTTTTCTCTCCAGTGTTTTTGTCACACAGGAACTGGAGTGCTGCATTGCCTTAACACCTACCACTGCATCGCCACTTTGTACATCTAATTCATTAAGGGAAAAACATTACTCTTCAATTTGAATGCCATTTATTATTCAATAGAGAATCACTCATGCTCAAAAAGCAGAGAATAACATATGGGGGAAACAGTAATACACAGGTCAAAGAGAGGAGGCTATTTCTCCTGAATTATAACTTGGCATCAACATGAATTGCAATAAATGGATCTTCAACATCGGTATTAATCTGGAAATTAGCCATTCCATCACCAGAAACAAACACCTGCTTTCCAGTACAACTGTTGTTCTCCTTTTGTCCAGAAATAACATCACAGTAGGTACCACCAGGCAGTCCAGTTTGCACATTGACATTCATATTCCTGTGAGAAAATAAACACGATTTATGCATTGTTTTTAAAACAGATTTTTCAAATGATGTGTAAGATTTCTGAACATGATCTTACTCCCCTATTTGAAGGGCATTGTAAAGTGTGAGATTTCTGATCCCGACCCTCCTACACTCCCATTTTAGCTCTCTAGAGCCAGCATGCACTCAAATAACTCATGTTGGATTGCTGATGAGGGATGCTATTGTTCTTTCTGGAGACACTGTTTCTGCCACCAACTCACCAGTCATCATTATTGAAGATGATGAAGCCTTTATTCCCACGGCCAAAAGCCACTTGATTGCTGCCATTGTCCCACCAGTTGGAGAAAGGCTCACCATCCACCACGTTACGGAAGATAACCATGTTCCTGAGAACACAAGCAATGTCTGCCACTGCCCCTGCAACACCTCTAGAGCCACATGGAGCAGGAAGCAAAAGCAACTGCTTTTACTTCTTGTTTCTCCCCAGTGCCCCACCTGATCTGACGCCAGCGATGTTCACAAACCCAGTCGTTGCCGCAGGTCGTGTCCGGATTGATTGTAACGGGCTTTATGGAGCCATCTGAGTAACTTGGGGGTCCATACCAGTCATTGACGTCCTGTCATTAAAAAGAAAGATTTCTATCTTCTGACTGAAAATGCAGAGAGCTCTTCTGGTGAACAAAGCTAGAGGGAGCATCAAACTTTCACCGGCTACATTCAGCCGGGGACAGGGAAATCACTCCACAACCTGAAATGCACTGGACTGCTTCTCTGGCCCTGCTCCCACCCTTAATCCCCATGGGTGGATCTTCAGCATTAACAGCTCACCTTTCCATTTTCAAAATGTCTTGGCCAGCGAAAACTTGACATCACACGTGTGAAGCCATACGGATGGGCAAGCATGAAACCAACTGCCATTTTATAGAGCCTGTTTGGTGGACAAACAAGGAATGAGACATGGAAGGACGAACCTGCCAGAGAACACACAGATAAACAAGCAAAAGCATGCAGCACCATCCACACATGAGCAATCCCTTACCTGGCATCCCAGAAGGTCAGAATGGAAGCTCCACCAGCCCCGTGTCCTCTCTGGTTGTCGTGATTATCCACAAAGACCAGGGCTCTGTCAGAAGGCACAAAGCCCCAGCCTTCTCCCCAGTTCCTAAACAAAAACACAGACTTGAAGCTACCCTGTCAATTGGTGTATCCAGTGAATCCTGGATAAGTTGCAGCACCTTCATCCTTACTTTAAGTAGGCCATCTTTTCTCCGTCCCACTTGCGGAGCACTGTCCCCAGTTTGGCACCGTACTTGAATTCTGTCACTCGGCCATTTTCAAAGTAATCACTGCCCTTGATGGGCTCTCCACCCAAGTCAATTACCTGGTATAGGAAAGAAAACCTGCATCTCTTGTCTCACAAAGCCCAACAATGCAAGGTACAGAACTTAACACAAGTTCTTGCTTTACATTGAGAAGAAAGTAATTATGTATTTGTACTGTGTAGATGAACAGAAATTCAGAATAAGACATGAGGGACACATATAAAAACATGACTGATGAAAGGAAAGATAAAGCTGATTGACAATCTGTTGTGGAGGCATTTTTAAAAATCAAAACTGCCTAGGTCTGCAGGGTTGCTCCAAGTAAATTGTGACCTCGTTCTAGGGTAAGTTGGGCGAAGATGTATTGTTGCTCCTCTGAAGGAGTAGGCAAAAGAGACTCAAAAGACAAAGGCAAACATAAAGGAGAAAATGTGGAGATTACCTCCTGGTAAATGAAAGGTTTAGTTCCTGCAGAAAACCACTGAGTGTTTAGATCATGCAGCTTGTCCAGAAAAGCTCTTATGTCCCCAGGCCACATGTGCTTGGCAGCATCAATTCGGAATCCTGCTACACCAATGTCAATGAGGTGGTTCATGTACTCTGCAACCTTTGAGCGCACATAGTCCTTCTCCAGGGCCAGATCCAGAAGGCTGCTCAAGCGGCAGTCCCGGACCTGTGCAACAGAAAAAGAAAAAATAGATATCTGTGTATTACACCAAAGGAGGGGTGGAAGTGGGGTGGTGGTTAATGAGGTTATATTGGATTGGGAAGAAGTGAGGGAGTGATATCTGGAGTAATGGCTTTGACTTCACAAGTCACCGTTGCACATGATAAAGCCCTGCTGTCCTGGAGACAGCTGAACAGCTGGCTTCCAATGGGAAATGGTGAATAAATTCTTGATTTACTCTGCTTATGTGTGTGGCTTTCTCTTTAAACTCTCTCTATCTCAATCCATGAGTTTTCTCCGTTTTACTCTTCCAGTTCTCTGCTGCATCCCACTGAAAGTAGGAGGCTGAGTGGTGTTTAGCTGCCAGCTGAGTTAAACCACAAGTCCTCTTTGGTGCCCAACATGGGACTCAAAGGGTTCGAATTAACAACGGCCATGATTAATGTGCTAGATGGAATTTGCAGCTATTATTGCTGTTTGGCTCATAATTGACAGGCTCCTGTGCTTGCCATGGAGCTCGCTGGCCTCACTGTGCATTAGAGTCTAGGGCTGATAGCAGCTGCTTTGTGCTTTGGCTGCAGCTGCAGCCTGTGCTGCTGATCCCCTCACCCTGGGACGTTCTGATCCCAGCACTGGCCATGGCCTGGGCTGGCACCCGGCCGGGGCAGCGCTGCTGCTCCTGTGCTGCTGGACTGGACACGCTGGAACTCCAGAGTGGACTCGAGCCACAGGGACTGTGACCTGTGCGTGAGTCCGCGGTGGGACAGGGACATCTGGGAGTGCCTGTGGCTGTGGAAAAGTCCACAGCAGAGCAGGTACCTCTGGAAGTGCCTGTGGCTGGCTGTGGAAAAGTTCACAGCAGTGCAGGTACCTCTGGGAGTGCCTGTGGCTGTGGAAGTGTCCACAGCAGAGCAGGTTCCTCTGGAAGTGCCCGTGGCCTTGGCCGTCGCTGTGTCAGTGCCACAGCCGAGGCCCCCCTGAAGGCCTCGGGGCCCAGGGCCAGCTCCGTGCTGCAGCAGGGACACCTTGAAGCACCAGCAGCTGTTTGTGGGGCCCTGCTGGAGCCCCTCAGGGTGTGGCCATGGACAAACCCCAGCAGGGCAGGAACAGCCTGCAGGGACTGCAGCCAGGAGCAAGGCCAGGCTGGGCAGGTTTGCTTTCTGAGGGGACAGTGGATGTGGGTGAGGCCATGCTGGAGCAGATCTGGTTCTGGGGACACTGAGGCCCATGGACAGGGCCGTGCTGGCACAGCTGCCCCTCAGAGCCCCTGTGGCTGTGGATAAATCCATGCAGCAGCCACGTCCCCCTGGAGAGCCTGTGGCCCACAGAAATGGCTGCGCTTGGGGCAGGTACAGCCCTGAGGGACTGCGGTGACTGGGTACATCCAAGCCAGAGCAGGGGTAAAGGGAGGAGTTCATTGCAACATTAAACATGATGGTCTAGTCCAAGGGAACTGGGAGTGGACATTGTCGTGGAAATACCTTTAACTTGTTCTACTCCAGCATTTGAGAAATGTGTTATACGGATTACCACAGCAGAAGCCACCAGAGCCCATGAAGGACAAGCCCTACACGAAGCTGTGCAAGTGCAGAAACATTATAATGTATTGTGTCAAAGTGGCTGAAGGGAGAGCTTGAGAAAGAACTGCTACATATTCTAACTACAAAAAGCAGTAAGTTGTGTAACTGCAGCACCACCTTGCACTACTGTCAGTTTTCCAAGGGGGCTCCTTATCATGATCACCTGAGTTTCTTAGCTATGAAAATGAGCTCACACTGAGCTGAGTACACTGGGCTCACTTCAGGGGCAAACATCTGCACATAGGTTCTTGATTCCTCGGTACTTAGGATATTTTGGGCCACACGTACCTATGGTCACTACTTCATTCACTTGTCAAGTGACTAAGCATTGGTTTTGTGAGGCACTACACCATTTGATTTTACTGCAGACTTAACAGAACACGTAAAAAAAAAAAAAAAAAAGGAAAAATTTTCCAGTGGAAGTTACCTGATAGATATCATTATAACTTTCAATTTCTCCACTTCCAGTGTGACATCTGCCATCATTGAAATCCCAGCCAGAGTATGGGACAGCTGGAAAATCTCTGTTTCCAGCATTAAAATAGCTTCCACAGGTAGAATGTGTGCCTGAGCCACCTGCAGCCCCACACATATGGTTGACAACAGCATCCACATAGATACGAACCTGGAAAAACAATATGTGCATTTCAGTATGTTTTGTAGCAAATTTGAAGTGACAGCCAGGGCTTTGCCACATCACTGTTAAGTTGATTATTTTCCCTTTCAGTTTCTTCTCAGTTTGCACCTCCTTTGAGGACAGCAGCACCTTCCCTCAGCTGAAACAGCACTTCTTGCTGTATCAGACAGATTTTCAAGGCACTTACTCCAACATCGTTGCACCTCTTCACCATGTCTCTGAATTCGTCTTCATTTCCTGATCGAGTACAGATCTTGTAGCTAATGGGCTGGTATCTTTCCCACCAGGGTCTGTTCGGGCTAGTAATGACAAGATTTTCATTTGGAGGTGAAACCTGCAGATGAAATTATGTACTTTGATAAGAAATCAAGTGGTTTTACTTCAACATTTTAAGGGCAAAGTCTGCACTCAGGACCTCTGCCCTCAGAGGAGAGTTAGTACCCGACCCAGTCTCCCTCCCACAGCAGAAGTTCAGGTCTGTGAGATGTCTGTCTTGTACACTGGCAAGAAAGGCAATTTGGTTTGTTCCTGTGAGTTGCCCAGGTCCAGCATGGTCCTGCTTTCCAGGACATGTGCATGGAAGGCCTGAAACCACAGGAATTATTTTTACCTGTAACAGTGACAGCCTTAGGAATGCCAAACCTCACTGCTTCTATACTTCATTTAGAACAAGGCCAGGAGCTTTACCTTCTACTTAGCTTTCAGGGGAAGCCTTTCAGCATGCCCCTTTGGAACTCATCTGCTAGACATACACCATCATTCATCCCTACAGGGTCCTGCAGAGTTAGCGCTGCTTCTAAAAGCACTTACTACTACTTCCTACCCTCCCTCCTCAGCAGCAAAGTTACTTAGAGATGACTGTCTCAAACTCAGGCATTATTGATCAAATTATTGATCAAATGTTACAATGCCATTTTCCTCCTGCTCACAGGAAACAACTCACCTGAACGCCTCCAAATCCATGTGGAGCTAAGTAGCGCTCACACTCCTCAGCAATATCCTTCCAGCGCCATTCAAAGAGATGCACAATAGAGGTTCTCTTTGGGAGAGTGTTGGGGTTGTACTGCCCCCAGCAAAGCCCTGCAGCTGCGAGGAGGAGGAGAAGGATCCGCATGGTGCCTTCAGTGTAAGGCTGTGGTCTCTTCACTGCCTATTTATGCACCGGCAGGATGACAGAGTTCCTGTAGCAGGTGACAAAATTCACATGGATCAATGCTATCAGTTATTATTTGGGTAGATAGAGCAATATCATTATTTGGTTTGTTTTTTCTCCTGAATAACCCAAACAGCTGAAGATAAAATACTTTTTCACAATGATTATACACCATCATAAACCAAGTGGTTCATGAGCAGTGCACCCAAATCCAGAACTTCACTCCTTCCAATCACATAAACAAAGATACTTTATCAAAAGTATTCCAAAATGTGGAAAATCAGACAGCTGCAGAAGCTGAACTGGGTAGTGCCACCATCCTCTTGGCCTTGGGAGAGATAAACTCAGTCAAGGACAAAAGTGAAGACATCCTGTCTGGACGCTCTGACCGCTCTGGCAAAAGAAAATAACAAGGACATTGCTGGCGAAAGAGTGATAACTGAGAAGATTGTGTTACTAAGGGAACAGGGGCAAAGGAGTCTGAGTGGAAAATTTTGGACACAATTTAGTGACCTCTAAATACTGGTAAACTGATACAACAAAGAGCTTTGCTTGCTTAGCATGGTCCGTGTCCCTCAATCCCTGGGAATGGTGTCCCATATGAGGAATGACAATTTGCCTATCTGGCTGTTCTGGGGATGCCCCACAGAACTGAAGTGCTGCTGAAAGGCAGCAGGAGCCAGCTGGCATCCATCCCTTCAGGTTTTGATGGTGAGCTGTGGGGGCCGTGGGCAGTAATATGTCTTCAGAAGTACAACATGTCTTTGAACTTATGTCTAAACTTTTAGAAAAGCCCAGAAAAACAGCTGCTTCTCATTCTCTTGAGGTGATTTTACACTGGGCAGAATCACACATTAAAGGATTAAAGGCCAGCATGGCTTTCCCAGTGGAACTGTGGGATGAACAGGGCAATGAGAGGTGATAAGATCCCAGCTGGTTTTGTATCTGTTTTGTACTTGTTTCACCCAGGACAGGTGTTCCCCATTGGTGTCTGGGCCCAGGAGCCTTTGCCCACACTTCCTGTGCCCTGCCCTGCTGAGGAGGGCAGGCAGAGAGGAGCTGTGGTGGGCACCTGGCACCCAGACAAGGCCAGCCCCCCACAGCTATGTAGGCATACATACAACCTGAGGCTGCAAAATGATTGCTGAATCACAAAAAATGACTTTCTGTAAAAAGAGAAAGTTAATATTTAAAAAAGGCTTTAGGTCAGATAACAGCTTTCCTGAGCATAAGCAGCCATTTTCTTTATGCTGGTAATTTTTCTGTCTGAATAAAATACAAAAACAACGAACAATCCACCAAAAATTCTCCTTTCATATTTGACCACTAGATGATGCTGTAACTCTTACTTGCCAATGATACTGTACTGTTAACATTTTGGTTTATTTATGGAACTCTGCAGCATTTTTTATATGAAAAGTTGGTGTTTTCTTTTTCTTGTATGCATTGTAGCTGTAAGCACATATAGGCTGGTTCATTTCTATACAAATCGTTATGGATCAGAGCAATAACTCTTTCTGACAATATGAGGAAATTTACATTATTTTTGAAGCTGTTCTTATGCTTCTCCTTAGATGCAGATGTGGACTGCTTTGAGTAAAGACTTTTGCTAAAAGGGGAAAGTATACTGAGAAGAGATTTGAGATATCCAATTCAGGTAGTTCTTTCTGGTTTTCTGTGCTACATAGTGAGAATGGTAGGTTTAGTTTCAGTTTTGGAATTTATTTTTCTGTGCTGTAAGAGCATCTGGAATTATGGAGGACATTTCTGTTTAGCAATTACTGCTAAAAAATAGGTGATCTTATTTATTTGCATAGGCATTATTTCTGTTTTCTGTTTCCATAAGTCATTTCCTGCTTTTATATTTAGAAGTGCAGTGGTTTGATCCACATTGTTGGGGGTCCTAGCCACGAGCTCCATTTGCCTTCCACACATGACACCATCGTACTGATGATCTTCTCAAAGTGATTTCAAGAGAACAGCATTCTTTCACGTCAGCTAATTATTTTTCACCATTTGCCATTTCTATGAACACCTACAAACACATTTTATTTTTTGCAGCAGTTCTTCCATCTTCTTATCAGAAATGTTAATACAATAAGGCTTTACTGATTGCAGTAGACAAGGCAATACTCCATCAGCTACCTTCTGTACAGAGGTGCTAAAGGCACAGCTCCATTCAGGTGATCCCCATATGTCAAAACCAGAGGAGGAATGAAAACAGGTTATACAATTCAGAACAGCTTGCAAGCTAGGTCAGTGCCAGTCACTTCCAGCAGAAAAGAGCTTTGGAACTAGCTTAATATCGGCCTTTCCCACTTTTAGACATGCATGTAGCACACTTCTGCCAGTCAGAGATCTGGATCTTATTTTCAATATGTAAGCAAGGAAATTGCACTCTCTGAGAGGTAAGGAGTACATAAAGCCTGTTTTTCCCTCACTGAAATGGCATCTGCCACTCACACTGGGGTCTGATTGGGAAATGCCTACACGACACTACAATTCCAACTTCACTGGGACATTTCTCTATCCACAGCAGGCTCTGAGGTGAGGGATAATTCACATTCATTTTACAAGTAAGCTTCATTTTTGCAAACTCATTAACAATTATACTGAAACTGAACTCCTGTCACATAACTGTGCAAACTCTCATTTTGAACATGTTTTCACTAATTTACTTGGAGATAGGCTTGTACAAAATCACCAGGTTGCAGTAATTCTGCTGAATACACAGGATAATACTCATTTTACTTCCAGGTGTAAGCTTAGTGTCACCTTCAAAAACACCTAATACTGCCTTCCAATAAAAGATATTTTATACTTATACAGGCAACGAGTTTAAAACTCCTTAAAAGAAGAACTTGCTTTTAAAAGTTGCTGAAAATGCTGTGCCACTGGGATGCCAGCCCCAGGCACCCCAAGTATCCAGCACATCCTCACACAGCTGCAGTGTTCCTGCAGTAACACTTTCTCATGGGGCAGCACAATAGAAAATCTTCTGGCTTTCTGCAGGCTTAACTTCCAAGAGATGCCTTTGCTTCCAAGAGACTCACAGCAGTGGTTAAAAGCCACTTGTTTTCCTTCTTTTACCCCATGACCAGGCAATTTAGAGCCTTGTTTCACCAATAGTCCCACTGATATCCAGGCACTGTGTGAAGTATTTCTTCAGTGTTGGTAAGATCAGCAGTAAGAATATATACCTGGACTCATTCTGGTCTTCAAACTATTGATATACAACTGTAAGGACTAAAACTGATACAAGAGGCTTCATTACCATAATTTCCATTTAATATATATATATATTTGCCAAACTGAGGACACTTATGTTGTAACAGAGTCCTATTCTGAGTGATCTTTTTTAAACTTTGTGTCTCAACTCTATTTTTTAATGCTAGGAAGTACATCTCCTTCTCCTCTGACAGAATTTTATTGGTGACAATTTCATTCTTCTTGCAGAAGAAGCTTCCCTGCTGCAAAAAGAATTTCCTTTGATAACCTTAAAAGTCTTCTAGAGATTTATTGACTTGAATTACAGCAGCTCACTTATCACTAAGGCTTTCTGTAAATCAAGGAAAAGGATAACAAATTTTGTATGGGAATGAAGTGGACTTCCCACTTTTACTACTAAATAGAAGACCTCAAACAATCATTAATATCTGATGTGTGCATCTACACTTTATATATTGTGCCAAAGTCAGCCAAGAGATTGGAACCAGGTCTTATTTAAAAGGAGAAGTATAAGAGAAAGAGAGGAGACTATTTTAAGCCAAACAACAAAACATAAGGATATTTACTAGTGGCTAAATTCTTTCCAGTGCAGAGTGTCTATAAAATTTACTTTGCAGCTCTGCTTCATTTAAGACACAACTATAAAAGGCTTTATTTCCCCCTAGGACCTGCCTGTTGTACCCTAATTAGAGTTTTTATCTAGCGTGTTATTATTCTGGTTCTGCTGAATACCAGCATGACTGCTTTGAAAGGCTTTCAAGTGCACACTCTCGTAAGTCCAGTTTTTTTCCCCTAGAATTTTTAAAACAAATTATTTTCATGTTTATATAATACTTAAATATCATAAGATATTTAAATATTAATTATCCTCCCAAGACAAACATTATTTTTCTAGATAAAACACTCTGGGTCTAACCAACTTGTTTATACATTTAGGACAGTTATTTTTGTAGTGTAGTTTTAATAAAATCTATGCAGTCAAGCATGGCATTGCCTTCATCTGTGTGCTTCCAGAATGATCTGGAAGAGGTCTGTAAGTGAAAGATTATCATCTTAGTAATCTTTTTTCCTATAAATATTTGTCAGACCAGGCTACCTTTAGTCAAGGCCACTCCATGGAGTTTCACATATCCCAGTGTTGCCCACAGAGTGCTCCCTGTGCCCCAAGCTCCCACAGGCTGGGGCTGAGCACTCTGCAGAGCCCTTTGGGAGCAGGCTGGAATCCCACTAGTCCCGTTAATTACTGCCTGGATTGAAGTCTGAGCATTCACTATAGTTCAGATCAGAAAGCTACCAGGAAAGTTGGAATTTAAATGTACTGCTCCTCAAAGGAGAATGTGCAGATGGAATACTCTGTCTAGGGGATCACTGGAATTTCCAACTCTTAGTTCCTTAATTTAGGAGGAAGAAATACTGCCTTTTTATTTACTAAAGTAGCCTTTGCATCTGCTATAAGGATATAGCAGTGAGGTGAAATGGTGGGACAAATGGAAACAAGGCACTGTTGAACACAGCCTTGGGAAAATGGCAGTCCAGGGGCCATAAAAAGCTTTTGACAATCAGAATGACAAAGGAAGGTTTGGAAATACAGAAACTTTGGCTGCTGTGGTTTGATTCCTGTCATAGAAAAAGAATTTTTAATGAACCAATACCTGACATCTCAATTGCTTCACATAGTGGGAAGAGAACCCCAAACAAAGCCCAATCTCATATTCAGCAAAATGTTTGGACCAGAAAGCTGCAAAAATGAATGCTGGGGAGTGGGAAATGAAAGATTTTCTTCATGAGAGAGCTGCCCCCTGCTACTGTAACAGCAGGGATAAGAGGAAGCTGCTTTGGTGCTGCTTCCAAGAGCTGTGCTGAGGCAGAGCCCCACTGTCCCTGTGTGGCTGCTGTAGTCAGGTGCTCTTGGGGGGCTTTGGTTTGCAGAGGTTTTTTTTTTCTGGTGGTGGTGTGGTTTTTTTTTCCTTTTGCCTCATTTTTTATTGTTGGGTTTTGGTTTGGGAGTTTTAAAAATTTTTATTGTTTGCTTGGTTTTGTGGGTTTTAATTTTCTTTTTCCACACCTAGCCCCTTTGTTTGTAAATCTGTTCATCAGTGAACAAAATACACCAGCAAACCTGCATGGGATTAATGAAATCTCCTTCTAATGTTTCTGATTTGTACCCCCGGATGGACAGAACCAAATAGCAGATCCTTATTTACATTTTGCATAAGTATTAGTTAGTGGAGAAAACTTGTCTGCTCTGAAAGAAGCACACCTGTCAAACACTGCATTTACTGCAGAACATTTGTCTAACTTATTACTTATTCCAGAAATTTAGCCCAGAAATAAACCAAACCAAACCACACCACACCAAACCAAACCAAACCAAACCAAACCACACCAAACCACACCACACTACACCACACCAAACCAAACCATACCACACCAAACCAAACCAAACCAAACCAAACCAAACCAAACCAAACCACACCACACTACACCACACCAAACCAAACCATACCACACCACACCAAACCAAACCAAACCAAACCAAACCACACCACACTACACCACACCAAACCAAACCATACCACACCACACCAAACCAAACCAAACCAAACCACACCACACTACACCACACCAAACCAAACCATACCACACCACACCAAACCAAACCAAGATGGCATTTTTCTTTCTGCTTATTCAGCGATAATTTTAGCAAGAGAAAATTTACATGAATCTTTTAAAGAGGAAGAACTTGGGATTTGTTCACCTAAGATTCAATTAAGGGAGAGCTTGGCATATTATTCCACACCCAACCCCCCACTCCTCCTCAATCCTCTAACTGCAGTGACCTTTCTTAGATTTCACCAAGAGTATATAATAAATTATTTCTTCTAAATCCTGAGATTTTTCTCTCTCCCTTTCACTTTCAGTAAAATTCTTCTGATGTATTTTGTGTGGAAGTGGCCTGAGGAAGTGCTTGATTTAGGGACGGATTAAGTAATAAATCTTCATTCATCAAGGATATTCATGAAGTAGTTCTACTGAAGACAACTGTCAGGGATTTCCTAGAGGAAGGAGACAGGAGAATTTGAGAGAGGAGTTAGATCTACAGCTAGGAGGTTCAGTGAGAGCCTGAGAAGAAGGGTAGGAAAGGAAGGGCAAAATCAACTGGAAACCTGAAGAGAAAAAGGAATAGAAAATCAAGAACAGAGAAATCCAAATAAAATCTAATAAATATTAATTACCACTGCATAAAGAGAATATATACTGAAGACTAAGGACAAGCTGCACAAGAGTAAGCCTCAGTGGGCAGCAGGAAAGGCAAGGTAGAAGCTGAGCAAAACAGAGCAGCTAGGGCACAGCCCCACAGCACCTGAGCAAGGTGAGCAGGAAACCTCCAGAGAGAGCCCCCACATCCAACTAAGAGTCCACATCACAGGACAAGGTCACGGTGGTGATACAGCTCTGACATGGAGAGACAGTCAGCCCCACACACCAGGATCAGTGCCAGGATTTCCAGGCAGGTCCACAGCCCTGCAACAGCCCAAGGTGAAGTCTGAAGGTCAATGCCTGAATCAAGAGCTCAGCAGCCAGGGGCAGGTGTGACCAGCACTGATCTAGACCAGCACTCCTCCAGCAGCACTGCCCATTCCACTGAAAGCCAAAGGCTCAGCTTATAAACAGCTCCCGGGCCTATGGCCAGGGGTGTGAGTGGGGGCTCCAGATGAGGCTGGTCAAGGCCTTTAAAGCCTGTTGGTGCCTTGAGGGCTCTGACTCCAAGAGGACACAAGGACAGTGACCTCAGTATTCTGTAAAGCCTTTAAAATGTACCATCTACCTTCAGGATATGAAAATCCACTTGACAACTAATTGTTACATTTGGCACAAATAAGTACCACACCAGGCAATTTAAATTAAGTTGGTGTGCAGCAAGAATGCTTCAAAGCAGCTAAAAAAAATGGAGCACATACCAAATGACACTGCTATAAAGATGACACTAGTAACTGAAACTGCATACAAGTGCAAGTTTCAGTCATCTGTTTTCTTTTGTGGCCTCTCTGTGAACATTACAAGCATACATGCTCTGCTGTGTTCCCTGTGCCAGCCCAGTGCTCCTACTGTCCCACCACATGGGGTTTCTGCTTGCTGGTCTGGCTCTGAGCTAACCCCACAAGAACAAGATTCTTTCCCTTCCTTTAACATGTGCCTGAGATGTTGCTGCTTTTCCCTGCCCTAGAGATTTATAACACAGAGCACTTTTTAGTAGCTTTTCTTCCTGCATTGGCTTTAGGGATCATGGAGGAAGTCTTTGTGAATAACACCTCAAATAGATACCTATGAACATTAATATTTATTGTTATTTTGAATGCAGAGTTTGCAGAGTGCCTAAGTTGGGTGTCTGCATGTTAAAAAGGCAGTTAGAGTATGTGAAAGATTAGGTATTTTGTGTCAAATTTCTTTGAAACTGAGTAGGCCTCAGGAATAGCAAACTAAAAGTTTCATTAATTTTTTTATACCAAAAATTTTGTTATTCTATTAAACCTTTCTTCTTTCAATTTTTGGGGTTTTTTTTTAACTTTGGGTGAGCCCTAGGAATGTGAAACTAAAAGTTTCTCTAATATTTTCACCAAAAATTTTTATTCTAAGTATGTAAACTTTTTCTTTTCTTTTTCCTTCAATACTAACAAAGGTCATATTGCTGCATGCTGAATCAACTATAAGTATTTCCTGTGAGTTGAATTTTATTTCCGAAGTTGCTGACCTGACTTCTGTGTACGACTGGATCAGGGAACCATCTGGGAGACATCTGTTAAGCTGTAATATCTCCTGGACAGGGAACATATCCCAGAGTTCAAATGCAAAAAGCTGAGGTAAACTTCCACTTCTATGCAAGTGTTCTTTAATAAATAGCAAGCAGAAACATTGAGCAAGTTGCTTGGATTCTGTCCATAACAGTGCAGAAGACCCACTTATTAATTTGGTGACCTTGTATTTGAATACAAAAAACAATAGCTCAACATTTTTTTGCACATCTGCCTCACTTTTTTGTGGTCACTGTTTTTAGCTATCCCAAAACACTTCAAGAAATTAGTATTTCAGAAAGCAACCATATAGATTTTAACATATTTATTCTAACGTGTTTAATGGTTCTCCAGCTGTATTTTTAGAATTTATAGTAGTCTTAGTTTATATATATATATATATATATATATCAGAGCAATGCATATACAATACAAGCAACAACAACAACAAAAAACCAACAAAACTCCCTCAGTTAAAACAGAGTCTCCATAAATGCTGAGTTTTAGAAAAGTAGCCAATGGAAAAAGAGTCTCTGATAATTATATTTCTGCTTTATACCCCAACTCCCTGTAGACAAATTCATGCCTTTTCATTCTAAATTCATTTATTTGACTTGTATTATTCTAGTATCAGAATGGAAGTGCTCTAGTTGGAAAACCAGAAAAAGTGCCCTACACCGCTAACAGTGTAAAGCTCAGGATAAGTTATTACTTTCAAAACCCAACTCTAGGTTCTAAGTTAAGAAAATGTACTGCTTTCCTTGAGTATATTGTTTATATTGTTTATTAACATGGACTAAAACACAGTTTTTCTGCATTTAAATCCCTCATCATTGAAGAAGGAAAATTTCCAGTGAATATCACTGAACTAGAGTAATTCTCTCATGAATTATACTGCAAAATAAAACTGTCATTGGCACTTAACACTGTTGTTCTAAGGAACATCAGGAATGGTCTTATCAGCTATGGATGTTACCATTAAACACATAATTTTTAAAGTAGAATATAACATGTTTGCTTGGCTATGAAGACGATACGGAGATGAGTCACAGGAATTTTTTTAGTAACTGTACTGCTGTGTGATCAAATAAAAGTAAATCCAAAATTAAGATCTTTTAAATAGTTTGATATATAAAAGTACTTCTTTCATTACTTAGAATGTACATACTGCAAATTGATTCAATGATGAGAGAAATAAAAGTAATTCACAGAGACCTAATAATAGTGAAGTAAAAATGATGTAGTTCTATATTATTTTACAGCTGGTATTACAGTAAATCAGAATAAAGCAGGAGTCTAGGAAGCTTTATACCTTGAGTTGGTGCTGCATTACTAGAAAACAGGGGAACAGACAGTATTTGATTCTCACTTTACTGATAATCTCTTCTGCCTCCTGGTTACTATTTAGCTGGAAAGTGTGAGTACAGGAGTGGGACGTGACCAGCCTTCAGCCCCAGCACTGCAATGTCCTGGCCATTCACTAGACTGACCAATCTCCCCAGATTTTCTTGATTACCTTGGACAGCTGTGCTTTCCATGATCATTAGATTGTGCTAAGCCACTCTTCTGTGCAGTGTCTAGTACAGGCTGTACTTGTATAGTTTATTTTTAAACCACTCAGAAATTGGCCTCTGATCCTCTTATTCAGCAAAATCATGCTACAGATAACAAGTCACCTGAAGTTTGCAATAGGTCTTTATCTTGCTTTAATATAGGATTGAATTGCCACTGAACTTGGCTGCTTTTGCATCAAAAATCCAGTAAACAATATATTCTAGTCCATGCAGGGAAAAAAGCTGGTTTTCCCTTCCTTTGTGCTGCAGGCATCCAGAACTGACAGGATATTGGGTTTGTGGGCTTGCCTAGAGTAACGTCACATCTGAGAACCGAGGAAGGCATCAGGAAGCAGTTATCTGAGTGAAACCATACATAAAAGATATCATTTTCTAAAATGTAGCATCAGCTAAAAATCTGCTAAGAAAGTTGCATCTTGCTGATGATTCTCTTTTGCTGACCAGGTACATAGCAACAAAGATCAAAGATGTCTCAGCAATCTGGAAAGAGGTGCTGCAAATAAAACTCATCCATCAAATCCAGTACAGTTTAAGGCAGTTGGCTCTGAGACAAGTATCTGCACAAGGTACAAGACAGCAGGAAATCAGTTCCTTAGAGGTGCAAGACAAGTACTCCTGTAGCAGTGAGTTTGTGACAGGCATACTGAGTGTGAGCCAGTGCCATGGACAGGCAGCAAAGCCTGGTGCTGTCACTGTTTATCTTATTTGCATATAAGCAGGGAAATGCCTCTGACCTGTAAGGTCTATTCATACCTAGTCCTTG
Organism: Haemorhous mexicanus; assembly: GCF_027477595.1. Taxonomy (NCBI): domain Eukaryota; kingdom Metazoa; phylum Chordata; class Aves; order Passeriformes; family Fringillidae; genus Haemorhous; species Haemorhous mexicanus. Next base: position 19,975,726 of record NC_082349.1, on the reverse strand, counting down.
CATCTTTAGTCCCTTTTCAGACCTTCTCTTCCCCAGCTTGCTCACCTTGCCAGGTTGTGAGACCAGGTCTGAAATGAGGCCATGGTCCCACCACTGGAACTGCACAGGAGCAGAGCCCCATTCATGGGCTGGGAGACTGAAGCTGCTCAGACTCATCCACTGTCTATTGAAGTATAACAAGTTCCTTCCATCAATTTTAGTGATTTTTTGAAAACTCGTGTGTAATTTAAATATGCTGAAGCAATACTTCCTTTTCCATTGTTTTTACAGAACCTGTCACAGGCAGTTCCAGTCTGCAGGAATTGCTTTGAGATGAGTCAGCAGTATCATGTAAAGGAAGCTTCAGCTCGAGGCTCCCAATATTGAATATTCACTAGAATGTCCAGTCTAATCCACAGATCAATTTAGTATGAATACATTGAATAAAACTATGGGGAAGTCCTACAAAAAAAGTGTATTATTAACTTTTTTTTGTATTTCTTTTTCTAATAAATTTTACCTTATCTTTAATAAGTCTACCAGGGGGGAGTGAGGTTTTTTATCTCTTTAAAATGAATTATGTGATGATATTGTAATCTCAATGGGAATGTCTTTTTCTGCATTAACTTGTCTTTTGTTAAGAATTGAGTGTTTAATCTGTAAAGTGGTAAAGTTTTTACTTTAATGTTTATCCTGATGGCTTTGAATTTTTTTCTGAGAAACCTAATTTAATTGCTAAGAAACCTGCTCTATTTAGCAGTGTTTTAATAGTTTATGTGAATCTTACTGACCCTTATTTAAACCCATTCTACCATTGAAAATGGCTTTAAAGAATTTACATAAAAGAAACAGAATATATTCTAATTTTACTATGTGCTATTGCAAAAACTTTTTTTTTTTTTTCCATTGGGAAAACTGGCAAAGATTAACTGATGGAACATCAAAGCATTTCTGATTATAGACATTCCCAGTGTCACCCAGCCGGTGCCAAACAGAGCCCAGCAGGACGATGTCCCATAACAGCATCACTGGCTTGTCCTGGCCCAAAAAGAGACCTCTGGACCCCCTTGGGTCTCAGACCTGCTTACAGCAGCTGCTGGCACTGCTGGTGCATGGCACAAAGTAGTGAAAGCCCAAAGGGAAGGAATGCACAGTAAGTGGGAAGAGAATGCCACAGCAGCGTGGTCCGGTTTTGAGACCTCCCAGCCATTTCCTCAGTTAACAGCAGGTCTCCATTCTACTCAGTGTACAATCCTGCATTATTTGTTTGACCTCATTCATTCCTTAAAGTCTGTTTTCCATCAGTATCTGGGATATAATCCTTACCAAGGACATATACATGAGTCATGTATACAGATGACTCATGTTCATCCAGATTCACAAAACTCAAAGATCTGCAGTTAAAACTAAATGATAAAGTTTTGAGAGGAAAAAACATTATCATCTGACATTGATGATGCATTTAGAACATCAGCATCTCTGCAATCATCTGAGTGGGTGACATAAAAATGCTTCTCTCTGTCCCTTTTGTTTTATCAAAGAAATAATTGTTATTTCCCATCAGGATGGCTTTCACTCAATTATAGACAAGCATAGAGAAAGGTATGTTGTAACTTATATAGTCCAACTCCCTCAAATTAAGGGGCATATCACATATGTATGACAGCAGGAGGACAATTGCTCCTGTTAGGGAAAAGTATAATGATCTTCACATTTTATAATGTGCAACTCAAGCAGACTAGGACTTTGAGAACAACAGAAAATAATATTAATGTCAAAATGACAAAAGAGAAATTATATTTCTTTACCTAGAGTATGTGGACTGACAAACTGTCAGAATTAGTTTTTCTGGTCCACAGAATAAGAAAAAAATACCTGCATTTTCTGATCTTGAATGACCTCCTTATCTGTGATTTCTTGTTATATCAAATCAGGACTGCATTCATTATGATGAACCAAACTTTCTTATTTTTCATTTTAACATGTTCTAGGAAATTTATTATAGTCCTAATTTTCCTATAGTTGGCATGGTGTGAATATCTGATGATATTTAAGTGTGTAGATACATTTACATTGATAAAATATTCTTATTATTGGTAAATTATCTACCCCTTTCTTTCTCATAGGAAATATGCTTAGGATTAGGTATATTTCTACTGAAATATATTGTCTTTATTTTTTTGTGTTTTCATAACTTCAAGCATTACATGGAAAGAGGAGCAAGGACTTTGGTTGGGTAAACAACAAAGACCTGATTTGCATCCCAAACCCGTGTCTTTTCATAGTTTACTTGGCAAAATTACCTCAAGAGGCAAGAATATGTAAGATTGTATTCTTGAGACTTTCTTCAAATGTTTGTCTATTTAAGTTATTATGAAAACCTAACATATAATTTGGAAACTGTAAATGCAGTTTCCAACTAGCAATTTGGCAAGCTAACTGTGGCATCTATTGGCAAAGCAAAATGTGCAAGAAGGGGCAAATAAAAGCAAAATGCAGAAGGTAAGTTGATGAGTATGTGAGGAGATCACAAGCCAGTTATGAGCCAACATCAAGCTTTTACTTTAATTAGGGCTCTGTACAAAACAGGATTATGATGATCATAAAGGCTTTGTAATTATTATATGGGGGGGGGAAAGTCATTGTGCATATTGGGATTTGAATTCTAAGCCCTGGAATTTCCTCCATGGTTTATATGAAGTGTAAAGCAAATGTGGAGGAGCACATCAGGATGCCCTGTGTGTCCAGGTTTGCCCACAGTGTGTCTAACAGGGCTGCAGCACCAGGACCTGCCCAGGAGAGCAAGCCACCAGAAAGGGTGACACAGCTCGGAGGGCATTCCTGCTGCTTGGTTACAGCCTGTTTAATAAAGCCTGCAGAGGATGTGTGCAATGGAAAACATCTGGGTCCACTGATGCAGTGAGACACTCTGCTGTTTAAAATAAGTATCTCAGACTGTGAAAACACCAGGGAGTTACGTGAAAAAATACTCTCACTAAGGAACAGCTTGTACTGTTAGAGGCAGACTTTCAGATCATTGTCACCTACACTTAGGTATCCATCTCAGGTACTTTCACTGGGAGCTGAAAACTCTGAGTAGGAAACAAAAATTAAAAGTCAGTTTTGCAGGACAGATTACTCTGTAATATTACAAGGGAAACGAATATCTGAATTAGCACCTGAGTAAGGTGATTAAAACAAGCTGGTGTGAATATGACTGATGTTGGGCATATTTGCCACAGCCAGAAATATGCTGTATATAAATAAAGGGAGGAATAAGCTTCCCCAGAATTTCTAAATAGATTAATTTAGGACGTGTACACATTTACAATGCACAAAGTGCATTAGTCAAGTGTGTATAAGGAATATGCAATTCTTACAAAAGCAGCTCTTGAGAGAAAGGCTCAGCAAGGAACATAATGCATTTTGAGTTAGACTCCCCCACTTTTTCAAAGTAAAACCTGATTTATCAATTCCAGCATATTCCATAGAGAAGCAAGAGTCTCGTGACAAAGCTGAGCTTGTAAAGAGCAGGCAACTAGAGCCTCCTGGACACAGGGATAATCTTTAAGTTGTTTATGTGGCAAAAAGAATGAAAATAAGCCCTATATGTGTTACTATTTTACTGAATATGAACATTGAGTCAATAGAAAGTTGTAATAGAAGATAAAGCAGCAATCCCTAACTTTAAACTATTGCTTTAGAGAAAGACATTACATTTGTCTCATAGCATCCCCTCTTTCTGACTGTTTTTTGACTGTGGATTATATCAGACCACTGGCCAGGCACAGTACATGAAGATTGAGACACTGAGATGTCCAGAGGCTGAGATGTCAGCAAGCAGTGCTGATTCACTGAAACTCTTATCCCTGGGTGGTACCTTGCAAAAGCCACTAAAATCCATGCAAATCACCACATGAGAAAATGTCCCTCCCAACAACACAGTGGCAGCCCACCCATCCTCCTAAGTGCCCAACATCAAAGATATTCCATTTATGTCAGCTGAAAAAGTCCTGCAGCTGTCACCAGGAGCTGGATCAGACTCAGTGCCCAGCTCAGGAACTTGATGCAGAGATTAGTAAGAGATACTCTTTATCCTGTATCATATTTGTAGCTGTTAACATAATCGTATTTTCTGACCCCAATCACTTGTGTGGAATTTCAGCAGTGCCAGAGCACAGCTATGCCCCAGCTTTCCTGCTTTGCCCAGCTGGCACCACACTCCAGCCATGGGCAGAGCTCCAGTCACAGTGTGGGCACAGCAGCTCTGAAGGATTGCCACACATTACATTCATTTAATGCATACCCGTGTTACTGCCTGTATCAGAAGTGGGAGCAAGGAAATTCTTGTTTCTGTAGTTCTCTTCATGCTCAATTTGGGTTGAACAACAGCAAGGGCCACAGCACTGCTCCATTCCTGACAGGATTGAATCTGGGCAGGGAGAACAACAGCACCTCATTAAAACTATGACATTTTTTAAAGTTCTCTTCACAAAACTATCCATTTATTATGAAGCAGCTCACACTCTACAACATGTATCACTTAGGAAGTGTAAATACAATATAGCCTCTTTATTTTAGATATTCTCTGAATTGACATCTTCATCAGACAACTAAGATATATTCATAGAAGCAAATGTGTGATTTTGTAGTAGATGTGTTCTGTAAGATTTCGCTGTTTATTTAACACTAATAGTCCACTCTATACAACCAGTGTATTACATTCTCTATATTCTTGCTTCAGAATGATCTCTGAGCTTTTTAAAACCACTTCTCTTTGTTTTCTCCCCATCTTTGGGGCACTGCCTCTGCTTGAGGAGAGGTCTGTTTTTTCTGTTTAGGTGGCTGAAGAGGGGCACAGCCACCCCCTGTGTTTCCACATGTCCAAAGGGCAAACCCACAGCCTTCTCTGTGCTCAGGATGTCACTCTGCTTTGGGACTGCAGCTTCAGTAATAATCCTATGAAATCAAAGGAACAGTTCTATCTTGTTTGAGGAGCAGAGTAATGAAATTGTTTGTTTTTTCCATTATTACCAAGATCGATTTACACCTCATTTCCACTAATGCATTTATTAATCATTATTCAAAAAATAAATTAAAATTTGAAGCACTCATAAGAGTTCCATTGCATTTTAAAACAGGCCTCAGGCAATTCCTCAATGCTTCTTTGACTCCATGTACATACTTTTCCAATGGCCAAGGAGTGCAAGAAATGTCTGACAAGAGGAAACTAATTGTTCCATCTTGTTCACCACTTTGCACCCTGCTAATGACAAGTTTCAAAGGAAAAGATGCAAGCAATAGATGACACAATGCTGTAATAAACACTCCTGTCTCTGTGCAAGGGAAGAAATATATTCCTCAAAGTCTCAGGATTGACAGATCTTATTACAAGTTTTGTCCTAGCTACTGCAAGTGTTATTCCTGTGGAGTGTGATTTGTAATCTGCTTTTGTATCTGCCAGAACAGTAGCCCGTGCCAGGCAGTCTCATAGGTTAATTATATGTTAGACACAAGGATTTATTAGCCTTTTCCATATTTAAAAATCAAAGGCCAGATTCCCCTTCTAGGCTATTAACTAGAAGGATTGTAAGCAGATATATAGCAAAGGAAACTCTATTTCTTCAGAGACAGAAACAGCTGGAGTAATTAATCATTAGCCAAACCTATGTTAAGGGAGCCCCACTAACTCATACACTCAGGATCATACTCATAAACTCACCTTGAGATTTAATTTACTGATTTTTCCATTCTACCAGGAAGGACTGTATAGATGACTGGAGGGTTAATCCTACTTTTCTTGAGTTGACTCCTGAATGGGGTGTACATCTGCAAGAGCAAATATTACGTATAGTTATTTTTGAATTTCTGAATGTGTTTGCACTGGGAACTGACAACTCTGACATTTCCTGTGGCTTAAAGAAAGAGAAAGTATTTAAAGCTCTGTGAGTTTGCACGAGATACATTGTTTCTGTCACAAATTTCTTACATAAATATGTACTTTTTATGAGATTGTAGTAGGACTGTTGTTAATGTTTGCTTTTGGCCTTCCCCTATCTACTGAATATGTGTGTGTTTTTACCAGCCTCAGGTGATCTGTATCTTCCAAAACTGCAAACTAGAAATGTTTCAATTTTGCTATTGTTTCTTTTTTTGTTTAAAAGGACATATTTTCAGTATTTCAGGTTCATCTAAGCAGTTCCATTCTGTTTTGAGTCTTCAGAAAAAATATACAAGGACAGTCCTAATGGAGGATGAAAGACAAAAATAAGGTTCCATTTTTCAGCAGACTTGGAAGAGTCATGTGAACTCAGGGGTGTACAAAGACTGTTCCTCTTGGCTTTCCTGGCACTGCAGTTACAGAGGTGGAAGGTGCTACAGCCACGTGTTGCTCTTGCAGTGCAATAAAGGCATCATTGAGAAGTGAACTGAAATTTATATCCATGTGCCAATTTTACAGCCTTACTGTAAGCTTAGTAAGCAATACTGCCTCCTTTGACCTCTCTGGGGGATCCTCTCCTCTGGATATAAAAGGAGCTTCAGGAGTCTAGGCTATGAAAACTCAGGGTATTGTTTATAAATCATTTATCATGTCACCAACAACATCTACTTCACCGTTTGCATCCTCATGCACCGAGGTTGGCAGTTCATGGGAGGCTTGATCTCATTAGGGCAGGTTGTCCTAGCAAAAATCGTTGTTAATATCTGCCCAAACTACCCATGGGAATGGCTTCTTTCTTCCTGTTCTTACAATGGAGACACTACTGTTCCCTGAAAGGTTGTTGTTTTAGCAGCATATTTCAGCATGATGGTGGAAGCAGGCAGCATGATGAGTCATTCAGTGCAAGTCAAGCCTCCAATCTGGGAAAGACAAATTCACTAAAAAGCATCACCAAAATGTGTTTTCCAATCGTGAGGCATTCAGCACAATCAGAGCTGAGGAGGCATTTGGCAGGGCTATTAAACCCCGAGTCTTCTTCAGGGGATTTTGCTATTGATCGTGTTCACCTGATTCATTCATGTCTATTTGGAATGCCATCATTTACTTATGATAGCTCTCTCCTGATACTAGAAGTCATGTAGGTGAAAGAAAGAATCCATTTTAAGTATCTTTGTTATCAAATCAAATGTAGTGTCTGATGATATTAACATTACCTTCCACATACAGAGTTAACTACACATTTCTAATGTTCGGGGTATTTTTTTTTTCTGCTTACTTCAAGCTTCGATTAATTCAGCTGAACCAACGGGAAGACTTTTAAATCATTATTTTTCCTTTATGGAGAAGGAAGAAACCAGGTGTGCGAACTCCATGGCTCATCATTGTCAACCAAATTACTCTGAGACTCCGGCAATTAACTCCTTCTTTATCAGGATTTTAAAATATCGGGGGATATTTTAAAAAGTTTTTTTACTATTAGAAAATCAAAGATGCCATTTGCCTCCGGGCTTGGCAGGAGCAATTAGGCTGCAAAGTACTTCGTAGTTCTGAGAGCCGCCCCGTGCCGTGACGCTGAGCTTCGCGTCGCCACGGCTCGGCCGCATTCCCGGGGGAGCGCGGCCGGCATTCCCGAGGGAGCGCGGCCGGCATTCCCGGGGGAGCGCGGCCGGCATTCCCGGGGGAGCACGCTCGGCATTCCCGGGGAAGCGCGGCCGGCATTCCCTGGGGAGCGCGGCCGGCATTCCCTGGGGAGCGCGGCCGGCATTCCCGGGGAAGCGCGGCCGGCATTCCCGGGGAAGCGCGGCCGGCATTCCCGGGGGAGCACGCTCGGCATTCCCGGGGAAGCGCGGCCGGCATTCCCGGGGGAGCGCGGCCGTGCGGTAGCGGCGCTGGCCGGCAGGGGGCAGTGCTGGCCGGCAGATGCCGCCCCCGGCCGGGCGCCCCTCATGAGGGGGCGGGGGCCGGGGCGCTTGCAGCGCAGCACGTCCAGCGCTTCCAGCACATCCAGCGCTTCCAGCACATCCAGGGCTCCCAGCACATCCAGCGCTCCCAGCACGTCCGGCCACCGCACCGGGACCTCGTCACTGCGGGTGTTCGAATATAAGTAGGGAAAAGCTGCTCGCTGCAGCGCCCGGGTTGGGCCGTACTCTCAAGCGCTGGCCCGGCTGTCCGAGCGCAGGGACACAGGCAGGGTGCTGGGACGCGCTCCCGGAGGTTTGTGCCGGGTATGCTTCTAGTTTATCATATTTCCGATGGAATCTGCAGTTTTGCAGGATCTTACCTCCGCAGGAGCCGGCCAGCTGCTGCCCTCGGTGTGAATGTGGCCCCGGAGCCAGGAGCATCCCGCTCTGGAAGCACGAAAGAAGCGGGGAGGGGAGGAGGGAGAGCAAAAAGCGACTGGGGGCTGCAGTAACAAAGAGCTCATCTTTTGGGCTTCGTGCAGCTGAAGAGGAGGTGGCGGGGACCTCCTTTACCATTAACATTACTAAACTATTTTAACACTAAAGGCAATCTGTCATTTTGAGTAAATTCTCTTCTGCTTCTATAAACACAGCCGTAATCAATTAAAGACCTACTTGTGAAGGAGCCATTGTGTGCAGCCCCATTCAGACATTGCTGAGTTGTCTTTTAGACAGCCTGTGGGGAAACACTGGTAAGGTGATGGGAAAGTTCAAAGTGCCTAACTTCTCAATGTGGATTTTGTTATTGAGACTTTTTTCTCTCTCTTTTTTTTCCATATTGCTTATCACAGCCAGGGTGAAAAATGGATGATCTCTCTCTCTCTCTCTGCATTTAACATTCATAATGTCTTCTGCTTGGGAGGTTCTGCAAATATTTAAAATGGTTCTCTAATGTAATTCCTTGGAGGATTCCTGCATGGCAGCAAATCAGTTACTAATCTGAAAGTATGGAAAGCAACAAACAAATCCTATGGAGACTGTACATCCATATACATATTTATAATTATGCACATGGGCTCAGTTCCTAACACATCAGACACCAGTCCAATACAATTCTTTGCAGTGAAATAGAACCTTATTTAGAATAGTTTGAAGATGAGAATTGCTGATACAAGCCCTTCAAGAACTCAGAGTTCCATTTCTTATTGAGAGAAACAGTCCAAAAGATCACTCCAATGATTCTGGTTTTTTATTATCTTTCTATTGCACTGGATCACCTGTGCCTTATGAGTCTGTGAATGTTACTAATCTTTGCAGAAGCAACCAAAATAAACAAGGAAACTTGAACTTAACCTAGGTTATTTTATTGTCTTTCATGTTTCTGAATGAAGGAAAATGGAAGGTTAAACACAAGAGTGTGTATAAGGAGACAAATTTTTTACCCTTGTTTTATTAGGTTCCCCCCCCCCCCCAATCCCAGCATGGATTCTAGGGACATGAGTGAGAATAGAAAAAATTAAATACAATTGGAGTTAAAAACTTTCCCATTTCTTTGTGTTTGCATTAGAAATAAATGTAAAGAAATTTTAAGAATGGTCTCTATCAAAACAAAAAATAATTAAGAGTAGATATTTAGAGATACTTATGAAAAGAATCCCACCTGTAGAAGCTGGATTTCACTGGGATTTCTGATGCAGATCGTTTTTGGATCCCTTGTCAATCTTCACTGCACAGTCAGGGGGAAGAGCCTCACAGGAAAATTATGTTTGTATCACACTCTGGAAATTCATAAGCACACTGCCTGGGGATTTAAGAATGACAGTGCCTCATTCCAAGGAAAATCACCTCAAATTACCATTAGGCCAAGCAGTCTTTTGACTTGGTGTAAATTATTTTGAAGTGACAGGGAAAAAAATGGAAAGTGTGAAGATCATAAAGAAATTATCTTCCTTGACAATGCAGTGAAAAACCATAGATTATGAGAAATGTACTTTCCTTACAGTGCCTAAGGAAAATGAACAGTGGCTTTTTCTAGGGCAGTGGGAGCAGATTGAGGCTCAGTCCTGTGCTACAGCAGTGCTAGCCAGCAAACCTTCTTAACTTCATTTTTCTTTGAATGACACTTTTTTGGAAGTTATACAGGAGAGCCTTGGTGCACATACCAGGCACTTTGTAGATGAGTCAGGACACCTTAACTAAATCTATTCATTACCCTGTCCCCATTGGGACAGGCAAAAGCTGCCAATTTGATGTTGGTAATGTGGATGCTGCATTAGGGAATTGGCTAAGCCTGCCAGATTTCATTCCTGAACTTTAGCAGCCACAAAAGAGTATTTCTCTGTCGTCCGTAATTGATTCAGAGCCAGGTCCCAAAAGGACAAGCTTCCTTTTGTGTGCCATCTATACCAGGGTCTAAGGACACATAGTGCTGCTACTACTTTTTTTTTTTTTCCAGTTAGATCACAGGAAACCCCTTGAAAGAGAAAAGAAATAAAATCCAAGTTGTCATAAATTATATTCGTGAGCTTTCTAAGATAAATTATTTATTAGCTCTATTATTACATTCTGGACCATAGTTTCAGAAAACAGTCACAGTCAGTTTATTATAATCTGAGTATTTAATGTCAATAGTGTTACCATTTGGAGATTAAATGAGGTCTGAAACCAAAACAGAAAAAATGTATTTGTACAAAAAATAAATTTTCTAGTGCTTCAGCTCACTAAGCAGAGTACTTATTATCATCAGTTCATATTCAGGTCAGATTCTTCCTTCCTTTGAAAAACAGGTTGAAAAACCCTTTGAAGACTTTTTCCATCTTCCCCTTACCCATCTGGTTACAAATTTAATAATATTATTCATTATCACTTTGTGTTTCACATTTGTGTTCTGCATCTACTGGGCAATGCATTAAAGATTTCATGACAGTAACTCAAATGCTCCTAATAAAGATTATTAGCATCATCAGTCCATCCTGGCAACATTCTCAACTCATTCTGCACAAAACATCCCAGAAATTTAACAAGAAGATATTAAATTTAGATAGCAAAATTGTGGGCTAGTCCCAGTATATTTTGTTGCCTGTGTGCTCATGTTTCAAATGGTTTTAAAAACACCAAAGTATTCTCATAGCTTCTATTCCCAGTTTTCACCCTGGAAGTGACTTTGAATTTGTTGAAGCAGGCATCATCTGTCTGAATCTGAGCACATTCACTGTGTTTGTTCCTTGTTCTCAAATACAGGAACAATCTACTAGAAATGTTTTCCAGAATGGTCTCTAAACACAGCCTTACTCACATGAAAGCACACGAGTGCTCCAAAGGCTTAGGACAGAGGTGAGAACAGAGAACCCTGTGTGGGCAGGCTGATCCCAGCTCAAACCCAGTGGTGAAACCTTCCTTCTCCTTCTCCTTCTCCTTCTCCTTCTCCTTCTCCTTCTCCTTCTCCTTCTCCTTCTCCTTCTCCTTCTCCTTCTCCTTCTCCTTCTCCTTCTCCTTCTCCTTCTCCTTCTCCTTCTCCTTCTCCTTCTCCTTCTCCTTCTCCTTCTCCTTCTCCTTCTCCTTCTCCTTCTCCTTCTCCTTCTCCTTCTCCTTCTCCTTCTCCTTCTCCTTCCCACCCACTCAGCCAGGGAAGCAAAAGAGCCCAGAAAGGACGAGGCGCAGCCACCAGAAATGTTCAGAGGTTTAATGAATGTGCCATAGCTTTCACCTACTAACTGCAAGGCCTTCTCAAGCAGACTCCAAATTCCTGCTGAAATGAAGACTTTCTTTCCTGGACTAGGCCTGGCATTCCTGGGAAACAATGGCCCTTTTCAAGTCATCTCTGAAATTTCACAGGTGAAGGGAACGGGGCAGTCATTCGATCCCATCCACAAGGAGCCTGTGAGCATTTTAAAAAGTGAAGACAGAGTCTATCATGGAAGCACTGGCAAAACTGGTTAGTGGCAGAAAAAGGCAACCTAGACCCACAGCTCAGGAGACCCCGAGAAACATTAATCCATTTGACTTTTACCTCATGCCACAACGTCTCTCTCAGGTTTTTTTCAGGGATGGGCCATTGAGCCCACAGAGCTCAGGGAGCAGCTCTCCAAGCATTGTCCCAGTGCTTTGGAACACTGGTTTTCATGCTTCTGAACCAGAGCTTCACTTGGAGAAAGAGCAAGTTAAAGGCAGCTGTTGTGGGGATGTGGTATTGGGTATGGAGAGCACTCATAAGGCATTCATGAACCCAGGCCTTTGAAAAGTCCTTCAGTGACCTAATTTCAGGAAGCATATCACAGTCACTCCAGCTGATTTGTTAGGACAAGATCAAAATCACTAGAAAACACTCAAAATGGGATGTTATGAGTGCTGCCTGTGCACTGATAACACAGTGAACTCAGAGCATAAAAAGGTTGGATTTGCAGATCCCCCATACTGCAAACATCCAAATACAATATTCTGAAGGGACACAAGGGCTCTCAGTTCTGTGAAGACAGCTACAGAAGCCTCCCAGATGATTTGGCAAATATTCAGAATTCTTAAGCTAGAATGTGTCACCAGTTCATGTTGTAGGAGATTATTTTCTTTACATAGTTTAAAAAAAAAAACAAAAAACCCAACAACAAAAAAAATCCCAACTGACTTTCATATGGCAGTTGTTATATCGTGAAGTATTTTGCCTCTCAAATTCTGAGAACTTTTCCACTCTCTGCCTCCAGCATGTTATAGGGAATATTATGCTTATTGAACTTTCTTTAGGAGAACTTGAAGGATAATTGAGTTCAAATTTGAACTGCTTTCTGAGAGCAAATCTGAGGGAATTAACCAGGTCATTTGATATGCAGAAGTACCAGCAAGGGGGCAATATACATGCTTGAGACAAGCTAAATAATGGCTGACTGGTAAGAGACCAATATTTCATACATTAGTTAGGCCTCTGACCTAACTCATCCAGGCAGGGGAAAGTTGCCATGATTTTATTCAAAGTTGATTTTGAAATTGCTCTTTCCTAGTATTACAAGGGGAAGCCTGCTTCAGTGCTTACTTCCCTTCCTGTCTTTGTACCATAATGAAGAAGTGTTCCCCTGCTTTTCTCCCATTAAAAAAATCCAGCTTACTGCCAGGGAACAGATTCTTGCAGGTCAACTTGTGTTTCCATCTTGAATTTAAATTCTGCTCTTGGAGAAATGAAGGTCTACCTGTCTGGTTTTCCAGTCAATGTCATTGACAGAACAATTCCCTTTTTTCATATGAAAAAGTAAAGTTGGTGTGTCAGTCAATCCAGAAATATTTACAGAGACTGTGGGGAATGGTTCATGTGACTAAGATGAGAAGCCTTTACCTTGTGTAATCAAGAGGAGCTGAGGTTAATTTCATATGTGACATGTGGAGAACATTTTTTCATTTTAAGTCCATCTTGGTTTTACAACATAACTGTTTATATGCATTTCACTGAAATGCTGAAGCCAAAGTAGACTGTAATGTTTGAGAGGACTTTCTGAAGGGAAGCAAAAGTTTCATAACTTACTCTTTCCATCCTTCATTGCCTCTCCATTCACTGCATACATGCAGAGGGTTTTTTAAAATTCTTTTAGGCAAATTCACTAGGTCAGAGATGTTCCTTGGTGCTCATTGCTATGCAAAGAATACACTTCTCTATAGCTTTCAGTAAATGTGGGATCATGGGACATCCTGCCCTACCTCAGGCCTGACAATTCAGGTCAGAATGCTGCCAATCCTCAGCAGGTGGTTTTGCTGCTGTGAGGATACCAGCAGTGGTGTTTATGTTCCCATTGCTGAATACCTGTACAGTTATTATATTTGGTCTTGTTTTCCTCAAGCTCTTCCCACCATACTCTAGAACTACTGAAAAAAAAAATCTATCAAGCTCCCTGGCTATTTTCCTGGACATGCAAAGGCTGAAAGTCACACTCCAGGTTTCTTTGGCAATTCCTGGCAGTGCCTCCCCATCATCAGGCTTAGCAGCAGCACTCACAGGAGAGGGACCAGTCAGGGTGAGGCACCGAGGGGAGGCTGCTGGGGTGAGCAGAGAACAAGGGGGCTCTGGAATGTGCTCACCGGACCTGTGCTGTGCTTGGAGGTGCCTTCCAAAGAAAGCGGGGCAGCCGTGCCACCCTCACAAAGGCTGGTGCTGTTTCCTGCTGTTTCCTGCAGGGGGAAGATTGTTTTCCACAGACACTCCACCCATATGGCAGAGAAACAGAGCTTATTGGCACCAGGAGGGACAAGCTGGTGGGCAGCTCTCCTGGGGCAAGAGCTATGAAAAGGCTGGACGCAGTTGCAGAGGTACGTGAGGCAAAGAATGTTGTTGGAATACTGGTTTTTAATTATTTTTTAATTTTTTTAGAATTGGATTTAATAACTACAGATTGGATAACACAAAGGACTTTAGAATTACTGGAATAATTGCTCTTTTGGCAACCTTGGTCTCGCTTTACCACAAGAAGTCCTCAAGAACTCTCCATCATTGTCACACCTGGAAGTTTCTTTTCAGTTTTTCTGCAAGTCTCCCTTTCAGTACAGAGTTTGAACTGTTGATGGCTTGTGATTTGAAAAAACCAGGAGAACCACCTTGGTATTTGGGTTATCATTAGTCCCATTCAGTCCCTTTATTTGTACGTGTGGAAGTTGTTTTTTCTTGTTTGCTGGAACTCTGTTTCACCGCATTGCTGTTTGAGTTGGCAGTGCTATGCTTTTTATTAGAACAAACAGAGGTCCAGAAACTGATGAAATATAAATAGAAGGTTCACTGTAGTCTACTCTTTTCAGGGAAAATAAACATCAGTGGGTGTTTAAAAAAAAACCCAAATAATTCTGTGATATACCTTCCTGATTAGTAGCTAAAATCTAAATAGCACATTCTTAGAGGTAAAACTGACCAGAAAGATTATGCTGCTCTTTGCTTCAAGGAACCTATTTATCTCTCTATTTTTATAATTTTCACAAGTTTCCACTACTTCAGACATGTGAAATTGATTATATATCTGGCTACAATGCTATATGTAAGCTTCATCAATTGGAAAATTAAATCCTCAGAATTCCTGCAGTCAGGTTTCCTTTTCCTTCCTACAAAGTAATAGAAAAGGATGTGTGGATTTTGTTTGGGTGGTGGCTTTTTTTCCTTAAAAGAAAGAAAAATAGTTTTAAACAGGCTACGTTCAAGATTTTATAGGAATTTCAACTAGGAAGAGCAAGACAAATATAACCAATGCTATCAGTTGTAACTTTGGCAGAATGTGTTGTCTGTTGGTGTTCTTGGTGAGACACACAATGCCTGTCTGTTAGCACAGAAATGGATATTTTCCTTCACTGGGCTACCCAAAGGCAGCTATTCTCCCTTTGGAGTGCCAGCCACTGTGGATGGGCTAAATTTGTAGTACCCACTACCTGTAAAGCAAACCAAAATAGCCACGTGAAACCTGACCCAGAGAGAAGCTCAGAACGGCAGGGCTGAGTGTTTGCTGCTCAGCCCTGAAATGTGCCCTCTCTTCCCCACCTCACTCCCTGCTCTCCCCACTCCTGGAGGAGTAAATAGGGCCATTCATACAGAGACAGAGAAAGAATTCTGAAAGTTATAAAAAACACCCTGTATGTAAAGATGCCTCCTACAGTGCTAACCACGACACTAATGATGAAAAAGGTACACCCTACATGTGCAAACTGGCATCCTTTCTACTGTACAGGGGGTTTGGTGGGATGTAGGTTTGCCTTTAATGACAGTAGTTCATCAAGAGTGAGTATTTCTGCTGTTTTTACTAGTTCCCTTTCACATTTGAATTCCAATCCCATAGGTCAGGATTAGAATGGAAGCCTTGAAAAGACAAACCCTCAGAAAAATAAAAGAAAAATAGAAAGACTGGAAGAGTGTAAAAAGCATTTGTTAATTCTGAGCTCTTGGTACCCCAAGGAAACCTGTTAGAAGATGTACATTGGAGTTTTACCCTGACACAGATTTTAGGCCTAGAAAGAACTAGCAGGATGCAGCTGATCCACAGAGCAACTTTCATCAGTTCCAAGCAAAAAACATCAGACTAAAATCCTCTTAGCCCTTGGCAGGAATGAAATACATAAACAATTCCTGAATCAATTTAAGATGTGAAACAGTCTCACATTATTAGAAAAGCCCAAGGAACTTCTGACTGAACATCCTTTGTCAATAGCAGCAGAAATTGACTCATAATTAGTTAAGTATTGGAGACTCTTCAAAATAGCTAGTATAAAATTTAATCATAGTGAAACTACAAAGAAAGTTGCATTACTGTCCAAAAACAACAATAAAATCCAGAATTCTTTTTATACCATCAGTCATTTTTTAGCAGGAATATGGTAACAGTCTACCAAATGACAATCAAATTCTACATTTCTTGCTTCTTCATAGAACAAGTAGCATATATTTGAAAAAATGACAAAGGTACATTACTGTACATTACTAATGGCTTCTCTCTCCCATCATGAGCAGGCCAGCACAGACCTAGAGAGATCTCTAATTTCCATCATATCATTTGTTAAATACAATCCTAACATCAATCAATTTGTCTGTTGAACACAAAAAAATATTTCTTTCTTAAAGGTAAAGTCTTTCAAAGCTGAACTGTAAAGAATTAAGTTGTTTTTAACTGAGTGAGGACTACAGGAATTTGGGTGGCCTGTTCATTCCCTTCTTCTCCTCTTCTTCATAGTTGTATAGCAGCCTCCCATTGCAGGAGGGGAAGCTAAAACCTTTTCTAGGATTGATAAAACTTTTCTGGTATTGATTCCCTCAGCCAAAGCCCCTTCAGGAACCTTTCTCAAAGGTCCACTGAAATGGGAAATTAAATAAGCTTCCCTAGATTCAAATTTCCCCAAGCTTGTAGGTGGAAATACAACAAATGCCCTAGGAAGTATTACATTATGATGTATGCTGTTAGTTATGGAATTCCCTTCAGGGAGAACTCTGTGGGCAGTCCAAGTTGTAGAAGAATTTAGGCTCCTTTTCCTTTATCAAGTTCACAGCTGGGCTTTATGGGATTCTGTGGTAACACTGCAGCAATGCAACATCAACTTCAGGTACGTGAGAGACAGGAGAGTTGATTGAATGAGTGTTGAAATAGGATCAGAACGCTCCCTCAAAATACATTTAAAAATTCCATGGGCTCCTTTCCCCCTTTGTTTGCTCCTCTACTTAATCCATTTTATCAAAGTCATAAGCCTAAAAAAAAACCAAACCCCACAGATATTGCAATTCTTTCTGTGCTGAGAGTGCACTGCTATGACTTACTGGCCTCTGCACAAACTGGGGAGATGCAAAGGGAGCTTCACTAACAGAGATGGTAAATTCATGACTCTCCCTTGTAGATGCACCTATTTTTACTGCTAGGATTAAAAAGTGAAATTGGTTTGGTACACTGCTTTAACTTAATGTTTAAGATAAAAATTCCCAAAAGTTCAGAGAAGACTGTGGTAAATGAATGTCCAGAGGAAAGTCATTCCTCAGAGGCTGCTCTGTGGTAGAAGCCACAGCACGGGACCTTTTCCCTCTGTGCTCAGGTTCTGTGTGGATTCCCACTGTGGGATGGCATGGATGCCTCATCCAAGGCTTACTTTGATGCAGCCAGTCAGAAGATTCCAGTTCATTACAAGGGGCATTTTGGAAGGAGCCTCAATAGCCCTTCCAAATCTCTAATGTCTGGTGAGATGTTTTCAGTCTGCTTCCTCACCTAATGCCAGGCACATCACATGGACCTTTATCTGTGCCCCTGAAAAGTTACTCCTCTTATCATTTCATGCCTTGTCAATCTTTTTTATTTTTTGTTTTAAAGACTGAAAAAAGATCTTTCTCTCAATTTTTAAGTAATATTTCCAGATAAATATTGAAACAAATACCATATTGATAAGGTCTGACCTTCTATCCAAAGTGTATTTGGGGCCATACTGTGGGTGTCTTTGTTCATCTGTGACTTCTCCAAGATTTCAAAAACAAATTTTTCATTATTTGAATGAAGAGGCAAAAATACAATGACACTAAAAGTCTTCAATGACAGTTCATTTGTACAGCTTACTAGCCCACTATAAATCATAAATGCTGGAGGACAATATATACTGCTGGGTGTCTGAACAAGTTTCAGAATGAAAATAAGTTAGTGTAAGGTACTTGTACTCTGTCTTCAGCTATGCCTGTTTTGATTTTCCTCCTTAGAGCACACATTTGTCAGTGCACATGCACACACATGCATAAACACACCATGGGAGTGGATACTGAATAAACCACCCTATAGAGAGGGAGCACAATATTTCACTGACTGCAGAATGAAGCCCAATTTTATTGGCAGACTCCAATGATGCTGGACAATAAAACATTTGTACGTTTTGCTGCAGACAGTCTGGCTGGCAGTTTCAGCAGCTCTAATTTATTGTGAATAAATAATTTCCTGGAATCTCTGAGGAGTCATTTTAATGCTCCGAAAAAAATTAAAATCTGGCATGCTGTTAAATTTGTGTTCTGTTGTTTTGAACCAAAAATACTTAAAATGAAAGAATTTAAAACCCACCCTGATTTCAAAGATATTACTTTGTAAATGTTAAATCTCCCAGTTTCACACTGGTTTTACACATTAATAATTTCTGTTTACTTCATCTTTATATTTAAAGGCATGAAAAATACCAACTGTTTTCAGTTTCTTTTCGGTGTGTTATTTCTCAGTACCAAACAGAGAAACTGTCCAGGTTAAAGGACTCCCATATTTCTGTAGAGTATATTTGGATGCTGTTTATGTTTCTACCCTACCATAAATTGATTATTACTTATCATATAATGGTGATCAGACCATTTTCAAAGGCAGTGCGTTCTTGAACCATGAAACAGAAATTCAAAAACTACTTCAGAATCTGTTAGAAGCCAACTGTAAAAATATAGATGGAGTCAATTAGTTGATTCAGTTCTGCAGCCATCAGCAAAAAAAAGAAGCTTTAGTTTCCACAGTTGCTGAGTACATATTTTCCATGAGGCACCTCACAGTTCCTGCCAGTGGACTAACATATAAGTTACTATTGCACTTTTATTAAATTCTCATTACCTTGATGTATCCAGGAGACAGCAAATAAGAAACTGAACTAAGAAAAGGGCTAGATTTTAATCAACAATAGCATCACTTAAACACTTAACATGATTCCCAGAGACTGCACCACACAGAGCTTTGTTGATACTCAGCCTTATCTGTACTGGTAATAGGAAATTATAATGGAAAACACTGTGTAAATTTAAGTGTAGGTCTCCTTCCCCATAATGTCAAAAGTGTTTTCTACAGCCTAGGTACACTAGTTACTGTGAGGAAACAACCTGTAACACAAAGTAAATTTGAGAAGCAGAAAGGCTACATAGACATTTTTGGGTGACTGGGTAGCATCATCAAAAAGCTAAATGCATATTTGAACACTAGTTCAAAGAAAGAGAGGATCTTTTCTGTGGCAAAGTCTCATGACCCCTGTTCCCATGGAGGCACTATTTCCTTTTCCTTGCAGTCTTTGTAGGGAACTGTTTCCTTCTCCAAGTGCAAACCCAGCATTACTTTCATCATGTTTAGCCAGGCTGAATGCCTGCAACACATTTGGATGAAAATGGACAATTAACAGTGACAGGCTTGCCTGTGCCCTAGCAGAGAGCAGCATACCTGCCATTAGCTACTGCCACCTCTGTTTATTTGGCTTGGCACTAAGGCAGAAACTCTTTGCAGCACAAGAGGTGCTTCCCTCTGACTGCAGCAAGCAATCTCAGCCCCACCAGTGGTTGTACTCCCAGTCACCTCAGCAACATCTGTACAAGCCATGAATTTCTGATTCCCTTTGTCTACCTGTGCTCCAGCTGTTCAATGCTCTGTGAACTCCATGAGATGGGGGTGATGAAATTTTCTTTCATAAATTTGTAATTCAAATGTATAAAATCTCAGTCTCAGTCCTAGTCCTGTTTTGTTTTTTTTCCTTTTTGGTAGCTCAAGCCTCCACTCTCTTTCCCTTGTTGCTGAAATGAGATCATACTTTCTCCTGTGATATTTGCTTAGCAGTACAGCATGTAGAAATGCAGAGAATACCCTGGCCCTGTGAGACTGACACTGCCCAAGGACTCTGAGTCAGCACGTGCACTGCAAATTCCACACAGCCTACATGGTTCCTTATTTCAGTGTGCCAGGCAGGAATAGCACACTTCCACATGGAATACACATTGGCTTTTACAATTCCTCTTGCTTTCCAATGGTATCTCCTTCCACTGATTTCAGCACAGTTTGAGGAAGGGTGTAGCAGTGTATATCAGCACTCAATAATTTTCACCCTAAAGATCAAACAATTTTATGGACACAGTGAATAAATATTTTCTATAAATGGAATCTAATTTAATTTCAACCCACAATAAAAGCAGATATCCCTCAAAGTATTCATAATCCAAATAATCATACAATAACCAACACACTTTATAGAGATTGTAAACAGGAATTCCAGGTGGAATATCACCTGGATTCCACCCTTTTGTGGTATCTGAACTCCTAGGCCATGAAACACTGTGATGTTCAGATGTACAGTTTATTAATCTAATATATCACACATAGTTAATTTTTCCAAATTAGTCTAAAATTTGATGCTAGCTAACTTTGTCAGTGGGTCATCATTTTTATGTTTGATAGTGTCATGCAAAAAACAATTAAAATTGTATTAGTATGTTAACCAGGTAAAACCTTGCACTGCTAAATTCAGAGGGTGATCTTGTCATATAAATTATGCCTTGCCATAACTCCTATGACTCTTGATTCCTGGATATTTTCTAAAGGTGTTGTGTTTTGGTTGGGCTTTTCCCCCTGCAAGGCATGAATGAAACACAGGTTTCGTTCAAGTTCAGTGTTGTGTTGACTTCCTGGGTCAGTGGGAAGGAAGAGACTCATCAGAAGGGTTTTCAGAACAACTGAGCAGGTATCAAACAGGCAGTGTGAGCACCTTTCACAAGGATCCCCACTCACACATTCATACCCCAAGGTCACATTCACCTGCTATTGCAGTAGGGGCAGGATTTTCTCAAGGACAGCATATTGATACTACTGAGTGTATTCCTTATAGGCAACCTGACAATCAATCTCCTTTCAGAGAAGTGAACCTGTATGTTCTAACAGCAGTAGCAGTGCTACTGGATCCATTATATTTTTATCTTCTGAGGAAAAGATACTCTTTCATTTCCCAAATATTAAGCATTAGTGAGGAAAAATTGCTTAGAATACTACCATGTCATAATCTACTAAATATATCTGCATTTCCTAGAACAAAATACTGATATGTATTACTTACATCTAGAAATATTTATGTATATTTAATAAGTCTTCTTCCAGTTGAAAGCAATTATTTTGCACTTGCTCCATGGTTATGAGCACATGGAATTCAATAAAAACATTCACATCAACTTTAAATAGATTTCAGGCCTTTAAAAACAAAAATAAATGCTCTGTAAATCTTTAGTAGTGCTGTTTTGCTAAGTATGAAATCTTTTAGAAATAATCTTCAGGGTAATTTTTGCTTGCCTGAATGGGAATATTTTTTTCATTTTCTATGAAAAAGTGCAGCAACAGTTAAAGCCAAAAGTTTGAAAAATTCAAGACTAAATACCTAGATATAATCATCATATATACTCACTGGCTGGTTTGCATTTTCATCAAGTATGAACAATCTATTTAAAACACACTGAATGTTCTTATAGGATCCTTTTAGACTCCTACTGCACAGATTATGCATGTTTAAGACTAAATCTAAAACTTCAAAATACACAGCAGCATGCTCTAACAAGTTGTTTGAAGTTTATTTTCAAGGCACCATGTATAAAGTTCTGACATTTTTCATTCTGTCATGTTCCAGGCGTTCATCTGTGGAATAATACAAAGCTATTCCATAAGTACCTACCAGAAATGCTATGTATTCTGAAGGCACTTTCTGTGTTTTTTACAGGACAATGAACATTCTTTGAGACTCAGTATCTACCCCAGAGGGAGAAAAAAAGCCTCACCTGTACCTTCCTAGTCTTTTGGAAACAGTCAAGTAATTGATAAACAGTAAAGTGTATTTTATTTATCATTTTATCGTTGTCTTAGATAGCATGAGTTCTAACATCATTATACTGCAAGGATTTCACATCACCAGAGCTTCACACCTCCTCGATGTGTCTCACAGGCTGCTCCTCTAAGCACTGACTGTTCCTGGTCCTTGCAGCAGTCATCTGACTCCTGATCCCACCAATCCACTCTTTTATACCACTTGCTCTTACTGGCTACAGGTGTGGCCTGTTAAGGTCAGGCCTGCTTCTAACCTTTAGTAACTGGTCCAGCTGCAACTCATTGGGGGATAAGATTACCTTCTATACCACCTCCATTTACCCATACTGTATCCCCCTACATTTTATTGCCAATTGGATAAAACAAAATTTCCTTGATTTCTACAAGGAGGAAATCTGTGATGTTGGAATGGTGGGTTTAACCAGCTATTGTGCAAGAGGTGACATCAAAGTCATCAAAGTGCCAAAAGTAGGCAGCCCTAGGCTGAATATTTATTACCTCTTTTGAAGGAGGTATGTCTGTTAACCAGGAATGCAAAAAACCCAAAATTTTTATAGAATTGAATGACTTAGGAAGGCAATAGGTACTTCCTAAATTAATGCTGTTTGCTGAGATATCAGTTCCTGATTGTTGTGTTAAACAATTTTACCAGAAATGGCCAAATGTATAGATAGCAACTATCGGGTTTCAATGTGCAGAAAGGAAGATTGTGGTTAGATATTGGGGAAAAGCATTCAAATCATAATAACGTGGAGAAATATCAGAATTCCACCACAAGCAATCCATTACATAGGTATTCTACAGCAATGAAATGAACGTATATTCAATATCTTTTGGATTCTTCCAGCCATAAGGTAAATTTTCACACTGAGAGTAGAGGGACAGCAACTACTGAGAGTAAAGAAAAGGCCAGTCATTAGTACAGGATGATATTCCCTACTTCTTCATGTAGGTGCTTAGAGAACTTCTAAAAAAAAATGTTTTTTTCTTAAAGGAATTTATTTAGGCAGGTCTTTCAGCCTTTTTTTTTTTTTTTTTTAATCTGGCAAGACAGATAGGCTTGCAAGTCGTAAAGGAAAGGCTCCCTTGTGGCTTTATACAATATAACATCCTCTCAAGTGGCAAAAAAGCCCCAGGCAGGCATGAGGTTAGCAAAAGAGTTTCTCAGTTATGTTACTGAGAAGGGTGATGAACCCATAAGCTGTGGTTAGGAATTTTTAACAGACCTCTGAACTGAACCCCCACCTTCCTAATTTTCTAACCAGTTCTTTAACTGGAGATTTTGTGTCCTCTTTCCAAAATACACAGTAAACAAGCTCAAAGGGAAAAGGAGCTAGTTAGTGTATATTTGCAAACATAAGGTGTATGAATTGGCTAGCAGGCCAGAGCAGACACTTCATGTGGCCACTGTGGCTGCTGAGGTGCCTTGGCTGGATGTGCAGAATGGAGCTGTGGCTGGTTTGCTCAGCAGCACTGATGCTGTCCCTCAGGAGCAGCCACTGGGATCGTGGTCAGCTCTGGCCCCAGCTGGATTTTACTGCAATGACGTACAGAGCTGACGGAGAAATTTCTGAAACTGGAAATTACAGCCCACAAGAATTAGAGGACTTTAAACCCTGGTGAGATGTAACATTTCTTAAGAACAATAGCTTATAGCATTTTTATTCTGTACTGCTTTGGATAATTAATTTAGTAAGTCTGTTTGTCATTCATGCATAAAATAAATTAATTTACATGTTGTCTCCTTATTCATTAAGTCTTTAAATTCAGCAGATGAAACTCTCTTTCTGCCAGGAAAAACACTGGGTTATAGATGACTGTCAATAAAAAGTAAAGCCAGCTCCAATGAAAAATTGTGCTGAAAGCAAATACCTGTCGAGCACTGAATCTTTATTTCCACTCTTTGTAGAAATAAACACGTTTATGGTTTGTTTATTGCTTGCAGAAAGAAAGGCTGTTCATCCTCCCCTGCTCCACCCCTGTCATTTGCTGGTCTAGCTACCGAGCAGAGCCTCATCACAAGATGTCTGTGTACATCAAACAGATGTTCACCAGCAACAGAAAATCAATGTCTGGCTTGGAGTTATATTGTGTTTGTAGACTCTACTGAGCACACTTTACTTGAAAAGAAATGCTTTGTGTCACTGTATCTGTATCTCATAATAAAGAACAAGCGCCCACTTCAAGTTATGGATCACCTCTATTGTCATTCCACAGCAATGTGTTTTGCAGATGTCTGCAAATGAATTTTAGGCTGAACTCCCTTTGCTTCTGAACCATAAGGAAGTATGATATGCTATCTGTCTGGTATTTAGTTATTAAATTTTGGTTGAAGAGCAGTTAGAATCCCTCTGAATTCATTTGAACTCCTGTTTTAAACAAGACCTCTGGCATTTGACATCTGACCAGTGGGTCTGACAGGTTTTCAGCACGTTACCTTTAGCTGGCAGTGATGTAGTGAGAGCACTTTTATTTCCTGTGAAGGCAACAGCTAACTCATTGGAAAACTTAGATGGGGCTTATCAGCTCCTCCACAGCACTTGATGGCACTCTGCCCCTGGTGGGACCATGGTCCCTGCCTGCTGTCATTGAGAGGGACAGCACTGAAAGCGCAGCAGCACCGGGAGCCATCCTTGCAGACTGTGTCTGACACAGGCACTGAGTGTGTTACATTATCTGCTTCACTGAAGCACAAAGAGGAGACCATCAGGGAGCTGGCTGTGCTCCCTGCTTTTCTGGGCTTCCCAGTTTTGGACACACCAGTGCAACCTGTGTGCTGCTGCAGCCTCTGCCAGCTGGCAAGGGTTCCCAGAAGGCATTCTGTCCGTGAGGGTGGCCCTGGGAGAGCCTGGGAGCTGCTCTGAGCTCTCTGCAGTGCCCGGGCTGCGAGGGAGGGCTGCTGGGGCAGGCACACACCCACCCAGCAGGCTCCAGCACTGGCTGACCCTCACCGAGGGCACAGGGGACCTGCAGCCTCCCTCTGCTCATCACTCCAATGTTATTAAAGCTACGTGTTCCAGTCTGTTCTTCTGGAGAAAGTAAAAAGAATTTTAAATACGAGCAATTTTTTTCAAAGTAGCTCTTTACCATTTGTGCTGCAAATGGAAGCACTGTGTTCTACCACATTAATTCCAATGAGCTACCCTATCAACCACAGACATTGTCTCCATTTTATCTTGAACCTTAGGATGAAGTACTTTGTCAACCACAAAAAAAAACCCAGACCACATCAAAACAAAACTGAGATCGGCAGACAAGGGGAAGAGCAACACATGAAAATAAGCTGTGAAATTCTGTGTTAAAAAATAACATGTTGAATTAGTATTTTAAAACCCATAGGATATCTGTGGAATCTGCAAAATACACTCATACTAGGGATGCTGAAGAAAGAGTCTGCTGAAATATGTCTAGCACAGCTATGCACAAGTGCTCATGGGTCCTTCAACTGAAATGACCTGACTGAAATTGTAAATTTACACATGGAATCTTAGTCAGAGGTTCTGTATGTGAGTGGATAAGGAGACATGGATACTTGGGCTATGAATATGCTCTCCTTCCTACCACAAAATGACACACAAAATACAATTCAGACATACCCTGACAACTGAAAATAGGGATGCCATATGTTGAATTGCCAGACTAGGTCCTTCTTGAGCATTGGTCTTCCCTTTTGCAAACACTTTTTAAACTGAGATAATGATGCTCACTGCCCAGAAGCTGGGCTTCAGGCTCAGCCCTGCCAAGCTCTTATTCAGCATGGCTCAGTGGGAGCACAGACAGCAGCAGGTCAGGGCTGCTGTACCCTAGATCAGCTTGAACCCTTTCAGTAATGAGAATCATATTCTGTCCTGGATCTTCTCTTTCCCTTCAGCCCCCAAATATCTTTTGCAGTGGTAGAGTAAGCCATGAGAATAATGGCTGGCATAAAGTAACAGCAGGCTGTCCACAGCTTACCCCAGGGAATCCTCAATTTCCCTGTTAGGAATAAGTTAGGCTGAACATATTAATGGAAAGGATCCTACCTTGATGCAGGGACTTATTTTTGTCCAACTACTGTATTGCAGTTGTCAAGGCAGTGTGGTAGACACTGCTTCTCTTTACTTGCATCAGGTATCAAGAGATACTATTATTTATTTTTGCAAATATTCTATTATAAAGTAGTATGTTACACATTGATGAGATGAACAATACCTCTCCATTACCTTCTGTTACCCTCTCAGTTTTCTCAACAGAGATTTCAGAAGGCTTGTTGGAAATTACCATCTGAGCCTAGATTTTTTTTTCACTTTTTCCAACTGCTGAGGGATGAACTGTTATTTACTTTGTATTGTGATGGCCTATTCTTAATTTGGCCCTCGAGTTAGGCCAACATCTGGATTTATTCCTCAAACTCTCTTGTCTAGATAGTGACAAATCCTTCTTTCTCTTTTTCCTTTGGACTAATAATGAAAAAAAAGTTGTCAGATGGAGTCAGAACAAACAGAGATTTCTTCTTGTAGTGACAAAAAGCAAAAGAAAGCCTTAAAGAAATATATCCTCAAAACAAGCCTCCTTTTCTGGACAAAGCAAAATTTCAGGAAATAGACATAGCCTTTGAAATCCATTCAGGGCAGAAATAGCCTTTGAAATCCATTCAGGGCAGAGATAAAACAAAGCTTTTAGTGAAGCAAGCAGGAGAGTCTAGAAACAAGTGTTTCGATATTCCAGTGGAGTTTGAGGTTTTTCCTCAGTTAAGGGTAGATTGCAGCTAATAAAGGAGTTGGCCACTCCCAAGACTCACTCTAACTTTTGCTTCTAATTCCACACTAATTCCAGAGAGGCTCCTGCAGAGCTACCAAGCACCACTGAGTTGTGGTCCTGCTTTTTAGCCCAGATGACTTCACAGAAGTGCTGCCAGGTGTCCTGGCCACATGTCCTGCAGCCTGTCTGGATTCTGTGTGAAGATGATTCTTAAGAATGTCTCAAGGAGAAGCCTAGATCCAGAAGATCAACTTTAGGCACTTCTGATTCACACAAAATTCCTGGATTGGGTTGAGACAGGCTTCACCAAGTGGCAGAACCTTCAGCTTGGCCATGGTGGCTATTACTGCAGCCAGTGGAGTGACAAAGCATCAAATGGGTGAATGACACCTCATGCAGAGCCAGGCTGGTTAGTAGGGTCAGTGGATGTGGAAAATGCTAGCTCCTTATTCTGGTGGTTTCTAGCCCTGAAAGGGATAGCATAAAGGACAGTGCCTGTTTGCCTAATCAGTTCTGTGCTTAGTGCTGCACAGAAATAGCAATTACAGTCTTAGGTATTAAGAGAGGAACTGAGAGTGGAACAGAAACATTATAATTACAGCATTTAATCAAGAAGGACCACATGAATTGATTAGCATGCAGTTCTAATTCCTCACCACAGAAAAAACAAGCACAGACAAAGCTATAGAGGACAGCAAAGGTGGTGACACAGGATTGTCTCCATACGAGAAATTAATTAGAACTACACCCTGAAAAGAGGGAAATGGGAAGGATTAAAAAAAGTAATAAAATAAAGTTAAATACGCATTAAATCAATAATTGCATGGAAAAGGTGAATAAGAAATTTATATTCTCAGCTTCTCCTACTACAAGATACAAGGAGCATCAAACAAGATTTTAGGATCAGACCAGTATCACAAAGTCTGTTAACTAGTGAAATTCAGTGCCCCAGAGTGCTGTGGATTAAAAATACTTTAAAGCTCACTCTTCTCTGTTACAGAGTGCAAAGAACAACAAGTGTTGCTAATGTAGCTCAGCAAACCCCACATTATCCCTCTGTAGCTGCTCCCTATGGCTCTTAATTTGATATTTTGGCTACTGTTTTCTGTTCTTCTCCTCTGATGACTTGATTCATTTGTGCCACCACTAGACCATGGATAATTTGCCTCTTCAAGTCTTCAGCTGCCAGGCAAGTATTTCCCTTCTCCTTCTGTCCTTCTTGAAAGGAAGAAAGGACAAGAATTTTGAGAAATAAGTACAGTGGTGAAAAAGAATAAACTGGAAAAAAATATATTAATTTCAAGTCTTCAGGCACATGGAATTTCAGAGAAATTCCTCAAAATGAAGAAAAATAAATGAGTGAGACCATCTAAAAGTTTTTTAAAATATTTCATTCAGAATCACTACTTTTAAAGCAGCAAACTGTAAATAGATAGTGTGAAAAAGCCTAGTGTAAAATTAAATAGCTGTCTTTTTTCCTTCTGTTCCTTTTTTGCCTTGACTGTCCATCGAACTTTGAGTGCTTCAAGATGTTGGTTTTACATTTGACACATTTTAGCAACACTATAGACATCATAAACAGAATTATTGGTGTTACAGAATAAGGCAGCCTTGAGTTCTCTCTGACAAACCAGCAGCTCTGGGACTGTCACAGCCTCATGGCTGGCCTCTGCTGGAATAAGAAGATTTTTCTTCGGTTTACAAGATTAAGGTCTTCCAAAAGTCTTAAGTGGAAAATTTGCTTTACAATTGTGCAGTTCCATGTAGGAAATCTCTGCTAGGCTGCAAGTAAGCCCCCTGGCAGGAGTCTGTGCAGCCAAGGAATCACTTCACCTCATCCCAGCAGCCACCCACCACCTGCATTTCCCACCCTGGCTGATTAATGGTGTGCTGGCCCCACAAGTCATCCTTGTTCTTCTCCACACTTGTTACACTTCAGTGGTTGTGAGTTTCTTTCAGAAGTGTCAGAATTAAAGGCAGGTTATAAAAGCCCCATTTCATTTTGTTTCAGGAGTCCATCCTGGTGCTATATTTTCCAGAATGTCTGTTGAAGTTAAAAGACAAGATTATTTGGTCAGGATTCCTTTGCCTTTTCTGCCCCTCTCCATCAACATCCCTGATTTCTTCTTTCAGCACTGTTGACTTATAAACTAAATATATCAGCAACTACAAGACTATCCCAAACAACTCTTTTAGCTATTCAGTGTCTTTTATTTCACCCTGTCCTTTTTACCTTGTTCAGTTTTATACTCTGCTGGAAAAAACCCTCTGAGTAATGTCTCTTTTACTGCTCTTGCTTCTTTCTGCTGTCTTTACCAGTTGTGAGTGGATGTCCCTTCTACTGTCCTGCCATTCAAGATTGCAAAAATTCTAAATCCCTCTTTTCCCACTGATTCCCCCCCAGCCTCAGCTGGCTCAGATAAATCAACCAGGTGAAGCCAAAAGCTCAGAAAAGCACCCAACTTTCTGCCAGCACTAATCCCCCAGCACAATTAGTGTTATGATAGGAAAAAGGAGCCAGAAATTAAAAACACTGAATGTTGAGAGAACACTGAATGTTTATGCAATATGTAGCATTGAAACTATTTATTACATTGTAGGGCATCCTGTGGAAGATTGTAATTTATTAAAGGATTAATAAAAAAGCAATTAATGAAACTGAAGTGTAGGCAGTACTTCAATATCAAGGGACCCTTTCATAATATCAGCACTTAAATTACTGTCTTCTAATAATGCTTTTTTAAAAAATTGACACAATAAAATTTTATAACTATACAGTAAAATTTATCATTTCCTTTGCAAAAAAATATTATTTGTTTAGCTTTTAAATTAAAGATGAGCAACACTCAGGGTAAATACCACACCGATTAACATTGGGGTTCTTCTAATAAATAATATCTGAGCCCATAAAGATTGTGGTTGGAAATATATCATAAAGAAATCTATCCCACTATCATCTGCAGCTCTGGTGTTGCAGTTTTGGTTAGGATAATTTACAGCTTCTGTAAAATATCATCTTCTCACTGTCCATTTGGAGATGCCAGAGTGCCACGTGAAGCTAAGAAATAGGTGAGTGCAAAAAGTGACATTGCTAGAAAAGCAGAGTTGAATATAAACAATCAGTAAAGCAGAGTGTTTATATAGTACATGGAGTTTGTGATGATCCAACAGATGTTGCTGTTTCTCTAAAAAAATTGCAATTAACTTCCTCTGACCATAACACTATCTAAGAGAAAATACCTGAGACAATATGAAAAGAAAACATAAATTCTTCATTGACAGCCCTGTTCAAATGTATGAATATGGCACCTGGGACAGCAATTAGTGAACAGAGTCACAATTATCCTCTGCAATCATTTCCAAACAAATGAAGAAAGAAGGCTGCAAAGCCATATGGTACATATATTATAAAGTAACCTGTTCCATTCTTTAGACTTACTATTACTGCTTTTGACACAGCTACAGGAAATAAAAAGCTACTGGAATGCAGACCAGGAAAATGTATTCCCAGAAGGCTTTGTAGAACTAGAAGCTGGAATCATTGAGTGGAAACAGACTTAGCAAAGCAGTCTCCCATTCTTTGCTGCTTAGATGATCTGCTCAAATATAAAATACATTCTACAAATGTGGCCATATTTGGTAGCTGTGTTTTTAAGATACTTATGGAAAGAAAATAAGAGAAAGGAAAGAGAAAAAGGCTTTTAAAAGGGGTAAGTCTCTTCATGGAGAGCTGTAATGTAGACTAGAAAAGAACTGTTTTCAAGAGAGGAAGCACAAAGTCAAAGAGTTCATACTTTGTATACAAGATTTGATTATGTTCCTTCTCTATCCTTCTTAACAAACTGGTTAAAGGAATCATATTAATACATATGAAAAATATGTGATCCAAAAATCCTGCAAAAATTGGTTTTTTACTGTTGAAGAGTATGCTGCACACATGCTGAGACATTTAAATCAATACTCCATTAACATAAATATTTTAAAATATTATTCTTCTTCAAAATACCTAGCATCAGTGTACACCCTTGCTCTGAAATGGTAATAATTAAACTGCAATGAAAGTATACATTATATAAAGGAAAGAAAGCTTGTGAAAAAAATGAAAATTTTACTTAGCCTGCCAGTGATTTGAATTTAATTGCCAAGTTTAATGTGTAAAGCCTTGGCCTCACTGAAGGCACTTTGTCTATTATTCATGGATTTAATCTTGTATGATCTGAAGAAGTTACCAGGAATCCTTGCATCTCATACTAAATAGAGCCTAGAAACACTTAAGTCTTCATCAGAAAAAGAACAATGGCCTGAACATGACATCAAATTATTTGGTCATTTGTCATTCAGCTATATTAATAATAATAACTGATGATGCTGATAACATTGAAAACACAATGAAGTTTGCTGAAAATTGCCATCTCAACAAAATTGAGGTGCTGCATATGGTTTTACACTGAAGAGTACATGCTTGCAAAAAGGGAAGTGATTTGCTGACTTATTTAAACAGATCAGCAATTATCTATTTGAATTAAGATATTTGTGCTCTGATGAGCAGTCACACATGGCTTCTCTAGACTTGCAAAACCATTCCAAGAGAGGAGCTCCCTATGTGAGGGTGCTTCTAGGGCAGCTCTTTGGGCTGAAGAGAGCAATATTCAGTGGTCAGTCCCTGATACACTCTGCTAAAGGATTTTAGCCAGCAGGACAGTGTTACTCAAGGCCCAAATTTCCCAGAATTTATCCACTTTTTGTGTCTGGACATTGTGTCTCAGTACAAGCTATGGCCCTGCTGCTAATTATTATTTAGAAATAAAGAAACTTGAAGTTGTTCCAGGAAGGAAAAATAGAGGCTAAAATTTGCTGTATGTATTTTCTATCACGTCAAGTTGGCTCAACAAGCTAAATGAAACTGGTTTGTTGTAATTAGTGTGCACAAAGAATTAACTTCTATCCTTGAAATATAAGACTGAACAGTGAACTACTGACAGAAGCAACAGATCTCCAAGGTATTGCATCAATCTTGTGGTCACATCCAGGTCTGCTGATGCAGAAAACCACAAAGGGGCTTTTACCCAAAGCCAGCTGATGGAACACAAGGTGCCCTTTGGCTGGAAGGATGGACTCTGTGAGCAGGGGGAATGAGCAGAGGCAGGGTGCCAGTGAGCCCCCAAGATCATTTGGGCCTGGAACTGGTGGGTCAAGGCCAGACTGCTTGTCCCCCAGGCAGCACCCCCAGCATCTCCTCACTCATCCCACTGGACATCTGCTTGGTCCATGCTGATTTGTGAGGAAGGCAGGCCAGGCTCTCGGAAATGAGATCAGGATCAGGATCACCTGCTGCATTTTAACTCTGCTGTTTCTCTTTGAACTGTCAGCTCACAATTCACTGCCTATGCTTCTGCAACATCTCTGTGGCATCATAAATACACACAGCTACTCAGAACATCAAAGCAAAGGTCCCAAATATCCTACAACTGACATCATGCTGGCCAGACAAAAAATGGGAAGTTCAGTTGCTAGGGGTTGAAGAGTGACAACATTAGCTTTCCTTAAGATGTAAAAAAAGAAATTGAATCCATATATAATAGACACAACTACAAGCAAAGAAATTATGCTTTCTTCCCTCTGAATTTCATAGTTTCCAAGAGACAGGGTGGTAAGCAACAAAGCTAAGATAGGCAAGGGTAGGCAAAAGGAGAAGTAATTAGAGATATTAAGGAGCAGAAAAGCTCCTTGGAGAAAAAGGCCAAAGCAGTTTCTATTTTGTGCAGCATCTTTAAAGGTAAAAAGAAAAAGAATAATGTGCTGAGTAGGTGAGAAGTCAATAAATGGGTTCAAGATGCTGAAAGGAAAAGCATTTAGAGTAGATGATGATGACGATTTTGGCAGCAAAAAAAACCTTAGACTGGAAAAGTCCAGCCAGGGGAAGGCAAGAGTTGTCAAGGAGATGATGAGGATGAAGCAACAGCACAGGAAACCAAAGAGAGCAATAAGATTAAGTCTGTAGAAACCCTTCACACCAGCCAGATCTGAATATACTTAACTGGGATGTATCCTTTGGCTTCTGTGATGAACATGGATTTATGTCAAGGCAAAAGACATAATTCTTTAATAATACTCAGATTTACACTTTTATAAAAGAAAAAAAAATCCCCTGCTGTTTATCCCTCAGTACTTTGTGCAAATGGAAACAAGGAACTGGAAAAGTGTATACTCCTTTGGTTAGTGGATAACATTCCAGTAGGATGTATATAGGGTTCCTATTTATTGAAAGGTATGAATTGTCACTATATTTACAACAAAAATTCAGTTTGCAAAAAATACAGTAAAGTTTCACTTGGTTGAAACTGAGGAATGCTAGCAACAATGCTACAGTTTTTTGCCACCACCCAAAATTAGTAGGTTAGAACTGTTGCTGTTGCCCATATTTCTTCTTTATTTTAGTTGCTGTGGTTCCAGGGGTGCCAAATCAGCCTTTCTGGCTAAAAATTCAAAGCCTGCAAGAAGCAAAAAAAATGTAAAGCCTTGCAATTTATAATGAATATGTTGTGTCCAATCCTACAAACATACATGTAGGTAATTTTACTTGCATAGTAAATCCCATTTACTTCTCTGGCATTTTTCCTGTTACTAAAATTCCCCATGTATGTAAGAGTTTAGAAACCTGGACCTGTTCTTCACTGTTTCTGCCATGTGCTGGCAGTGTTTTAGTAAGGGAGATGCTTAAAAAAGATCCCAGACAGGAGCATGAAGTCCAAAGGAGCAATTAAGCAAAGCAATGTAGCAATGAGGATAGAAAGACTTGCTCTAGAACTAAAGCTGGTGACTTCTGCAGGAGCTATATAAATGCACTGAGAACCCTTTAAAATTTTGCTTGCTCCTTTCCCTGCTTTTTGCAAATGAATAGAGCCTTTCATTTCAATGGAACTTTTGTCCTGTGAGTCTGGAAAGCTGTCTGAGGAACTTGCACAGCTCCAGGTAGCAAATGTTTGTAGAATCCCAAATGTTAGACAGTCTGTAATACTAATCTGGATGGCCTCAGTGCAAACTGAAGTGGCTCCATAGAGATCACCCACTACCAAGACTAAACCAAACTAAATGTTTAGCCACACCAAATCATTGGATACTTTTAAATATTAGCAAAAGGAATCAAAGAATTGACCTGCCTTTGCCTAGGCTAATCTACAGCAGTATTGAGAGAGGTGGGAAAAAAGGCATGTGAGTTCTAAGTGTTCATGTCAAAAAAGAAAATGAACCTAAGGAAGTTCATAACTAAAAATTCAATGTGGTCTTCACTAAATAAACAAACTCTGAAGACCAAGATCTTGCACACTCTCAGATGCACACTCATACTGAAAGACCTAACTCTTGTGCTCCTGTATGCACTTTATTTTCACAGCCTGAGTGTCAGTGATAAGCAGGATTTGATGAAATCCTCTTTAGTATCTGAAAAGACGTGCCAAGGTCTGAGACGGTCACTGACACGTGCCATGGAACACAGGACACCTCTAAGTGAAGTTTATTTCTCTCATGGCTTCTTCCTCACAAGCTCTGCCTGTCTTCCATCTAGTTGAGATTTCATCATACTTTCAGAGCCATGAACAACTCCCTCTCAGCTGTCCATCATTGCCTCTATTCATTTTGTTCCTTTCTGGTCCCATCTCTTTTGTTAGCTTCTACACAAATTGTTTGCCACTTGAACACAGGCTATCCAGGGGGCTTTGCTTTTCTTTTCTGTGATGCTCCCAGTTCTGAGGAGTTACCTGAAGACAATTCCTCCCTGACACACCCTTTAGCACAGCTGATAAATAGTGAAGTAGCAGAGAGACAACTAAGAAATATTTTCTAAAAGTGAAAAAAATGGCCCGTGAAACATCATAGCAAAGCCAATACCTGCTTAATCAATACATGTTGAATTAACATTTTTAGCTTTTTGTTATCTCAAGGTTTCTGTTCTGCCTGTGTATTTCCTAATACATTGCTGACCCTACCAGTGTTGCACATTTTGGAAATACTACAGTTCTTGAGTTATTCCTTTGCATAGGAATAACTGGATACTAGCTTGCCCTCCCAGGAGGGCATTTAAGACCCACAGAGCACACAATTCTTCTATATGTGCATGGAAAAACTAAAAATAAATAAAAATATGCTTTCTTACTAGTGCTTGATTACATGGCTACAGCATGTGACCATCTCTTTCCAGCAGAGAAAGGTGCCAGTTTGCAGTGAGAAATGGTGCATTTTACTTGCAGCTGGATTTTAATGGAGCAGGTTTGAGTAGCTTCCAGCTGTCTTTGGAAGGACTTGTCAGAATTTTCCTCTGAAAGGAATCTAGAGATATTCAGGAAATAGCAATAACTTTAATAAATCATGAACTGAAACCACTGAAAGCTGGAACTATTCAGTAGCATAAGACTGAAGGAGGAGGGGAAGAGAGAGAGAAGCAAGTGTGACAGAGTATGATTTGGGTTAAAAAAAGTATTTTGAAATATAACGCCTCCTGTTGTGCAAGATGACTCAGAAAGAGAGCAATTATTTCAGGAGTTGTGCTGGGGCACAAAGCCAATGACAAAATATCCATCCTTGGTGCAGGTGAGCAGGTCATGCCTTACCTGACATGTGCCCCAAGGACTGGGTGTGTGCACATACCTTCATACACAGTTGTACATCCTGGAAAATTTATAGGTATTTACAGAAAATGTACTGTAAAATATCAGTCAGAACTGTCTTTTTCTGAAAACAAACAAACAAACAAACAAAACAAAAACAAAGGACTTATATCTTATAGGGATGTATTTTGCCTGAAGTTCTTTCTTTCAAATTTCCTCACTCGCTGGCTCAAGAAAATTTGACCAAACAGGAAATATCTATAGTTCCTAGGGAGAGCCCAGAGCCAGCTCACAGGGTACACATGAGTGTGTGAGTGCTATCAACTTTCCTGGACTCTGTTGCAGTCCCATTTCCTCATCACTGAGGGAAAAGTGATTTGTTGCTGGGTTACTTCAGAATGTCTGAAAAATCATTGCTTTATATCAACAAATTGCTTTTAGGATTCTCTGCCTGGATGCTCAAAATATGATTTGAGTTCCCGAAATGTAGCTTTTAGAAAGACTCAATAGAAATGGACCTTTATAAAGGAAGCAAGAAAATTCTTCTTTGTTTATTATAATGGCAGTCAGGAGGTCAGCTTCAGTTATCCCCACGTAACCCCTCTGAACTTGCTCAATGGGGATGCAGTGCTGCAAAGCCAGGGCAGAGCTTAGCTCAGTGTGTACATTTCAGGAGGAAACCTTCACTACAGAGCTCAAAAGAATCCTTGTGCTCTTTGAAGGAAAGGTATAAAGGGGTGCTTGTTAATATTGGTCAACACAGTCGGTTTTCTGGAAAAAGAGCAGGGATCTTGGTAAGAACCTGTGGCAAGGCAAAATTTCTCCAAGAGGAAAAAAAAAAGCAAACAAGAATTACTTAAAAAACCACAAAAACACTACCTACTCTGTACATCTTTGTAATTGTACAACACATTCCTATGGGATTGACTTTCTGCAGGAAAAAAATCAACAGCTCAGTAACTGACACTATCTTGTAGTGCTTTTAACTTTTCAACATATTTTTGATCTTTGACATAAAAATTATTCTTTTTTAAAGTCAAAACGCAGTCAAAATGCTTTTCTTTTTTTACAAAATCTAATGTCGTGCTAGTATTATCTCATTTGCTCATTGTCTGTGTGAGTCCTGTTTATCCCAAACCCTAGAAATTGTTTTAAATTGTTTCCTGGAAGAGAAGGAAAAAAGAAGCAGTGTGCTTGTGTGTGTGAGGAAGAGAGAAAATCAGATTTTTTGTATGACTTTGAGAGAAGGATTTGTTTAAAGAATATGGAAGGGTTCTGTAGGTGTCTGTAGGTGTGAAATAAAGCCCGGAGTGGGTGGCACCCTGCTGTATTTAGTATTTTGCCGCCATCCTCTCGCCCTGCCAGTCATCCTGCCTTGGTCCCTGGCTGGTGCAGGTGAGGCCAGGGGGGAGCGTGCAGCCCCTGCACACCGTGCAGGTACCACGGCAGGGACAGGGACAGGGACAGGGACAGGGACAGGGACAGGGACAGGGACAGGGACAGGGACAGGGGCAGGGACAGGGACTGGGGCGGGGACAGGGACAGGGACGGGGACAGGGGCAGGGACTGTGACTGGGGCAGGGACAGGGGCAGGGACTGGGGCAGGAGCAGGGAAAGGGACAGGGATAGGCGCTGGGACAGGGACAGGGGACAGGGGACAGGGGACAGGGGCAGGGTCAGGGGCAGGGACTGGGGCAGGGGCTGGGACTGGGGCAGGGACGGGGACAGGGGACAGGGTCAGGGACTGGGGCAGGAGCTGGGACTGGGACAGGGACAGAGACAGGGGCAGGGGCAGAAACAGGGTCAGGGACAGGCGCAGGGACAGGGACAGGGGCAGGGGCAGGGGCAGAGACAGGGGCAGGGACAGGGACAGGGACAGGAACAGGGACAGGAGCAGGGGCAGGGGCAGGGGCAGGGACAGGGACAGGGGCAGGGACAGGGACAGGGACAGGAACAGGGGCAGGGACAGGGGCAGGGACAGGGGCAGCCCTGGCACAGCCGCTGCCCCGGGGCCATTCCCCCCTCCCAGGCAGCAGCCGCAGCTCCTGGGCTCTGTGGCTCTGTGGCTCTGTGGCTCTGTGGCTCTGTGGCTCTGTGGCTCTGTGGCTCTGTGGCTCTGTGGCTCTGTGGCTGTGCCCGCCCGGGGAGCCTCTTCCCCCGTGTGTCCCGGTAAAACAGCGCGACACCCGCCTGCTCCTCGGGCTCCTGCAGAGGGGGCCAGAGAATGTGGCAGCCGCTGAATGTCTCATTCTGGACAACCTGGGAAGCGCTTTGAACAAAGGGAAGCTCGATGTCACTCATTGTTTCAATATAGGATCGGTCTCTGAGGCGATGTGCTCGTCACAGTTTTTACTCTAGTCATTCACCAGCCGTTTTCAGTGTTCCCGACTCATTGAAAATGCTAATTTTTCTTGTCTTCAGCAGTTTATATTTTTCACTTCGGCTTTTGTGGAGCGTGTGCCAATAAAGTCTTAATGATCTTTGTATTTTTAAAGCATTTTGTCAGAAGCTGAATGAAATATGACTTTTCCAAAACGGTATGGAAATCATGATCCATCTGTAAATTCTCTGTGTACCCACAGTCATTTATTACTTCATACTGAAATTTGAAACATGAGAACAAAGCAGAGGCAAAGCCAAATAAAAAAGCCACACCAGAAAGGAACATCTGCAAAATTCTATGAAGAAAAATGCACAAATGTTATGAATTAAACCTTTTCTGACTTTTCTTACAGTTGCTCAGCCTCACACTCAGCAAGACAGGAAGGACTACCAAAATGTTTCCTATTCAATATGAAGAAGCAGAAGCCCATAGCATTTTTTTTGGAAACATTAAATAAAACTCTGCTGGCATACTGCAGAAAATCCAACAGCTGATAAAGAATGAAAATGTGAATCATAAAATGCAATATAAAGTGCAAGCCATTTCAACTTCAGTCTTAAACACAATCTTTGCTGCAGTTGACTCTGTTAACAAGTGGTAAGATCCAATGGAGAAGATGCTGCATTTCACACCTGGAGGGCATGCAGAAATTTTTGCAAAAAACATTTTTTAATTGGAAAACACCAGTTTGTGGAAATAGAAAGTGCTCATGAGACCAGGAATGGTTTTGTGAGTTTTAATTTTGTTAAAGGGTTCAGTGTTATTCAAAAATAATATGCCTTTCCAAACACTTCTCTTGACAAACCAAGTCATTATTGGGGAGTAGGGGAGGATGACAAAGGAAAAACAAGCTGGAAATAGAAGTCAGTCATTCATCTGTAAACTCTTTCAGTCTGCTGGTTAATTGACCCTTTCTAAAGGTAAAGATGGTCTTAATATTTAAGAAAGGAAATCTCAAAAATCAGGAGCAATATCCCAGATAAACTGCTTCACAAGCAGTAACTGACTGCTTACCTTGAGATATGGTCCACACCACTGAAGTCAGTGTTAGAAGGGCTTGGACTCAAAAGAAAGTAAAAAATGAGCCACAGAGCTACAAAGCAAAGCACATTTCAGCTGGATTTTAGGTGGTAAAATTCTAGATTACATACTTTCCAATTTGTGAATTATGTAAGAAAATGGATGCATTTCTCTTATCAAGCAGGTAACGTTTCTCGGTACACTTTCCACTATCAGCATCATAGTTATCATAATTTGACAAATATTAATTTGCAATTCTCCTTGTCCTATATATTACTGACTTCTGTATTGTAGGGTTTTGCAGGCAGGTACTGTGTGGCCTCGCTCTGCATGCAGAAGAGAGGAGTTTGAAAAGGAATATGTCACACCACTGAGATACACTGTGCAAACTCTTTCTCTGCAGTGGAGAATGAAGTATTGCTCAAGAAAAATCTGCTGAAGGACCATTCCCACATCACAGCTAGCATGGCCTGTCCCATGTGCAATGCCCTGGGGAAGTACACTTTCAGTTTTCCTTTATTGTACCTTGCTTTGGGACCTTTAAGCAAGAAAATATCTGTTGTTTACATTGTTGTATATATTGTTGTATATCTTGTTCCCAATATTTGGGCAGAAACAAAAAGATATCTACAATCTCTGCATAATCTTTTAGCAAAGCTATAATGGAAAACAAGGAGAGGTGTACTAGCAGACAAACCTTTTCCTCATGTTTATCTGTACTCTCACTTAGAGTTTGCATGTGAAACTAGAATTTATCCATTTTTCCCAACGCTAAATTATTTTGGAAGATAATGCTATTTCTAAAAGTGACATAGAAATGACTGTCATTGGAAGAAAAGTCCTAACCATCAGATAAACATTATACAAGACAAACATTGTGTGTTTCTGTTAAAAATTTTCTACCTTTATCATTGCTATTAAACACAGGGAATGATGTATTTGTACATAGGTTTACACTTCTGACAAAAGTAGATTTGTTTGCAAGCCAAGGCTGGATACTACATTTACAAAGACCATGCTGTTATCAGCACTGAAAGCATGTTAGTAAGAATCTTTCTGGGTAAATTAATCTGAAGAAAGATTCATAAAAGTATTTATTAAGGGAAATAAAAGATTTTTAAATGGAGAAAGAGTGCACCAAGTCTTTTTCACATTAAAATCATGTATAGAAAAAAGCTGCCTGAGAGGACACAAGCTGGGCTGTGTCACTGTCCTTTTCATGGCAGAGATGGGAGAGAATGTTCATAAGTTACCAACACACTAAAAAAACACCCCCATTTCCTACTCTGACTTAGGCATTCCTCAAATCTGCACTCACTGAGGTACAGGAGCACAGTGGGCCTGTGCCAGTAAGTCCATGGGGGGATGGAATGCTGGCAGTGACAGTTATATTGCAGACTGTAAAGAACCACATGTCAGAGCTGCTGGGGACACCTTCGTCACCAGCTGTTAGCCACGTTCCAGCCCTTACACACAGATAGTCAGAGCTGCAGTTACATGATATTAAAATATTTCTAAAATCCTGGAGGAGAACCATTTTAAACACAAGAAAGTGTGCATAGACTGTATAAATTGAAATGTACACATTAATTTTCACAAACAGGGGCTTCCTTTAGCTGGCTTAAAGGTTCACGTGCTTTGTGGTCAGGGTAAAGAGAATTGCTGTCTTTATTTGCAGTTCAACTTGGCACTGAAGTAGCAAATAAACTTTGTCTGTGGCTGCTTTCCAAAGCAAATAGCACTTTTATCTCTATTTGAAACTTTTATTAAAACAATGAACATCACATCTAGCATTTACAAATTCCTATGGTCCTGTCCTAAAGTAGGCCATGCAGGAAGGATATTCTGGGTAATTAGCTCAAATTAACCCTGGGCCAGAAGAAAATTCATGCATAGTTCAATGTGTTAATGTGGAAGTGTGATCAGATCTTGTGCTACTCTGTTCACCCTCTTAACTCTACGGTCTCCAGAAAAAAGAAACTTGACTCAACTGCAGTTCTCCTGGGAACCCTGCTCTGGCATGGTTCCTTTTCTTCCATTCACAGTGAACCTCCTTTTAGAAGTCGTAATCTGCCCTGGAATCTGGTTTCGTATTTTGAGTCAGAAAAATACTAGCTCATTCTTCTCTTTAGTCCACTGTAGGTGATACACATTTTTTCTGATGCTATCAAGTATATTTAACACCCCGATAAAGGTATTGGGATCAACTTTTTTAATATTTAAATCTAATATAAAACTTGGACTCTCTTTATATGTTCTCTCTTCAAGAACATTAACTTGAAGTTGGATCCTTGATATTTGACACTGGTAATAGACTGTTCACTGTTTCCAGCCATTCATGGATGTGTTCCAGATAAGTCCCTGACACATAAAAGAATTTTACGTTATTTGAATACTCTTATGGTAGCTGGAAGCATTTTTAAACAAAGGACCTCACTCAGGGTGATATATTTGGTGAACAAGCTTTCCAAATAATTCTTCATGAGGCTGCACTGAACTACTGCACACTGGTAATGTACATGTTAGAGATGTTGTACTCAGTACAGATGTTCCACCAACACAAGTATTTCAAGTGAGAAACTGCTGGCCTTAATCCTACATTATTTAAAAGGAACCCTGTTTATACATCTAGTGCTATGAGAATGTTGTGAAGCTGAAAGAAATGTTACCCTGACTTGAAAGTTTAATGAAAAACAAACTTTTGCTTGTGGACAAAAAGATAGATTCTAGAGAATGCCAACTGTAAGTTCTTGACTTCTGTTCCTTTAACAAGACAAAACCAGGCACTTCAAGAACAGGCAGGCATTGATTTGCTTGGGGATGTTGATTGCCTGAGCAGTATCAATTTTGTAGCACATTTGGTACAGGGGACAGAGGAACTGCAGCAGGTTTATCCTGCAGGCCTGTCTCACTGCAACCACATCAGCCTCTGTCCAGCCACAGTACCCAGGAAATTAGGAAAAGATTCCTTAAGTCTGTTATTTGTCAGTGCAGGGTATTTCCTTCATTCCTTGCCCAGGACATTTGGAAGGACAGAGCCATTTCCAAAATCTCACACTTTTCTCCAGAATGCTCAATATTTTTATGTGTCAACATCACTTTTCTTGTGCAAAAATTAGTATTCTTATTCCAGCTATTGCCTGCAAGAGTAGAGTCAGAATTAAGCTTTTACTGAGTACAGGGCTCCAATTTTGTTTATACAAAATATAGTTTTTCAATTACATCTGTGCTACCATTTTTCGGTTGCTGGAAGTTCCTTAAGAAGAACACTGCAGACAAGAGGTAGGCAGAAGCACATCCACAGTGGTCTGGATATTGCTGGCTATGCAGCCATAGCAAAACTCAAGAACCTACCTAAAAAGCAAGTCAGATAATTGGATGTCAGCCTGAGGTAGTATCTGTGCTGCTATGACAGCACAGGCAGCTGAAGACACTGGCATTTATCTTTTAAACATGACCTAATTGCCATATCTTCCATTAGTGCTAATTGTTCTAAGTGGCCCTTATGTATCAAGCTCTTGGGTCAGTTGAATAACATCTGCTCCCTGCTCAAGATGAAGTGTTTCAAACCAGAGAAAACTTTTCTCCTATGGATCCTGTAGAGCGTTTGCTCTACTCCTTCTGTCCTGTGTGCTAGGAAGAAGGGCAGTGTGCAGAGGCATGTGTTTTGCCTTATCTGCAGCTGGAATAAATTCTTCAGGCAAAGGTGAGAAGCAGAAAAGGACCCCAGGGGTTACAGCAGCTGCACTTGATATCCCCAGTGTCTCTCTGCACTGACACACCTGATTTCAGGCTAGATTTATAAGGATGCCCCAGCCTCTGAGTCTCAAAACCTCTTTGAGTCTCTCAAACTTACTAAAAGATTCAGAGAACAGAACAGAAATAATATAGCAGTAACACAAATTGCACTACAGAACTTTAACCTAATCCAGTTTGTGAAGAGAAGGATTCTCCTTCTGTGAACATGGAAACAATCACACCTCATTCATTCTGTGATGAATGCAATCAGAAATTGCCATTGAATATCATCCATAGATATATAGAAACAACAAAAAGCATTGGCTCTGTTCCACTCTTTTGTGCAGCATGTACAAATTCTGTTGTATTTTTTCCTTTTCGTTATTGTATTGCCAATCCTGAATGAAAGAGCTTACCAATATAAAAAGATTTGGATGGAAATATAATACCTGCAGTTTTGTAATCTGTCTTTTCTAAAACCTCAAAACACCATGCATAGCTTTTTAAAATTGAAATCTGCAGTTATGTCCCAGCCACAAAAGCATGCCTATGCTATCATGTGGATCCCAGCAATTACAGCTTGTTTCTGTAATCTTAACTGTATAAAGTCTCCAAACAGTTATTTTGGACAAAACATATTCCTATGTTGTTATTAAACCTTTTAAGATCACTTTCTATGAATTCTATTATTTCAAGTAAACAGGCTGGTATGTCAGAGGGAATTATAAACTAAATAGTTTAAAAAACTTGATAGTACCTGACTGACTTTGTTTTTAAGAATGTTTGGTTAGGCAACAGTCTTAAATTAATGTAAGTTTGTGAGCCAGGTCTGGCCAGGCTTTGGCCAAAGCCATGTATGTCCTTGCCCATATTGACAATTTTTCTCTAAGCTGCTCTAGAGGTGAATTCTCAGTGCTATGAACTGTATCAAGCTCCATTGTCTCTAGATTCAGCTTGGATGCATTGAGGGTTTATGTTTATGCCAGCTAAGATTAGAGATCTCTGCTAGTAGGCCTTGTTTTATTTATCCCTGCAACTTACTCTTATTCCTTACATAATGCCGAATTCCTGCTGCAGTCATCAAAGGGATATTCATTAGTGCATCTGCTTGTATGAACACCACACTATGTTCTAGTGGTAAAATCTTTTGCAAAAATCTTTATTTAAAATTACCTTTATTTTGGTAGCACATTGCATGTTTCCAAGTTGCAACTAATTATATATGATTTATCTAGGCAATCGTGTTTTTAAATGATATGAACTGTTCTGGTAACTGAAAATAATAAATTAAAATGCAAATAAGAGGCAGTTGCTCAGAAATTTTGGTGGTTCTGACACAGTTTGAACTGAGACTTTTCCTAGCCTTGTTCTATAAGCAATAAGTTCCCATTAAGAATCATTTGAAAAATGCAAGGATGGCAGATTGGATGGCACTGGTCAAACACTCAGTTGCTGGCCACGTTTGAGACACAGATATAAATGGGTTGGTAGTCCTGAGGTAGTCCTGTGGTGGTGCAGCACAGCTGTGACCCAGCCCATGTGCCAAGAGTGGTGTGAGGTCACTATATGACAAAGTCAAGCACAACAGAGCCTCAAATGTGTTCTGCTTCTAAGCAATGCTTCCATCTCCTGCACTAAGAGGGGCCAGGAGGAGCTATTTCAGCTGGTAACATGGTTAACACATAATTTCTCAAGGTAGTAGCTGCTCTGTCTTTCCTGTCATGAGGATATATGGGTTTCATTTTTTCACTCAAGACAGAGGACAGTAGGGATTTTCTGTTTTCAACTGAAAACTGTCAGTTTTTATGGAAGCAGAACAAGATCCCTATGGAAAAAAACTGAGACTTATATTTGTGCCATTAAAAAAATTAATCTAAACTAAATTCAGAATAGAAACTTTTAGATAAATTCCTCTTAGCCTTTGACACTTGGTCTACATTTCTCTCACTTTCCAAGAGAGGTTTTATCAATAGTGCTCTTTGCTATGTGCTGGTAAATGTCTGCATAACTTATAAGCCACAGGCATCCAGGACAGAGTGAAGGAACAAGCAGTACCTGATTGAGGCATAAAATAGCAAGTGTTTGTGAAAGGTATGGGGAAGGCTTTCATGCAGCACAGTTTATCCAACTGTGAAAACATTACTGGGGATATTAGAGTGGGTGCTCGGAGCTCTTTTGGCTGCTGACCAGGATAAATGGTCCAAGCAGAGGAGCTGACTGCAGATTAGTTACATATAAAGAAGACACAAAGAAAAAAGAGAAACATGACCCAAGAGAGAGCAGCATGTGGGTTGAGAGATTAATCAAGCATTTCCTGAGTTATTTTTCCCTGTGTCCTGCTCCTCAGTGAACTCTACTCTTTCCCTCCTTCTGCAGTAATACCACCTTGCACAGTTCTGTGGGTTTACACGCGGAGTTGCA
This sequence comes from Haemorhous mexicanus, assembly GCF_027477595.1. Lineage (NCBI taxonomy): Eukaryota > Metazoa > Chordata > Aves > Passeriformes > Fringillidae > Haemorhous > Haemorhous mexicanus. Next base: position 19,930,943 of record NC_082349.1, on the reverse strand, counting down.
AATATTATCACATCTCTTTCTTAAGGATGATCCTGGTCTGAGATACAATGATACAATTGCTGAGAAAAAAACAGCAAACCTCATTACAGCAAGGGCACAGACTTCAACTCTATACCACAGCTTTTCATTGAAAATATTATCTGAAAGTCACAGACAAAACAAACAAATACGGCTTTTCTCCATCATGACTTCCTCAGTCACACTTCAAAGACTTTTTCCACGCTCTGAACATAATTCTTACTCTTACATTTGATTCAGCTGTGTAGGTTTGCATCTCAGATGATCTTTCTGCACTCATCAGTACTCCAGACTCATCACTGAATGCCCCCTGAGAGCTAGTCAGTCATTCCATTGCCATTCTCAGCTGTGTTCAAAGAACAAACTGAATGAGATTGATTTCAGACAAAGTGAGAATGAGTTTGTTTAGTGATTTTGACAGGCTGGAGAGATCTCCACGTTCCAGGATACTCATTTGTATACTAAATTTTCATCCTGATTGGATCTGGCTGAACACTTTTATCCAAAGCCAATATTTTGCCACAACATAGTTAGGAATATTTAAAAGCACTGCAAGAAAATTATGTCCTAGACCAGGAAGAAAGCTGACATATTCTGAAATCTATATGGAATTTTATACTCTTGTATAAATTGCTCTTGATTTATAAGAAAATTGCTCAGGTACCATTTAAAATATAAAACATGGTGTTTAAAATATAAAACATGTGAAACATGGGGTACCTTTGGATTATTGTTATTGCCATAGAGTAGAATGTCTTTCTGTTGCTGATAATAAGCTGGAGACCATTCTCCTTTCAACCCATCTAGCATCTCTAAAATAAAAGGTACAGCATCCTTGACTGCTGAAGTAATATTGCACAGAAACCACCGGAATATAAATTTACCATAAAGACAGTTGGAGGTTTGCAGTATTCAGGACATGCTCTGCTCAGCACTTTTGCTATCACAGAAATGTAAAACTGCAAGAGATCTTCCTTGCAGAACTCACCCCTCAGTGCATGAAACGTGGCATTATCAGCTACACACAGAATGAGGTTTTTGTCTGACCTTATCTCCAACTCTGAAGGATTGCAAAGCCTTAAAGGTACCCTGGTGTAGTGATTTTTTCCCATTAAGGTACTCTTAATTGGGTTTTCTACTCTTAATTGGGTTTTTTTCTGACACCTAAGCTAAATATTCCTGTTGTAAATTAAAAAGTGGTGTTCTTATGATTTTAAAGTCAGAGGACAGAGAATCAGCTCTCTAATGAGCTTACACACATTGAAGAGTCTCACACTGTAACATGACATTTGATGACCTTTTCCACAAATCTTTAGTAATTTTGACTTTGCCAAAACATGATCAAATTTCCAACTCTGCAAACTACAATAAGCTTTTTCTCAGCAGCCTCTAATGCTCTCCTGTGGAAAGTCTGATCTATTGGTTTTTTGCACAGATAAATGCAATTTATTATTTCTAATAGTGGTACATACAGTAATGATGGACTGGTATCCCCACAGTATGATATATAACATCTCCTTTCCATCCCACCTTTTCAATATTTCTACAAAGTAATTGGCAAAGCGTTTGACAAGCTGCACTTGCACACCTGTGTCATCACACCCATTTCCATGTTACACTGCAGCCTATGCACAACCTCCTGCTCTGCAAAATGTACCCATCCCATTCAAATCTATTTCCTCGTGCTATTTAATTCTTAAAACAGTACAATTGCAACACACTTTGATAATATAAAGCATTTCATATCATTCATTCCTGCTTATTTGAATATTATTTGTTTGTAGAAACCAGTGAAGAACTGTGTCATTTTATTAGCAGCAACACTGATTAGTGCTGCCTACTATGTTTTTAAATGTAGTTCTGCTTCACAGTTCATTGTGCTTACAAAGCATTTTCATAGGTGGTTGCTTTGCCATATGCATGCTGTGCTTCACACAACCATTTTAATGCCTTGTTTTTACTACAAATAAATCTGTTCTCTGCTGGGCATTTATCACTTGTTTTTATGATAAGTTCATATATCTTAAGTAGATGCTCTTTTAAGTCTTCTATTGCAAAACTCTATTTTAAGATATCATTTAAAATTCACATTCCTGTGTTACAGTAACAAAGGCAGAACACAAATGGAATTGGAATTCCCTTTTAGAAGGACAAGTACAAAGGAAAACATGTCAGGACTGTCAGTATTAAACTCCAGTTTAATTCCTTTATTAGACCATTCTCTAACTCTTCAAATTCAAATATTTAATATGCTCTCCAGTTCTACACCATCATGATTAATGCTTTCCTCTGTGGACTGTTTTTAGTAGATTGTTATAACTTTCTCACATCATAATTTTGTGTGGCTTTCCCAAGTGATAGACAAAGATCAACCACCCATTCTCATTCTTGGCCAGGCTTCCCCTTAGAATACTTTGATTACTTCATTCTTTCCAAACACTACATTTTTCATTTTCCAAATATTATTATAATAAAGATATGACTTTGTAGAAGACTGCTGTGAGATAAATTTTCAGCTAACTTAATTTCGTAATATGCACCAATGACATACAAAGCTATTATTCTGGTATAGATAAAGGCATGTGTCTTGGTCTTAATGACAACTACAACCAAGGTTTAATCATAACTATGATAAATTCCACTTTTATAAGTGAAGTTTTGTTTGTTTTAAGAATTATGGTGTTTTTATGGTTTTATTTGGTGGGGCGAGGGGGTGTCCCCCAACAAATCTTGCAATCTGCTTTTGTTATTTGGAAAGCTCATTTGAGAGCCCCAAAGGACCTTAAATTCCTTCAAAATTAGAGTTATAAGTTTTCAAGCATAGAGTTTTATTTCTAGTTAGTAAAACATTTTAAGAATTAAATTATTGGTTGCTAAATATTAAACTTATAAAAAGAAGTTGTCCTTTCCAATTAACTATGGGTAGTCAGTGAAAATTGTACATTTGAGAGGTGTAGTTCTATATTTATTTGAAGTTGAATCCACTAAACCACAAACAAATGGTTTTCTAGTCTCCTGCATCTAGAAAATCAAATAGAAGATTGCAATTACTTGAAGTGCACACCATCTGCTGCTGCACATATCTGCACACCATCTTCAGCAGGAGTCAGAGGAGCTGGAGGAGTAGGTATGTCTGGGAAGTAGAGCAGCATTCTTGGGGTCCAACATACTTCAGAACACCTCTCAGTGGTATAATGAGTAATTGAGAAGCGTTCATAATATGCTCCTACTTGAGTTCTTACTGTCAAAACTTCAGCATATAACAACAAGAAATCTTTTCATCAATTTGTTGGATTTGGAGTAGGTGTTCGGAAAAATATATCTTAGTTCTTCACAGATTCTGAATATTTATATGGGTGTAACAGTTCATTTTTCTTTCTCTGATTAAATGTCTATGGAAAGCTGTTCAAACAGGTTCATCAGTAACATATGTCAACCACATAAAATTAGACCAAGCACTGGCATCTGTTAGCAGCTATTTTCTTATCTTGGAAAGTTCAGAAAAGAAGGAGCAGCACAGAAACCACTTCAATGAGAGAGTATTGAACACTAAACTGAGCAAGGCAGAGGAATCACAGAATAGTCTGAGTTGGAAGGGACCCAAAAGGATCAGCAACCCCAATCTTAAGTGACTGGCCCATGGGGGACCATCCCCACCACCTTGGCATTATTAGTGCCGTGGCTCCAGCAGCTGAGCTCACCTCAGGGTAAACACTGCCAAGGGCACAAAAAGGCAGTGAGACATCCCATCATCCCTTCAAAGGCAGGGGGCTGTTTGTTTTCTGTTGGGTCCTCCATAAAAGCTTTCTTTGTACCTACTGCACAGTCAGCTTGCTGTATGAAAAGACACACTTTTCTCTCTGTAAGGAACATTTTTATCACAAAAGTGTCTTTACCCACAAGTAAAATGTTTCAGCAGCTTTTTGCAGACTTTTACACTAAGTATGAGTTTGATTACAAGGCTAGAAAGACTATAGGCCAACATATTTTTTTAAATAAATATAAAATCCTGACATTATCAAAGTGATTAAACACACAGTAAAGGTTTGCACTCCGAGTGCACCATACTTTGGTTATTCAGTGTTATTTTTGTTATATTCCTAAAACTGAATGAGGGTTTTTTTCTTCTTGCAAATGTGACCTGAAATAATTTACTTTTATTAAACTAATTTTAAAATTAAAAAATTAATACTGAACCATTACATCTGCATTAGTACTGCAGCTCCAGATCTCACAAATATTATATAAGCTATGGGAATTATAGGCCAGCTGGGAGACCTTTTTAGGATGATAAAGAATCAAAGCAATGTCCTTAGAGAGCAGCATAGTTATGTAGTTTATTGGATATTTTGAAATAACAGTTTAACTTAGATAAGAAATAATAAATTCAGATTTGGGTCAAGCATATTTTAAAGAGTTGAATTAATTTTGACTTTCACCATCTGAAAAAAAATAACTCAAAAAAAATTAACATCCATTAAAAAGTTTCGTTTGTAAAATCTACGTTACCTATTGAGAATATATTGTTGTTACATGAAATTTCCAACCATTTCTAGTTTAAACATTGTATAAAATTCTGCCTCTGCCGATTAGACACGCATCAGTCCCTCAGCACAAAGCAATTTTACCATGTGATGTTCTAATGCAAAAAACACAACACATGAAAAAAGCATCGGGTTTGCAGAATGAATATTTAGTTATTCTTTAGGTTGTCATTTGTGGCTTTATGAAAGAACAAATGTTAAAAAAAAGAGAGAAAGGCGTTCTCTTGCAAGTAGAGAGGGATACAGAAGATTACAATACAACATACAACATAATCATATATTTACTGCACAAAACACACCACAGAAATACATACATTCATTTTGAGAGCTACAGCAGATGTTCACCTACTTGAAGTTAAGGCCAATCGCTCTCCCCAAGCCCATAAAGCACGGCCTAACATCAACAACAAACTAAACAAAACCAAACAATAAAATCAAAACACAGACATGACTTATCTTATCTATGGATCTCAGTTCCCTAGCTGCTCAACTTGAGGCTTTGGGGTTGTAAGATGACCTAAAAGAGCTGAAAACATTCAAAATATGCAGGTAGCTGCTCTGTAACTTATTTCAACCAATTCACTGCATGGGTTTTGAAAACTGCCAAGCTGCAAACAAAAGCCATTCCTAACCTATGTTCCTTTTAAATTTCACCTGCAAAGCAAAAAAAGGAAGAAATTCTTGTTCTTTTTTATCACCTAATGATTAAGTTATTTGCCCATGAAAGTCCAACCAGATTTCTCTTCAGCCTGACAGGATCCTAAAATATATATTGCCAAGTGAGAGATGTGGATGTTGGAGCTCACTGCCATGACCAGTTGTGCAATTTCCTTTAAACAGATAGAGGCTAAAATTCAGCAAACCCTGGGGAGAGGGAAAAGTAGAGGAAGGAGGAGGACATGGACCAGTTCTGGGCTTAGCATGACTGTAGAAGAATTTTTGCTCGCTCTCTCCATGGGTGCACTCCAGTCCACACTCCAGCCTCACTCCTCAGTCCCCAGTCAGTGCCTCAGCAGGAGGATGTCCCCAGGCTGTGTGCACACCTGAGGGAAAGCCCATTCCCTCCCTGCCCTTGCCACTCTGCCCCGAGTGCTCAGGTGTGCTGGAGCAGGTCTGATGCCAAAGGCTCATATGCTCATACCAAAGACTGACTATAGAAAGGACAAAACAGACAACAATCACTTAGGCAACAATCCACCCCAAATATGGGATGAATTTATTTATTTATTTATTTGCTTGTGGGGGCTAAAAATAAAGGGTGAGGCCTCTACTCCTTTCTTCCAACCATTCCTCTTGCATTCCTGCTTCCAAGAATATTGGTTAAGGCCTCATCTTCTCAGACTATTGTGTCTATATGGGAATACAATTACAAAATTTGGTGTTCTTTTTTGCTTGTTCGCCTGGATAGCTTTGTGTCATTATTATAAAGTCAGTGTGCATTCATAAGGATTGCATTACCACAAGTGTTTCCCATGTCTGTATTTATTTACTCACTTTCCCATAAGAAAAGAAATAACTTTAGAAATGGATTGGACTAATTTAATGTACTAATCATGATTTATATTTGTATTTATATAAGATCCAAACCCAAAAACCTGACATGGCAGTTGCCACTATAGACAAAATGAATATTCTCAGGCATGAAAACGCAACATTTACTTGAAGGAAAAAAGAGTTCTTGTCATTCAATTGTCCTTTTAATACAATCAAATTAAACAGCTTTGAGGGAGGAAAAATAGAAAAATGCTCTAGTTGCAACTGGTGTTTTGGGCCAGGTAGTCTCAATATGCTGTGTAATTGTCAGCTCCAGTTTTCCTTTTCTACCCACCAAAAAAGGCTTCAATGTCTGCTACTCTGCTGTTCAGCTGGTTATTGGGTGCATAAAATGGTGTCTTCATTATTAGAAATTCATTGAGAGCCACCAATTGCACCACCTGAAAGTCCCCTACTTTATATTTTGATAAGATAAAATTATTTTTAAAAGAAATAAATTGTTTCAGAAAAAAAATCAATTTGGAGATGGTGTTCTGAGTATACTGATGGTATCCTCTTATTACTACAGATATATACTGATGGTATCCTCTTATTACTACTGTTATATGTTTACGCTTGCTGGATTTAGCTAACTTGCCACAATGAATTATTTTAAAAGTCAAGGAGCAAGCAGTTTCCATCTGCAGAAGTGAATAATGATTGAATAATCTTTCTGGATGTTGTCAGTAGTAAATGTCTCCAGATTTTGGCTCCCATATCTTCGCCTTAATGTCTAAGGTGACAAGTAAATTCAGCTTGAAAGTTATAGGAAATACTAGTGCTGGAATATACTCAGTAGACTCAGCATATCCATCATCACCTTGTATGTGTCCTCAAAACTGAATTACGAATTTTTGTCCCTTAGGTCTCCTGCTGTCCTTTTCTAAAAATAAAAGGGTGGAAAGATGACTATTTCTCCGCCTTTGAATATTTTTTTTTTGCTTTAAAAAGCTACTTCTTGTTCACCCACTCTACATAAGATTATTATCAAGTATTTTTCTCTGATGGTAATGACCACGTCATATCCTTCACAAGTAGTGTAAGGATCTTAAGCCTTCAGTGTCTCATGGGAGTGTAAGAAATCCTGCCACCATGTAACTGCAGTTAGAGACAGCACACAGGCACAGATACCACAAAAACCCCCAACATTTGTCATTCAGTTTTTCTCTACCTTTTAAGCACATTTTATGATGGCAACATTTCCTCTTCAAAATGGACTGGGGGGAATTTAGAAGTAAGAAGTGTGTTTCAGGTAGGGACTTACAAATTCAGATCATGTTCAGGAAGGTCTAATTCGAGAGGTCTAAATTTAGAAAAGGCAAATCAGGTTTTTGGGTTTGGTAGTTTTGTTTGTTTGTTTGTTTTGTAGATTTTTTTAAAATCACTGTTACACCTTTGATCCAGACCTGAAAGTTGCTGATGGATATTAGTTAGCCTTTGGAAGGGGCTTAGATGGAGCTTGTCTTGCTTTAGCTCCTTTCAAGATCCTGATCTGTAGATAAGTGGATGTGTCAGTGCTGCCTGACCACAACAATCACTTCATATTTCTTAATTGGCACATGCTCTAATTAAATGTATATAAATTTCACAGAAAAGAACTATTGAAGGATTTATGATAATAGAAGTTCTAGCATAAGGGGGAAATTATTTTCTTATTGCTAAATAGTTTATACCATGAGTACAGCTTTGCTTAGGGAGGTAAACCCACTTGCAAACTGTTAGGTCCAACCCCAAAATGAATGTGTCTGTGTCTCTCTCATGTCACTGCTAGTGACTGGAAAAAATATTCCCAGATAAACACAGCAATGAATCTATGGATTCACAGTTTCTGCTAAAGCAATTACTGTAACACGTAAAGCACTGCTTTCAGACATGGGAAACATCCTGAGGCAGGTAAATTAAAAATTATTTTTACAGACTGGAAACAGTTGTCACCACATATCTACATAGATTTAGTTTATTTCCCCCCAGGTCAACATGAAATGTCACATAATAAGTCCTGTGAAGGGACAATAATATTACAGAATTCATGCCAAGAGTTCCACCTCTGATACTCTCTGTGCAATAGCTGGCTGCTATTTTTTTCAGTTGCCCTATTAAAAATCCCTCAAATTTACTGAAATTAGTCTCTAAAGCACATAAAGATACGATTACAATCTTTGTGAGCTCATTCACATAGTTAGTATACGTGAATTTAAAAAAGAAAAATATGATTGACCAAATATAATTAACAATATCAGTTTCCTCAAGAAGTGATAAACTCTTTGTTGTACCTCAAAACTGGTATTTTTTATAGAGGCAGAATGATCTTCTATAGAACCTGAGAACCAACCCTGCTATCCTGTATAACCTTCAGACTATACATTAATCAAAGCAAGAAAGTCAAGAAATATTTCTCAAAGAGTTAGAATTTTAGCACAATTTGAATTATTTTACTCTGGATACAATATAATTATGGGCTGTCAATATTGTAATGTTCTGCTAAGGAGCTGCAAGGTGCCTACTTCCAGTGAGACACAGATTGGACAAAAGCCAATGGGAAATTTAAATTTCACATCCTACTCTTTCTTGAAATGAAATCCTTCCACCTCTGGAAGTCAAGGAGTTTCACTCTTGACTTTAGCAGCAAAGATTTAATCTGTAAATAAAAGAAGATTTCTTTATTGAGATCCTTTAATTTTGTATCCTGTTGGCTGATAACTTTTTAAAAAAGTGAGATTTTTAAAAAGTGAGACTGTTGGGTCACAGTCCTTAATTTTGCAAACCTCAGGGGGTCCAATTAGAAGTAGAGAGAAATTTAAACAGCTGTATTTTGCCACTTTAACACGGAAAACCATTTTGTACCAGACACATAAAAAAGCCCATTTGATTATGAAAATGAATTTGCCAGCATGAAGGAAGTTCAAGTAGCATGGTTAAAAGGTAAAGTTTCCTAATGCTGCACTGTTCTGTTTTCATGGGCTTTTATCTTTTATCATGGACTCTTATCTGAACTATTCACATGAGCTAACCAAACTGTATAATAATTTATCATGATTTTCCCTTTCTAAGTAGGGAAAAAGTAATACTATTCATACTTGTTCTACTCATTTACTTTTTGGATTACTCAAACTGAAATCCAACATTATTTCATCATTTACTGACAGACATCAAACACTGAAAAAGCATTTAATAATTCATTCTGCCAGAGTCCTTCTAAATTACAGAAGGAACCAATTCCAGTGCTCTTATTTAGTTACATTCTAAAATGCTTCTTGGATTCTCTACAATCATTTTATTCTCATAGACTGGATGATGTCTCCAGCTCAACTAGTCCAGAGTCTGGATGCATGGTCTCCTGACTTTATAACAAATACTTGTCATCTGCCAAACTCAACTTGCTAGGGCTTCGTCTACACTGTAATTGGAATGGAAAAAGCTAGGATATCCAAGCAGAGAGTTTGCTACAAAAAAAAAAAAAAAAACCTACAAAACAAACTTCAGGAATTAGACAACAAAGGCACTTAAAAGACACCACAGACTTTTAATTGGAAATCTCAAGTGAGATGGATTTCAGAACACAAGAAACACTTAAAAAGGAATCAAACATCTTGTCATCACTTGTCAAGTAGCTCTTTTAACATGTCTGTATCTGACAGATGGCTCTCCCTCCTTCCAGGAACAAAAAAGACAGTACAACCAATGTTAATATTTACATTACACAGGCAAAACAATCTCATGAACCACCATGATGGACAGAGACTGTGATGAACACGTGGAGTAAATTTTTGGATATGATCACTAGCACAGTCCAGTCTCTCTATACAAGCCCTTTTTACTTCTAAACAGCTCCATTTTATGTAGTCAAATAGTCTGTGTATTCAATTCACTTTTCTTCAGAATGATCCCTCCAGATTTTTTACTCCATAATTCACCTCTTCTTATCTACTTTTACTGATTTCTTTGTTATAAAAGCTCCTTCACCCATTGTGCCAAAGTGCAGTCCAACAAATGTTGTGGTGATTCCTGACATGTGTGAAAATTTACATAAAATGTTTTATGTTGATTAATTATTTTTCTAAATGAGAAAGCCAGTAACTAACATTGGATGTTTTCTGCCAAGAGAGAATCTGACTCCCTGGAGTAAGTTTTCATGACAAAAAAATACACAGCCAGCTCCAAGTCAGGCATTAGATGAAAATAGATAAGCTCTAATGCAGAAATATTATAAAACTCTTCTATCATGTCCCTTATGTCAGAAGACAATAGATGAAAATCAGCAGGGCTAAGAACAGTGGCCAAGTGTGTAATTTTCAGTATAGACTGTTGTACTATTACTCTTGCACGTCTCTCTGCAGTCTGATGTGGACAAAGCACAGCTGCCAAGTGTGCAGTGCTGGGACAAAGCAGAAATAATGAAGTGTTACAGCCCAATAGGGAATGTAGGTTAAGGATTTAAACAGGCAAGAAGTGTGAAGGGCTGATGCAGAGCAGTCCAGCTGCCACAAAAAGGAATAGGCAAAAGAGAAAGGTACCTGCAGTAATCATGTCAGAAGAGGCTACCCAGGCCTACAGTCAGGACAGTGGCCAGTCATTTATTAGTATTTTGAAACCTGATTTCAGTTTAAACTTCAGAAAAGTGAAGTGAACAAATTCTGTTCACTGGATTGAACAGTGAATATGAAAAACACTAAAGTTATCTGGAAAAGAAAAGGACAACGTGGGGCTGTGGATATCCCACAGAAAACTTTCAATGATGGCATTTAGATAATAATTTTAAAAAGCAAATAAGAAAGCCCCACCAGCAATAAAATGCATCGATGTACGTTATATAAAACTGCAAGAATTACAGCGTAAAAAGTGATGACCTGAAATTATTCAAGCACTTCTCAAGATAATAAGAATGCAGATCCAGTATGAGACAGTTAAAAGAATGAAAAAATGTTTACAATAACATCTCTAAAGATAGCAAGGCAAGGGGTATGAAAATATTTTTCTTTGGATCATTTAATCTGTGGAATTATTTCCTTTCTTCCTGTTAGAAATAGAATACTGAACTGAATGAAGCTCTGATGAAGAACTGAAAGAAAAGCAAGCAGGAAAAAAAGTAAGATCCCATAGGTAAATGAGTGTAATATGGAGGGGAAAACATAAGATTTATATCTACAGTATTACTCTCCAGTCAACTAAAGGAAATGCAGCCTTTTTTTTCTGTCTCTATTACCCTTCCCACAGCCCCAAGATTTTAACTGGGTTCCTGATAAGCACAAAAAGTTGGATCCATTTGAAGACTCTGAAGTTATTGAAAATCAGCATTAAAGAGTTTCTTTTGCCTATGAGTGGCAGCAGGAAAGAGCACTAAAACACATCACACAAAAATTAAGTAACAGAGAGGATGAAAGTGAGCAAGACTGCAAAATAAAGCAAATGTGCCACTGCAGAATTCTCTTGCCTCATTTCATGAGTGTAATCACCCAGAGGCAGAGAGTAATATCAGGTTTAGGACACCAGAGTGGCACTTGCTGAACATGTCATAAAATTTCAATGCTTGGGCTTTAGACAGCTCAGCTACCGTCAATCATTATGCTCTGCTGAGAATTCCAGGAGAAAAAACCCAGCCTTTGCTGCAGAAGCAACAAGAGGGCAGCCTGCCAGATTAACTTTTAGAAAAACTAGGGAAAAGAAAACAATGCAACAAAAAAAAAAAAAAAAAAAAAAGCCAAACATAATTTGAAAGCTAGGATCTTGTAAAGATATAACTAAAGTACTTTGGATTTTTGAGCCTAGTAGTGGGCTAGAAAAATACTCTCTTGTTACAGTAAAGCTAAAGATGGAATTGGTTCAATTGGCTGCTGTAAAGGCATATCGATAAACCATTTTTTAAAGTGTGCATTATTTTCATATGTTGGCATCTGCATTAATCTCTCAAAATGAACAGGGTGGGGCCATAGACACATGTAAGAAATTGAATACCCTAACTAGAAGGGCAACTTATGATTAAAACTGTGATATAAAAAACAAACAATTGAAAATCATAAATATCAGCTATTGAGAGCCATCTAAGAGGTAGGTATTGTTACAAGAGTAATTCAGACATTTTGCTGCCATATTGGAAGATCAGAGGTGTGAGTCCTCCGTGTTCATCTTTCAGATCTTCCAAATAGCTCAGCATACAGAAATTGTCTGCTTTTAACATTGTTTCCAGATGTACTTTTGGCAGATTTCATCTTCTATTTGGACTGATATGAATGATCTGAACCTTGGGAATGCAATTATACTCTGGGACAAAAATGTTACTCTCTCCAAATAAAGAACAAAAAGCTGCAAGTCAAAGATACGTGGTGACTTAACATCTATGTAGCTCTTTACTCCAGAAGAGAGGGCAAAGGAAGTTTTGATTACTCCACCCATTTGTATTTGATGCCGTGTTAAGGCTGACCTAGAACAGAGACTAGACAGAGTTAAAGAATAAAGGAGGTATTTATTAAAAGGCCTCAATGGATCCACCTTGGGCAGTATAAGAGCCCAGTCAGTGCTACACTCCAGATCAACCCAAAATCGTCACAAAATGGACAATTGGTCATGAGGTCTCTTGCTCTTATAAGTTCTGGTCCATCAGCAGAGCTAATTATAGCTTTAGGTTATGAAGTCCCACTCTTCTTGTTTTTGTCTCTTCGTCTACATTGTTTATGCTCTTGGGCCTGAAATTTTGACCAGTTTTCCTTGGTCCCAAGCTAGAAGAGGAATTGCTTTGTCTAGCTACTCTGTGTAGAGAGCTTAATATGAAGCTCAGAACTACATGCTAAAGCAGTACAGAATCTGAAAATTCTAAAAGCTAAAACCTAAGGCATCATTGCTATGAACACATTCCAACATATTCAAGGAGTTAATTAGATGACTTCAGATTCAGTCTTACAGCACCAAGTGCCCATTAAATTACAGATTAGCAATTGTGTTATCATACTTGTTTTTTGGAAAAAATTAGACTAACTGGAAAAAATGTAATTGAGCTAAATAAGTTAAAGCTACAGAATTTGCATTTCAGCAGTGGTGACTAGTCCCTCTGGTAGGGCAGGCAGACATCCTCAAGTATTAGTATATTAGTAACCCCAGAAAGATGCCACACGTGTGACACTGCTGGGCTGTGTGTAGTAGAATCAATATGCAACAGATCTGCCCAGAGCTTGCTTTCAGCACACACTAAAAACTTTGGCCCAACAGTGGCAGAGGATGGAAACAGACTGCCAGAGCCAAAATGAGTAAATATGGCCAGTTCCCAAGAGCTGTCATCCCCAGAGTCCCATGGCTGCCTTCTGGCCAGCCTGCTGCTTTCCTTAAAGCCAGACCTGCAGCCAAAACTTGACAGTAGGGGACTGCTGGCTTCCCAGGAATAAGCATCACTTAGTGTATCACAGATCCCAGGAATTATCCCGCTGATCCACAAAGACTCCACAAGCTGTAGTTTAAGCAATGCTGCTTTTGACTATTCAAATTTCAAGTAGCGGGACTTCATCTTCCAGTGACCCACTAAGTTGAGAATTCTACTGTTTGGTAGAACCTCTTTTTGGAGCAAATAGACATGTGACTGGCCATTCATATTCAGTTACTATTTTACTATTACCTGTATGCCCTTTACCATATCAACTATTTGGGTAATGCATTCCAAACAACATTCATTCAAGCTACATTATCTATGGATGAATTCAGTTTTGAGACACTTGATTCTTTAGAGGAATAAAATGTTGAGAAAAGGCTTCATCCTGCTGGTGGATACTGGGCTGTTTTTCAGAGTGCTCACTGGGAAGAAACCAGTCCCTGTTAGCACTGAAACCAGCAATGCTGCAGTGAGCTCCGAGGCCGTTTTTCTCTCTTCTCTGTAAGAATTATTTTCATAAGACAAAATTACTTCCTACTTTTGATTCTGTAATCTGAGAGTCTGTTCTTCATGGAAGAACCATACATGTGCAGCTCACAAAAAATCATAACTCTTTAGATCACATTCTGCAATTTCCAGCTTCCCTTACATATGACTAAATATGAATTCAGTGTTACATAAAAATCTAAAAGGAACCCTCCTCATCATTCTCAAGTGAGATATTAAAACCACTAGACATTTGAAGTTACAATACACTAGCTTTTTAAACTTGAACGATTTCTTTTACTGTAAATAGATCAAATTTGCTTAATAAAACAATTATCCTACATATCACTGATTTTCATTTATTTAAACAAAAATATTATTCCTTATAGTGAAAGACCACTATGAGTTCAAATATAATTCATGTTTCCTTCTAACAACTAATGCTTTCTTTTACCTAAGGGCAAACATTAACATTTGAACACCATAAATTTAGTCTTTAATTCACGAAGAAAATGCACAGAAACTGTTTTACTAAGCAGTTGAAAAAAATCAGTTTAGATAATAGAGCTGCTGGAAATGAGCATCATTATTCAACTTTGTATTACAAATGCAGGCAGTGTTGCATTGCTCAGGTAGCATATGAGAACAGCTTTCCCATTTAATATCTGATTTCTGCACCAAAATTATTTTTTTCCTTCTGGAGAAGGTAAAGCTGAAAAAACACAAGTTCCTCCTACCAGAGGAAATCTCTGTCCCATCAAGAAAGAGGTCAGCAGTTTACTGCTGTGGAGTCAAGACTGCTTTTTCAGAAATGCTCCTTAATCATTCTTTTTTTTATTGTTGTTTGGATTATTGGTTGTTTTGGTTTTGTAGCAGTGGGTGGAGAATAGAAATTCTTGTTGGGATGGGTAACAATATTTTCAAAAGTCAAACAAACAGTTGTGTCACCACATGGAATTGTACATACTAGGAACTACATTTATCTCATTTTCTTGAAATGTTCTAAGACAGCCTTTCATATCCACCATGTCCCAGCCCCAAGAGAAGTTCAGCAGATGTTGGACAGAGTTGGAAGATTCTCCATAGCACTGCCATTCTGACCAAACACAGACTGGTGATAACTGAGGTCACACACCAGCCAGGAGCCACAGCATTTTACCTGGCGGTCTGAATCACTGTTGCTGAAAATAAAAGCATAAAAGAGAAGCAGAGGCCAGTGCTTTAAATTGATAGTCTCCTGCCCATACAGCTGGGGTGCTTATTTTGGTTTGCCTTTAGAAATGAAATAGGCTGATATGTTTTCAGTAGGTGGGGAATCAAACATACTGGATCAAAAAGTCAAAGTGAGCTGGATAAGTAAACAAAATATATCAAAGGAACTCAGCTCCTTGGCAGTGGTAACAGTGGATTCCAGTGGAGCTTGTGTCTGGAAAATTGGACTCCAGGGCCCAAAGGGATTAATTTTTCAAATTTATTTTACTTTCTTGTTGCAGATTTGGAACTTTGTACTCTTAGGTCTTCCACTCATTTTCTTTCTCCCTCTAAGAACTGGATAACAGGTCAGGAAAAAAAAGTTGAAAATATGTACTAATTACACAGTAGATTGAAAGACTTCCTTTCAACTTGGTACTATAAATAGGAAAACAAACAGAGCTATTGACATTAGTCACTATCAGAAAGTAGCTGATTATTCCACATATACTGTTTTTTTGACAACTGTATTTTAAACTCAAAGTTGCTTCAATATACAATGATGTAAAAATTTTGTGATGTTACTATTATGAAATGCTATTTCACAGCATTGTAAAGTACCTACAAACACCCCTAAATAGAGAATTTGAGCCCTTACATACTGTGAGGGCTAACAAGGGCCTGATAATAATATCCTTCTGGGACACAGTGCATTGTTTTGGGAAACCAGTAATCTTTAATTCAAACTATAAATTACAATGACTCTTGGCATTCCATCAAAGTGAAGTCTTTGCAAGCATAACTATTTTAGTTTTTTTTCCTCTTGCATCATTAAAAGAAACGAACTCAGGATCCTCTGCCCAAAAGCTAATCTGAAGAAACGTGACAACTTTCAGATAAACAATTTCTAGAGAAATGCTCAAGGGTTCAAGTGTGCTTTTTAGTCTTTCATTTGAATGTCTAGGCTTCTTTAAGCCTAAGCAAGTCTTACTTTTAAAGTGGGGTTTTACTGCTAAAAACCCTCTCTAGTAATTTTATAGAATCATAAAACAGTTTGGATTGGAAGAAATCTTAAAGATCATCTCATTCCAATCCCCCTGCCCTGGGTAATCACACCTTCCACCAGACTAGGTTTTTAGTGGGCAAAACCAGAAAAAGTAGCTAGAATACCAAAAGAAATGTTTCTCTCTGATGACTTCATTCAGCTCATCTAAAGCAAAGGGGGAAAAAAATTCGTTTATTTCATTCTACAATAAATACAGCTCTAAATGAGTACAGGTTAGCAGAAAGTCTGGTTACCTCAGAGCAAAAACAGTCAAACTCAAATCCTACAGCTGACATTTTTTAAAGTGTGATTTTTTTAACCCAAGTTCAGTGAAATTCTTTATTTATCTGCAGACAGCTCCTTTCTCATCAAGAGGTATTTTAAGGTAACACACATCATTACATTATGCCAATTCTCTGTCGCAGACATAATTCGTTCTGATTTGACTGAAATTTTAATCAGCTGCCAGGAGAGCAAGTCCTTCACTGGTGGCATTCAAAATCAGCTCTAATACCCGAGCTGCCTTGGGAATTAGAGCTGACATTATTGTTATAGCTCTGAATGCTCGTACAATGCATTTTTATCTTGCACAGCTGAAAAAAACCCTAGCTTTCTATGCCTTGAAAATTAACAGAGAGTAATCTTATAAAACAGCTACCAACTGTATTTATACATAAATGAGTGAAGTGCTACATGTAGATAAGCAGCAACTTGAACTTAGCTGAGAGGCCTTCAGAACAATAATTACATTAAAAATCGTGTATTTAACCTAAACCAACCAGTTTTAGAAAGTTTTATTTGTAGGCAACATATCATGTTTGGGGTACAGCGAGGGGTGACTGGCACAATACAAAGTTAAAATAAATTTCTTTTTCTCATTATTTGTCAAGCTTACTTGGGTACTGATATTTATAGCGTAGAACTACCCCCAAACTGGATTATTGAACCCTTAAATGCGACCAGAAAGATGCACTTGAATTTCCAGTCAGAGTCAGGCATGAAACTGGCAGTCCAGGAATTTTTAAATCTAAGCTTTTATACTGCACAAGCAGAGAATTTGTGAAACAAAATTCAGCTTTGTTTCCAAATCTCACATCTGAAACTTCTGCTTGATTGTTGAAGATGCTGATGGTAAGTGTCCTGTGCATGCATCTGTGGCTTATCACCAGAAGTTACAGGGCTGAGTTGGCCTGACACATGCCCAATTTCTTTGTCTGATTAACATATTTCACACCTGCTGCCCATGTACCTGCACAGCCTGAGTATTCTATAGCCAGCATGCACCTATACTCCTGATTTTACAGATATTTTCTGCTTTGTCTCTCAATTCTCATCTTTCCACAATCACAAAAAGTAGACTCCTGTAAAGGTGAAATTAAGCACTTCATGGAAGTGCAACTTCATTGTCTGCAATTTTTTGGGACAAATATACTCATTATAGAGGGGGGAAAAAAATAAAAATAATCAAAACCTCCCACCAAATTCAGAGTTAAGCCCTGATAACATTTTGTCACCCCCTTTATTTGGTACCAAGCCCACTATAAAGCCATTCTAAAAGGAAATGTAGGGATTTGCCTGGGTTCTCACAGGTACAAATCATAAGGACATGGGTCATATGTGAAGGAATTAAACCATTCCTTCCTGAAATGCTTAAATCTCCAATCATGTTCTGAAGAGAAAAATTAAGAACAATTAGGCCATATGCTTAGTCTCTAAAACATCTAGCTTAGTGTTGCAGCAGCATTTCTTAGAAATACTCAATACAGCCATGCAGCATGCTCTTGAAATTGGCTTTTAAGTACTAGATTTTGTTCATACATTTTTTTTCAGTGATTTATTTAAAGCAGTTGAAAGATACAGCAGTGGTTTTGCAGTAATGAAAATTCCATTTCTTGTAGCACTTGTGTCTTGGCTCCATAGCTGCTGATTTTCTCCAAAATATATTACATAATAAAATGAAATTTCCAGACAGAAGTCAGTACTTTGCTGCTAGATATATATCAGGGAAAAACCTCTTCTACACATTGGCTGCTAATTATATGCTATTGGTTCTTGACAGAAATACTTTCTGGATTACATGTTTTTGTTCTTATAAAGATATTTAGAGAAGACTCTATAGCATACTTCCATTTTATTTTCCACATAAATCTATCCATCTTTTCCTGGGACAAAGTGAGACTTTATAATGAGCAAGTAAATTTGGACTCCAGTTGGTATTTATTTTTTTTTACATTTTTTCCTAAATTTGACAATTTGAGGGTTAAAATGTGGTTTCTGAGGAAGGCGTACATCAGAAATAGAAAAACTATCTGCCAGAATAATCTAATATTTGATGGTGGAGCAAGGAAAAATTACCATTTCTAAGGAAAAGTGGTGTGTAGTATTCAAACTTAAATACTGGATCCATGTGAAATTCAAGATTATGAAAAAGTGATCTACTAATTCTTTGTTTAATCTGACCAAATTTTGGATATGAAATGCATGTACAGTGCAGGGGAAGGGGAAGGAATTCCCAATTTTATTTATTAGGAAAAAAAAATAGGTTTTCAAAAAAAACCAGTTACACTGATCCCAGAAATTATACTATTTTAAAAAAAATGTATCAGTGGATATTCTAATAAGTAACATGAAAAAGCTTGGACAAATTAGTATAAAGTCAATATAAACCATTGTGTAATGATCTGATTAACTGTATGGAATATGGCAGTAAAATATAGTAGCCTATAATCACTATAGAATATCGTCTAGTGAAATCACAGATTTTCAAACCAAGAAGAAGATCAAATCAAACTTATGTAATCAGATTCTTTCTGTGTGAGATACAAGTTTAGCACCACATCCTATAGTTTACTAAGGGGATGAGATGCTGGAATGCTGAGAAGTGAATGAAGAACATGCAGCCAGTCCACTCCTTTACATTTTTTCTCAGGAAAAGCAGTTAAATCAGACTATTTTCATTTAGGCCTTGTCTAGCAGCTGAGTTAAAATATACTTTCAAAATTAATTTAGAAGACAAATATTATTGATCAATGTGCACTCATCCATATTCTTGAGTAGTTTAAACCTCCAGCTGTTCTAAATATAGAGAGATTGGACCAATTGCTATCTCTTTGACTAAAGTATTTTATCAAGTGATAATCTCCCTCCTTTCATTTGTATTTGGTAAAGAAACTCTATCCAGTTTGTCAAAATATCACCACTTGGAAAGGCATACAAGTCCTCAGCAAAAAATGCAACAGAAACACACTTAGGATATAAAATGCTAGTATTGCAATGCAAGGGATAAATGGAAGGGGTCAATCTGGAAAAAAATATAATTCAAGTGACCTTGTACACAAATGATAAATTCTTCAGTGCTTTGTCTTTCACCTGTGTTAAGTCAAACCCTTGGTGTTACTGTCACAACGGGCAGCATTTGCAGAGCCCGGGGCAGGGCCAGGCTGTGGGGACAGTGAGGGCCCAGAACAGCCTGAGTGCAGCCCAGGCCCTGGCACAGCTGTCCCACAGCTGGCACAGCCCCAGGGCAGCCAGGCCAGGCTCAGAGAGGCGCTCAGAGCCACAGCTCCAGCACCACAGTTAATATCCCAGAAGACTTGTGCTTTGCACAGGAAACTTCCACTCCATGAAAGGTTGAATCTTTTTTGAAGAAATTTTAACTTTTTAGAGAAGCTGGGTGCTGGTGTGTTGGTTGGTGGGGGATTTCTTTTGTTTTGTTTTGGTTTTTTTGAGGCTCTAAAATCAAATCTTTCAAACAAATGCCAGAGGAAATAATTTCTCCTTATCAGAGTCCTTCCTTATATCTTGCAACTCTCACCCACCTTTTCAGTTATGTCTCCAGACACCATTCTCACCACTATCAACTTCTAGCTCCCCTATCCTGCAGTGGGACACTGAGACCTACAATTTAAATAAGAGATCAAACTACAGCTGGATGTACATGGCAGCTTTGAAATAAATAAGAGGGACATTTTTCTATCACTTTTCACACACACACAGTTTACTTTTGCAGTACCTTAAGATTTTCCATAAACACAGGCTACCTTTAGGTTTTTTTGTATGAAACTAGTGTCTGATATTAGTGAAAATGGAGCTTTTCATAATAAGTATTAACAGGTCTATTAGTACTCTGACCAGGTTTGGAAAGATTATTTTTTTAATTAACCAGAATCCTGGATCTCCTTTCCCCAAAAGTGGAAAAACTATTTTTAACCTATCCCTACTCCAATGCCTCCTCACATCTGAAAAATACATTGAGCAGTCCACATAGTGTTCCCTGAAAAAAGTCAATTTTAAACATATTTATGGGACCCAAATGTTTCATTCAAAACAGTATTAAAAGGTAAAATCCCCACAAACACTGAGATTTTCCATAGGTGTCCCCAAACTTTTGCTCTTCTACAGTAGAGCCCCACGTGAAGAGTAGTGTACAGATAACAAAAGTCCTTACAAACTAATGATCAAATATACTTCATATTTGATCATTAGTTTAAAATCTGAACTAAGAAAGTGGCATCTTATTTTGTGAAATCTCCAAACACCCCAGCACTTCCCCCCTGGCCTTTTTAAGTTTTCCTGTCACCCAGATTTCTCTCTGTAGACCTCCAATCTACAGCTGGCATAACATTCCTTTTTTAGAAGTAAATATAGTTCACAGATGTAGCATAAAAATAAAATTTTACTTCCTCGTGAATGAGACAGAGGTGACCTTGCCAGTGGGTGAGGTAGAGTAAGCTGTAAGAACCTCAGAGCAACAGCTGCTGAATTACACACCTTCACATCCTTTACCTGCAGTGAGCATTGCTTTCCAGGAATCTGGAATAGACACAGGTGTTTTTGCTGGAGGTAGGGGTCTGCTTAGACCTCACCTCTGTGTTATCTCTGGCACTTAAATTAGCTGGACATTACAAGGGGACTCAACAGCCAGTTGCAGGTCACCTGGCAAAAAATGGGTAAACAAAAGGAGTAAAAGAATTTTCAGAGTATTTTCAAGACAGTTACAAAATTATCACAAGGCAAAAATTTGGCAAAATACAGACTTGGATCAAAACTTTTCAGACTTGCAAAAAGCAAGCTGCAGGTATAATTGGGGGAACAAAAAATAGATAGCTGTGAAAGAAGGAAAGAAATCCCCTGGATACTGAAGGGGAGAAAATGTAAGAACTTATTTTATAATTTAAGAAAGTATAAGACTGGACATGCAAGAAAAGCTAACCGAAAGCAATCCCACATGGCTGCATAGTTTTTCCCCAAAATTACACAAAACTTCCCTCAGAGCAAATTCTAGGACCTATCTTGAATCTCAGGAGTAATTAATTTTTGATAGGCCTGATTTCTTCTGGATTACCTCCAAAACAAGGGATTAAGAATTATGTGGTCCATACACAATGCATTCAACAATTTCTCCTCTCAGACAAGTAAAAAAATGGCTGAGACAACTTCTTAGTGCTACCTGTTGCCTTTTTAAGTTGTTTGGTTTAAGGAGTGTAACAGATACCACAGATCTTTGTTTAGTCTACAGTCCATCTTCTGAGCAACTATTTCAAGAACACATACCAATAATTAGCTGAATATCTACTGTATCCTAGAGGCTGTAAGAGGAAAAAGAATCCTTCAGCTGACTGTAACAAATAGAATATTATGAAACAAATAAAAATATACAATAATAGTCTCAAATAGGAATTTTATGGTTATGAATCAATATTTTTTTGCATTACAAATTCATCATGATTGCCACTAAATATTTTCCAAAATGCCTAGAGGTAAAGTATTCAAAGGGCCTAAGGAATGTAGGTGGCTTAATCAGGTTTGAAAATATGACTTAAGTTTGTTTGTTAGCTTTTGAAATTTTTTCTGTCTTCTACATTTAAGGTACATCTCATTGATAACTGCATTAACATCTTATACTTCAAGTAAAGCCACTTTGGTTGAGTAGTCAAATTCCCTCATATTTTGTAGTCTTTGTCTAGAAGATATCCCAATTCTTTATGATTTCATGTAAAAACCATGTGTACTCACATCCAAAAGATGGAGTACATGCAAGACAGTTCACTCAAAGGTACCACCAGCAGAACGCAGATTCCATGAAATACAAAGTTATCACAGGTACTTGAAACTCTGGTTTCATATTAGCCCCTTCTAGGTGACCTTATCCCAACTTCCCAGGTCAGGTTTTGAGTCCTGACCATACTGTAACTTCCAGGGATGTATCTACAAAGCTCTCATTTTGGCTTCACTTAATACTCATGAATTGTGTTACTCAGAATGAGTCAAGCAGATGTGTACACAAGCATATAATTTGCTGATTTACCTTCCCATTTCCTTTTTTCCCCCTTTGAGCAAGCCTGTTAGTCCCCCATTTGTCTTTCCAGAATTGCACGCATAAGCAACATAGAAAACAACAATACCCTCAACATCTTCTTCCCCGTGTCCCAATGGTTCAGTTCAGTTCTTGGGTAAAGTCCCTTTTCCAACATATCTGCTTTATTTAAGGTGTAATTAGAAGCATGAGGCAGCTTTTCCCAGTTAATTCTGAAGCATCTGGCACTGACCACTACTTGCCTTCTGTATGTCAATGTATATGTTCACAAAATTAAAACCAGACTAAGATAATCCTTGCCCAAGCAAAACGCCAAATTTGCATTCCAGAACTCATAAGAAATCTACATCTACTTCACAGCATAGGCATCCTCATCCCCTCATGGACCTCTGTCTCTATTACTATGAAAAAAGAAATTAAACCAAAGGCAGCAAGTAATAAAACCAGTGGATGGATGACAGAGCAGCCTGCTAGTGACATTCCTTTGCCTCTGCTCCATTTTTTTCCTCTATCACATTAATTTATGCAAGCAGTGACAAGAAGTAGAAGAAAAAGCATATAACTAGCATCCCTCACATCTGACACAAATATTTTAGTTAATACTAGGCCCTGAAAGAGGGAGTCCACAAACTTGGGGTATATTACATTTAATCTCTTTTGCTGTGGAGTATACTCCAAAGAAAACAGTTTGCTCCACTAAATAGCTTATCATGCACACCTGAACTTAATTCATATCACCACATCTTTACCATTACTTCTTCCATCATTGAATGAGTTCCGATTAAGAACTGTCCAAAAATACAAAGAGGGGAGGTGACACTACTGCAGAGTCCAGGCCTAAGCACAGACATGGCTGTCCAGAACTGCCCCCCTCATGCCCAGCAGGGCTGTGGGAAGCTGGCACAGCAGCTCCCACTGGGCACAGCAGCTCCCACTGCTCCTGAGGGGCTCCGGCAGTCCCACTGTCCCCGTCATGCCCAGCAGGGCTGAGGGAAGCTGGCACAGCAGCTCTTACTGCTCCTGAGGGGCTCCGGCAGTGCGGACCAGGGGATTCCTCTGCCCAGCTCCACTGATGCCCACCTTGCCAGCCAGCGGTGCCACATCTACGTCCTCTCCAGCACCCTCCTGGGTCTGCCAGACAGCTTGAGGTTGGTCTCCAGTTTTATTAATGAACCAAATCATAATAATGTAAAAGGTAGGGGAAATCCCAGGCTGCTGATTTTGGTTTATATTCAGTTAGGGGCAAGAATCTTGCTGAAGGATATTCACACCTTGTTGCTCTCCCAGAGCTGGTGCTGTTCATCCAAATTACACCACAAAGAAACAAGTTTTCATTGTCCATCTCACCCATTCCCTTCTCCATTGATATCTGCAAGTTCTATTTAGTTCTCAGGAGGTTTTTATGGGCAGGAATGAAAAATATTCCCAGGAAAGTTGCAAGGTCACATTTGCACCAGGTGTCTGAGGGGTGGCCGCCATGAGGGGAGGCCCAGCCAGCTCCACACCACCCCACAGCCAGACAAGCTGAGCCCTCAGAGAAGCTGCTGGTGCCTCTCTAAAAGAGTAGGTAAGGGGAAAATGCCCCAAAGGCAGTGAGCAGTAAGGATAAAAGTGGGATAAACAGGCCTGAGACCTCCAAGGTCAGAGAAGGAGGGGAAGAGGAGGCAATCCAGACACACCAGTGTGGCTGAATGTCGATCCTTGGCCCTGCTTTTACCAGGGGCATTGCCAATATATTAAAAAGAAATCATAAGAGGGTCGCTGCACAAGAGGGTCATGGCCACCCATGCCACCATGAGAAACCTCACTAAGGCACTGCTTTTTGTCAGATTGCTCTAGAGCTCTGCTAACACCTCTCTCCAAGCACAAAAGATTGCTGCACACCAGGCCTTGTCCTCTGCACACATTCTTCTTATAACATGAGCCTGTGTCTCACTCATGTACCCGCCACGCTTACTCATCTCCTCTGTGGGTGGTGGTGTCAGCATTTTGAGATGCCCGGGAAATCAATTACAAGTTCAATTTCGCCATTTCAAAGACAGCTTGCCTTGCAGATGTTGCTGTGTTCGTGCATCTGTGTGTGCGCTTACATGAGCGTAAGGCCTGCAGTTGGGGGTGATGGACAGAAATGAACCCAGAGCAAACTTCCAGGAAAGAATCACACAAACATTTTCTCAGTATATAGTTCTCAATTAAAAAAAAAAAAAAAAGGCAAATTAACCAAAAGAAAATCCCCAACAAAACCACACAAATTAATTCCTTTCTCAACAGGCTTTACTATCTCAAAGATAGAGATTGGGTTGAATTCAACTACTGAGTTAAAAAAATCAGTCTCTAATTTGAGTAATTGTTGAAGAGCAGATTACCTAATGATATTTCCATAACCTGTACTATGCATGTTGTGCAACTTCTCATTGCATATAAACAAAAATCTTTCTTTTAACTTAATGTTATCCTTTTTATGAGATAAATTGCTACAATTGCCTTGATAAGCAAGTTCTGTGATATAAAGTTTGAGGTAAATAACTATCCAGTCCAATTTTGGCATATTTCTTAGCTATAGCACAGGTAAGCTATAAGCCATGTTTATCTGTTTGGCATTCTGTCTATCCTGGTGGGAGATCCAGTATTTGCCATCTCTGCTCATCTGTCAAATCCTCTCAGCTGCTCCTTGTTTGTGCTTGCCAGAGACGTCTTGTGTGCTGTGCCCTGCTGAGGCTCCCCCCTCCTCTGCACCAGGCTGGCTTCCAACTTATGCCTCACTATGCCAACTGGAGATCTGCCTAAGCAGCTCTGTTTTTTTACTGGTCAATGTCCATTAATACCACTTCACATCATCTCACTAATCCAAAAGCCACCATTACTTAAATAAAGCACAATCAAGACCTAATAGCAGGCCATCCTTATGCTGCTGGACAAGTCAAAGCCAAGTCAAGGGAAAAAAAAATACCAACCTAAGGAAAAACCTGCAGCAATAACTACAAATAGAATTTACCAATGTTTGAATATAAGCAGCACAAAAACTTAGGAGGATAAGATATACTCCCTCCTAATGAAGTTTCTACTGGCCAAATTTCAGTTTTATTCATAATGATATGTCTTTGACAATTCTAGTGTTTTCCTAATTAGCCATTCTGCATTTGCCCTACTGGAGCCAAGATCAGCATCTGGCCTCTGAACTCCATTCTCTCACTTAAAAGCACCTGATATGAAGTATTTATTTTATTTTAGGCTTTCCAACTTTCTATCAAATCTTTTCACTTTGGGGCAAATTTATTCCTTGGATGTCACTTAAGTTACTACCACTCCTTTCCTTGGTAATTAAGATTTATCTCTAGCAACAGAAATAAAGTGTGCTAAACCAAATCTGAACAATACTGATGATATTTTAAAAATGTATCATTTTAATAGGCTCAAGAGTACTAATGTTGCCCTTCCTAGTATTCACCAGACATCCCTATTGGCTCTAGCACACAACCTAGCCTTTTACCTTACACAGAGATATCTATAGAAGCTGATAGACTGAAGAAGTTTCTTATAAAAAAAAAATTAAAAATTGAACCATCTGGGACCACTTTGCTATTTTCAGTTCTCCAGCTTTTCACTAGAACCAGAAAGAGTCAGTTGCAAGAAAGAACTTTCCTTCTCTTGTTGAAATTCAGAAACATATAAGTCAGCACCACTGTGGTTCTAATCTCAGCTTTCAGCTTGAGGAGCTGAACTGTGGTCACTTGTTCTCTGTAACTACCAGAGAATTCAGGAAAACTGTTAAGATCAAATTATGCCTTTTCAAGGGCAGGCAACTCACATGGTAATGTGCTGAGCTACCACCAAGGAATGCTCTGGATTCTATTAATACAAGGGCAATTTTGTAGCATTTTCTCTAAATATGTAGCTTTACAAAAAAGGCCTTATTTTCATGCAGCTAGCAGAGGAAAATGTGGTTAGAAGCTTACTGGTTAAGTATAGTAACTTTGGCTGGAATAGGAGGAAATTATTCTGGAGTTTTTAATTTAGGAATTAACAGTTAGATCATAAAATGGGCTACTGGTAAACACTAACTATTAAGGATTACAATAATATATATTTGTTTTGCTATTGACAGCAAGAGACCTGTTCACTAACAATGATTACAATGATTAGGCTTGCTTACATTAGGCATGCTTACAATGATTAGGCTTGGATGTAGTTTGAGGTGTGTGCTCCTGAGCATTCATTTGCATCTTAATTTTTTCTGAAACTTTTCTACATTCATTTACATCAATGAATGATAAATTTGGAAAAAAAAAAAAAGCCTGGAATATCATTTTAACCTAGCAACACTTAACAAGCTCTTGAAAACAGGCTTTTAAAGCATGTATCAGTTTATTATAAGTGTTTTGACAGAACGTTTCCAAACTGCTTTCTCAACAGCTTGCTATCATAGAAAAACTGTTATATGTACTGACATGCTTTAGATAACCTGGAAGGAGTATTCAATTTCCTAAGTGCATATTACACAAGTGCTGCTTTTCTGTGGCTAATCAAAACCAGAAAGCAGTCATAGCAAATCTGCAGTCAGTATGAGGTGATTCAAATTGTTCATCTAGAAAAACAGTTTCTTTTTGCAGTTCAAATTCTACAGTGCTCACAAGAACTGTGACTTGTCACAGTTCCACTGTGTTCAATACCAACCCTCCCCTGCTACACACAGGGCTCCAGTGTGATTTCACTGTGTGAAGATGGCAGAATGCTTTGGCCTTGGGAAAGGGACCTGTGTTTCTCAGGCTGTGTGTGTTACTTAAAATATGCATGTAACATATTAGAATTACTCTGGATAATTTTCTGAAAATCATAGTTTAATGCTGGCATGAAATGCCAGCAGATGCTGGCAAAAATTAAAAGAAAAGAGATAAACAATCATTCAACACTGACTAGAACTCCAGCAAACACATTAAAACTGCTACTAGTGATCACCTTCCACAGAAGGATGCTTCATTATCACACTATGTAGCCAGTTCAAGAAGTATGGTATGTTTTCTGAACAAGAAAAAATTTAAAGGATTTAGAAACTTCAGCTTTGATATGAGTTGCACTAAATGTGAAAATTAAACATTATTATAGAAAAAAATGGTCAGAAATAATTTCTCAGTGTTTCTTATCATTCAAGAAAACTGGTAGTCACACAAAGAAGTAATCATTCAATAGATTTAAAGTTAAGAATAGGAAATATTTTTTCACATATTGAGTCTTGAAATGGTAGCATTTATAACTTCTGTATTTTAAATGCAAATATGTAGATTCAAAATGAATCAAGAAAATTAGTATAAAATAGGTTTGTCAGCAGTTTTCAAACATGACAGTAGAGATGTTCTGAAGAGGAAACATCTTCAACAGCAAATTTCTTTACACTGGGACAGCGCACTGAAAGATGTTCTTACACACCTCTGAACTTCCACTCTTGGCCACTCTCTGGGACAGAATAAAGGGTTAGATGGATCATGGATCTGACACTTTACCTGTGTTTCCATTTTATGCAACACCATATGAATACAAAAAAAGCATCCTACTGCTTTCCAAAGATACCAGAAAAAGAATTTGCATGATGCAGTTTTTCCAATGATCATACAGGATTTAAAATTTAAGTCTTTAACTTAAGTTGTTCTGCCTCTGGCTACTATACACTTCCTCAATAGACAGGAAATCATCTCTAGTTCCTGAAAGGAACACAAGAAAGGTCCTCAGAGCAGATAAAGTTTCAGAATGGAAAAAAATGAGAATTACCAAATCAAACAATCAGTTTCCTGTCTTTCAGGAGCCTCGTGCCTCACTGTATAATACAATATAAACATGAGCTCTGTTTTTTTTCAGCATTTTCATTCCAGTTCATAATAAAATAAATCTCCTTACCCATATAAAAGAAATCAAATTAAAATGCAGCTGACACATTACTTTGGAAATTCATTTTATGCCCATGATAAAAACAGATCTGAACATGCGCTATTCTATTTTCATTCAATTCCATTACTTGTAAGAACTGGTTCAAGCAAGTGATGAGCCATTCACACAACAAGAGTCCAACATATAAAACTGACAATTCAGAAACTGTCAGAAATTTGTTTATTCTGCCATGTCAGTCTATGGCCTGTTATCTCCCACACTATGCACCTGGCTCCAGGAGTTAACTAAAGCCATCGGACGAGCTGCAGGGAACCTCTAAAAAAATCCCAGGACTTGGGACTTGCTAAGAGGAGTCCTACCAATTCAGGCTGATGGAGAAAAGCAGAAGAATTGGCAATAGAAGATCCCTGGCACTGCCTGGGCCAGGAATGAGTAGGAACACAGTATTTTTCAGCTGATTTTCTATTGGAGAATGATTTGATCGTGCTACACCCCTGTGTCCATTAGAGGGGTTTCCTTGATTGCTCCTGTCCCTGAGAACAATGACTGAAGGTTTTATAGGCAGCTCCAGAATGCAAAGCCATAATAGGAAAGACTGAAATTGCTTCAGGCAGAGGGAAGAGGTGGTTCTTAGCAGCTGGCTAAAGGGAAGATATTTTCTATATTCTGAAACTTGAAACTAAAATCCTGAAAAAAAAGAAAAAAAACCCTAAGAACTTGAACTTTCAAGTCACATCAATCTATCCTGAGAAATTTCTGTCACAGAGGAGTTGAAACTCCTCTCTCTCCTATCCAAGAGCGGGACTCTTTCCTCCCTCATTCTTCATTCTCTCCTAACCTTGCTGGAGAGATTATCCCTTCCCCACAGGGACAATTTCAGTTTAACAACTTGCTCTTTGATTATGAAGCGCTGGTGGCTGTACTGGTGACTTGTGCTCATCACTACCAGAGCAATGTGAAGTATCTGCTTTCTCCAAAAGACAGAGGGAGGACTGAAGATGGGATAAGCCATCTCATGCTTCAAAATTTAAAGACCTTTAGGGGATTTGTGGACCTAATACATTTGCCTTCCTTAGCAGATACAGTTCAGTATCATAAATAGGTTATAATTAGGAGCAATCTATGCATCAGATCCTGTCATTAGGACTGACCCCACTAGTAAACATTCCTCTTCATTTTTACAGCTCACTTAATAGTCACACTTGATATGCATAAGAAATTTTATTCTTCTTTCAGTCTTTCACTAAATTTTCCACAGTTGTATTGCGTGAGACTTACACTGCAAAAATGCTGAAGCTGCGCTGAGGCAGTCTTTTCTTTAAAATAAACGCCTTGTTTTTCTTATTTTTAAAATCAAACAACTTCAACATATTCAGGCTGTCACTAAAATAGCTAAGCACCCCTAGGACTATAATGCTTGCCCAGACAAATGCACATTCCTGTCTGTAGAGACCTAGCCGGAATGTCTAGCATCAGAATTTCACATTTGTGCAGTCAATTCTATTTCACATACTAAGCCACAAACCCATTCTAGTTGAAAACAGCAGAAAGTCTGTTTTGAATTAGGTGACGCAAATACAGTAGTAAGAGAAACCACAGAGAGCCCAGATGTATACATACATCCACAGACATACAGGCAAGGCAACCAAGTAGGAAAGGCAGGTATCACTTAAAATGCTTTCCAAATCCACCAGTTTAACAAACACTACTAATGAATAAAACAATATATTTACTGAACAAAAAGGCAATGGAGTGTTTTACATCTCCCTCTTACTGAAGCTCTATGAAGTAAGAAAGCAAGAGAAGCAGGTAGTCCTAGAGTGTTTTGAATGAAGGTTCTCTATTACAGCAAGGGCTCTCTTCCTTTGAACGCACAGCTGCAAGAGACAAGACAATATGAACAACTAAGGAAGGCAAGCCTTGCAAAGAAGGCATTTAGACCCACAAGAGCCATGATCATTTACCAGAAAAAAGTAGGAGAAAAAAAATTATGGAGGCAAGAAATTAGACAATATTGCATTTTATACTGTAGCTGCTTAAGAGAGCAAGATGACTGTCTGCATCAATCTCATTTTTAGACTACCTGATATTATTCTGGCTTTAATGTGGTGACAGAAACAAATGGATGACTTTTTAAATATAATTGTTCAATTTTTAAAGATCATGACTGATGATGTGATTTTATGATGAGACTTAACCCATACCTGTGAATCAGTGGGTTAAATAACTCAGACCACTTTCTAGTAGAGAATTGCATTAAATTATTTGATTATTAATTAAATAACTAATTTCTCTTAACATTGGGAATATTTGAAGTGACTTGTCACTCATCCAGTCCAGTTCTTCCCAGCACAGTTCAAGCCAGAGGACATTGTTCCACTTGTCCAAGGACTAAAGAAGTTATGAATAACAGGTTACTGCCTGTAGAACCTACAACTTCTGCTGTGTTATGAGATTTTTAAGGCCAAGAAAAATTGCCTTGTTGAGGTGATAAAACCTTGATTTACATTAAGGTAGTTCAGTAATTCAAGAAGGGTTGGCACAAACACTAAAGTTGTATCTATTCACATACACACAGAAAAAAGGCAAACTGAAGAAATATTGAAAAAATAGTATTGCCACTTTTATCAGCTTCTAAAACCCTACAGAACTCCTCTACATTTATAAAGGAAGCAATAAAATCATGCACATTATAATGCATAACTTAAATATGAATCCCACAGTAGTTATGTCAAATTGCTATTGTTACAATCAGCACCTGGCTTGGAAACAAATGAGAAATTGGAATCTTTTCTGTTCAAAAAAGGTTGGCTACAAAAGCAACCACCTCTTTCATTCATTGAAAGGCAGACAGGATATTTGTTCTCCATCAGTACCAACACTACAGGTATGAAAAAAGACATTAAAGCAAAGTCTAGCATCTCACTAAGGAAAAAAAATATTGTGCAAAACATTTCTTGTTCTGTATCAATCCTCTAGATTTTTTCTTTTTTCCCCATGTCCAAATCTAGAAATTCCTTTTACTTGCATAGGTTTTCCCTTCTCTGTTTTTCTATGGTACTTGCTATAAGCAAGCTATATTTAAAAATCAATTCTTCTCAAATTATTCTTATAGATTCTTCAAATCCATAAGCCACTGTTTTTAATTCACATGACACTTTAAAGAAAGCCTGTCTTGTGGTATTTGACTAAGATGAGGCAACATAGCAAAAGAGGAAATAACATACTATTCTTAAGACATACATACTTTGTGATAAATCAAAAATATTTCATCATCAAATGTCACTGTGGTACATTCACATACAGTTCATATAGTTCATGCTGTCTTATTATTTATTTTAGAAGATAAATGTTGAAGAATTGTGTGGGAAAAGCTAAAAACTAAAAATAATTAGTCTTGTTGTTGAAAACAACCTTTTAGTAATAAATTTATCCAATTTAACCTGACAGAGGTAGCCCATGATTCAAAAAAAAAATGAAGTCTACAGCATACAAAACAGGAGGGACAGAATCATGAAGTAGATTTTTACTCTCAGCCATTTTTTTTTACTGTCTTTGCATAAGGGTTCTGTCCTGTCTCAAACTGTCAGATGGGGTAGCTTGAGAATGACATGTATGAAGGGGTTTCCCTTCTCTAAAGTACCAACCATTCCATGTTCTCATATTCAGACTTAAAATACATCTAATAAATGTCTTCAGACTGCACCTGTAAACAATCACTGCAAATGTAACTGATCTTTTTATTTTATTCCTAATAAAATAAAACAAGCATCCTTGTAATATCAAGAACTTTGCTAAAAATCCTAAAACTTTTTTAAAAGACACTTCCTAGTGAAAATAATCAATGGGATTTAAGCCTTAAGCAATGTCTTTAGCCCTAGCTCATTATGGCATCCAGACATGTGGGTCTTCTGGAAGATTGGGGTTTTTTCTTCACATTTTCATTTCTGCATTTTAATATAGCTGTTGTATAAGCCCAATGGCATCAGAGTTTTATCATCCATATGTTTGTGAATAATAGTGCAAATTGAGAGTAAACCCTTATAAATACAGGATATTTCTGGGACTTGTTGTATAGCATCCTTCATGCCTGAAAGTTCCAGAAGAATAAAACATGTGGGCCCAAGCTGCAAGCTTTGGTATACTTTCTCAATCAACAAAAATCTCTGTTGAGGGCAGGAAAAGTATCCCAGATCTGCATTACAGCATGAAGTTTGCACCAAGACAAAAAGAATAGAAGAAAAAAAGACAAACAGTATATATTATCAAACAACAAGGCAGAAATATTTCATGTAAAGTCTTTTATCCAAAGACCCTAAGCATTTCTTTCAAATGATGTATTCAAAATGAAATGGATGCAAAAAAGTACCAGAGAAAATGAGATTTTTTTACAAGAAATCACTACAAGTACTGCCCAATTCAGTCTACCAAAGCTGATGCTAATGGAGAATATGATAATTTACCATCAATTTACCAAGAAATGGTATATTGCACTTTTTATGGTATATATAATGGTATATAAGTACTTTTTCTGCAAATATGATAAACTAGCCATAGATGAATGTAGCCAGCAAATCACAAGGCTCTTTTTAATGTCAAAGGATAGACTTCTGGAACAATCTTTAAGTTACAGAAACAACTGAGCTCATTTGAGATGAGTCCTGATAAATTTAAAATAGATTTAATTTTCTTCCTGTTTTACACATTTCTTAACCTCTCAAGTGTATGAATGCTTTCCTAATGCTTTAATGTTTTTCTTGCTTGATCTATGTTTTTTAGCATCCATTTTGTGTTTCATGATAGCATAAAAAATGCAGGAAACCGTATATAATGATATGACTGTCAGTGTAATTTTGGTCTTGTGCATCTCAATGATCACATGGCTTTGATATGCCACAGTAAGTTTTTAAATGCTGCATTTAATGGTAAATGTGGTAGGCCACAATTGTGGAGCTTGGTAATGCTTACTTTGGCTTTGCAAAATGGGATATCAAAGAGGTATAAGATCAACTTGCCATATTTGGCACCATCAAGTTTAAGTTAAACTTGTATCCTAGGTGAATGGACAGTCAAATAAAACCATGCCTCTGGAAATAGCAGGGTACTGTACATAAACTAGAAAAATTATTGGTTGTAAAGCAGTCTGGACTGAATATAACAAACTCAGCTGGCTTGAGCTCAGGGAGCTGTTTCTTTTGCTTCATAACAGAGCTTTTGTTTCAGAAGCTGGAGACCCTGTGTTTAGCCCAGCAACAAACTCTGAAATGAATCAACCATGTGTAGGTTTGATAGTGTGTTTACCAAGGCTTCCATGTGTGCATTATTTTGTCCTTGTACCTTTGCATGATATGGCTGCCTCTGTACTATCCTACCCTAAAAGAAAACTAAAAATAAACCAAAGCCTTCCCCTTAAAATATTTTTAAAAGAAATTGTGCCAGAAAAATACATTTTTAATCATCCAGAAGACATCTATCACACTAGATCCTACAAAATGATTGGTCCCCTCCATTCTCAAACAACTCATCATGCATTTTCCTCCTTTCTTGATGGTTAATGGGTCACACTCCATGACCCATTCTTAATTCCTTTTGTCAGTTACCAGCATTTTCCTACTCCCATTGCCATTTTAATCTTCTTGAATGGACTAAACTACGTTATACAATCCAAGTTTCCCATTTCAGGTCATTATTATTTTAAGGTAATTTCCAACTTAAATATACATCCATCCCAGGCATAAATATAACTAGTTGAATGTGGAAGTACAAGTCAACATGAGGAAAGATTATATAAAGTCTTTTGTACATTCAAATTTCAGCCAGTGTGTTCAACAAAAATAACTTCTGTGAAATCATTACCTTGGAGATGAAATAGCACTGTGCTTGAAACATACTGTCTTACAGCCTGAAATTTGTGGTTTATAATAATTACTTAAGAACATTACTCAGGAACAGAAATACAACAGAAAGCAGGAATTTGTATCTACCCTATCCAAAATGCTTTTACAGTGCCATGACTTCATGACCATCAGGAAGGGCTGGGAAGTTTTACCTAGAGATCCTGACAGCTTAACTGGGGTTAGAGGGATGCTTACCAGGCAGCAAGAGAAAGAAAGTTTACTTCTGCTGACAGACACAGCTGGGCCTTGCATTTTCTGCACTCCCAAGGGAGATTTGTGCTTCTCTGCTTAGAGAATCACACTGTGAGTCAGTCTCCAAACCTTCCACAGGTGACTAGAAAGACTAGGCAAGAAGTTAAAGGAATGTAGAGTCTGACTCAATTTATATATACAGCACAAGTGGTTGAAATATTTTTCAGATCTGAAAAGCAAATCCTTTTAATATTTTAAAAAGGGAGTAAGTAATTTGCCAAGTTTGTTAGGGAGGTTTTCTAACAATCCACAATCTTGATTTTATCCATTTCTAAATTCAGTTATTTGGCATTTTTCTAAAATACAAGTTTAGAACCCTCGCTATTGCTTTGAGTGAAAACCTGGTGAGCTCAACTACCCAATCTAATTTGCTTTCACCACTGCTGAACAAGGCAAGAATCTACTCATTTTTTATCCTATTATCACAAGCACCCATAGGGATAAACTCATACTCTTCCACCTATTATTCCACAATTAATCTATGGCTAGATTATTTGTTACAGTTTCTTCATCTGTATATTTCAAATCTTAGTGCTCCCCACCTCTTCCTTTCCTACAAAGATGACAGTAAAACATCAGAGCTCCAAAATTCTGGGAAAGCCTTCTGAATGAGTTGTTTTATATATTCTGATGTGCATACATTGATACTAACTGAAGAGCACTGGACAGAAAAGAAACTAATATTAGGAAACCCAAATGATGCTTTACACCAAAAACCCTTTGGATTGGACACAGCATTTTTACCTAAATATTGCTTAGGTGGATGTTCTTTGCTTTTTCATTCCTCTGTCACAAACTATTTTTCAAGTAAGAAACAGAAAAAACAATACAACCAAAAATAAAAAGACCCCAGGAACAACTTTTTTACCTCACCAAATCTTTTCTTTTTTCATAATTTTGGGGAAAACTATGATAACCTTAATATGTCATTGATATGTTTGTTTTGCTTTCTCCTTGTAAAAAAGTAGATTTAAGATTCTTAAAAATTATGAAGAAATTGCATAACTTTTGCCATTACCCCAGCCAATGTAAAATAGCAGTGATCTGAGGGAATTAAAAGTAGAGCAAAAATTTTCAGAAAACACAACAGAAAATAAGGAGCATAAACATGCAGAATTAACTTACCTCTTAAGTCTGCTGTTGAGTAGCACAATACTGAAACAGTAAATAAGGATCCATTTTTGCACCTGTCAAAAAACAATAGGCAAAGGACTTCTAGTACCACATGGATTAGCAAGGGATAGAAAATTTCATAATATGCTTATAGTAATATATCATGGTAAGAATATAAGCAAAAAAGCCTCTATACTTCTGATGCATTGATTTTCTTAGATTTATAGTGAGAAAAGGAACAGCATAATCTCAGCTAATGAAGACCAAATCATGTGCTTCTGATATCACTTATTGATGAATTACATGGACATAAGTTTATTTAAGCAAGCACATAAATAAAAGCTGCATCACGATGAGATTATACTCTGCATGGCCTGAATTAAAGTTCTCTTACAGAGATATTTGTGTTTGAGAACTCAAGCTTGTCATTAGCCATCTTCCTTTCTCCTGATTTCTGAATACTTATTTCACAGTAGATATCAAAATACAAGAGAGGACGGGAAGTCTTCAGGATTTACCACAGCAGGAATTAGCATCAAGTTACAGGATAATAAGGAGTGATGAAAACTTCATGATAAACCATACAGCTGGACTTTCTTTTAAAACAAATATTTAGTATTTTAAGGCATTTTTCTCAACTTAACACACTTAAATTGAATTACACTTGAAAATTCTTGTGATTGAAAAATAGACTGCCTTAGTCTGATGAGTTTCATTTTACAGACTTGGAAGAAGAGAAAAAATACAACCAAGAAATGCTATTTACAGGTTGTTTTTAAAATCAACCTGATCTGTTTTATTTTACATAGGAATGTTGGGCTTTAAATTCTGGCATCTCAGGACTTACTAACTCAGAGAATTTCCCCTTTTCAATGACTTAGTTCTCCTAGTCCTAGCTCTCACTCCTTGTTTCTTTTGGTCTAATAAACTATCTGAAAAAAACTCAACAGGGGAAAAACTTGTCCTTTTGGTCTTCAGATTACCATAACTGAGACGAAGCTCCATACCTGGCAGAGAGAATACATAAAGGTACATTTTTACGGCAGTTCATTTAAAGAAAGAAAAATCCAGTCTTAGACTGCTCAAATGTTTGGAATGTTACAGCCATGTTGTAAGAAGCTGGCTGAAAAATCAAATGCAAATGAAATCATGAAACATGGATGATAACTGGAGCTTATAGTGACTCAGACTCACCATAGGAACACCAACAGCCATATGCTAAAAGCCAGACAAAGAGATAGACCCAGATCAGCTTCACAAGAATCAATGGATCTGCTTTAGAGACCTCTATAACCCTGGGTGACAGGGCAGGGAGCAAGCCAGAACATTAGGCAGAGCTATTTGCACCTTCCTCAGAATCAGCAGTTCAAAAATGGTTAAAGGGTTTCCATTCCTAAGCTAGGTTTCAGTAGAACCCAAACTAGAGCAAGGTTGCTTTTCAAGTTGACATAATGCAGATCTGTTTAGAAAGGCAGGATAAGACAACAATTCACAAACAATTTATTTCCTATTCTTAGTCTCTGTATATTCAAACCCTGCCCCCCTGTCCAGCAGTTTTCAAGCCTTGGATTACTACACATTCAGCAGTCCCTTTTAAAGCCTAAGGTGGCTTTCCTTGTCCCTTTATATGTAGCTACATGTCTGCTCCCTGCCCTAGAAGCATTTCCCAGGTCCTCTGCAAACTCCCCAGCTGCTTGTACTGAGCTATGAAAGCTCTGCCAGGTGAGCATGCCCAGTAACACTCAGAAGCTAATTCCAGGGAAGTCCCAACATCCCTTCCCTTTGAAAAAGTTCACCTGAACAGAATAAAGCCCTCATCAGGTCCAGTTTCATCTTTTTTATAAAGTGTAGTGCACAATAAGCTATGGTCAAATAAGTGATACAACACACTTTTCATCACACCATGGATGCAATACAGTGCTCAATTTTTAATTTTATTTTAAAAAATATCTTACTGCTAAATTTAACTTGCTTACTCTCACAGTACAGCAGGATGTTCTGTACCACCCAGCCCTCCTGCTTGCACCTCTTGGCAATAGCACAACAGTGGAGAATCCTTAGGAGCTCTTATACAAGGAGCTCCACAAGGGTTTTATTTAATGCGTGCTTGATCAAGAGCTCACTGATCTCTTCTCTTTTCACTTAAAATGAGACTTTTTAATTTCATGCTCAGACATTTGTTGGATGGATAAAGGAGCATATTTCTGTTGCAGGCCAATTTCCTGGGAAGGGAACAGCAGGGGAGGGTTTGTTTTCTGAGGCAGGTCATCTTTTCCCATGAAATGGCTTTTACTGGTATTGACAGCTTGCTGTTTTGTTGTGGTGGTTTTGTAAGCTCCCCAAACATAGGTTTGACATAGACCTATGAAAGGCTGGCATGGGCTTCAATTTTTACTAACTCTTGATGTTTAACAACTTTTCTTTAAACAAATTATTGAAAACCTTGGATCTGAGTTATCTACCAAATCATGACCCTCAGAATACACAGTTTTAATTTGATTAAATCAAAGCAGCAATTTTTAAGGAAATTAAGATAAACACATTTTTTGAAGTGAGAGGCCTGAAAAGTAAGAGAGGCAGCAAAGCACTCAACATCTATTTTTGAGGGAAATTTTTCAAAAACAAAATAATTCCTGCATTTTGTGCTGCTGTCTTCTGAATAGAAAGAAGCCACTGTTTTACAAGCCAGACCATTTTGCCTTTGGGGAGGGGAAGTCAGGAACAGGGAAACTCCCTGTTGAAGGGATAGCAGCAACATTCCCATGCCTGCAGCCCATTCCTGTGGCTCCCACAGCTGGAAATTAAACAGAAAAAGTTGGTAATGCAAACTTGTGGTCAGGTTTCAAAGTTAGTAGATTGTACCAGCCTGACATGTTTGAAATCAAACTGTGCATTCTCTCTTTCTATTTTTTATTGTTTGATCAATGTAGGTGTCTGAAATCTTATGAATATCCACTGTGACAGTCTGTTACTGCTCTGTCCACCACCACAACTCTTAAAACATTGTTTGTGTTCCTCTTTCTCAATGCAGTTTGAGATGAAATCTTGCAATACAACTGAGAGTGTAAGGGTAAGTAGTATAAAATAAATTAGCAGATTCATTTTGTAGGATCATTTAAGGAGTACTTTTTTTTCCCTCAAAAACAGTAAGTCCAATGAGTTTCAGAAGCATATCATAAAATTACATTTCTAAACAACAGGACACACTACCATCTCTTTGCCATTCCTTTTTATAATAAAGAAATAGATCCAGAGTTTTCTTGGGAATTTGAGACATATTCAAAGCAGATAATACAAATTCCTTACAGGCTAAGGTAAGCCATTGGGAATACAGGCCTTGGAGACAAAGCAGTTCTGATAAATGAACCCTGACAGAGACAAATAAAGTGACAGACCCACAGGCAACTCTGAAGGCAGCAGCTTTCCTGCCTGTGAAGCTTGCCAC
Source organism: Haemorhous mexicanus (assembly GCF_027477595.1). Lineage (NCBI taxonomy): Eukaryota > Metazoa > Chordata > Aves > Passeriformes > Fringillidae > Haemorhous > Haemorhous mexicanus. Next base: position 19,891,869 of record NC_082349.1, on the reverse strand, counting down.
GAAGCATAACATGCCCAGGTATTTTCACCTGCCTATTCATTACTCTCACTCCTGTCAAAATGCATCTCTCTTGCTACACTGTGGAGGTTTTGTCATCCACAAAACACTCCCTTTGGGCTCCAAAGGCAAACAGGCCAAATTCAGAGCTCTGGCAATCTGACATGAGCCCACTGAAGTCAATAGCAACATTTGCTTATATATACATGAAGAATTTTGTCTCAGTATCTTAGAATGTGGGAAATTCTGACCTATTCAATTAGGTGCAATTTAGCACAGGTTTGTAGGAATTTTAAGGGATTACTTCAAACAGCAAAATTGCAAGACTGTAGCTTATCTCAGATACTCTCTGGAACTGCTCATCTGTGAGCATCAACACTTCATCAATCTCTTCCCCTTGCTGTTAGCAGTACAGGCATCACTAAAGGTGGACACTGAATACCCATTTTCATTTAGACATTCTCCTTTCCCAAAGACTCATTTTCAGTGCTCTGCTCTCATTCACTACTTCCTAGGGGTCTTTCCAGGTATTTTTAGCACCATAATCATCTTGGGTCCAACAGAAGAGCATATGGAGAGAACTAATCATCCTTTTTGATTTTTTTCAACCACACCCACATTTCTCCAACTCAAAATGATGGTAATGTCATTCTGGTTTATATTTGTCTTAGCACCATACAAATGCCCAGGAAATATATATTGATCTTACTTTTCCTATATAAAGTCCCCAGTTACAAACACTGAATTTAGAAATGTCTAGCTACCTTGTAATAGTTGGAACTAGTTCTAGGGAGAAAAAATACACAGATAAATATAAACCCCAATGAGGTGCACATATATTTCGATGCTTAAAAATTAGGCACCTGCCAAAATACTAGAAGGATCATAATCATAGCTGGCTTGCAGATGTGAGAATAAATAAAGACCAGAAATAGTATTTGTGGTTAAGATAGGTTGGATGTTTTTATCTAGGGGAAACTAAAATACAAGACTGCTATACATCATCTGGAATGAATTTTGAGCCTTTTCCATACCTAAAAATAAAACCAGATGTATAAAATCCTATTGGCATAACAAAACTCAGCTTTGGAAAAGCTATTGTCTGCAAATGTGATGATCCTTAAGTCTGTCTTTAGGAGGACTAAGGGATTCTGAGCAATCTAGGGATGATAGCAGAGTATCACATACATAATAGCCAATACTGACAGTCATTTTTGCCTCTCCACTACTCATTCTTTTTCTCATATCTGATTATCATTTGGTAGAGAATTAGAACACTAAACCATATAGTAAATTTTGGAAAATTACTGCAGTCATCACCTGAAATCATACTGGATACAATAAGTTAATCCTTAGTATAAAATAAACATTGCCTCCTATAAATCACAATCTGAAAATGTACACTGTAGAGGCTATAAATATACCAAAGCCTCACTTTCTCCAAAAGTATAAGAACCTGCACCAGCACTGCACCTGTCACAGACAGGTGATCTCTGGTTTTAATGTCTCACAGCACAACAAACAAATAGGCATTCTTCCATCTTCAGTATTTTGGCCACTATATTTCAGGAGTTCTGCAACTGATTTTATAGTCTTTTCACAGTACTACCTTCTGGAATGCTAAACCAAAACATCATTCAGAAAAAATTCTGAACAATCTTATTTCACAGCATTATGTATAAATTCATCAAAATGTTTTTCATTATACCCCTATAACTTTCATTATGCAAATAAGTGAAATACTTACATTCTCATAATCCATGTCAAAATTACCAGAACAAATTTAATACTGAAATAAATTAATTTGAGACTCATCAGCATCACTGAATATTGTTCTGTAGTACAACATTCACTTATTGCTATGATAGTCTGGTAATAAATCAATACCCTTTAATCTTGAAGGTCCGACCACACGAGTTTTAAAATAATGGAGTGATAGAAAAAACAATGTAATGGACTTGGATTTCTTTAAGAATCCAGATGTGAACTTCCAGTTTCCTATCTTTTTTACTGCCTATTTTATAGAATTTCATTAAGATACAAATAAGCTATATTTTAATCCAGAGTTTTATATTTTGTACATTTTCATCTTCCTCAACCATCACGATAGTAGTAGACCTCGTTACTTTTTGCTTCAGTCCAGACTGGCTACAAATGAATCTAATTATTTCATAGTTTGGGCAATGTGCCTGGCAGACAGCAGGGCTTGGACACCCACTGCTGCTTTGAAGATACATGTTGAAAGCAAAAACTTGACATTTTTCTGATAAAGTTATTAATTTTCATTGTATTGAATAGAAAATAATCACTTCCTGGAAAAAGATCAGAATATGGGCAGCTGAGATTATTACTGACTGCAATAGAATTACTGAAACATTGTGAGCATCTGTTAAATCTGTTTTTAAGTGTTAAGGGGAAATGAACACTACTAAAAGTGAATGAAGTAGAAATCAACATATTGATCATTTAGTCTAATACACATTATAGAGAAAAACGTATATCACAGTTTCAAAATAATATCAGGTAGTAAAAGGTGTATGCAAAGATTTCTGCTCATCCTGCATTTGCTGATTCTTTTTTGATTCTCACAGAGCTGCTATAATCTCTGCTGTTTGTCCTAAAATCAGATTAAAATAGTCACTTTTTTTTTACATTAAACAATGATAAAAATACTATTTTCTTGACTTGCCTTTTCAAATCCATACAAATTCCCAAGCAACATGTAAACACACCACCTCAGAGAAGCATTTTGTGCTATGCAGAAATCTATGCCCTCGGACAGGAAGCTTAAGGCAATTTGGGAGTTTTAGTGCAATCCCTTTTTTCACTAGCCCCTGCCACATGAACTACTCAATGCCTTCTGGGAACTGCTGTTAACACACCCAGCCCTCTGGGCTCCTGGGACTGGTCCCTAAGACTTTGTAGGGACTGTATACTGCCTCACATTTCAAAAGGGAATGGTCAGCCCTAAACAGGGTTTTCAAATCTTAGGCAATTAAAAGGCACTCACTCAAATTAAAAGCTTTTTTCTGTGCCTAAATTTTAAAGCTGCTACATGTAACTCAACCACTTTCCTCAAAGGGGTTTCTTTATTTTCTTGGATAAAACTGGAATTTGGTCTAGAGAAGATATATTACATGGCATGCTAATTATTGCATGTGATTCAGTTTTCATCAGCTTGGACTACTAAAATTGCCATTATTTTATGAACTGAGGTGGATAATGAGAAATATTTCAAGTCTGAGACCACTCATATTCCAAGGCACTCATCAATCAACAACCTCTGACTTCTCTGAGAGGATGTGCCATGTTGGAGGAAGGAGTCAAAATGGGACTTTTATATTTATTATATTATAAACTACTAATGTATTTTTTCTTTTATTATGAGTTAGATGCACTTTATATTTTGGCCCTCATCCTCTCAAAACTGGACGGGTATGAAATGGAGCCTCCTGAGGCACAAGGCCTCCCTGAAATGTTACCTTTGCTCTTTCTAGGTTCTTTCTTACAGAACAAGATACATTTTTTTCTACTTCAAAGTGCTTTAGCAAGTGATCAGTTATGAGGTTTCTATGCATATGAAGAGGAAGTACAGGATTATCATGGCTGGACATAAATTCATTGGCTGTTAGAAATTCGCCTTCTTAACTCTCTCCACATCTTAACTTCTTCTATTTAAAAGGAACTGTGAGGGTGGTAGCATTAATGTTGCCAAAAACTAATAAACATGTTACAAGTGTGTGACACATGCAGACCATTAGTCTGTGCCTGCACTGCCTCCTTGTGTATTAGATAGGCCACCAGTGCTCCCCCAACACAAAACAACGCCACAAAACAACGCAGTGGAGGGACTCTAAGAGGCCTTTTATACTTAAACATCCATGTTCATAATTTGTCCCAAGTCATAATTAAAAATGGACTGTGGTATGTAGATATTGGCCCACTGCTTCAAGTGCAACACTGATTAAAGCAGAACTAAAGAGGGACACTCTTTGATAACATGATAAACAGTTGCCAATGTGAGTAACTGAGCCTGCCTACAGTGTCCCCTTTTAGCACTCCCAGCCCATGAATTTGTTTCAATTGGTGTCCTGCAAAAGGAAGTTTCAGATAAAATGAAAAAAAAAAAAAAAAAACAACAACAAAAAACCAACAATACTTTGGAACCAAAAAGATACCAGCAACTGAAGACAAATATTTGAAAGTGTTGCATAGCAAAACTGAAACAGACTGGAGTTTTAGTAGGCCATTAGAAAAATTCAGAAAGGGCAATCAAAATGAAGATTTCAGGCAGTTCTGGTGCACAATAGCAATATGTAAAAACTAAACAGAAACTGAGAAATGGCATCAAGTATACGCATCTCATTTACAGTTGTCTTAAACGAGGAAAATTATGGTATCCCTTATGCATTCTATTTTAGAAGATGTAATGCGTATTACAGTAATTGCTTTTTTTTCTCTAGCATGAAGTATAATTATTATTACAACTGGCTATGATTTCAAAAAGAAATTCATACAAATTAAAGGAATGGTAGGTTCCTGTATCAGAAACACAGTGCAGTCCTATAAAATACCAGTAGGTGAGCCTTGAGACCTTGGGGAGTTTAGCTGAAATAAGCCTCCAGAAACTTGAACCAAATGACAAAGCTGAGCTGGTAATGCTGCAGGATACTTGATATTTCCTGCAGTTTGCTGAATAGGATGGGGATGTGCTGTTTATATGCTGCAAAACACTATTTCAGCAACATTTTTCTGGGGTGGGAGGTGCAGAAAGACCAGATTATTCTACAAACCAGTCATGATCAAGATTCAGCAAAGCCAATGATACCAGAAAGAACAGTCATTGCTGCTTTTCTCCAATGAACTTCATAGGCAAGACATTATTTACTTTCTGCTTTAACCTGAGGCCAAACACATAGCTAATTCCCAGAAAAATTATGTTCAGAATATATTCCATTCACAAATGTGAATATGCAGTAGCTCCTCAAAGAGATCACCTGTATCGACATTAAAACATTGTTTAATTTTGTGTACGTTAAGGCTATATAAAGTAAGAAAAGAGGTTTTTTTTCCTGCCTCTAAAAACCTTCCAGAGACGAACAGTAAATTGGATTCTAGGTAGTAAATCTTACGTCAACCCTGTTCAGAAGGCCAGACACCTCAGGGCCATAAAACATTCCCTGGACCATTTTACTTACTGGATTCAATCTAAAGATTCTCAAACATTAATCCTAAATTCCTAATCCTCCCAATTCTAGTTCTTGCATTATTAATAACTACAGGATCAATTACTCCCAACAGCTTCTCTTCATGTGAGCTGAGTCTTATCAATTCTTACTTCTGGGAACACTGTACATGCTGCATAAACTATGTTCTTTACACTTAGTCATCCTCTTCCAAAGCCCTACTGTTAACCTGTTTCAAATCTAGAGCAATTATTCCTACACAGACCAAAAGAGGAAAACACAACATAAGCCTTATAACAGTATCTGCCCAGTGCTCACATCTGCAGCATGTGCAGAGTCCAGTGCTAATTTGAAATTTATACAGAGCAACCTACTGTTATAGTTTAAGATAGTATCTGTCTCTGCTTTCCACATGCACTGTTTTTGTTCTTCCCTGAGGAGACCCCAAACAACTGAATATTACTCAGGGATGCAGACACATCATAGCAAAAAACCCTAATCTCTTGCGTGGCATAAGTCTTGTTCAGATCTAGAGAACGAATTCTTACTGTAAAATCAAATATAGACTCTTAGTTTATTTCTCCACATGATGTAAATACTATTTCTCTTGAGGAAAAAAACCATGAAAGTTTTGGCTGCCAGCTACATTAGTACAAAGATTGCTGACAGGATTCTGCATTTGGGTGAAATGAACTTACCTGTTGATCCTGTATTCTTCTAAGACTTAAACCCTCTCTTTTATAAGAGACTTCTTCCCAGCCTACAGGAAACTAAGGCATTGGTCTCTGCCAATTCGTATAAAGCACTGGCTTCTATTAGTGCTTACCTCCTTCCTATCTCCTTGCTTCTCATAGATTCAAATGGAAGAGGAAATTGTGACAATTTAGAATGCAACTATCAGCATTAAAGCAACTTCTAATAGCAGTTAAGGAAGGGCACCAGTTTGTACAAGAAATCACAATACAATACATCAGTTTCTTTTCATTCCTCCCTGCTACTCATCTTCAGCCATCTTACATAGTTGCATTATTCAGTATTTATGACAGATACAATTCTCAAACCCCAACACTATTACTAGAATACTAACTAGAACTCGAATTAACTAGCACATAAGGGAGCAAACCCCATAGTTATCAGCAGCATTAGTCAATGATTTCTAGCACTTAACTTTGGGGGAACATGCAGAAAGGTATTATTGCTCTTAGCTAAAACCTTTGGCCTTAACTCAATTGTCATATCTAATTGTTAAGCAGTTGTCTCCTAATTCCTATAGGACCAATAGAGCTCAAGCACAGGTTTCTATCAAAATAATTACTACTCCAGGGGTCAGCAGGAACAATCTGCCTCTTAAGACTTGAAATTCCTCAGCCCCACCCCGGTGCCAAATCTTCCTCTTCTTATTGTCAACAATATCCTGTGTGTCTGTCAACCTAGTCTTGGAAGAAGAATTCTACTAACTCATTTGAGGTATCATCCCTGAAGTGAAAAGCAGCACAGATTGGCTTGCATTGATCTTATATTTGAAGAACATGGGAGATAAAATTCTCCAAATTTGTTCTCATTTTCATGATGCTGAGGAACGGGATATAAGTTTGATCTTTGACATTTTTAACTCTCAATGTTAACCAATGTTAGCCCCCTTCCAAATCAGTAGACTGTTTCAAACAGCAGTCACGTCATTTAACCCCTTCAACTAACCTAACTCTAACCTTAATACTGCCTTCATTCCTTATACAGGCCTAGAAGTTTTAACCTCTCATGTGGTGTTTCTGGTAGCAACTTCCATTAGTGCACAGTCAATTTAAAACTGCAAGAATTTTTCCACCAGACACTGTACAAATTCAACCTTCAATATACACACAGCAACAAATACACATCCAATTTCTGGCCACACCACAGACCTGCTTTTGAATCTGTGTAGGTTGCAGAGTGCAGCTTCACTGCAGTTTTGCTTTTGTCGTTCTCAACACAGTCTTTATAGGGAAAAAACCCCAGTAATGCTAATACTTCTGTCATTTTGTGGTACCTGAGCTAATGAGTATTGAACTATGCTGTTTTGTATTTAATTTCTTTTACTATCATTTCTCCTCCCTAATGCTTGGGAATCTAAAAGAAAAAAAAAAGTGCACATACCACTGTCAAGACAGCCACAATATACAGAGTATCGCCATACAACATCTGAGGGCTTTAAGTATTTACCCATACAGACTAACATCCTACCACTTCAGAAGGCTTTAAACATCTATCCTTACAGGGCAACATCATACTACATCAGAAGACTGCAAGCATCTACCCCTCATGTTCTTTAGCCCAGCCTTTTATACCCCTCCTGTTGATGCATTGCACCTGTGTGCCCTCTGCTCCCTTTGGTGGTTGCTCAGTGCCCCTGGGCACCCCATGGCTCGTTGCTGTCAATGCTGCTCACCTGCTCCTCACAGCTGTAGCCCATTAGGGATGAGGCTCAGAGTCCCACTCCCAATTAGCACACACTGTGCACCTACAGGCACAGTCATTCCACAGACCAAAGAGGTTTGCTGAGGGTCAAAACTTCATCCTTCAAAACTGTAGATAATGGAACTGGGGGAGTTCATAAAGCCATAAGCTATTATTCATATTAGCAAAAGGTATATTACCCTTCTTGAAGACAGAATTGTGGTAAGTAATGCTGCAATTATTTTGTGTATGTGCATGTGTTTATATATTTCTCTCTCTTTAAAACTACAAAAAGGAGTTGATTAGTAATTTATCTAGCAGAGATCATTCTGCTGATCTCCATCAGTGAAACAACTTTTTTTACAAGGGTTTACTTCTCTGAAGCAGTAAAACTCACTCTTCTTCCTAATAATAATCACATAACAGAAAACTTTCAGCAAATATAGATTTGCACCAGAAATGAGACAATGATAAAATACCCATCTACCTAAACCAAAAGAATCAGAGCAACAGAGAAGGCAGTGGATCATGACTTTTAAGGCAGACATTTATTTTGCAATATTCACTTATGTGCTGTGAATAAAATTGGAGAGGGCATCAACATCTGTGTGAAACTAGAAAAAAAAAAAGTCAAGTCAATAGCCCTGAGATACAGGGAAACCGTCAATAAAAGCATCCTCTTCTTTACAGTGCATTGTTTATTCTCAGTGAAATGGCCTCTTTATATAGAGAGAAAAGTCCATCATTTTTGGTGATGTCAAGGAATATGTTAGAAAAACATAGTGTGACTGCAAAAGAGCCAAAGAACACCATATTTACAGTTCCATTTAATTATGGTGCCTATAGCCTGAGGAATGTGAAAGAGCTGCTGCTGTGAGTTTCTTGTGACCTACAGTGGTCCAAGGAAACATATTATCTTCTCCATGGTTCCTAACCCCTCCCCCTCTCTGCCCCAAAATACAACAATGACCCATCTGTGCACATACAAGAGAGCAATTCCTAATATTTAAACACGGATTAATCTGCCAACGTAGATGTATCAGGGACAGAACATAATGAATGTCACAGTGCTTAGTCTTTCTTTTCACTAAAACTGTCTTGAACAGTAATGAGGAACAAAAAAGCCGACAGGAAGAACAAACCACTGCGGATCACAGATGATTTATTAAATAACATCATTCACTTCTCTCCTGTTTCTATCTGAAAATATTTTCACATTTTTTGCCTTTTTTCGGATTCAAGAAAGAAAATATCTCTCCTGAAATTACATCTAAGAGCTGAAAATTTCTAACAAAAATCTTTAATTTTATGGCATTCATAAAGCTTATCTATGCTCTGAATCATTGTCTATTCTTCAACATATTTTCATGGCTGCAATTACTTCACTCTGCACTTCACTAGAACCCCATCATTACAATTTAGAAGATTATGAACAATAACTAGGAAAATAAGCTAAATGTAAATCAATCATCCCTAATTAAATAATTTGACAGGCTGCAAAATATGGATCTTCACCTAAATGACATGTAACTTTTCTCTTGTAACTGCTGAATCTGATGGCAATTTATTACATGCCTGTATTGCTTGACATGCTGGCATGAAAAATAACTGAGCTAGCTCTAGATTAAAGTGGTCCTGGTACCAGAATTCATATAGAATTATAAAGATTTTTAAATTAATATCAGTATGTTATCTCAGCAGACTTAATACTTACCATTTTGTCCTCTTTGTTCTGCTTTGGATTGATGTAGGACCACAAAAATCAGTGGCTACCTTTCCACCGACAGTTTGGGAGATGATCCACATCCCCTAAACTTAAGTAACTGGAAAGGCACTGTGTGAAATTACTATTCTCTACATTGTGAGAATACTTGTTCTTTTTCACAACTATCTGAAATGCTTCCATTTTTTTCTCCTGGGCAGCGACAGACTTTTTCCTTTTTACTAGGGAAGAGTTTAGCTGTATTCATTCAGGTAAACAGAAAGGCTTAAAACAAAGTCAGAGAAGCAATGTTTGATAAGAGACTGCAAGCAGCAAGAATGCTGGTGACAAAGATATATAATTTATAAGTATGAAGAGGAAACTTGAAACGTTATAGCATATGAAATTTTCCCACCACAAGGTATTGTGTAAAAACAATAAATTGCCGTTGGGACTACCTACTGATATTGTAAGGAAAGAAGCTGAAACAGCAGCTTAATCTGGTCTGTTCTACAAAATGTCTAGTGACTAAGAACTACACAGACCAGCAGAAAAAGAATAATAGTACTGACTTTTGGGAACCTGAATGCAGTTAAGATGTTAGAGAGATAATTGTAAGACAGGAAAATATTCCATAAGGATCTGGGGGTAGTCTCATGATCACTGAGATGGTCCAGTGCTGCACATGGTACTGTTGGGTTAAATGGCGGATGATTTTAGAAGTCTTTTCCAACTTTAATGATTCCATGTGTAAGCTGTGGTACAGAAGGGTTGGTACATAGGGCATTTTGGTGCTCCACAGCTGTAATGTGGGTGATTACCTGATGTGCCATAATAACCTTGAGTGTCTCTTCACTGAATGGCACCCAAAGCACAGCACTTAAGAAAGCTCAGACATAACTGTGCTACGCATCTCAGTCCCCTCACATGAAAATCTAACAACAATGATTTCAACTGTTTCAAAAACAGTTGAAAATCTGTCCTTGGAAACCAAGGACAGAAAGACCTAGATATATTAATGGAGTGCAGGAAAATGTAAGATACTTTATGAAAGGACAATAAATTTCTGAAGTATAATTTGACACAGAAACATGTATTTTATTGTAAACCATGTATTTAGTAATTGCTGTAAGGCATTAAAGATCTCAATGAAGGCACATTTTAAAAAAAATTATATACATTTCCACCAAAATGTGACCATGGTTTTCTCTCCTTTTCCAGAGAAGCCGGGTCAGAACCTGATCCCAACCGAGGGTTTCGACTGGACCTGTTGCACCAGTAAGCTCTGCCAGAGGTTTCAGCCTACGGGTGGGTCCCTGTTACCAATTGCTGCACAGGTGGGACAGGACAGGAGTGCGAGCGGGAGGTTTCCCGGCCAGGAGCGGACACCTGGCTCCCCGGGCTGCAGGATGTAGTGAGGCGGGGAATGGCAATGTTCGGTGGCGGGCTTTTCCTTCACCACTCCGCTCCCTCCCTTCTTACAGCCGCCTTAGAGCGAAGCCCCCGGAGGTCCCCCCACGGGTGTGTGCGAACAAGCTGCGCCTGGGAGGGGTGTGAGGGGGAACGGGCCGCCGGGTCCGGACCTGCCACCGCACCAACGCCAGCCGGCGGTTTCGGGGAGTCCGAAGGGCTACCCCGCAGACGCTTCACCTCAGCACCCCGGCTCCTCTCCCGCACATTCCACTCCTCAATCTTGCCCTGCCTCGCTCCCTCCCCTGCCGGCGTCCCCCTCCCCCGCTTGTCCCCAGTGTCGCCCCCCTGCCCGTCCCCCACGGCCCCCACGCGTCCCCGCTCCGCGCCCCCGCCCTCGCTCCGCGGGGCGCCGCGGCTGCCTATGCGCATGCTCGGGGCGAGGGGGCCCGCGCGGAGCGGAGCTGGCGGGGGGCGGCTGTGACCCGGTGACGGGACACCCCAGCCCTGTCCCGGCTCGCTCCCGCCGCGCATTCTGCGCCCCCGAGCGCCTTCGGGAGGGCCGCTCTCGGCCGCCGCGGGGGCCGGCGGTGCCCGCGGAGCGGCCGGTGTGCCGCCGCCGAGGCGGAGGGCGGTGCTGTGGGCGGCCGGGGGAGCCCCGCGATTGGCCTCCGCCCGGCGGCTGGCGTGTCAGTCGGGCTCCAGGGGTGGCCCTGGGAGCCGCTCGCCCAGCCCTCTGACGGGATGAAGCCTTTAGGGGGATGCGGAGCTCTTTGCATTTTGATTAAAGCCCCTCACCTCCCCTCAGTCTGAAGGCAGGGCACCGGGGAGGACGGGTCGGAGGGGCCTGTGCAAGGCCGGGCAGAGCGGGAGAGGGGCGAGAGAGAAAACCTTCTCTCCGTTTATCACGTATGGCTCTATAGGAGAAGTCATCTCTGGGAATATAGTGGAAAGGACGGAGCAGGTATAAACTGAAGGCGCCCGCGTTTAATTCACATTTGTGGGTGCCCAGCATGGAGATGCAGAGATGGTTCACAAGGTGGAAAACGAGAAGGTGGCCCTGGGACTCGTCTGTAACCGTGCTCATCACCTTCGCTTTCCTTCTTCGGGCTGCAGAGGTCAGAGGAGGTAAGAAAGCAAAGGAGAGCCGGGAGTCCAGCCGTCTCTCTCCCCTCCTGGGGGAAAGGACCTAGGGCACGGCTGAGGCCGCATTTCAGAGGAAACCTGTCAGAGCGACTCCCGCTGCTGGGGAGGCGAGAGCGCTCTTGCAGCCGGCTCCGGGCGCGGAGACCCGCGGGGAGCCCCCGGCAGCGCGGGCTAGGACGTCTCTCCCGGGTGCCGCGGAGGGACGGCTCTCGGTCAGCCTTAAACTTTGGATGTGTTTTTAATGAGGTAAAGGAGATGTACTGGCAGGGTGGGAAAATGAAAGAAATACTTGTTGCACAGAGAGACTTACCCTCTTTCAGCACTGGACTCTTGTTTTGTGGAGTGTGCGTCCAACTTTGTTTTGTTGAGCTGTTGAAATTCACCAGATTGTGACTGAAATTGACCGACAAGTATCTGCCTTCTCCTCGGAGGGGCAAGGAAAGGAAAAGTTGGGGGTGGAGGCTCTCTGCTCTCTTTCTTCGTTTCCCTCGCTTTTATTTTTCCTTTTGAAACGGGTTTTAGTGGTCAAAAAGTTTTCTAGGGCGCAAGCGGAGGAGAAAATACACTAGCAGGGGCTCTTTGCCAGCCGCTGCCGAGGGCAGCTCCCGGGGCAGCGGCGCCCCGCAGGTGGTGCGAGCGGTGCCGAGCCCGGAGATGCCGGGGGGAGCTCGGGGGGGCTCAGCCCGAGGATCGCTGGGCTCCCCGCGGGCGGTGTCAGCGCTCGGGTACCGTCCCCAGCCCCTCCCAACTCTGCAGCCTGCCCGGGGTATCGATGGTCCCTTAGGTGTCCGTGGACCTGGTGGGCAGGGTGCGGCCCGCGGGGGACTTGCAGGGGGAACACGAGCCAGGCAGCAGCCTCAGCAGAAAGGAATCGCCGCCCCCTCCCCCGCACCGCCCCTCGCGTTCTGCGCACTTCTCCCGTCCGCACTGCTCTCCCTGGGCTCCCCATACCGCCGCCAGCCCAGCTGGGTTTTCTGGGCTATGCTCGCAGCTCGCCGAGCTGCAGTGCGGAGTCTCCGGTGGCGGGAGAGCTCTCCTCTCCTACCGGGGGTGAAAACGCTGCCTCTTCCTCCTTTCCTTCCTCCCTCCCACCGGAGCCCGCCGGCGCATCTGGAGGCCAGTCAGGCTGGGATTGAAGTTTTTACTTTTCTGTGGGTCTGACATCAATGAAGGAGCTTAACTCTCTGAAATGAAAGGTTTAATTTTTTAATGTATTTATTATTTTAACGAGGTATTTCTCGATCTGAATCCAGAATCAACTGGCGTCCTAGAGGGAGCAGGGAAAGGTGATCAGTTTCCATTCAAGCCTTTATACCTGGGTACAACTTTGACGGTGTAGAATCAATCAGGGCTCCTGCCCCCTGCTGGCCCCGTTTCTGACAGGGACTGGAGGGGTCAGATTTCATCTCTCTTGCAATTCGACGGACTCGCTGGAGTTACACTAGGGTGAATTAACCTCGCAGAGCTTCAAGAATTCGGCTATTCGTTACCATGTGGAAACTAAATTTCTTCAAGAAGAATACTGTCCTCAAAGGCATGATCCATTTCTTATGCCACTTTTCTCAGTAGAACTGACTAAATTAAGTAGGGTTTATGTAGACTATGTTTACAGAATGGGTGGGATGGAAATGACAAGTTAAAAGAAAATCTAAACCCAAACAGCACAGGAAAAATCAACAGAACTTACACTGAAATCAACAGAACTTATCCTTACTGGACTGTATTCAGCAACATTAGGCAGACTAATTTGGTTGTGGTAACTTTATTCAAAACTGAAAGGCTATATTGATAGTCTTCTAGTCTTCTGGATAAAGGACATTTCAGAAATATAGAACTACAGGCTTCTTATTCTTTGTAGAAGCATTCAGAAAAGAACTTAGTTCTTGACCTTTTCTGAGATACAGTGTGCTACTTGCTTAGGAACTACAGGGAGCTGTGTGTTCAGGGCTTGATCTGTTATTAAAGTCAGTCAGAGTTTTTCCATTGACTACAGAAGGACTAGAATTTGACCTAATTTCTGTAACAGTGTACAAGGGACTTATTTCTGAATCATCTGTTATGCATTCTAATCTTATTTGAAGTAGTTAAAAGTTAACATAGGACATAACTATTTGAAAATTGGAGAGGGAAAATACCAAGGAATGAAATAAAATAGCATAAATGGCAGGTAAACAATATGACGAAATGAAAATGCTGGATAAAATATGAAAGCTAGGCAAAATACGAGTTGTTCTGTTAAACTCTTTTAATCTTCTGTTCTTCAATGTCTTTTCATAAACCATCTCTATGAAAAGAAAATTACATGGTGTATTCATATAAAGTGTTAATCATGTAGCAGCGACTTTTTAAAGACAACAGAAGCCATTCCTTGTAGACAAACCTCAACAGATTCCTAATATTCTTGACTTTTTTTGAAGTTTCTTTATTTAATTAAAAAAAAAACAAAACCAAAAACATAGAGAGGTATGAGGTGTCTTTTCTACTTGTAAGAAATGGCATGCAAAGTGTTTGGGCTCTTGAGTTATTTCTTTATTACACAGAAAAAGTTACAGAAGTGAGAATCAACTGCATGGGAAAAGCAGTGACTCATACTTGGTCAGCTCAGTGCCCACCAGCTCTTAAGTAGCTCTTTTCAGAAAATGTTTTTGCTTTATGACTTAGCTAAAGTAAACAAAATTCAGTATTTTTAAAGACATCCTTTGATTTCCTTTCCCCTTCCTCACCTTTAATACTAAAGCTGTTGGTAATGTGTTTGGAATGAATAAACTCATTTAGTCAAAATGGCATGGCTTCAACACTATAAATTTTTGTAAGGCCTTGACATCAATGCACTATTGTGATGCTGATTTAAATTTCATGGGTAAGAAATGAAAAATCAGCCTTTTTATTATTTATAAGCTTTTCCAAGCAAATGGAAATCTAGCTCTTAATCTGTGTGGAAAAAAAAGGATTTAAGAAGCCTTACTGAAAATGAGGCATGAACCTATATATAGAAAACTTTGGACCTTCTGTGTAAGCGATGAGCAGATTTGTTTCTAAAATAAATAGATACTTCTTGCTGTCATCCTAGGAAGTATAAAGGTTCCTTGTGCTTCCCACACACAGGCTTGGAAAGTAGTGGGAGTTCTAGGTGCAGAAGGAATGCAGAACTGGGCCCATTAGTGATGGCAAAAGGAGAGTTTTCTTAGTGGATGCACACTTAACACTGCTACTTATTTGTGTTTGCTTGGTAAGGAAGATATGGATCTGTTTGTTGAATGAAAACTCTTGAATGTATCCAGACAGTCTAAACCCGTACAAAACGGTGCTTTAAACTAGGAAAGTATGAATTTCTTCTCAAAACTATTTGTGATGTAAAGTACTTTTGATTTTAACTGATCAATTAACTTTTACGATTAAAAAAGATTGTATTGTGTGATAATTTGTGTGCGTTTCTCAGATTGCTATTCCCAAAGTTAGCAAAAATTAATAAATCAAAAGGTGGCTTTACTAGGTGCAGCTGGTGGTCCTAGCTGAAGTTTTTCTGAGTCCCAAGGATCAGCAGGTGAAATGGTCCAACCTTCCTAGAACAGTGCAAGAGACACCTGCATGTATATGTCTGTTTTGCTATGTAATTTTGATTTCTTAATTGTTTCTAAGGTAAAATAATTATTTCAACTTCAGCTGCAGACATCAGGCACAGAAAAAAATTACTGGTATGTGTTGTTAATTCTCTAGAATGTGTATCTTTGCATTGAATTTAGAAGGAGACCTCACATGGATCCAAGAAAGGCTGCAGGAAATTATGTCTCTTTCCTACATCTGCAGGAAAGAAGTTTTTCGTCTTCAGTTTGGTGTATATCTTAACAATTTTAACTGTATATAGGTGCACAATACTCTGTGGGTTTGTCTTGGGATAATCTCTTCCCTGGTACCTATAATTGAAATTACAATAGTAAAAAGCAAAAACTTGGATATAAAAACTTCCCTGGTGCTGTCTTTTGTTCTGATTGCTAAAAAAACCCTATTAAAAACAACCCACCCCCAAAGCCCCCAATTGTTAGTAAAATTGGTGTCTGGAGCAGATATAAAATGTAGGAAAAAGTTGTCATATTTATTTTTACAACTGTCATGCCCAAAGTTACTTGATCTCCCCCAAAGAGAACCCATAATTCTGACAGAGTTGCAGCTTACTAAAGGAGCCATGACATAACTGCTGAGGTTATACCTAAAACACACTGGAGCAATTATGTCTTTCCCAGATTTGTTTTGTACAGTGGTGAACAGTAGGGTTTCCATCTGCCAGCAAGATTAAGAAGTTGCTTTTCTTTTCTCTGTAGAGCGTTCTGCTTCTTTTCAGAAGAAATCCTCCTAGCATTGGTTAATTTATCATTGTTCTGAGTATTTGTTGATAATGGGGGGGAATAAATTAAGCAGAGCTTGAGAGAAATCTTTAATGTTCTAAGAATGTGAAGTCTCATGCAGTGATAGAGATTTGCCCTCTGGATGGACACAATAGAGAACAGTGGCTTAAAAGGAATTAGGTTAACACACATGCCTGTTGCAAGGGCTTATAACTGTTCCACTCAGTATTAAATACCAAGTTTACAGACTGTAAATGTAAGGATTAATTGTTGACCCGGTTATTACAATAGTAGTAGAATCTGGCAGAACTTAAATTCTTTTTAGCACATTAGCACACATAAGGGACTGTAAAAACCTTTGTGAATTTCAGGTCTGGGACTTCACTGCAAGTCCAAGTGTTAATGTACACAGTGTGTGAAATAGAGGGTATTTGGCAGAGCTCATATTGTAGAACCAGAGTGTTTGCTGCAAACCAAATTGAAAGATGTATTATAAAAGATAAATTAAAAAATCAGCTTGATCCTGCTATAAATAATGTCACTGGCAGCTAAGCTTTCTCTATGATATAAATTAACTTAGTAGTAAAACAAATTATGGTCACATTTTTAAAGTAGACTAAGTGCTACCTACTCTATCCCTTACCTGTGTACCTTACCTTACTCAAATTATTACAGTAACCTGATAGATTATCAAACATTCACAGTTCATAGATAGTTCAAGACTTTACAGCCTTGGTGTCTGCTTAAGAGGAATTTCTGATAATATTGGTAGGATACAGAATTGAATCTGATTTCCTTGCATTGGTCTCCTAAGGGAGATGATACCTTTGACATCAGGGAAAATATGGTGAAAGACTTTAGTTGTACAAGTTGTTTCTCAATCAAATTAAATAGGATTACGTTAAATGGCATAATTTCTAAATCTTGTCCTTGGCTATATTGTATGCTTAAAGCTGACAGATGTTCAAATGTTCCATATTTGAAAACTCCCATTTATTGGAAGATATTTTTGAACACTTATTTGAATTATTTCTCAATAAATAAATTGATGACAAAACTTTTAAGTGGACTCAGTTTATTTCATGTTTAATTGCTGAGGGAATGCCTTGTCTCTTCCTGTAGCACGGGCCATTTTTAGACTGTGTTTCTTTTTTATATGGTAATAGAAACAGGATACTCAAGAATGTAATACTTGTTTTGCTGATTTTCACAGCTGAAACTACTGTGTCTGCAGTGTGTACAAAAAGAACTTTTTGAATATTCAGCGGAGGCCTCAGTATAGTTGCACACTTGGAATGCAGTCCTAAAAGATTTCAGGTGCAAAATAGGAAAAATTCCCTAGAAATATGGGACAGATGTTAAAGTATTGTAAAATAATGAGTCCGTACAGGTCTGCAGAGATGATGGACAGGCCAAATCTTCTGGGGGTAGCAAGTGAAACCTTTTATGAAATCACCATCAGGTTATTAGTGCTTGATGGCAGTCAATGCTACTAAACAAGTCATAAAAGCACAATCTATCCAGTCTCAATAGGGTTCTGAACAACACAAAAGTCATATTTTGTAGTGACTTACATTAGGATAAAAAGCCTCACAATCTAGGTTCCACTTCAGAATTATGCAATGTAATGAAAACTTAAAATTATTCTTTTTTTTTTTTTTCTGAATATGTCCGGTAAATAAATCAGTCTACAAGCTAATTTTGCCAAAGATCTGAATGTGAAGTTGTACCTAGACAAATTTTCCACTGGTTTCAGTATAGAATATAAGTGGTGGGGGATTGTGGGTTTTTTGGGTTTTGGTTTGTACTGTATGCATTTTGTGGGTTGGTCTTTAAAGTGAGATGTAGTTCATGGTTGGTGAGTATCAAAATTGCCTCCTGTACATGCCTAGGCTGTCTGCATAGCCTTTGAAATACTAAAATGTATTTAATAGACTTTTCAGCATAGGAAGTCAGTGAAAAAATTCCATATAACTAGTGTGGAAACAGAAGTAGCCATTTCTGAGCAGTTTCACAGAAGCCTTTGTTGGTGAAATAGTCAGTCCTAGGCTATTTAAAGCATTCCTGTATGGGTCTGGATAATCTCTAGTTCTTGTAAGCATTAAATATGAAAACACTGCAATAACACCTATTTCTAAAAATGTCACCAGTCAAGATTCCAATTACATAATTCATCTAGGAAATTCATGTAGGAAAATTCTTAACAGGTAAAACAATCTTGAAGTATGTACCTAGAAGTATATATATTCAATGTATATTCAGTTAATCTCAGATTTACATTCAGATTCCTGGGGGAAAAAAAAGCCAGTTTAATTTTCAGGAGCACTATGTAATTAGGCAACTCAATTGGTTTCCTTTTTGTACCTTGAAGATGCTCTGTAAGTCACTTTTGCAGCCCATAAAAAAGAGAGTTGGTTTTATCCAGCTCTATATAGTCATCTATGAAAAGTGTTGGAACCTTCCCAAAGGACACTGCAGAACCAATGCTTTGATGCTGGATCCCAGAGCAGTTCTGTTACAGGGCTGGGCTCTCAGCAGAGTTGGGAGGCTGGCAGTTCTCAGACTGCCAAGCCCAAAATCCTGTGAGAAGGGCAGCTCTGCCCAGAGCTGGCCTGCAGGAAATGGTCAGGACAGACGAGTGCCTGATCCTTTCCTGGTGCTCTGACACCTATGGCTTAACTGCAGGGAATGCTTGCTTGGGATACAGAGCCTAGACTCTGCATTGGGGGGCAATAGAGTCCTTTGTAGGAACTGCAAATCTCAGTTGAAGCTGTTGGGCTTAACGTGCTTTTCAGTTCCTGCTTTTGGATGTTCTGTATGAATACCTAACAGATGAAAAACACATTAAAATTAGTGTAGAGAATCATGTTATATGTATTTCTGTTTTTCAAGGATATCCAGCATAACTGTCCACGATAAGTGAAAGTGTCCAAGAGTAAAAATAAGAACAGAAATATTCTTACCTCATTAGAAATGGCATAGTTTTCTGGTAATTGATGGGTCTTGTTTTTTATCCTAAAAGTCAACAAACTATTTGTTTATCAAATCCAGATTCTAATGCTGCTGTTAAAAAGAAGGGGAAGACCTCTGACATTCGTTCGGTCTTGGACCACTTAATGAGTGTCAGTGAGAAACTTCCATCATAGAAGTGCTTATCTTTACTTACCTATAGAATACATGGAATGTCCTTAGAATGAGCTCTTAGAGTTATAAAGATTAAAAGTTTTAAGACAAGTAAATGAACCAAACAACTATAGGTTATTATGTCTCTAATAGGCAGCATGGTTTGAAAAAACCTGTGGTGCAGTCAGTACCTTCTACTTAGGTCCTTAAATATATACCTAGAAATCCAACTAGAGTTGGCCTCTTTAGAAAATCTTGCTCACAAATATAAGGAGTCCCTTCATTAGTACTCGCCAAATACACACATTTTAGTCTACCAGGCCATCACAGCTTGTAGCTTTTAAATGATCTGTTAGAGTGACATAAAACTGGACTAAACTTTGAGAAAACACTCAGTTTAGAACTGAAGATTAACGTTTCAAGGTTCTTTAAGTTTTAGTTTTTGCAGCGGTTCCATCGGAAAAGATTACTGGCAGAATGAAGTCTATTTCCATGGAAAAATATGAAGTAAAATAATAGTAACTTAGAAACATTAGTCTTCCTAAATTTCTCATATAATTCTTTGTACTGGGGAAATTTAAGCTCTTCTCTACTCCAGGGTTGTGTCTCCCTTATTAGAAGTTATTGATTGTAACTCTTAAATGCTCTTTGTGGAGTGAACACTGGTAAATTTTCACTTTCACATCAATAAAAAAAATTAATTACTGAAGAATTATGGGAACTCAAGAAGCTGTCTGTTTATTATATCAGAAAAGCGTATAATACTGTTAAAACACTTTTTACTGTATCAAAAAGAAGGAAAGGCAAAGTTACTATAGGTATTAACAGTATAGGAAACATGGAGTTGCACCCTCAGTTTGCTAAGTATATATGCATAATAAAGAATACTGCCTCTTTTTTTCCCTCCTTGGGTTTTGCTATTGTTTTCATTCAAAGTATGTCCCCCAGCAGGCAATCTGGAAGCATCTAGTAAATTATGTAAGTAAACACAGCTTTTAAGTAGGGAAGGATCATTGTGCTTTCTCATAAAATTAAAAGACTAACAACCAGGAGTTAACAGACCAAAATCTAAATATAATAGGATTTCAACTTCTTTGCTTTATGAGGTAATTGGACAGAAGTAAACATATTTTAGTCTAAATGATTCATCCCCTGGACAATTTTTTATGGGAATGAATTTTGTAGCCAGACATTGCCACCAGAGTCACTCTCCTGTCAGTCCTGGAGGGTTCCACTTTGAGGCTTGATGGTGAAGTCCTTCCCTCTGAGAATGCAGGTGATGGTTTCCTATCTTCAATATGATTTTATCCTATCTTCAATAACTGAACTGTCTGGTCCTTAGCCACCAGCCCCTTCATCTGCAGTTCAAAAGTGCTTTGCTGTGTAGTTTATAGCAGGAGAACAGATGTCAAGCTTTGTACACCCTATCTGCAAAGGTTCAGGGCTCACTGCAGCTTGTAAGTGGATTGCAGCATGTTCCATGTTAAATAGAAGAAAACTTAAGGTGTTGGACCTTTAAATAGGCCCATTCTGACTTCCATGGTGATCTTTTAAGGAATAGTAAAACTCATTCAAAAGTTCTCTGTTCAGTGAGGAATGGATTTTCAATCTGTATGTGTTCAAACTCTTAATGAGAGCCACTGCATACAGCTGGGATAGGATCACTCTAAATCAGATCTGAGTAAGACATGAAATACTGTGTGAGACCCACACTTAGTGTGGAATTGCAGCCACTCATGAAATTGGCACATAATCTGCTTCTTAATACAGCCGTACCTAGGTTAGAAATCTGGCTGATAGTCAGCTAGCCTGGATGGGTAAAAAAATAATTCTGAAAAAGCACAAGTATGCGGTAATTTTTTTCTCCTGAAAAAAAAATTCCAGTAATAAAGTGTTCATGGCATTTAATTTGAATGAAAATAATATGATACAGAATTTGTCAATTTATTTGTGACTACAGCAGGCCTAAAGTACTAGTAAGATACTGTTTGGAAGATGATATGTATGCTAATATTACAGTTAAGCATATGTAAAATCAGGTTTTACATATGCTTAATTATCAATTTATTGACACACACATTAGCTACTTAGGGTGGGTGATACAGGACAGAACATTCTACTTAGGTGAAACAGTACAGCTCTATTTTCAGTGTGTGCTAATGGCCTAACATTTACAAACCTTACATGTATAATAATGTCACTCACTAAATTGATCCAAGTAACACTTTGCAAAGCATGTTGTAGATCAAAACATTTTCAATATTGAAAAGTCACTAAAATAAAGATAATTGACCTTTAAAAGTTATTGTAGCTAGAACAATAATATGTATATATTTTACTCTTTTATTCAAAATTATTGTACCTGGTATAATTCCAAAGATGGAATTGCTGCCATTAGATGCACTGTTGATTCATCATTTTTTGGGTTCTGTGCAGTTTGCCTTTGCAGGATCAGACTTGGTCACAATACAGAAATTTGATGGTGGTGGCCGATGCAGAAACAAGAAATTCTGTTGCCTTTTACTAAGGTACTAAGTTCACCATCTAAGATACCGGTAACAGACAGAATACATATTTTATAAACTAAGGAGATATGATTAAGTACCATTCATTAATTACTGTCTACATCTCAGTAAATCCAAAAGTAATGAACCAGACATGACCATTCCAATGCAAATTTTCTTGCATATGTTACAACTTGTCCCTTTCTTGTAGTGTCTATTCTTTTACCTAAGGTTGTGTGATCATCTACAAGAAGTGTTTCCATAGGGACATGTGGAATTGCTAAGCATTTTTACTGAAAACTGGGGTCATCCTTAAGAGGAGGAGGCTTGATGTCCCACAGTGAATAAGTCATGAGCACATGCTGTGCGTCCAAAGGACTTCAGTTTCTGTCCTCCTTTACAGTTTCTCAGCCCTTCCTTTCTCTGCTGTCCTTACTTGTATTGGTATGGTACTTAGGAACCTCTCCATGGACAGTTTCTACCGAGAGAAAGGCAGAGCCATGTTGTGTAATAGATTGCAGCTCAATGTCAGGAAGTCTAAGTGAAGGAAGCAAGTCCTCTGAACTCGAATAATGATGTTGTTTATATTTGTGATGTTAGGGTGTGTTAGAAATGAATCTGCTGTTTTCACCAGATGCTGCTTAACTCCAGATGATACCACACTGAGCAATGGTAGTAATTATTAGGTGTAATGCAATATAAGGGCAGCAGAATTTGATCCATATGTGTTGCAACAGTATTATTAATAATGATATATCACAGATTCTGCTTCAGTTTAGGTATTGTGGAGTGAATGAAAGCTATGACATTTTCAAGTGTGATTATATGATAATAATGTAGTCTAGATTTCTACAGACTTTCCAAATCTCTAATGGCATTCTATTTTTACAATATAGGGTTATGAATTAATAGAATAGAAAGCATTGTCATAGCCTTTAAAACAAATATATCTTGCCTGCAGATGAAATGTAGGCTTGGAAATGCTAACTAAAACTGGAAGTAAATTCTTACATGTATTTTCTTCTGCTCCAAGTAAACAGAAAACACATGAAGCTCCCCTCGTGTATGTGATGTTTGATACTCTCTCCTGACCTGGCAATGTAGAAGTGTGATCTAACATCCAGTTTACAAGTACTTAGCTTCAGACAATCCTTTTAATTTCCAGCAGAGATATTCTGAATTTTTTTTTTCATAAGTTTCCTAATGTAAGTAAGCTAAAGGGAAAGGAAAGGAACACTAAATATGGCTTTGGAGTTACACTTAATATGAAATGCTCTGGATCAAATGTTCTGATCCATACCACTGTAAATATGGAAACCTTACTGAGGGAAGAGTGACTGGATCTACTTCAGTCATACCACAGGATTTGACTCTGCAGTTTTTAAGTTACAAGTCATTTTGGGTCTTGAGATGTGACACCATTAATTTTTCTTTGTGTCTTTTACCTTCTTTATATTTGAAAATACAGGAACTTATGATGGAGTTAAATGATTAATCATTTGGTATCTTGAAGGATACTGGAATGCTCAGGTTCCCATCTCACACAATTCTGATTTTTAAAAAGGATCTTTTGAAGAATTCACCTTTGCCATTCCAGAAATTCTGGTATTTTTAAACATTTCTGCTTTGGCCACTGCTGTACAGTCTTTCAGTGGCAGTGAGAGCTGTCTCTCTGAACTCTCCTGGACCAAGGACATAATGCTGTTGAACTTTGCACTATAGTCATTAGTGAGAAGAGTAATCCTCTGAAAAAGTAGCTGAGTAGAAATTTGCATTTTGATTGCAGACTGCAGGCTAGCCCTGATGAACACAGGCTTCTTTTCACAGGGTGGTCTTGTGGCATCATCTGGCTTGTTTACACCTCTTGCAAGAGGTAGCCTTCAAACAGCAGTGCAACATGGCCATAAACATCTATGTAAGGGACCTGCTTTCTGTATCTGGATCCTGTATTTTGTCAAATTTGCCTGGGCAAACAGAGTTGAGTTTTCAGAGCTGATATCCAAGTTTCATAAGGAGAATTAAGTCCCAAGAACTGGTGAACAGAGCTGTTTGCATGATTCTTACTTGTTTCCTTGCCATCTGAAATACTGACACCAAACTGGAAGGATACAGAAGCATAAGATTCTATATCATTAATCTGCATTTTTCTTTACTTTTTGAGAAAACTAGTGGGGAAAGGTAAAATCATATAGGCAAGCTGTTTTATGCACCATAAGTAAGGTTTCATGAAAGATTCTTGACCTGTCAATATGTAGGTTATATTAATGTTGCCCCATATAAATACAAGCTGAGATCTTAGTTTGTGGATCACACAACATTTCTAGCAATTGTTTTAAACTGAGTAGTCCTGCTATTTTATGTTTTGTGAATCACAGTTTGTGGAAATAAATAAATAGTCAACTGTGGACTATTAGCAGAATGTTTGTTCTTATTATTTGGAATTTGTGGTTTGAAGGTTGTCCTATTATTATTCTGTTTCTTGTCTGGAAGTTTTTTAGCAGCAGAACTAGCAGGGAGTAATGAATAATCTTTTTTATGGGTGAATAGTCTCCCAGGCAGTCAGGCAAAGAAAAACCATTATTCTAAAAAATAATGAAGAATCTGGTACAAATTATAGAAAAGAGCAAAGGATAAAGGAATGTAGCAGTGGTTGACTTACACAGTGAATTGAAATTTGTACTAATATTTCTGGTGACTGGTTCTACATTACTGGTTCAAATTAGTATAGGTACATCAAAGATAGCTGTTGGTTACTGGAGAAAAATATGTGGCTGTTCCTTCAGAATGTTCCTTCAGTATGTGTAGCAATTCCTTCAGAACTGTTTGGAACACCTATAAAAATACATTATATCCATTAAAATTATTTTTCAGTACTCAACAGAGAAGTTATACAAATACCACAATGTTTTCACACTATTGAAACTTTTCTTTTGAGACTGTTTAACATAATTTCTTGAATTTTCTGTGTATGTGAATTTTAGGTAAATTCAGTTGTGTTCAATAACATTCATTCCCAATGTGTTAGCTTGCAACAAACATTGAATGTTTGGTTTATGTTAAATGACACAATGATGATCCAATGAGGAAAGGAAATGAAAAATTGCAAGATGTGAAGAAAAAGTTTTAAAGCTCACAAGCATTTTCTTGTGAATGTATTTTAAGAAAGAAGTTATGTGCATTCTAGGCTAACTGAGAAAACAAAGATTGGTTTAACCACAGAGTTGAGTTCTTTATATTTGGCACTGTCAGGAGATGAATAGGATGAGCTAGTTAAACTTAACTTTGTTCATATCTGTGGAAATACTTGTTTAAATAGTTGATTATTCACAGACAGTGAATTTTGAACCTTAAGATGATATTTGTTGACACATAAAATGAATAACAGACAATAAATTACCTATAGTTAATGCCACTGTGTAGTTCAAAGATGTGGAGTCAGATTTTCCAAGCTTATTTCTCATCTTTAACATTGAAAGTCATTTAAGACTTTGCCTTCCCAAATTAAGTGGTTATGAGTTTGCCAAGATAAAACATGTGGAATAATCCAAGTGACAAAAAAGTCTACTGAAATTCTGTTCAAAAAAAAAATGCATTAAAAAAGCCATGATTTGTGGGGAGTATGTGAATGAGCACCTTAATTTTTCCTAGGAGAAAAGACATGCAGTATGCTAACTGGTTTCTCTCACTGCCTCTCTTGAAGTGCTTGTCCTTTCAGTACTTTGCCCTTTTGCCATGGAGAATTTTATATATTAAGGCTTTTTGTTGGCTTTACATATGTATGCAGGCTTTTTTATTTGTTTTAATTTGCATCAATATCAGTGCAATAACAGCTCTGGATTTCAATTTTAGATTGTTAGACACTCAGAACAGGTGCAATCTTATTGTACTTGGTCTCTAAAGTATAAATTTGCATTTTAACTTGGAAATAATGAAAGACTGCAGTTCTGCCCATTTAGTCGTTGCAGGCACAGCAGGTACATTTTTCTTTCTCTAACTTGCATGTGAAATTAGTTTAGCTGCTTCCTTATTCCTTTGTGTCTGAGAAAGCAGTTATGTGTAATCAGAATATATTCTAATGTTAGCAACAGATGATTTTGTGGTAGCAGATTATTAGCAGCTGAATTCTTCTGAAAGTTTTGTGCAAACTTTGAAGATCAGTTCCACTTCTCAGAAGTCACTCATTAAAAGCATGTATTGGAAGTTTCAACCAGCAAGATCCTCAGCATTTGGAATTGGTGATTTTCAGTGTGTAGTCAAGTAGTTGGAAAATCTGATAATGAAAAGCACATTGGATGGGATGAGCTCTTACATATTTAAAAATGAATAATCCTATAAAAATAGTATTATGGTGTAGCAGTTATGTGCAATAAGTCAAAATAGGATGCAGCTACTGCTCTAATTAGACATACACTTTTGTAAAGAAATTAAAAGCTTTTTTGGAGGCTTGGTGCCATAGATATGCAAGATAAATAATTCTTGTTCTTGTTTTTCTTTTTTTTTTTTTTTTTTGTAACTTTGTCAGCTGAACCCGTTGATGTGCTAAAAGCATTAGAATTTCACAATTCTCCAGAAGGAGTAACAAGAACAGCAGGATTTTGCACAAACAGAAGGAATTCAAAAGGATCGGATGTTGCTTACAGGGTTTCAAAAACTGCACAGCTGAGTGCCCCAACAAAGCAGCTGTACCCAGGTAAGATTGGCAGAAAGCTGTTACTTTTGTACACTACCTTACTGCATATGTTTTTATGTTCTCTAAAGCATAGCATGTAGTCCAACATCATTAGCACAAAACACTTCTCTTATCCCCAGAGCTGGGCCTGCATCTGAATGGCAGGATGGACTCTATCCACCAAATAAGTCAGGTTTTATTGGCTTCAGTTATAAAGCTCTTCATCAAATTCTGTCACTGCTGGAATTGACTTGTAAGTCATCTTACCTCTTCTTTCATCATGCTATCTGATGGAAACCTTATTTGGTGGCTTTGGCAAGTCTCTGCCTGTTTCAGTAGTGCATTTAAAAACAGTTGTGCTTCCTGGAGTAATGCTGCAGTGGGAGAAATGAGATGTGGTTGGCCATTGCAAAATCATTCCCAGAAGTAACATCTGGTAAAAATTACCTCAGAATATCTGGGTATTTGGGGGACTAAACAAGGCTAGTTGTGGATAGCTGTGATTCCATCTTCTCTCAAATTTCTCTAAAGTGAAATAGTCAAATTTTGGGAAAGATTCTTTGGATGTTGCAGAGAGACTTTTATTCCACTATTTCGCTATCACTTGTCACTTGACTCAAACTGTTGAGGAAAGTGATAGTAAGAATATTAAAACTCAAAATCTTTGAAGATGTAAATTTTCTGTTTTGACACATCATGTAGAGTTAGAACAAGTCATACAGAATACATAGAGATTTCAAGTGGCAAAGAAAAATACTTTCTTTTTTTTTGTCCTTTAGAGCAGCAATTATGTCGATATCACTCAGATCCAGAAAAGGGTCAAGCATGCTTTATTTTGTAGTAATAATGTGTTCCCAGAGCAACATGAAAAACAGCTATACACAGTTCAAGAGTAACTTACACGTTCCTTTAACTCATCACTTATTGTTGATGGAAGAAGATCAAAGCAAAATTCACTAAAGATATAATATTTATATTATTTTTCATACACTTCCTCAGGTTTTAATATATCTTCTCAACTAAGTTGAATGGAAAATTTCCTGCTATCCTTTACAGTAGTAAAAAAGAACTAATCAAAACAATTTTTTGGAGGTGATTATGGTACTTTATTTCTTTTCAATCTTGTGGTCCAGGCATCCTCTCTCCTCACCACAAGCAATGTTCATTGTTCAGATTATTCTTAAAGAAATTTGAGTGATTGTGTCTCTTTTTCTTAGTGCTGTGTAGCAGTGGAAAGACTATAGATATCCAAGATAAGATTAAGCTGCAAGATAGCATTTCAGCTAAACAACACACATTTTAATCTGTCCCTCCTTGCTTTCATGTAACTTCTGTAACTCATCAGGAACTACTACAGCCATTAATTTCTCTATCTTTAAAAAAATTGATTTTATTTTATTTACCAACTTCCCAACTTGATTTCACTGACTAGAAGGCATTATATGATTGTAATATGTAAACTGCTTAGATTTTGTGGTACTGTTGTTGTACATGCTCTTAGTTATCCTTTACAAAAGCATAAATAAATGATAGCCCAGATATATAAAAATATTTTTCTAGATATTTTCCCTCCAATTCTTATATAATTCAATAACTACTGTTATCCGTAGTTATTGTTCAAATAGAACCATTCCAATTAACAAGAAATTTAAAAGTACTTAAGAAGGCTTTGAAGACTATTCCAGATATATGTCTAAGAACTCTATGTGCATATAGTTTTATATATTAGATGCAATATGTATAGTTTTCGTGTTAAAATGTCATTTCTGTTCTGACTTTTTCAATCAAAGCTGTGTTTGGAGGAAATTTTCTTCTGAATACTCAAAGTAGATTCAAGATAAAACATTGGGAATATTATGCCATAGCAGTGATTACAGAAACAACTGAGCTGAGACACGACTCGCTTTCAGTCACCTTTCCTAAACAGTTCACTTTTTCCTCTTAGGAGAAGAGCGCATACCCAGGCAAGCTGAAATATTATCACCTGCCTTAAGCACTTTCAACACATCTTTCACATTAACAGTGCAGATAGGGCAGGTACTTAGTGCTTTTCTAACAGTTTCTTTGGCCTGTGTCATCTTCTTTCTTTTCCATTTTTTTGTCATCTATTTGCTATGACATTAGAAAGTATAACATACAGTTTAATTTTAATGTGATTTAATGTGCTTTACCCTGTCATGAAAAACTTTTACCAGTGACTCGTCAGAGTAAATGAAATCTTTCCTATCTGTTGAGCTTTGATTCCTTCAAAATAAGAGGTCCAAACGATATATAGACATGGTCTGTGTTACTACAATGTTTCAATAAGCTTCCATTAAAAAGTTAGAAAGGGGTAGAAAGTGCATAAAATATCATTGCAGCAGACAAAATAAAAATGTAAGACCAGGGGTTCACAAGGCTAGTATGTAATTTAAAGAGGAAGGGAAATTCTACACCTTTTGTGAAGTAAAAATTTGTCTTCAAGGAAGAATCTAGAATCTTTGGAGCTTTCCCATAATACCTGTCTTGGAAACAATCTTCTGTTTTCTCTGTTGGAAGAAGAAATTCCAAGATCAGAGTTTGATGAATTCTTACATGCTTTAATTAATTCCAAAACCACAAGATATTATTATTAAAACTTGCTCTATATTAAAATGTTTAAGGATGTTTTATCCACTCTCCTGCACACAGAGCTGCAGTTATATTCATTGCCAATGTTATAATTAGATTCTTATCTATTTCTTGTGTGCCAAATTACAGCTGAAGCCACATGGTCCAGAGCATATTCTGAGTTTTAGAATCTCAGTCTTACACTTTGTTTTTTATTAAGCCTAATAAAGTTTTGCATCAAGTAAAATGCAGATTTACCACAAGATTCAACAGGAGCAGCACTTCAATACTTCCTTTATAAACTTTATCTACTTTTAATTGTGTTTATTTTTAGTTGTAAAGGTGGAAAGAGTGTTTGATACATCATCTCTACTTCAAAAAGAAAGTCTCATGGAATAAGTGAAAGTAACATTCTTTGATTTTATTTAAATCTCCCGTTGAAGAAAACTAGTTATGTATTTTTTTTTAATGTTGTGCACAATATAACTCCAGAAAGACTCAAATATATATTGTGAGAGAGAAGCTAAAATTGTTATCAAGTGCTACTGAAGTACCAGAGATTCTTCTTTGCTATGCCACAGATGCTTGTTATGTTGACTGAAATTGTGGTGCACACTTTTAAATTAGAAGGTTGCTAAACAGAAGATGGATTTAAAAAGCAGTGGATGTGAAACTACCATGGTTCTTGCATATTCTGTATTATTACAGGATTTCACAATAGACTTAGAACACCTCTCCTAAAAAGACAGGCAGAGAGGGCTGGGCTTGTTCAGCCTGGAGGAGCTAAGGCTCTGAGTATTGCCCATTATGGGGAGGTGGGGGGTCTTTCAGTAACCTTTAAATACTCTTAAGTCTTTCAGTACTTAAAGGGGCTTACAGAAAACAGGGGTGGGGACTACTTACATGGGCAGGTAAATAGGACAAGGGGAAATGGCTTTAAAGTATAAGAGGGGAGAGTAGTATTGGTGTTATGAAGAAATTCTTTACTCAGAGAGTGGTCCAGCACTGGAACAGTTTGCCAACAGAAGTTTTGGATGCCTCAGCCCTGAAAGTGTTCAAGGCCAGCTTGGATGAGGCCCTGAGCAACCTCGTCTAGTGAGTGGCATCCCCCCCATTGCAGGAGGTGGCACAAGATGAGTTTAAGGTCCCTTTCAATCCAAACCATTTTATGATTGTATGATTTTCAAGTTATGTTTTTAAGAACCATTAAGGTTTACTTTTCAGGAATTAAAGTGAGATCAGAAAGGAAAAAAAAAAAGACACAAAAAATATTCCTAATATAATTTTTTATCTACTCATTTTTGAGAATTAGAAAGCCCTGCAGTTTGTATGCTGGATCCTATGAGCTTATAGAAAAAATGGAAAAATGTTTTCATATTTTCTGAATTTATAGCTGTATATATCACTTTATTTGCAGGTGGAAGTTTTCCAGAAGATTTTTCAATATTAATGACAGTAAAACCTAAAAAGGGTATTCAGTCTTTCCTTTTGTCTATCTACAATGAACAAGGAATTCAGCAAGTAGGTGTTGAAGTTGGTAGATCCCCTGTCTTCCTGTTTGAAGATCAAAATGGAAAACCTGCCCCAGAAGACTATCCTCTTTTCAGAACAGTCAACATCGCTGATGGCAAGTAAGTGTAAAATTTTAAAATTAAGAATGTATTGCAGACCACTGTATATGTGATTAGCTATTTACAAACAGTTTCCTTAAATATTTAAATATGTCAGTAACATCCTTTCTAGCTCGTTGGAGTGGTGTATACAAAATTAGAGAAGCTTTGCAGCAGAATACAGTTCCAGCTCCAAATGGTGCATACAGCTATAAATGAAACAAACCATCTTATCTGCCATTTTTATAAATCAGGGGTGAGGAAATAGTCATAGAAGTTAATCCAACCCAAACTAAACTAGGAGTATTCTTCCTGTGCAGTATATAAAGAAGCTGTTTTCAAAAAGTCTCAAGGAACAGTCTCGCTAAAAGTCTGGTCCACTTAACAGTGGTTGGCAGTATGAAGACAAGTTGACAGGACAGCACAGGATTTCTTCTATCCAGAGCCAAACCAGATAAATAAAATAGTTTGAGATTCCTATGTATAAGGAAATCAGGAAAGTATAAGGATTTATACTGCACCCTCAGTAAAGGAATTAATCTCAAATACCTGTGGCATTAGTAATGCAGTTGCTAGTTTTTTATAACTTTGTAGACAAGCAGTCATTCTCTGAGAATGTCATTCCAGTGCTTGTAAAAGGACATTCATTCTTTCAGAGGCTTCTTATTTGCTGTGCTACAGTCCAAGAGGAGCGACCACAGTCTTCAGAGATACACAGAAATAAATTTACTAAAGCAAAAGAAAACAACTCAGGGAGGAAGGGCAAAAATTGAACTGTAATGAAACATGTTTATAAAGCAATAAAGAAGAAAAGAAAAAGGAAAAAATTAATTGTCTTGGCCTAGTATTACCAGACAATGAAATTATATGATGAAACCTAGACTTGATTCATATCCCTAGCAGAAGGAGTGATAAAAAAGCAGCATTTTTTTAATGGACTTTTGCTAAATAACAAAGCTTTGACATAGAATTTAATCCAAAATGTTGATAAACTAGCTAAAATGAAGAAATAAAAACAAACTTGGTTTGGTACAATTTCCTACACTGAGACTATACAACTTCTAAATCAACTGGAGTCAATCCTAGGCACAGTGAGCTATAACTTTATGCTTTCAGCTTCTACACACTTTCAAAAGATAAGCCAACAATTTTCTTCTGACTCAGCTATTTTATGAAGGATCTAGGACAACAATCTTCATCTCAAACTGAGATATATTTAAAAAGTGTGAACAGCGTAATGTGCCTGAGGATGCATGGCCAGTTTGCTTTTATAATAATAGTGTTTAACAGCATTCCAGAGAAAACATGGAATTATAGTTCTGGCTCAGTGATACTGTTTAGCAGTCAGATTCCATTAGCTTCAAGGTGTTCCTTTTGATACACAGACACTCTTTGTAACAATGATCTAAGCTTTCTCTCTGATTTAGGCAACCCTAATGCCACAAATGCCAGCTAAAATAATTTGATTCCAGCCTTACTCCTACCCATCATTAGTATGACATATTTTACATTTTTTGCTCTGGTCCATCAAACATTCTTTAACATTTTGCTCCACGGTGGGTTACAGAGTGGTCTGCTTTTGTTCTTAAACATTTTTCATAGCAGAGAGGCTCACAAAATTAATGTAGTCTGTCGTGATTATTCATAAAGTCTCATAAAGAACATAGTAGAGTTGGGCAAAATATACAAAACTTTATTCTCAAATGTCTCTAAAGTCAAGTCACTTGTCAGTACTTTGCATCACTTCATTCACTTTTTGGTGAATATTATGTAGGCAAGGCTATTGTTGCAGGAATTGTGCCAAGTATTTGTAAATATATTTATCTGGAAAAGTATCTGTGTTGGAACTGTTTGTATGTATTTCTCTATAGCTATGGAATACCTTCAGATATGTAAAAGAACATGGTAAAATTTTTATGGTTGATCACACAGAAAAAGTAGTGAATTGTAAATAATAAATAATAACCTGCTGGGTTAATTATATTTACACAAGTAATTTGGAAAATCAAACACATTCATAAAAAGAATCTGCAGTCAGATTGTTCAATCTATTAAAATGTAAACTGTGCACTGACATCTAATTAGAGTTTGGTAATGTTCCCTGGTTAAAGCTGCAGAGAACTTCGGTGTGAGCTTCACCTTACAGAGGGTGTTCACCACGAGCTGTGGATCAGACCCCTTTGTGCTGAGGGACAGAATTATACAGCAACTAGTCAAAAACCTTTGTACACTTGTGTATGCGCAGAAAAAAGAAAAAAACGGAGACATTTTAAATTTTATCTCTGAATTAATTGGTGCATCATCTCCTATAAACTGATTTGGTAAGAACACAATGACCTAGTTTTAAAAACATAAATTACAGTCAACTTATATTGTTTTTTTTTAATAGGTGGCATCGAGTAGCTATCAGCGTGGAGAAAAAGACTGTTACAATGATTGTTGACTGTAACAAAAAAACTACAAAACCACTTGACAGAAGTGACAAAACAGTTGTGGACACCAATGGTATCACTGTCTTTGGAACCAGGATTCTGGATGAAGAAGTTTTTGAGGTAAAAATCAATAATGAACAAATGGAATTGAGTTTTTTTGTAAACCAAAATAATCTTTTAGGTCAAATGCTGGTGTAATGTAGAAAATTTGATTTATAGAACCTGTTAGGATAGGCTGAAACAAAAGAGAAAAACAGGGAGAAGTATTGTTGGAAGATTTGGTGCATTTTTCTGTCATTTTTGTTGTATCTGGAAGGGAGTTGCTTTTTTTGTCTTTCTGCCTAATATTGAGATACCTGAGATATTTGGGAGAATTAATCAGGGAAAGCTGTGCAGTATGCTACTGAATCATTTTCTTTCTGTATCTCTTAAGCATTTGCAGACATATGTGTGTGCTAACAGTATTTAAGAGCAGGGGAGAAGGACCTGGAAAGTTTTCTGTGTAATATGAATCTGTTATAGTGTTTATCCCACCTATTACTCTTTCCAGTAAATGGAACATACTTTGGCAATAAGGACATATATGTTTCCATCATTTACTGGCCAAGAAGTACATATAGGAAGGGTAAAATGCCTTTAAGGAAGTAAGTAAATGCCAATCATGAGGCCTTTCTGGGTAGAATCCTTATGCCAATAATTATTTTTACAGACTAATTATGAAACTTCTTAAATCTGTACTATTGAGTTTCTATTATAACATTGTTATACAATGGTTAAAATTGAAAAATTTAAATTAAAAATGAAAAATAAGAAATTACAGATTGGTAGTTATTTCATCTACAGAACATCTGTGCTCTATAAGTGTCCACAGTTTTAATTCTAGCTTTAAGCAGAACATATTCTTGAGAAGCTGCATAGGTATCAAGAGAGGAAATAGGAATTTTGAGTGTAGCATTGTGGCATTGTTATCTTTGTTTTCCATGGACATCACGAATTGTGGGCCTTTTAAATATGGACATTTCTGGGGTGATTTAGGGGATCAATTAGTATGATGTGTTTGGTATTTGCTGCCTAATTCTCCTGCAGTCCCCAATACAGTTTGCACATCTGAGGAACGTTATTTTCTGTTTGAAGATGAGTTCCATAGTTGCCTCTGTCTGGGATGTGGCAAGGATTTTTTGGTCTCCTCATGGGTTAATTACTTTACATTTTCATTTGTATTTCTTTCTTAGGTGAGAAACCAGTTTTCCCAATAAACAGTCAAAAACATGTGCAATGTGAATATGCATAAGCAAAAAAGAATTCAGAGAAAAATAAAATTAGACTACTTTTTTTTTAGTGTTTTCCATGTGATTTTAGATTATAATAGAAGCTAAAGCAGCAAGGTCTGGCTAGTTCTTGCAAAGTTTGTAACCATTTAAAAAGTTTTCAAGCAGGGCAATACACAATAGATAAACACTGATGATTGGTTTGTTTAACTCAGTGCAATCACTAAATAAAAATATCTGTCTGAAGTTTCAGAGGTGCTGAAAAAATCATACATATCTGTTTGGAAATAAGTTTTTATGATATGCGTGTAAAAGGAGATATTTATTTTATCATTTACTTTTAAAGATGGGAAGGGATGTGGTAGAATGCAATTATTTTTTGGTGCAACTGTTGAAAGAATCAATAAAGTTGGATGAAGACATAATTTAGCAAATTGAAATTAGCACTTTAATCAGAATTACCAGATTAGATGATGAAAATCAAAAATAACTCTGCATTTTTCCTGAAGTCAAACCTGTGTGAAGTCAAAATGGACACAAGGATATAACTTCACAGAATTTGCTGGAATGAGTTAAAATTACTTTTCTCTGAGGGTGTTGTCAGTTGTGGAAGGAGGGAAAAGGAAAGTAGTGGTAGCTGGTTCTCTGCCAGATTTTTTTCTGACGTCTGGTACACTGACATGGCAAGTCAGTGTTTCAATTCCAGCTGAGACTCACTGAGAAGGAGCCTTTGGACTCGCAAACGAAATTGTGCAGCTGTCTGTAAGCTCAATTCAGAGGCTGAATCTTAAGATTCAGTACTGAGAACAGCAACATTTCTACCTTTTTTAGCCTCACTGTACATTTCTGAATTTCTTCAGTGATTAGGTTTTCTTGCTCACCTGAGTGCACTTCTCTTTTTTTTATTCAGAGAAATCACTTACAGTGTTACAAGGCTGCTCATGAAATTGGTGGGGGTTTAGATATAGTCTCAGCTCTTACTTAAAATAGAAGCTTGCAATCCTTGCTTTTGGGATGTTTCTGCTTTCTTTGTTACTGTATAGCCACCATGGAATAATTTATACCTATGGTCAATTATCTGAATCTGTATGTAAAAATGTGCATGTTGAAATTAGAATGTACCTCAAAGTTTAAAAAAAATACTGGGCATTTTTAATGGATCATAGAATCATGGAATACCCTGAGTTGGAAGGCTCATTGAGTCCAGCTTCTGGCTCTGCACAGGACACCCCAAGAATCACATCATGTCCCTGAGGGCATTGTCCAAATGCTTCTTGAGCTCTGTCGGGCTGCTGCTGTGACCACTTCCCTGGGGAACCTGTTCCAGTGCCCAGCCACCCTCTAAGTGAAGAACCTTTTGCTGATATCCAACCTAAACCTCCCCTGGCACAGCTCCAGGCCATTCCCTTGGCTCCTGTCACTGTCACAGTCAGGACAGAGCAGAGATCAGTGCCTGCCCCTCCTCTTCCCCTCTCAATGAAGTTACAGACTGCAATGAGGTCTCACCTCTGTCGCATCTTCTCTAGGGTGAACGAGCCAAGTGACCTCTGTCCTAAGTCTGGCCAAACAAAACATAATCTAGTTCATGATGAGTTTGTCTGCTGTTTTTCTACTCTCTAGACAGCGTTCTTTTTGTTTTATTAACAAGAATTTATCCATCCCTTAGCTGCTGGTGCTACAATTTCTAAAGTTCAGTGCTGTTTCCTGAAATCTGTCCTTGTTTGAAAGTGTCATGATTGTGTGTTAAATGTTCTGTTTTTCTCATTCGTGACAGCTCAGAGTGACTTTTGGTTATTTCACGGGTCTCCTTGTTATCATTTGTGTGTTATGAACCCTGCTGTATCTTGAGACCACAATAGTCACTGAAGATACACATAACATAATGTGCCTTATTTTGTAGGCAGGAAATTCCAGAAGTTATCTAGTCATGACATTAGATTTAACTGTTTAAGACATAAAACTGTTTACTACAGACTTCTCATATGACACATGCAGCCTTTGTTAGCTTAAATGTAGGAAGCCCCTAAAAACAATTACCTTTTGCTCAGAGTGTCAGAAGGGTTAATATTGTATCCAGGTATCACAGAGGTCATCTTCTCTTGGGTAATAGTGATTTTTTTCTCATTATAAGCCAAGGCTTTGGTCATCGGATCAGTGGAGCATTCTTCAGTCTCCTCAAACTGAATGGAAATTTAAAATGTGGAAATAATAACCTGTAGATACATATAATGAACTCTTACTCTTCAGTGGCCTACTAATTGAAGATGATACTGTTTCTTTTTGGTCTTGTACCAATGTGTGCAGCATAGCACAACTGCACCAAGCATCATTGCCTCTCTAAGGTAACTCACTCCCATTGAGAGCAGCTGTATACAAATGAGTCCAAAACATTTGGTATTATTACATTATTCTGACCTCCTCACAACTTGATTGTATCTTTTGAAAAAGGAATAGTCTTTCAGTCATATTGCTCTTAACATATTTGCATGGATCATTCATTTAGAAGCTTCAGAACAAATATTGTTCCTGTGAGTAATGTTTCACACTTCCTTTTAAACTATGTTACATCCCAG
Organism: Haemorhous mexicanus; assembly: GCF_027477595.1. Taxonomy (NCBI): domain Eukaryota; kingdom Metazoa; phylum Chordata; class Aves; order Passeriformes; family Fringillidae; genus Haemorhous; species Haemorhous mexicanus. The sequence continues at coordinate 19,854,884 of NC_082349.1, read as the reverse complement.
TGGCTCAAATATTCTTCTTTGTTTCTAATTGTGTTATTTTAAGTTTGTAGTACAAGATTTAACTAAATTAAATTCTTGACCATTTCCGTTTCCTTTTCTTTTATTTTTGTTCTTAATACTAACCTCTGTTTTCTAGGCAGTTGTCCTCTGCTCTGATTCTGGCAGTAACACAAGAATATGTTGTAGCACACTGGCAAATATTAAGTGCTTACATTTTAATGGGTGTGACATGACCTCATGACATAACTTTCCTATGATGATCAATAATTTCTGAATAAGTAAGCATACTGGCTGTCCAGAGATCAGGTAGATCCCTATGAGAAGGAAAGGGCCAATTAGTGTCCTGAGAACATGACAAATTGCTGCCAAATTCACTGGTTTTGTATATCCAAACCACAAAATATTCTTTGGTAAGTTTACCTACTGGTACTCAAGCTAAGAGGCATTTTTTTTAGTGGTGCTCTTAGAAAGATTCTGGTTTAGCTGTAAAAGCAAGAAAAAAAAAATGATACAAAGTGTTTTCTAAATCTAGTGGGCAGTTGTGTGTTTTATGTGAGAAAATTCTAATTTGGAGTTGCCTGCTGCTCATTCTGGAATATAAATGCTAATCTGAGATTTTGTGACATTTTGCTTTGTTAATATGGAAATCAATATAATGTTAAAAACAAGATAGTGAATTCAGCAAGCACTAAGCATCAGGTGCATACAAATGATGAGAAGCAAATTATAAACCATGAATGCCTCTTAAAATAATAAAATTATGCTGTCTAGAAACTGTATTATTACTAACTGCCAAATTATGAGACCTTCATTTACACTGCTAAGCCCTTGCTCACTGAAGTGAATCTTTTGATATCAGTGGAACTAATTTGTAAATGCTTGTTTTTGAAAGACTGTCACAACATTCCTCAAACTTTTATATGTGTCTTTTGAAATTAATGTCTTCTGTGTTTTCAAATACATATTGCAAGAACAGCTGGTTTGTAAGTGCTTGCTGCAAAGAAGAGAATTCCCAAAGTACAAATGAAAAAAAAAAAGAAAAGAAAAATAAAAAGGGAAGAAAAAATTAGTGAGTTGCTGGTACATGGCACCTAGTAAAGGAATTTTGAATTGTATCCATTGAAATATGTTTGTAGCTTACATGTTTTATAAATAATAGGGATCTTTTTATTCTTTGCCAGCTTTAAGGATTTGTCACTCCTCATTTAGTACTATTGGTGTGAACAATCCAAGTTTTTTATAAGTATTTTGTAATAACTTAATAACTAACAGAGACTTTATGCAGATATTTCCCTATAGACACCGTTTTTTCTTCAAAACTCCACACATCAGACCAATACCATAATTTTTTAGGCATTTTGCTATAAACAAGTATAACAAGACAAAACCTGGTGTATAAGACTCTCATTTAAAGCCCATGAAAGCTTTAACAGCACAGAGTTTATGGATTAAATCTCTGCAGTAATACTTGTTAATAAAGGGTTTAGATTTTGATACTAGGCATTAATCTGTTCTCATGAAAAAAGCAGTAAAACACTTGTGTGCAGGATGGGATTCCTATTTAAAGGAGTAGGAATAGCTGAGTGAGCAACTAGAGCAGCTGGAGGTAGGCTGAGTGCCCTGGGGTGGGTTAGCCTGCAGTTGAGGACCTGTCCCTCACATTTCTGTGAGCACAGGAAGGACCAGAGTGCAATGCAGGCAGGAGCAGAATGAGCAGAACTTTACTGACTGCTCAGATTTTCTGTACAGCTAAAGTGGACCAGAGCAGCCAGCCCAAAGTGCCCCCCCAGCATGGAGTGTGAAAGAGGGGTCCTCAGTATCCTCTGCTTCACACTGCCCTGTGGAGCTGCACCACCAACTCATGGACACACTGCCAAAGTTATTCCCACTATGTAATGCAGTAATTCCTGCTGACCCACTGGCTGTCTGTCAGACTGAAATGTTTAAAGTTCCGGGGAAAAATACTTAGAATTAGTGTTTTAGATATCAACATCAGAGTAAGTGGACAGACAGCTTGGGCACTGAGAAATAAAAAGAAACCAGCAGCAAAAAAATAGTAAAGCAAAGCAGACAATTTTTTCATTTCAGAGGCACCTAATAAAAAATCAGGGTTTCTTGCAAAAGTTTTCTGTTTGGCTTGTTTGGGTTTACTTTATTATTTTTTATCTCAAAGAATGATGATCTGGTGTTTATGAATTTTTATAGTATTTCCAAACTTATGTTCAATGAACAAAGGTAAATCCAGTTTCCCTTTCTTAGTTTTGGAAGTGGGATGGGGAGAGAAGAAGAAGGCAAAGGTCTGCTAATTCATTGGAATTCAAGTTCATTTTCAAGGCATCTTCCCAAAAAACAAAGGAATGGTCATTTAACAAAACTGTCAATAATTACATTTAAAATTAACAACCTGGGATCACAGAATGCTGCATGCTTCATCAGTATCAAAATATTTAACAGATAGGATTTATTATCACCTCATTATTGTGTCTAATATATATCAGTTTTAAACAACAGATGTAAACGATTTCAAAAATACATGAAAATGTAAGAGATTTGTAGATTTTTTATCTAGGAAATAGGATGTCCTTGGACACACGTGCATGCCTGTGTCTATGTACACTTGCTGTTGCATAGGCATTGTAGTAAAATCTAATCTCTCAGCCAAGAATTGCAGTTGACTTTGTGAACAGCTATGTTTGGAAGGTCAAAAATTATAATTGGCATACCAACCTATTTCTTAACCAAGCTGAATTTATCCTTCTATAAGCATGGTGCTCAAAGAATCAAGAAGACATTGATTTCTGTAGAAACTTTGACCTCTGCAGTATTCTGTTTTCACAATTTATTGCTTTTACAGTGCTTCAGTCTGGCAGGCTCTAAATATCTTTCTCCAGCTATATTGTACAATGGGCCTGGGTTCTGGAATATTATATTAAAAGCTCCTGGAATTCCTCAATCCCTCAAATCTTTGCAGGAAGATTAAATGAATTCTGCAGCAGGTTTTTCTAAATTCTATAGTAATAATATCCATGCTGTCTAGACTTTTGTTCTTTGGAGTCTATAGCTGTACTGTCACATAACTAATTAGAGAAAGTTGGCACAAATATCCAGGTTGGGGTATTTGTGCTGATTGCTGCTGCTCTACTGAAAAACTCACTTTGTAATTTCAGGCTCTAGCCTTAACATTAAAAGGAAAGATTTTGATTTTTTCTTTTGAGTTGATTTTGTGCCTAGCACTGCTTTGTTTTGCTTTTATCACAATTTATGTAAACATCTTTAAAATCTAACTAGCCTTATAAGCAGATAAGACATACTAATGTTATCCAATGTGAATCACGAAGATGTATTTTGCTAATTCTAACCATCACACACTCTAGTTGAAGAAAGTATTTTTGAACCTCTAATGTATAAATTAGTCATTTAAGTAATTGTTGAGGATTTTTTTTGTTTGGTTGGTTTGTGTGTTTTTCCCTGCAGAGCATCTGAAGTAATGCTTACCTGCTATTCCCTGGACAAAATAACTTTCACCTGGCAGGGTTATTTTATTAAAATTCTTGTAAAAGAGATATCCCTAAATCTGCCCCTGAACTGTTTGAGTTTGTAGTTGTAGTTCTCCAGTTGTAGAGAACAACTAGATTATTAAAATTTTACAGACTGGAAGAAAACAGTGATTTCTGCACTGATTTCTTCGTACAGTGCTCTTACAGCCTTCTATGAATTCATACTTTTGCCATTTTACAATGTGGCTGTTGATAGTGGAGGTGTCTTTTTTCAATGATAGGAACTTTTAGGTAATAAATAGACTATAAATGGACTACTTTATGGTTGTAATTCTCTAATGCACCATATCTAGAAAACATTAGTAAGATCACCTAGTTAGGAAGAAAAGAGAATGTTTCAAGAAGACACATATCTAAAACATTTTAGGTAAGAAGCAGCTATTAGCATTTATTGATATAACAATAATTAGTCAGGCCCTTGATGATTTATATCATTGAGAAAATCTGACACCATACCTAACTGGAAATTTTCTTTTTTCCTATTTCTCTGTGGAATCTAAGGAAGACTCCAAAAATTTGGAATCGCAGGTAGCAATTACCACAAGGCTAACTAAAGCAATAATTCCATGAAGATGTAGCCAGAATTGGAAAGAGAACTTGTTAGTTTGCTGCTTTCCTGCAAATTTGCTCTCCATTTCTTTTTTTGTTATTCAACATTGTATTTTTCTAGTGTTGCACTGTTTTCATATCAAAGCTATTTTTCTAGTGCAGATACCTCACCTTGTGCATTACTTTGAGTTTTTCAGTAAGTCCTGGCAGTGTACATACACATAAATTTTCTTATTCCAGGATGTCCCTGTGGAATGTCTCTGAGATTCACAGAGGAATTTTCAATGAATGAATTCAGCACACACTTCTTAGCTGGGCTGTTCCTTGTAGTAGAACAGTTGATGTGAGTGAATGTGTGTGCAGTTGTTCCAGCAGGCATAAGTTCTACTGATTTGAGCATATTCTCCTTCTAGCTCTCTAGCCTGGTTCTCCACATTTGCATGCAACAAGGTGAATAGTTCCCCAATCAAAACAACTCCTTTTAGTACTCTTGGAGGATTCTGCAAAGAATAACTTATCTTGTGGAGTACCACTTAGAAGGAATCCTTCTGTACCGTGTTTTCACATTAGGCGTAATTGGTGGACAAGATATTTTGTCTTGGCTCAGGCAGCTTTTATCGTATAACCATGAGGCTGATTCAGAAGTCTCTGATTTTAGTTATGAGAATATCCCTGAAATAAAGAGGAAAGAAGATATTAATAGACTTTAACTATTTTTATTCCATATTACAATGAGTTATTGAACTGTGCATTGCCTTTGTGAGTTATATGTTGGCTTTGACAACAGCTTAGTTCCTTTTTCTATAAAGAATTTAGGATCCAAACTAAATATTAAGATTTAAAATTTACTTCCAAATACTTGAATGGTTAATGTTATATGGAATACCTTGCTGGATGTTTTACACTACCTCTGGGCAACTGAGATGTAGCTTTCATCTTTCTTATCCCTAATTAGCAAGTTACATTAAATATCTGACAAACCACTGTTTAAAATAAATTGTTTTAAGTGTTATCCAGGGGAAAAGAATTGTTACAAGGCAGAAGGTTATGATTCTCAAAGGTGAACTAGGCCTTTAGAACTTTTTGGGGCAAGTTAAGCAAGCAGTTTGTTACAGTTTAATATGAAAAAGTGGCTGTGTATGTCTGTCTGATACCTCACCACACGTTCTCTGTGTCTGCCATCTGCTGCCATCCCACTTACCTCTGACACCAAAGCATGGTGGACAACTGGCTCAGCAGAGACCTGGAAGGCTTTACTTCTATAGCAGGCTAGATAGCAACTTCCAACTTTGAAATTGCCTGAGCAGTCTTTACCAACAGATGTGGTCGTGAAATTTTCATAGAGAAGGAAGAACTTGTCATAGACCATAGGCTTTTGTACTTCCTTTTTTTCTGCGTGCACTTTTCAGAGTACTTTAAGAATGATCAAGTGTATTTGTATATTTTAATGTATTTCTCTTTCTCCATTTTTGGGTCTCTCTTGCTTTCATGACCCTACCCCATGAGACTTCCTTTGTTCCTGAAATTTTCATACAAGAAAAATGATGTGACATGTGCATATGTGTTTAGGTTCCTCGGTATTTTTTTACAGGTCTGCTGTTGGAATTCTTAATAACCCATAATTCAAAGTTCTCAGGATTTGTGCAGGTAGATCTTTATGTGCCTCATTTATGACTCCAGGTCATGAAATATGACCAGATTATTTGTAGTTTATTTGCAAGGAACTTAATAAAATTCTATTTTGATCTCACAATGTCAAGCAGTTAAATTCAAAGAATGTGTTTTTAAAGTCTGAAGCAATTCTGTGAAAAATTTGCAAAAATAAAGAGTATAGATTTGTCCAAAAAATACTTTAGAATGGTAACTAAATCACAATAATGAAATCTGCAGTAATGCCTTCATGAGCTGGTATGATTGACCTGATCTGAAAGGAAAACTCTTGAACTATTCTTACAGTACAGCCAATGCTTCACGGAACAAAATACTCAGAGAAACAATTTAATTAGCAAAGACGGAAAATAAAACAAAAAATAGAAAAGGAAAATGGATAATTTACTGGAACCATTTTTATAGCACATCTTCAAGGAAAAAGAGGAAAATTAATATTTGGGATTCCAAATGTAAAATCAATTGGTTCTTCAGTAAACTTCTCACACATTTATAGCCAGTAGCAATGTATGTATTCTGTAAAAATCTGTGTATTCTGTGTAGGATTTCTGAGGGGCTCCATCTATGTGGAGCCATGACAGGCAGACAGGCGGGGCTGGGAAATACAGTCAATGGATCAGGAACAGCTTTAACCAATTTAGGCACATTTAAGCCAAGTGGTAACAGCATACCAAGTGCTTCTTGCAAACACACAATCCAACAGAACTCAGTGCCAAAATTCCATGGCATTCAAGACCAGCACAAAGCTGCAGAGTACTGGCTGTATTCCTGGACCTGTATTCTCTTAGGCTCTCTGACTAAACAGTAGTTTCAGGAGCCGTTTGGGCACGGCTCCTGCTGGCTGGCACTCTGCGGACACGGAGATCTGTCCAGGCACCTCAGACAGCCAGGAATGCTCAGGGCCAAAGAGCAAGACCATGACTTGAACTCAGCAGGGTGAGGACAGAGGTTCTACACATCCACCTCTGGGTTGCTCAAAAGGGTCACTTACCTCTTTTGTCTTACAGTTGCTTATTCTCTCTCATTTTTTCCTCTGCCTCACTTGGTTTTAATGTGGTTAGTGAAAGAGAAAGGGCAAAGCACTTTGGAAACACTTTGCTGGAGATGAGGGATGCATAGCTCAGGCTGACAGTGACTGCACAAAACCTCTCAAAGCACTCCAGCTCTTGAAGGAGTCATGGAAGAAATCAAAGGGGGAATTTTTCTGGGTGTGTAGTGGGTTTTGTAAAATGTCCCAATTAGGAAGCCTTAGTGAATTAAGGAAAATAAAGGAGACAGTCCAGAACTGTTGACAGAGAAACAAATTGCTGCATTTGTAGTCATTCTGGAAGCTTAGAAAAAATTATTCTAAATCTAAATTAATCTGAGACACACGTGAGTCTGTGAAAGTGAAGTGGGCTTAGAGTACTGTAAAAAGCAGACTTGTAACATATAGCCATTATGTGCTATAAAAGGATTTCCTACTTTATGACTGAAAAGTTACTAAAAAAATTGTAGAACTAGTAAAATTGCAGATTATTGCTTCATTTTTTGTGATTTTGATTTTCAGTTTGAGGAAATTTTGCTTTTGTCTCTGGTTTTTTTTTTCATTTTGAAAGGAAGGAATGTTGCAATTATTATTCACTATTTAAAAATATGCTCCAGTTTTCTTAATTTGTTAAAGGTTATGATAGATGTAAAGTGCTTCTGGAAATACTGAGAGAATTATGAATTTTCCCACCTATAGATTTCCATCAGTTATGATAACTTGTCTTTAAAGACAAAACAGGCACAGGTATACTAACAAAGGTATTCATTTGCCCCTGTTTTGGGTAAAACAAAAACATAAAAAATCCTGGTAGAAGTATATAAATCTTAAAAATCACCCCCTTGTGGGGAAATAGTGAGAGATTGAATTTAATGGGTTTTGACCAAGAACATGTGCCAATTTCCAACAAACTTATTTTTATGTGAGCATAAGAAGCTCCTGGATGAGAAAATTTATAGTGGAAATGTTGGCAGAAATTACCCTAATGCTGCTTAAATAGTACCACTGTGTTAAGATACTACACTGGATACCAGACAGCTTTCTGTGGAAAATGATAAACATACAAGATCTCTGTAGGGGATCTCAGCAGAGCCATTTTTATTATCCAGAATAGTGGGTCTCTTTCTGTGATGTTGTTTTTATGCATGATATATGGAAGTAGAAGCTAACCCAACATTTTTTAGTAGTTACGTTTTTTCCAACACAATTTATAGTGTTTACACAGTGCTCACTTGATTATAGTTTATTCAAATAACTGTCTCTAGTATAGACTATTTTATTTTATTTTATTTTATTTTATTTTATTTTATTTTATTTTATTTTATTTTATTTTATCTCCTTTGTGACTGCATATGTGATGCAAACTTGTAATTACACTGTTGATCACTTGCATGCTGAGCTGTAATAAGTAATAGGAAGTGCCCTGAATTAAATCTTAGGAATTTAGACTGATTCCCAGTGTAGAAGTAAACAAACAGCATGAAAATCAGAAATCAGAACTTATACTTTCTCACTCTTCTTTCAAAACCAGACATGATTTTTAGCCAGAATTTTGCACCTAGTCCATTTGGTATTAATTTTCATTGTTTTGCTATGTGAACAATAGTCATTTTCCAAAATATCAGCAGAAATTAAGTGGATATGTTATTTATAAACACAGATGGAAATATCTAAGTATTATGTGCCTGGTTTTGTTTCTGAATGCAAACTCTGTACTCCTGATGAACTGTAGACTACCTTTGGTTTTGTTATTTAATCTGCGTATGCTTTCCTGCAGGGTGAGATCCAGCAGCTGTTGATTATAGCTGATCCCAGAGCTGCATTTGACTATTGTGAGCATTATAGCCCAGACTGTGACTCCCCAGTGCCCAATGCTGCTCAGGCTCAAGATCCTCGAGTTGATGAGGTGAGTAATCAGTCGTGTATTCCTGGATTTATTGCACATTAGTGGTTGTGCTGGAGACAAGTTATCCAAGGAACACTTCCAGCTAAATGGCATGCATTGTTCTAGAGGTGGAGAAATCAGGTTGCAGGAGTGCATTGATTTTTGCTGTCCACTCATTCATGTCAAGCATTCGAAGGAACCTATCACCCTGGTTGTATTTGAACTATCAGCATTCTCAGTGAAGTTCAACTGTAATCCTTTTAAAAAATTATAGCAGTATGAATTTGTCTACTCATGCATATTTATTCTTCCTGTGTAGGTTTATAATTTCACTGGTGCTGGATTTCAACAAATGCCACATTTGAAAGACATGGGTGCTTTGAGTATCCCACAATTGTAAACTTCTCCTGTTAAAAGTGCCCTGTGTTTTAATGAGCTGCATGCACAAATGCATGTGCACACAAAAGTATTTCAGCCAGTTCCACTCATAGGAGGTAAACCAACAAGGACAAAACAGAGTAGGAATTTTTCCCAGAGACATGAAAGATATTTGAAGAAACCATTAGTCACTGTAGACAGTTCTCACAGCCACAAACTGAGTAATTCACCCAGGTCAAGAGAGGTCCTCAGATTAGACCTCAGCACTTGTATGTATTGCTGCACACATTCTAAGTACTTGCATTGAACAGTGTAAAGGGAAAAGCTTTTCCAAAATGTAACAAGTCATAACTGAACTTGGCTCCAGACAGCTTGTATGCACACCATGTGTGATCTGACTGGTTATTACTACTGATTGCTCAAGAGATCAGCATTGGAAACTTGATGAATTGTTTTTAGATGTCTTTGAGCCTGTTTTGGGACTGAACTTTTCCTAAACACATGGTAATTTTATTTGTTGTTACTATTTATTCTGACTTAAAATTATGTCAGTAGGGGACTCCCTCCCACATCCATTCCATCTGAGGTGTAGTTCAAGATGTGTCAAGTCACCTACACACAGGCAGAGGACTTGACACTGCATTAGAGTGTGTGGGGTCTGGGCTTTTCAGGAGGACCCCAGAGGACCTGCTGTCCATGTGCCTGCCTACCTGGATCTCCATATTCCAAACCAGAGCATATTGAAAGCATATTGCTGGTAATTTATGCAAAGACAAAAAAAGATTGCAAGATCTAGATTTTTTTTTTTCGTAATTAAGTTTAAAAAAAAAATTTAAATTCTGCTTGGGAATTTTCCTGGGCTTTGATTCTGTTTGGTTGCTCTTGGGTTTAGTGGTTTCTAATGTGTTTTTCAAAGGCCTGTTTTTCCCTCTTGGTAACACAGAGTTTGTGGGAGTACCTACAGAGAAAAATGTAAAATGAAATATCTTAATTTGTAGTGTGACATTTTAAAATTAATTTGAAAACAAATTGAGGACCACTTAATGATTAATAAAATGGAGAACTGCTGTTTCTATTTATTTCATTTTTTGCTGAGAGTGGTGATTGGATTATTTTGCTTAGCTTTCTGACCTGACACAATTTTTTTGTTGTGCTCCATGAGTTTGTGTCACTTTGCATAAACATTCCCAGTGAAGTCAAGAGAACTCATCAATGTGTAATAGAGATATAGAATAATCGCATCAGCAATTCTACCAATGTGATAAAAAGGAAATAGAATAAATGGCAGACTGAATTTATAGAATGATAGAATAGTAAATAGTTTACTAAATAGTAGTTAGTTTACTAAATAGTAAAAAACAAGCTTGTTAAGGCAGGCTACTTTATTATCTTTTGAGAAGCAGCCTGTCAAACTGCACAGATAATTTATTTTAATGAAATGAATGAAACAAGCTTTATTTAGGTACTGAAATAATTCATAGAAGATAGCAGTGCTGATTTTTGTAAACTGTAATTGCAAAACAAATAAGATGTTAAAAGATAAAAATACATTTGCAGCTAGTCTGTAAGGAAAATAATTGTTTTAAAATGCTTGGTTGTATGTATTGAGAAGATTATAATTTTGATTAGTGATATTGATAGAATTTATAGACTTAGAATTCTGCAAAGTTTCTGACTTGTCAACATGTGATATTTTCATTTTTTAAAGAAAGGTATTGTATGGTAAAGTACATGACAAAGAGATTTGAATCTGGGTGCCTTATTTCCGAAATTACTATAAACAACGAGCTGTCACCGAGTTAAATTTTTTGTAGAGTTTCTTAGTAACTGTGCTAGAGATACAAAAATGTGTGTAAAATGGGTGGCATTAAAATTTGTCATAGTCATGGTACTGCAGAGCAGTACACAGTGATGGGAACACAACTGAAGGCAATGTTACACGCATACAAGCCAAAGAACTGCAGGGCTAGCATGGTGAGCTCAGTCGTACACTGCAATAACAGTCTGCGTGCATGTGGTAACAGAAGAACCTTTCATCTTCAGCAGATTGTCCCCATCTGGGATACTAATCATGCTGAAAGACAACATGGAAAGATTATTGTTCAGCTTGATTGGTTTCATGGTTTGATCTTCAATGTTTTCACACAAACTCTTGTGGTAGGAAGAAGAGGTAAAACTGGGCAAAAGGCTTGGCAGGATTGTGTCTTCAGAGTCTGGATTAAACCAGCAGAAACTGAAAATATTTGTTGGGCACTAGCTTCAAAATATGCTGACTGTTAAAGAGGGGTAAAAGTTTTTCCCAAAATAGTACAATGCATGTCTTAGTTTGTGAATAAAGAAGTAAGAATTCAGATGCAATATTACCTCTGCGTGCTGTCACTTGGAACATAGACTGCATCACCACATATGTGATGATGCAGTGACTCGCCTTATGCAAAGATCCAGGACAAAAAGAAAACATAGACAAATGGGGAGGGGGGAGAAGAAAGATAATTTCAATTAGGAAAATATCTACTAAAACTTGTAGGAAAGAAAGAACAAATTACTACAATGATGAATCTCCAGATATCTTTAAGCTGAGGATAGAGACCTTTCTGAAAGTTTGGGGAAATGTTATTCACAGTTTAGTTGACTGAGATACAGAGTAACCATAGGAAGTTTTGAAGTCTGCAAGTAGGCAAGAGTTAGCCAAGGTGGTCTAATAGTCTCTTCTGGCACTATGTCTCTGAGCCTTTGAATTATTGCAGTCCAGAATAAGAAACTGATACTTGGCTTAAAGATAAATTATGTGATTTCAGAGCCTATTAATGTGTGTTTCCAGCACTGATTACAAAACCCAAAGGAAGTGGTTGACTTTTCATCAGTAAAATAGAAAATTATGTTTATGAAGTTGCATTTAGGAAGATGAATAGGATTTCTCTTGAAATTGAACACTTTTGTAGTCTCCTAGCAAGCTCACAGCCTAGGAAGGCAATCAGGCTGAAAAGCTGGGTATTTTTAGACTAAAGAAGCATCTAGAAAGAAGGATTTATGTAAAAATATATTAGTTTAAGGGCATAAGTACTTTGTTTAGCTGAATGTAATCCTTATTGCTCTAGGCAATGCTTCTTTCTGCAAAGGAGCAAATAATAAAATATCCAGCGTTTTAGGTTTGGGGACATTTCTTTCAATAGCAGTGCTGATTTAAATGAGTAATTTTCTGAATTTGTTTCCACCATATGCCCTCCTAGTTCAGCTGGTGGAATTCTCTATGAGTTTGTTGTGGGAACAGTCTAAGACTTCATCTAGATTAAAAATAATTACCAACCATAAAATCAGATAAAATATGGAACATATTGTGGTGAATTTCCATTAAATGAGCCTGAGAGTGCATGTCACATCACTGCAACATGAGAAATGAAAAATTTGCTTTTTAAAATGCTTGAGTTTTTCTCAAGGCCTTATGACCTTCACTGTGCTCTCATATGTAAATTTACTGGACACTGATTTGTAATCAGATTGTCTTTATAAATTATACTTTAACTGCTGCATTGAGATTTTCTTTTTCTTATTGCACTTTCTTTTTCTTTTGCATCACATTCAAACTGCAATTTGGGGGATCCATCAGAGAGGATTTCAATGCCTACTTTTTACTTACAGGATCTCTTCATGCCTGAATCAAATACCAAGTTTACGCTAAACAAAGTTCAGGAAGAATCAAACATCTCGCAGTCAGAGTCACAAAAATAGCAGGCTGTGAATAAAGACATAGAACTAGTCAGCCTGGAAAAGGAGGACATATCTTAAATTCAACCCTTGTCTGCAGGCTTACCCAGCTGTGCTGTCCTGTTCCCCAACACATTCTCCCTCAGCAAGGTCAACTCCTGCATCCTCACTTTTCCCTTCCTATAACGGGTGACCTGAGAATTTCAAGACATAAGCTTTGGACCTGATTAGGTCTTTATATTCCCATTTTAATTCAGTCAGTCCCTTTCTGGACCCAAGTGACTGTGCTGTATGTCTAAAGATTTATTTAACTGGGCAACCTCTAACTACCTTCTGTGTTCAGGCTCTGCAGAATGTGTTGCACTTTGCTGCTGGCCAGGACTGTGGGCTCTGTGTGAGCAGTTCAGGCTGAGCTGTTGGGATAGATGCATATCAGAACCCTCTCTACACAGAATGCTTCTATTCCCCTGGGATTTGTTTATCAGACCTAAGTGTCATTCAGACTGAAAACAAGAGAGCGGTAGACTAATAGTAATATCCAAAAACTTTACTCTGTTATTTCTTGTCATTTATTTCCCTCTTCAAGACATGTTTTAATTGAAGTGAACATCAGTCTTCCTTGTTCTTGGTTGTGAATAGCCTTGAATCTTGTCAAGGTCAGAGTGATGACCTCAGCAGTTGGCACTGCACAAAAAGGTGTTGTCTAGAAGTTCAGGAATCTTTGGCTTTTTTCACATTTGAATGGATGTTTTCACTTAGTTTTAAGGGTCCCATATGGGTTTGAAATTATATTTAAAAACTATCAACACTGCTTTTTTTAAAGATACACACCTATGCACTCCTTATAAATACCTTGTGAACAATCTGGCCTCTATCCTGTCTTCAAACCCCTTTTTACTATAAATGGAAATGTATTACATTTCTTTCCAGTTCAATCACATATGCCAGCTCACAGAAATTAGAGCAGTGACAGACCTAGCCAGTCTTCATCATCGTTGATGTTGGGCAGTGTATTTTCTGGAGTATCTTCAGGTCTTTTCAAAGAAATCAGCTATCAGGCTTTCAAATCTCCTCTTGGAAGATTATTCTGTAACCTAGTGAATCACATGGTCTAACTTCTGCTGAAGAAATGCCTCCCCAAAGGAACACAGCTTCATTTATTTTGGATCTATTCCAAACTAATGGATTATTTGGAGACATAAAATGTTTTCTTTTAATGAAATGAATTTGGTAAATTAAAAGAGCACATGGCCCCCAAATATCTTGACTTGGAGGCTTCAAGCACCCTTTCAGAACATGTTAATTTAGTGCCCTTTGGAGTGTTTAACTGGTCAGAAAGACTAGTTTTCTGAAAAATACAGAAAAGTGCTTCTTTATATGTTTAATCTTATGTTTGTTGTTATCTTTAGAACTGCAGCTAGCTAATTTAGCCAATATTAAAAACTGTGATCTTCCTATCTCTCTTTTTCTTTACATAGATATATAAACTTTTTATATAAGGGAGTAACATAATAAAGAACCTTAAGAGCATTATTCTCCTTTTGAAAGAGGATATCTTTGGAAACTGAAGATAATGTTCTTATCTCCTTTTATCTCCTTGCTAGTATCACTTTTATGAACAACATAAGGACTCTGTGCTAGAAGAGGCCATCCTTTAAATCTTAACTTTCCTACTGCCCTAAGATTGACATTTTCTACCACTTATTTATTTATATTATTGCAGCTGATTTTTAAAATGCTCATTTTTCTTGGCATCCTTTTCTTTATTGCATTTTGTAAAGTGTTAGTGAGCCTAGAATAAATCAAAGTCATCTTTGCCTCCTTAGCTTATACATGATTTACCATAATTTTTAGGAGATGGAAAAATTGAGATTATGCCCATTTTTTGGTTGAGGATTTAGATTATTAATTATTTTTATTTGGAAATGCGAAGCAAAAATTGCTAAAATCTTCATTTGGAATGGGAGGTTAGTTTTTTAGAGTATGGATAGCAGAAGGATTGGTTTCAAAAGTAAGGTTTCATTCAGACCGTTTATTTCCCAGCTCAAATAGGCTTTGCATGCTGCTGATCCTCTGCTTCTAAAATTCATCTGATGAAGAAAACAGTTCATCTCTTTAATTGGAATTGCATGATGATCTGGTAGTGCAATATAATCACTCTGGTAAAGAAAGCATGAGGTCATAATGGAAACATTTTGTCCCATCAAAAAGCAGCAGGTTTCATTCTTCCTTTCATTTGTAAGAAAATAGTCATATGCAATATTCATTACAAGAATGGCTCTTTAGTAACTATTGGTGGTCTTAATAGAGAAGAAAGAAAAGCAAGAGGAAGAAAATTGCATCACATCTGAAGTATGTGTTACCTGATGTCTCTTAGCTGAAGTCTAACCTATTATTTATTTGAAATTCTAAATCCTTTCTCCTATATATTCAAGAGTCTTCTTATTATCTTTTCTTATTAGCAGTGCAACTATGATAGATTTCTGTGAACTGCCCAACTTCTGTAAAGTAACAGCAGGGCCTGGGTTTTGTGTATCCAAAATGCAAAGGAACTTACCTCAAGGTTTATTGAGGTCAGACTGAGGGGATCATACCCCTGTCTCTGGTGATCTGATAAAAGTGACCTTTCAGTTGCGTAGCACCCAGAAAAGAAGGGGTATGTGCCACATATCCAGTCTTAACTGGATAATGCTAATGGCAGGGTAAGTTTGACTTACCAGCTTCACAGCAGGTGACTAAAGCTATTAAATCTGTCACTCATGTTTGTATATTTAGTCCTCATTTACCTGACTAGTCCTTCACTAGTCCTCTTATATCCTATTAAAAACAGGGAACAGCCTTCATCAGGTCGAGTTGGTAAAATCATTCTGTGAATAAGTCATATTTCTAAAGTGCATCTTTACATCAGCTAGGGGTGTAGAGATGCATTCCTCCATCTGGACAGATTGTGCCTCAGGATATACACCTGGAAGACTTTGCATCTATATATAACTCTTTGCAGCAGGACCCCTGGAGTACAATACAAGACATATATATTCTGTGCTTATCAGCTGGTGTGAAATAGGAGGGTTGCTGTTTTTTCAGAAAAAGTCTTGGGACAGGAAGTGTTGCTAAGAATAAGTTTATCTTGCAGAACGTTTAGGCTACTACGTATTTTCACTTGTGCTCCTTATATTGGTGGGACTACAGAGTTCTGCGATTTCAAAACTACTTGAATATGGTTTTGGGATAGTGGCCACATGTCCTAGCTTGTAAGTTCAAGAATTTTTGTAATACCCCTCTGATGCTGTGATTTTAAAGTGGAAGGTCTTCACCTGCTTGACAGTATAATCTGACTCCAGCATGGAAACTGTCATTCCCCACTTCTCATCCATCCCTATTTCTTTCTGCGTGTTTGCATATCAGTGCAACCAAAATATAGTCTTGTATTTGTGATCACATTTTGCATATAAGAAAAGTTTCACTTTCTTTAACAGAAATGAGTGAAGCACAATACCCAAAAGTATTTTCTGTGTGAATATGCATGATGCAATAGATCTGTCCACATACTTGTGCTTTTTTGTATGTTTTCTAGTTCTCATTCATAAATTTCTGACTTTTTGAACTAGGCCTCTCAGCATAAATATCAGCTTATTCACTACTTTCTTTTTTTAATACTAATATATTTGGAACAGATATTTTTCCTTTTTTCCCCCATCTACATTTCTGTTTAGTTTATGGCCTCTGAAAAACTACTTGTAACCCACTGTCGCAATTTTATTCGTCTTGTGGTTGGCACCATTCAGTGCAGCCATTCAGCTTACCTTGAGAAAAGCCATACTACTGAGATTTGCAAAACAGTTAGAATACTGAGCAACACAGAGTTATATTTTAATTGTCAGTTGGTTAAATTGACTGCTGGAATGAATGTTTCCAGTTTCAGAATAGATTTACAATCTCACTAAAGAGGAATCTGTGTGTCTATAAGCTACTGAAACAAGCTCCTAACAGCATATTAAACCTTAATCTGGCTAATGACATGGCAGTTCTCTCAAAAATGTTGCTCCACTTGCTTCTTAAGACATTGGATATTATTTAACATAGTGTCTTTTACTTGGATTCCAATAAAAATTGCATAGCAGAGGGTTTGATTCATGTTGTTTGGCTGGGGAAGCATTTGAAATAGTGGAATTGGTTACCACTGTTACATTGGAATGACTGAATTTATAGAAGTATATTCTACTGAATACTTTTTTCTTTTCCTGTAGATAAACCTAGTTTTTGTGGACTTCTTCAGAGAAGATAAGCAAATCCCCTGTGGACATTTTTATAATTTCCAAATATATACTACAATTTCAATGCTATTCTGTAACTACTTTGAAAAGTATGGTTTTATCCATGTGGTTCTTCCTTTACTTCCTTTTTGTGGTTGCTTATGGTCTCCCAGAAGCTTGTCACTGCATTTCTTCTTTGGGTGGCAATGGCACACTTCTTAGAGACAAGGTGTATTGAGTTGCATTTCCAGAACTGCACAAGCCAGAGAATGTGCTTGTATACCTCGGCAGACCTGTAAATATATCATTGCTGCACATGAGGCCCTTCAGCTCTACAGTTGTAGGTCAAACATGTTTCATTGACTTCACTGGGTTAGGACTGAATATTAATTTGCTGAAGAAGGAGAGAAGAATCCCATATTACTTACCATGGTTAAGACTAAAATGCTGCTGATATTGAAAAGTATAGATAGTGTTAACTTTTTTTGGTTGTGTAAAAGATACCACTGATGAAATCAAACCATCACTTACATTATATGAGGCAGATATAAAGTGCCCATATACTTCACAAAGAGGATATTCTCCACCTAAAATGACATGTTGTTATTTAAATGTAGTTTGAATTCCATTAATAAGAATTAATGGACAATATAGTTTTGAATGAGTACATACTTTACATCCTTTTTTAATGTGTATCAAATCTCATGACTGATCAGTTTATACATGCAAGGGTAGAAGTACTCAAAGGACAATTGAGAAAAAAGCATCTGCCTTCTGAAAAAAATATCTGTTGTCTTTTTAAGCAAAGCTGTTGATCATAGTAAGACTCTGAGGAGTCACAGGAGTGAAGTAATAGAAACCGATGTAAAAGGATTTTTAAATGATTAAGGGCCTTTCAGCTTTAGCCTTATACTTGCTGAAGAAATCAACTTCTGTGCATTAAAATCAGAAGTAAAAAATTGTCTCAAAAACATTGCCAGAGGGAACAGTTAAACCAGTGTTTTGGTCACATGGTAGAATATAGTTTGGAATATGGAGATCTATTTTAATTTGTAATTTCTTCTAACATGTCCATTTCTTTTTGATAATGATCACTTCTATGAATCCTCAGACTGATTTGGAAGTGTAATGTACTAATTCTCTTTCTCATCAACATAATGAAACAAGCAGGTATTGTCTTCATTTTACAGACAATGATGCTGACTTGTAACAGGAGAGAGGGATTTCAGAAGGGACAAGTTCCCATGAGGTGCATTTGAATATTTGTTCTTAAAGGGAAAGCAAACACTTGTCCCTCTGGCCACAGTTCTGCTTCTTTTGGCTTCTTGGGCACATAAAGAGTAACCACGAGTCTGCTTTAATTTGTCAGACCTACCAGTTCTTGTAGCTTCAAGCATGGTAGGTGTGGGAAGATAGTTTAAAGCTGCCCTTTGTTCTCAGTTCTGATGAGTTGTCCTTGGTACAGATAATACAGAGACCAGGATCTTGGCACAGCTGAGAGTACAGCTCAGGAGTTCCTGGCTCCCTAGATCATGTTCACAACACCATGCAAGCCAATTCTAAAGCTAATTTCTCTTGAAAAGTTTGTGTGCCAAATCTTCATTTGAAAAAAATTATAGAAACAGAGCTATGGAGCAATTTACAGAAGCTGAATCGGAAATGAAATTACAGCAGTGAGGCTTTGCTCAGGAAGTTTGTACTATGGAGCTGTCCCGGTTTTCAAACTCAACATCAAACAAGAGGAAGAGAACCATGTTTTCTTGGGAGCTCTGGCCTCTCCTGTATCTGAAATTACTTATTCATGTCAGATACTGGCATCTCTGCTCTTCTGGTCACCTGAAAAAAATACAAGTAAAAGAGGTATTACTCGAAATTTAAAGATTAAATAAAAATATGGTTTCACAAAGATCTGTTGGTGCCCCCAGTAGTCAAAATTATACTTGATTCTTCTTTGCAGTCCAATTAATGTGAATTTTTTCCTGGCATTACTATTTACTTTTTTACTACTTCTGTACTGTGCTTTGAAAGAAATGAGAAGTTGTGAGGCTTTTTTCCCTAAATGAATAATTATATTGAATTGTTAATAGTGCCTTAATTTTGTTTAACTTTCTTCCTAAGTAAAGGTGAAGATACTTTCCAGTATTGCTAATCTAGTTTGCTACCTCTAACATGGGAATGCCTGATATTTTTCCATTTGCAATGTAGTACACACCAGAAGATTTTATCGAATATGACTATGAGTATGGGGATGCAGATTATAAAGAAACTGATTCAGTAACAGAGGGACTCCCACTGTTTGAAGAGACAGTAGCACAAACAGAGGTAACAATCTGATCTGTTTGTTGTGTGGTGTCCAGCTGTCCCCTACCACATGGTTTGTCAGTTTGTGTCTTTGTATATGAACTTAATGCTTTCCTCTCACTCATTTCTTTACTTCATAGCTGTAACCTTTGCTTTCAGTTAGAGATGGAAGGTCTCACGGCTGACAGCATTCATCTTGCATTTGGTTACCCATCTTTCATTCATACTTTCTCAATTTCCTTTTCATTTTATTTATGTTTTCCCATTCCATCTTTCATAACGTTTGCAGAAAAAGAAAGCCATGGTCAAAAAGAAGAAGAGGACAGTGGCCGCTAGCTCAAAGGACAAACCTCAAAAGGCCACAACAAAAAAATCTGAAAAATATGCATCCAAGAAGAAGAAAAGTTATCAAGCAGCAGCAAAAGGCAAACTAGGGGTAAAGGTAGCCAAGAAATAATCAAGATCTTTCCCAGACTAAGACTGGAAGATCTTTGATAATAAGAAAAAAATTTACCTAACCCCACTAGATGAATATATCTGGCTAATACCATAACCTGAATAACAGCAATATCTCTTGCATTTTCATACAAGATTTTTTTAATAATGTATTTGTTTTTTCATACTAGGCCAACCTTATTGATGGATTTCAAGATTATAGCATAGCTGAAAATGACTACGGGCCCCAGACAGAAGCTCCTTCCAGAGCTACTGAAGCAAATGAGGTAATAAAGACTCTCAAGAAAATATTTGTCCTACTTGGTGCCATTCATTAACAGAGTACAAATGCATTTTAAAAGGATGGATTTCTATGTAAATGATCCAAACTCTACCTGCGCTTAATGTGATTTTATATTTTCTCAGCCAATATCAGAAACTACTATTTTCTTGGGCAGAATTCCCATTAATTCTGCAGAGATCTGCCGAATCTTCAGCCTGCAGAGTCCATGATTCTGGAAATAATTCAGTGATATATGGTGTGGGAATGTGGTGTTGCTGCTTTCAGTGTGGATGTGAATGGAGCACAAACTAGGTTAGCTATTAGACATAGTCTTCCTCATCTAATAGGAAGGAGAGTCTCTAATTTTTCCTGTAATTTTTAAGGTGCACATAAAAGAGCCTAACACAAGACAAAGAATGGCTGCCACCATAGGAAGTTGAGTCAGAAGCCATCATTTCCTTTTCATAGTTCTTCAGCTAACAAGACCAATTTATTTGATTTTCACTTGCTCTATTCAAAAGAAACATTATAATTTGAACTGTCAAAAAAGATAAAATTATTATTTTGACTTATGTTAGAAAGCACACTCCTAGAAAGTCACAATAACAGGTCTAAACATTTTTTTGTTAAAATTACTGCACCTAAGCCAGCGTTGATTAATATGTTTGCATATTAATTAACGCCAGTGTTAGAAAAATGATGGCAGATTTTAAGAAACATTGTTCTCATTTTTCTTTTCCTTTTCCTTTCAAAATTAAGATTGTTGCTTAAAAGATGTACAAAACTCCCCCTCACCTCTTTCCCCTGAATATTTGAAGAGTCCCCATTTGTTCTATGCTTTTCTTCTTAAGTATCTTGGAAGGTGAAGGTGAATTAAGGTATGTTTTAATCATTTTGCTGTTAAGCATTCTTGTGTTCAGTCTCATGTTTTCTTCTCACAAATTTATCTACAAGTGTATCTAAATCATTCCATTTCCTGGGCAATTCTAAGCTGATTGTACAATTGTAGAGCTGTAATGAGGTAGATTCAAAGTGCTAAATGCTCTCCTTGGTTGAGAGCATTTCATCATAAAGGTAATATTTCACTTAGAATTGGTTCTGATCTGTGTTTATTCCAGCTATGAGGTAGAAGTCATCCTCCTGTAACTAATGGAATTAGGCAAGTGTTAAATCAGAATCTGGCCTTCTATTTTAATTGCAATAAATTTCAATGTTATTATTAGACCAAGATTTTTTAATTACACTGGATGTTGATTAGCTTCTGAATATTTTCAAGATCATACTACTTCATATTGTCTGATCATTTTATATTAGCAATATCTGAACTTCAATTTCTTTCAAGATTGTCCTGAATGCAAAATTATTGAAAGACCTCTATAACAGAATAATGCAATCCTCCTTTACTTCACAAATGGTTTTGTACATCTCAAATATAGCATTCTTTTAAACTGCTTTAGTGCTTTTAAGTTGTTTGCTTGGTTTGACAGCTTACATACTTTAAGATGAAAGCTTAGATTCCAGAAATCTTAAAATTAATCTGAATTGTATAGGTAGAACTTAGACAAAAATATGCAAATTACCATGACACCAAAAAGTCATGTCTTTTACTGATAAATAAACTTTAAAATCATTAAGAAGAGAAAAGAAATTTAGCTCAGCATTGGTATTTAAAGACGGAAAATAATGTGAAAGGCTGGGCTTAACTAAAGTGATGCTAGCACCTCCTCCACATTGCTATTATAAAAAGATCTGAACTTATTCACTGCTCATTGCATATGTTCATTCATGAATCCTTGTAAGAGTGAAACCAAGCAGCGAAATTCAGCTATATTTGGCACTAAAGTAACAGTATGCAAGCAGTACACATAATACTGGATATATTGAATTCAGTGGTTTTGGAAATAAAAAACCAAAGCGTATGAAAACATTACTTCTTTGTACTACTTATACAAAGATCTTTTAATTACTCTGAAAGGCTGAGCTTCCATTCCTTCAGACTCTAATTAAAAGACAATATGCTGTAGTTCTACTGTTCTTTCTTCTTTTGACAAGTCATCATGGTGGATCAGCGTATGCTTACATTGCTTTACTAACAATAACCCACATATTCCTCCTATTCCCAAATCTTTGCTACTGATACAAATAGCAAAATCCTGTTGAAGAAGTATTTGCTGAAGAATACATAACTGGAGAGGATTATGATAAAAAAACTGAGGCAACTGAATATGGAAGCAGAGGAGTAGACCTCAGTGAATCTGATCTGCTGGTAGATGGAGATTTAGGAGAATATGATTTTTATGAATATAAAGAATATGAAGAGAAACCAACTGATTCCACTAATGAGGAGTTTGGTCCAGGTGTTCCTGCAGAGACCGATATCACAGAAACAAGCGTAAGTTGACTGGAGGCATAATGCAGATTAATTAAATTTAGCAATTCTTTTATAATTACACAGTCTCAGAACTGCACAGACCCTGATCCAGAGCTCCTTGTACAAATTAGATATATTCTAATTTCCAATAGCCTTTGGATCAAGGCCATCCTCAGTAATCTTGAACGTTTTATTTTTTATCATGTAAGATTTTTGTCTCATTTGCTGAAGGGAGTAAGGGAGGGTGGAAGACGGGAGGAAAAGGAAAGAGGAGATGGAATTTAAAAAATAAATTATTAAAGGAACAGTTTTAAAAACCTTTCTAAACTAGAGCTAAAGCTGGAAAGAACATAAATTCTAATGCAGGTACAAGTGCTCTAATAAATATTTTTATATGATTACCTTAAGAAATTGAAATGCATAAGTGTCTAGAATCCTATGGCTTTTACGGCTTTCCAAGAAGAAAATTCATGAGTGGGAAGGTTAAGGCCTGAACCCTTTCATGAAAATAAGCTTAGTCAATGGTGACAGGTTTATGGTCTTGCAGAAGTAATTTAACAGCTCAGTATACATAAAGATAGATAGGATGACATGGTGGATCCTGTGAATCATGCTCTTCATTCTGAGTTTTATAGCTCTCTTTCCCTCTGACTTAATCATAGGCTAAACAGCAAGGCTTTAACTTTCCTTTAGTTGTGCCAAGATGCTTGTTTATCAGTTTACCAGCTGTGGATGCTGCAAAAAAAAACCTAATATGGCTAAGACTGGAAGGAAAAAAAAATCCCATTTGTATTTTTTAATTAGGAAGACCTTGAATATAGTAGAACAAGAGAATTTTGTTTTCACTATTTGCTCAGTCTTATCTTTATTTTCTCCTCACAAAGTCAAAACTTCAGTTTACAAAGGGTCCAAGAAATAACAGCAAATGCTGTGAGGTTGCTTTTCGCTGCCAGCCTTGAAACCCATCCTTCTGTATTTCATTTACCACTCCTTTCTATACCCTGTTGGGGTCATTGTATTTTTTAATGATCCTTATCTGTGCAATGTGATACAAGTGTACTCTTTTCCTTCTAGCCCAGATGGGGACACTGTGACAGAATGACACAGAAAAGGTCAGATTATCTGTGAAGCAAAGAGCCCATAAGGCACCATTTGTGCCTGCATTAAGCAAATGACTGTGTAGAGTCTATCCCCTGGTGTAAATTTCAACTTAAAATGCCTTGATACAAAGCTGAAGGAGTCAGGAATCTTGAATTAGAACACAGGCTCTGGTCTGTGCAAGCTTTATTACAGTTGTCATCTGCTGAACCAGACATATGTCATTTTTCTTTGGCATATGGACATATTTAGAATAACTGAAGTTCTACCTATGATAAAAAAAGGCAAGATAGAAAGTACTCAGTAAATGGGAACTTTCAAAAAGGGGAAATATTTCCAAAGATGGAGACCCTGATGTGATTTTTTGCAAGTAATCTATGTTAATTTAACAAAACATGATTGCCTATACATCATGCTACTTGATTTTTATGAACTACCAATGGGTTTATGAACATCATTACTAGTGAGATCTGTGCCTCTATAAGTCAGTGCAAAATGTGCAGTCTGTGAATCTCTGCTTTTCCATTCCAAAATATTTCACTCTGAAATACTGTAACAATATCCTTACTATTTTTACTAATCCCCAGTTATTTTTTAGAGTAAATGTTGAATCACTCTACTGAAATTTAGAAAAAGCACATTTTAAATTTTAAGCTGGTCAGAACTTAATTTCTAGTGGATATGTTAGCAATCAAGAGAGGTATTTCTGAAGAAAAATACATTATCTCAATGTTAAAAAAAAAAATCAGTTCCTTTTTCTTTGTTTGAAACTTGAATCTGTTTCTTCCATTAGTAAGTGTTATTGACATATTGTTTTAGGTACTTCTGTTACCTTAATCCTTCCCACAGAGCAGGTCCTCAAAGAATTTGGCAGTTGATGCTAATTCAGGTAGTGCTGAGGCATCATCAGTTATCCGTGAAACATTCTTTAGTGTCCACAGTGCCACTTTTCTCCTTTCTCATTTATGCCATGAAATCACAGACCCTTCTCAGGTTGCTTTACATGTTGTGGGCGTCTCATGAATGAAATTAGGAGCTTGAAAGGTACAGTCCATGTTGGACCAAGGGATCTTTCTTTCCACCTTACTTTAGGCTACTTAACTCATAAAGCCATGAAGAATCATTGTCAATTACAAAGAATATTTCCAATCAAACAATAAAAGAAACCATGTTGTGACTTGCACACAGAAGCTTTAGATTCTATTTTCAAAGTTCTTATGTAAAGCATGGGATAAACACTCATGGGATGCACATCTCATTCAAAAAGTACAAATTGACAATATCCAATAATGGAGAAGGCATACACACGGCTTTTGCATTTTCCATTTCTCATGCATTAAGTGTTTTTAATTTATATGGTTTGTACCTGTGATATATTTTTTAAAGTACAGACCAATTCCAGCTTTAGCTTTCAGTTACAGGTTGCTGCAATTCTTAATTGTACCAGGTCCTTAGACCTTCTACTTACTTTTGGTTTTGGGGTTATTTTTACTGGCCAGGTGACAGGACATGGGGCTTATGGAGAAAAAGGCCAAAAGGGAGAACCAGCTGTGATTGAACCTGTAAGTACAGATGTCAGGGAATTTTTCAGTAGCACTGTATCAAAAATATTCACTGTTAATGCATCATTATGAAATGTTGCTCATGATAGGATGACAGCATCCACATTGTCCATGATCTCTGAAACAGTCCCTGTAATGTGGATGATATAAAGTGGTTACTGACAGTGGCCTGTTCCAGTTTCTCCTTTGGTTACATGAAGGACTAACCACATGTTCCTTAAAAAAAGCGAGAATCTTGTACAGAGGAAAACAGATCATTGATCTGATCTTCAGACCATTAAGTAACTGCATCTTGGACAGATCTACTCAGAAAACTTTCAGCTTAGGCACGGGTAACACTGTCAATACAGGTTTCAGCAAGGGCAAGGAAGCCTTCCTCACTTTACATGCCTTGCAACGGTTCAGATTCTCACGCTAGAAACTGTAGAGAGAAGATTACTGGTAAAGTTTATCAAAACACTAAGAAATGTCAACTTTAGTAGTTCAGCTAAAAAGATTTTTTATGTTTTTCTACAAAATAATGAATGTAATATTGTGTTCCATCCACCCCTAGGGTATGCTCATTGAAGGACCACCGGGACCAAGAGGACCTGCTGTAAGTAGATTAATCACAATTTCCTTTATTGCACTTGATCTATCCACTGTGCTTTTCTATTCATGAGTTAACACAATATTGGTCTTATTATAGTTCCCAAATGTGTATTAGATTTGGGACTTTTAGAAGGGAATAGAAAAGAGTCATCTCTAGCATTTTCAGTGACAGCAAGCTACAAGCTGATGGCACGTGAAAAATCTAAGTTTTGAATGTTGACTGTAAATCTTTGTAAGAAAAAATAATATGCTTCCTTATAAGTTATTTTATCCAAATATGTGTTCATCCTAACTTAGAGAAAAAATAGTTCAAAAGCCTTCAAGCATTCAGCATAATTATGTCATTTATTTTCTATAGGGTCTTACAGGTCCCCCAGGTTTACAAGGTCCTGTTGGTCCTCCAGGTGACCCTGGTGAAAGGGTAAGTCAACAAACAGATTATCCCATGCATTCATGGGATGTCTTGCACTAATTGCTACACAAGGTTCTGTTGGATTCTGATCTGAAATAGATCCACATAGGTTAGAAACTTCAGTGGAACTGAGGCTGATCCATTCAGCTAAGGAAATCAAGTGAGAATCTGGACAAACATTTTCTTAGTGGTAGAAATACATGCTCTGAATACAAGAAGATGTTTAAGTCCTGGTTTGTTAGTATTCTTCTGGTTTGTTGTGTTTAGAAAATATACTAAAGTAATAGATACAAACATTTCATATGAATTGAATGACTTTTTAAAAAATCAGTATGGCTTCAGCTATAATATGTACAAATAGAGAGAAAAATAAGCTTTTCAGAATCAAAATACATGGGAATATTGAAAGTGATGGATAAAATTTAGATGATCTTGGAAGAATCTATTGGCCACATTAAATAATATGAGGCTTGAGAAACCTATCCAGTCATGAATTTAGTGAAAATTTAAGCTGTTATTTTAATCTTCTTTTTCTTGTAAGCCTTTTCTTACTGCCACCACCAACACAATTTTATAACAGTCTAAACATATTTATTTGAGGAAAATATGGTACTAAAAGGCTTTGCTGTGTTTTATGAGAGATAGTTTACTGGTGAATCCAGCATGTTCATGCTGGATTTCTATAAGAAACATGTTAAGAAGATGCTATTACTTCACTGTATAATGAGATAATATTAAAATCCCAACAATGCTTTACCTTGCTAGTAAGTAAGTATCCACACTTCTTTCATATTTTTGTCCTGTAGATTAATTAAATATTCCAGAATTTGAACTTGTAAAATGGGTATTTTAACACCTAGTAAAGGAATAACTACCAACAGTATTTAGTTTTTTAACTGGCTGCTCACTGAATTCATCATGAGGAAATTCTTGACTAAGCACGTCATGTGCCAGTCACAGACCAGACACGACACAAATATATAATTGCAGCAATTAGGCTGGGAGGAGAATGGATTGAGAGCAGCCCTGCAGAGAAGGACTTGGGGGTGTTGGTGGACAAGAAGCTTGACATGACCCAGTAACATACACTTGCAGCCAACCGTATCCTGGCTGCCTGAAAGAAGCGTGAGCAGCAACTCAAGTGAGGTGGTTCTGCCCCTCTGCAACTCTTGTGTGCCTCTTCTATGAAGACAGACTGAGCTGTGGGGGAAGGCTGCAAGAGAGGTGCAGAAAAACTTTTAAAAGGGCCCATAGTGACAGGACAAAGGGGAAGGTTTTTAAATGGAAAGAGCAGGTTTCGATTAGATATTGGGAAGAGATTCCTTATGCCAACAGTGGTGAGTGAGGCCCTGTTAAAGATTGCCCAGATGGCTTCCTCATCCCTGGGAGTGTCCAAGGCAGGGTTGGATGGGTCTTTGAGCTACCTGGTCTAGTGAAAGGTGTCCCTCCCCCTAGTTCTTGAAGGTCTTTTCCGAGCCATTCTATGAGTATAAATTTGTGTAAGTGACTCAAAAGATTTCTCTTACATTACTATCTTTTTTTTCTCACCTTTTTTCTCATGTCTTTTTTATTTTAGGGTCCACCAGGTCGCCCTGGTCTTCCTGGTGCTGATGGTTTAGCAGGTCCCCCAGGTACCATGTTAATGTTGCCGGTAAGTTGTGGTTACAGGATAAGCAGCTTACAAAACTGAAAGTGTCTTTCAAGAAATGTATAAGTATTTTATTTTTTCATCTAATTTTGTCTGTGGAATGAGAGAATGATACAGAATTTCTTTTATGGCGTAAGCATTTGAAATTCATATATATGGTGCCTTTTTTTCCCTCACAAAAAACATATGCTTTAGCTCCTGCATGGCTGACAGATTGGAACATACACAAGGGAATTACAGACACTGAAAACCACCTTATATTTTTAGCAGTAACTCTATTTTGCTACTATAGTTCCAAAACAACAAGTCTGCTGTTGTACAGAGGGCCTGTACTCCCAACAGGCGTGTGTGCTTTCAAGTCTCATTGACATGTAGATTCTTAAGTATTCCATGCTTCAAATCGGACTTCAGTGTCCTCTTTGAAGAGTCAGTGCATCCTTTGAATAGAAATATATGCACATAGCCAACTCTACTCCCACTGGAGTTAAAGCAAAACACCATCTGTTTTAGCAGGTGGAAGAACAAGCCCAAAGCTGTTAAAGTATCTTGCAGCACTGGGGTATGAAAATCACTGTGTTCTTGGAATTAATTATTCCTAAATGTATCTATGGGTGAAAAAGATCTGTGTCAACTCTGGGTGTAGACAAACTGGACAAACTGTTGTGGGCAGTGCAAGATTCATGGCCCTGATACCCAGTGTATGCCATACCTTTAGAAAGCTGAGCTTCTTGCTGCAGCCTAGCATTTCTGCAACATTGCAAAGCTTCTGCCAGCAGTTTCATTAGCAATAACAGTGCAGGAGCAAAGGAATGAGCGCTTAAATTTTTATTCTGTAATTTATTTTAAAATTTTCAGAAATTACACAAAACTGTTTTACTTTAGATAAGAAATATTTTTCACATTCGCATCTGCCTTAAATAAATTACATTTTTAATGTGAGTAGCTACCAATGTATAGAGAATTAATTAATTTCGGTACATATTTTTATTGACATTTTGCAGGCAAGTAAAAATCTATTTTGGCCTCTTTTATAAATATACAAGCAAACAAACAAATGGAAAACAAAATGCTATTAAATCAGGAAAATGTTTGCTCATAAGGGATTAAATTTAGACTTCAGTTACTATCACGAATGACTTCATACTCATGTTGGATGCAGTGGCCTCCATGCAGCCATCTTCTGAAGTTAGTAGAATGAACTAAAGACCGTGACCTTGCGACTTTGAAGTAATTTGCACCATTGCAGCAAGTAACAAGTATGATTTAGATTTGATGAATTCTAAATCCTTTTCTTGTTTTGGTACTTGCAGTTCCGCTTTGGTGGAGATGGTGAGAAGGGCCCAACAATCTCTGCTCAGGAAGCTCAAGCACAAGCTATTCTTCAGCAAGCTAGGGTGAGCACAAGGAGCCAAAACCTAATTTGTTTTATATCCTGCAGGATGTGAAGTCAAAGATGGGGGTTATTTCCCAACACATTCTAAAACTCTGTTAGTATAGAATGCATATATGTATGCTGGCTGGCAGCTTTTTCTTGACACCTGGTGTTCTGTTTGCTTGTCTTCTCAGATTGCTATGAGAGGTCCACCTGGTCCTATGGGACTCACTGGAAGACCAGGTCCTGTGGTAAGTAGACAAATCAGGGGCACAGGTTTAACAACATGGTGATGTAGCCCATGGATCTCATTCTGGCCCTGCCTTCTCCTCTCTATTTGTACCTGTTTTGTACTTATTTGAAAGTAATTTTATATAATTAAAGCTGCAGCTTGTATTCTTATTCAAGGTCTGCAATGCAAGCTAAATACTAAATGAGTTTTTATTATAGGTTTTTGTGCTGTTTGGACAGAGCACACTGCTGGATTTCCAAAACTAGTGAATAGTTTTACATAAATATGCCTCTACATTCAATCATCTCTGTAATGCTATTAGTAGTACAATTTGTTGCAGTAAATATGAAACTCTACAGAAAGAGATACTAAAGCAAGAGTTTGCAGAATCTCCTTTACTCAGTATTTAAGGTAAATCTGAAAAGTTTGTGAGAGGCATTCCTATAAACAATTAAGAGCCACAGGTTTCTAAAAGAATTGCACTTTTTTATTTCAGTCCTGAATTTAACTCAACTACTAACACCAAGTGATCTGGAAATGGCCCTGTGGATTTTAAAACATCTTAGTATTTGTGTGGATGCTTACACTTGTATTTTTAAGCAAATCTGTACAAGAAAAATTCTTTTATACAGTAATTCTTCCAAAATAAATAGTAGCTACCAAGCAGAGAATCTGGCTCACAGATTCCTGATTCCCCACAATTAGATATGCAATACTTAAAAAGAGTCTAATATATTTGGTCTATATAACAAACTCATACACTATTTCCAGCAATGTATTTAGTTCAAGAGACCTGCAGGATAAGATTCAGTCTGTACAGACAAAACTCTGGAGCTGCTGTAAGCAAGGAGGACTTTGCAAAGGCTGGTATGATACTGACACTGGGTTGGATACCTTTAGCAGAAGTGTAACCTGCCTTCATACTCATGCTTTTGTGCTTTAAAAGCCTTCATGAATTCCTGTATGCAAAGTTCATCAAATTAATAATATTAATAGTTGTTTTGCTTCTATACCACCAGGAGGCTCTAGAAATCCAACTCTTTGATCTAGAAACATTTTTTTCCTACTGCTTCAAAAGCAAGTTTCTCAATCTGTAAATTGGTTTTCTACCCAGTTTCTTGTAAGAATGAAAAAGTTGGAGCTTTTAGTCTTTATATGAATTTTATTTTGTTAAATTAATCAGTAGCCAATAAGATACATTAGTAACCTATTAGTTACTAAAAATCTTAAACATAGCAGTGTCAAAGCTCCAGTCTAGCATTAGTTGAGTCTGGTGTTCACATGCTGAGTTAACACAGCATAAAAATGAATGTCTGCCTACAGATAGTAAATGTAATCAATTATATTAGAAGCAGAGCTTAAATCAGAGAAACCCCAAGAGAGAATCACCACATACCAAAACAAATCTTCTCTCCACTGCCAGTACCAGTTTGGGATCTGATTTCTAGTGTGCTTAGGACTTGAATTAATACCTGCAAGGTCAGTGGGGATCTTTCCACTCTAGGATGTGAGACTCAGCACTAAGCCAAGCCATTAGATTACTTCTTTCTTCCAGTGTTAACGTAGAAGTTTTCAAAGGTCTCCAACATTTGTTTCATATTAAATACATACTTTGAGTCACAACCTGTTTCAATGATCAAAAATGCAACTATTCTTTTTGCACATTGTAACAAACTCCCATATCTTCTTTCCCTGAGCCTGTATTCTATATGTGCATGCCAGGATTTTTTGGTTTGTCTGTTTTTTTGAGATGTCTAACTTACTTTCACTAGTTCTGCCCCTGATTTCATGTACCGTTTGAATGAATATCTGGTCTTGGCCCATTTATGACTAAAATTGACTCTTAAAATCTATATCTTTATTTCA
The DNA here is from genome assembly GCF_027477595.1 of Haemorhous mexicanus. NCBI lineage: Eukaryota > Metazoa > Chordata > Aves > Passeriformes > Fringillidae > Haemorhous > Haemorhous mexicanus. The sequence continues at coordinate 19,823,691 of NC_082349.1, read as the reverse complement.
TAATAATGAAGAGATGCAGTTATATAGATTCTCCACTTCTTCAGGGCCAGGTGCACAAAGGAATTGATTAAAACATCACTGAAGTTCATTACAAGATTAGACAGGGTATTTTACATTGACTACAGTGATCTTTGGATTGAACTCTGAGACTGTTCTTTTCTGTGCAACATAGAAATAAAGGTAGAAAGAGATGGCTTTGAGCTCTGCCTTATTCCCTACAATGGATGCACTGCTGATTGCCCTACTTATGTTCTTACTGTCCTCATATGTAGCTCTCAAATACTAATACAGAACAAAGGGTTACATTTTGCATTCAAATCCGTGGGAATTTTCTCTGGTAAGAGAAATATTTCTGCCCAGTGTTTAGGCAGTGATAAATCAAGGCAGATAAATCTCTAGATACAAATGGTGAATTCACACCTCCTGATGAATAGAGGGTTATTTGTTATTTCTCCCTGTAATTCATCTATGGAAATAGAAAGTAACTTATTAATTTAAATAGGCTTTTGTATACCTAAACAATATATGTTGGTTTTTTTTCATCAAGGGTGGACCTGGAGCAGCAGGTGCTAAGGGTGAAAGTGGTGAACCAGGACCCCAGGTACAATAATATTCCATTATGTTTGAGAATGTTTTATCTTTAAGAAAATTTATTCATATTAATTAGAAGAAATCAGTCAATGATTATGCTTCTTGCATGCAATAGAAGAAAAATATCCTTCATTATACTATCTTGTAATTTCAATAGCTTGATCAATATTAAAATTGTAGTTAAAATCAATAGCTTGATTGTTCATTCTGAAATATGAAAGTCACAATAGTTGTATAACAAAGAGCAATTATCATATGTAGAGTGTCATCAGTTGAAAAGCTGTTTTAATATTGTCACTTCAGGCTCTTTTCTGTGTTCAATAATGATATATTAGTCTGCAACTGGATGACCTTGGTCTCTGAACTTATCAGATCTCATAAGGTGAGGGAGGTTTAATTTGCTTGGTAATTAAACAGGATATTTTCTCTATAAATTTGACATAGCAAGAATAAATCTTTACAAATCACTGCATGTTTTGCTTCTCAACCTACTACTATATAAATTTCTCCACATGATGTCAAAGAGCACTGAAGCACATGGAATTTTTTCAGTTTAAACCTAAAATCAGTAAGGAGATTGTAAAAGAAATCATGAAATAAGTATCCCAAACAACGATTTTGCCAGATCTCAAGTAGTATCATGGATTTGATGCATTACTAAGTGCCTGTCTTAAAACTGCACATGGACTCTTGGAGTAGAAACATAAAATAACAAAAAAAGCATTCTTAACAGTTGTACAGTCCTTCAGTTTGCTTATATTTTTAATGTTTTTTTCTTTTCCTACACAATATTTGTGAATGGCTTGTCCTCACCATTGCTTTTTTTCACCTGAAAATGCATTTGGATGGGGGGAGGAAAATTTCCACAGTTACAGCCATAGAGTCCTCAGCAAAAGTTGCATGTGTTTGGAAAGTGAAATGTTTTTTCAGTCTGGGGTAATTTGGTCCCTCTCTAGTTAAACCCATGTTGTGCAAAGGTAAGGCAGCATGTGAGCTCTTTACTAGCACAACTCATGTTTGTGTAAATATCTGAAAAAACCACTCTATAGTTTTTGCTAAATAATTATAATGGAATTATATTTATAATAAAATAATTTTGGCATGAGAGGAAGAAGGTTTTTCAAACTACAGAACTGAGATCTTTAAAGCCATGAAAAGACTGTAAGAAAATTACATGGTAACTTATATCATGTATAGTGCCATCTCATGAAAATTGGTGTTAAAATTCATAATGCTAAAGCCAGTTTGGATGCCCATGTACTTTTAAAACTAATGGGAATCTGGGAACCAGAATCCATCTCCTAAGGAAAAAAAATGCTGTTTTGTGTAGGAAAAATCCTACCTTGTTCTTGAGGTGAGGTGTTTTACTAGATTTTTGCTGACATTAATGGAATGCTAAATATTACCTTCTTTAAACCCAGGGTCCTCGTGGTGTCCAAGGTGCCCCTGGTCCAAGTGGAAAAGCTGGCAAAAGGGTAGGTAGCATATAGATCAGTTCTGCTCTGGGTAAATAGTTTTTGTTTAAATGTATTTAAATTTAAAATGTTAATTTATTCCATTGCGTTTTCAAATGTTTGCCCCTTTGGGTTTTTCAGGGACGTCCTGGAGCTGATGGTGCCAGAGGAATGCCAGGAGAACCTGGTGCAAAGGTAAATAATAATGAGACCTGAGGCTTTAGTTCAGTCTTGGAACGGGCTAGACAGATTTTATGTAGGTACCACAGTTTCATCCAGGCCAACCCAAAATTCCCCTCTCAAGTGAAAATGCTGAAGTTTCAGTTGGCCGGGTCAGATGCAAGAGCTGAGAATGAATCATCCACTTAAAATATGGTAATTAATGGTAATTCATAGCAGTCTGACTTTGGATTCTTGGGGCAGGATTTCTCTCTCTCTGAGTTAGTGTCTAGTTACAGAGTATCAGTAATAGTAAAGCCAGTTTTGCAATTGCAAAGTGCAGCTAGAATCAAGCTTTTCCTTTCCATGTGAAAATTCTTTTTATAAATAGCATAACTACAGCACAGTGAATAAGCTGTGGCATCTTCTCTTGCTACAATTTGTAGGAGTAAATTTTGTGAGTTTGATCTATATGCTCAGCCCCATGTGTTTCATTTAGTAACAAAAGTGTACATACAACCCAAGGGTAGAAACTAACTTTTAGGGGGATGATGCTATTTAGTCAGGCAATTTAACAATCATTTACTAAAGCTGTGATTTCTTTCCAAGGGTGACAGAGGATTTGATGGTCTTCCTGGCCTCCCTGGTGACAAAGGTAACCGGGTAAGAAGAAAAATATGTACATTTATACACCACCAAACTAATAGAGTCCCAGAAATAATTCATTATTCATTAAGAACAGCACTAAGGACTGAGGGAAAAGTTAGAACAGAATGTCAGCTTTTCACTCTACAAACAGTAGCTGTACTATCATGCAATGATAGTGAAACTTTTAAAGTTGCTTGGAAGCTTGCTCAAAAAAATGGATATGAATATTTCAATTACAAACTTAATTGTTTAGTGGGGCTTATTCCAACAATTGCAGCTTAAGAAAGGTCACAGTCAAGTCAGATAAATTAGGAAGATTTTTAGTAATATTTAAAACAACTAAAGTACTTGTTGCTTTTGGAACAAGTCTATGGAACAAATCTATGGAATGAGACTTCATCTTTCCCTACAAAATGCAGACACAATCATAGCCAGGCATCTCTGCTTCAGATTATGCTCCTAATGTTGGTGCTAGGACCCTGCTGAGTGTCCTTCCTTTACTGCTGTCCTGGTAAGTGCAGCATACCATGAGTGAATGGGAATGTCAGCAAAGCCATTTCCAAATGTGCTAAAGCTCAGTGACCAAGGAATTATTACCTTACCCTCACCCTTCAGTGGGTAAGCACAGTTGGACTTCCTAAAAAAGCTCAGCAGTGTTGGGTACCAGACCCTAATGTAGTTCTTTTTAATAGCATCTAAGGATACCCTTTTGAGTTCTGTTTGCAATGGGTAAAGAACTTCTGCTGTCATGAAGAATTTTTTTACTCCTCTTTCATCATGCCTGTTTAGGTAAAGAGTGTAAAGCCGTCAGTGCATCCCATACTGGAAGCCTAGCATGCTCAGCAGGCCAACAGCAGAAGGGGCTCATCATTAAGCACTTGCCACCTGCACTTGGAGGGCTGAACAGAAATTGGCCTGTGACTCTGTGTCTTTGGCTTGCAATAATAAACACAACAAGACAAGTGAAATACTTCTGTTCAAATTATATTTCAGCTGTAAAAGGATCAACATTGAAAAATCTAACTTTAGAGTAAAGTTTCAGGACTGATTTTAGAATTAGTCATATTCAACATATGAGTTGCAAACTGAATGTCTCTGTCAAGCACAAGTTTTCAGACAGGAGTTACTGAATGAGATTCTTGGACTTCTAGTGTAGAGCAGATTACATCACATGAAGTTATATTTCTTTTAACCTCATTATCTCTGACTTTGTACTTTTCGTATTTAGATTTACTAGATGAGCAGCTCTTCAGTATAAAAGCAAGACACTTTATGCTTTTAAAATAGGCCCAGAGAAAAAGAAATTCAGGCTTTAAGAAAACACTTGAAGGAAAGAAAAAGAGCTGAAAAACTGAATGCTGATAATGATAGGAAGTTTTGTTTTTACTGATTGACAATACCAGGACACTGAATGCACACTCCTAATCTATATCTAAGTACCACATGACTGTGAGAAAGGTAGCCCTTAAGGGAATTAACTATTTCAGTTTTTGAAAGCCTAAGTCAGTCTTCACCTGGTTATTAATTGGAAGCCAGAAAAGACCATGCCTCTCATGCATCATCTTTCAGAAGTGTCATCCAACATGTAGAAAAACACATTCTCTACCTGCAGATAGCATAGAGTAGTTGCAGAACCTAGCAAAATTCATGAATTGCTGTATGAATTCATCTTGAAGGTGTTAGAGAGCTGGTCATAAAATTTCACTTTCTCTTCCATGCTGGGGGAGGACAGAAAGGCAGTAAAATAAAGTCTTAATATCCCTAGTATTGGGGGATGTGCTCTGGGTATGTGAGGGTTACCTAAAATTCCCTAGGAAAGTTTGGAAGTGTAAAGAACAGAGCCACTGAACAGTGACTCCATATATCCCTACCAGAATCCCCAGCAATGGTCAGGTTCCTTGGAGACACTGATAAAATTAAGGCAAACAGCATGAATACTTGGGTGTTGTCCAATGCCAGAAGGAAGTCACAGTCTCAAAGCCTGCTGCCCAGAAGGAGGTCAGTCAGTGGTGTTTGAGCTCTATAGCACACTAGTTCTCTTTAGGAACTGGGAAAGAAAAATAAATCCTAAAAGTATGGTCCAGAATCTACTGAGGTTCTGCATATATAGACTTGAAAAGCCCCAGCCTCTGAGGGGAAGTGTGGAAGTCTGGCTGCCTTCCAAAGCCTCAGACAAACCAGTCCCAAGGCTCTCAGTAGCTGGTGCCAGGGTGTGTGGTTCTGAAAGGTCGTTAGTAAATCTTGGTATATTCCTGGGCCCTGCAGCTGGTTTCTTAACTTCTGCCCCATGTACGCATCTTATTTTACTGCAGTAAAACATTGTGTAGGGGAGAGGGAAGGTGGTGATGAGACAAAGAAAAATGTGAGAAACACTACCTTTTGTAGGTGTAGCTTGTGTATGTTCTGGGGCCAAAAATCACAGAAACAAAGAATCACAGAATATTCTGAATTGGAAGTGACCCACAAACATCACCAAATCCAGCTCTTGTTACAGAGTGAAATTGTACAATCACAAATTATTCGTTGTTTCAAAAATGCTCATCTGTTCTTATACTAAGGTAATGAAAGATTTTACTGAGTACTAAAACTTACAGATTTGTATCACTGATGTGTCAAGACATGTTTTGACACATCAAACTTCAGCTATCATATTTGTTTTCATTTGCCTTCCCATCCATTATTGTTTCCAGCAGCAGAAAGTTTGCAGCAGTTATTTTAATGACTTTCTTTATCCTACAGGGAGACCGTGGCCCACAGGGACCTCCTGGCTTACCTGGTGAAGATGGATCAAGAGTAAGTTGCTGTTCACACAGGAAAATCTAGAGTGAATGCTCATATAATGGGAATGAGGTCATGATAACTGTTTTGTTTGGGTTTTTTTCCTAAAACTTGTTTCCTTTCGCACAAAAACAGGGAGAAGATGGGGAAGTTGGACCAAGAGGTCTCCCAGGTGAAGCTGTAAGCAATTCTTTCTTATTCTTCTGCTTCTGTTACAAACAAAAGTCACATTCAGATATTTTTCCAATCTATTGAACTATTCTGAATTGCAGGTATAAAAATTATTTCGCATGTTTGCATATAGAGAATACTGTTTCTGGCTGAAAAGCAAACAAATTGAATGTTTTATTTAGATTTAAAACACCACTTACAGGATTAGAATAAAGTCAAGGATATATCCAGCTAAGTATATACAACTTCCAGAATCACAAATGCTGTTTCTTATCCAATTGTGTAAAATCAGTAACTGCCATCCTTGCTACACCAGAATACTGCCAAGCCCCTGTTGCTTCTAAAGTATTACCTTAATTTCTGCTTATTAGAAAGGAAGGCCTGGGTTCTCCTCTTATTTCACACTACTGTGCTTCATTGAGTATTTTACACTTGTTTCACATACAGAATTTCCACTCCTGTCAGTTGGAATTCTGCAGGTGCTGCCACTGCAGAAGAGAGTTCTGCATTGCAGGCAAGAAATCAAGCCTCAGAAGGGGAATTTTACCCTAAATGTCTGATCTGCTGCTGCCTACTCACAAAGTACAAGCACCTTGTTATAGTCAGTGTCAGTGATTTGTGACTATGTCATACATGAGGAGACTGGAGATTCAGTTCTGCCTACTTAAGCAGCAGAACATGAAGGATGGCACAATAATACAAACTAGTACTCATTGACATAGTATAGAATGAAAAGATTATGTTATACACCAAAATCTTGTTCACCTTATTAATGAGAATAGCCATTGGTCTTTTGTGAAAGTTTTAAGGGATAAGAGCAAAAAATCTAACTTTTATTTCCAGAATGTCATGTATTTATTGTAATAAAATTACTTGCAATTTTTAAGTACTTATTGGATCCTTACCTCATATAAAAACATAATTTTGTACTTAGAATAGTAGTATAGAGTATGATGCACCATCATGTTTTCAAAAGAAAGGAATACAAATATGCATGTTACTGTTCAGGTCAGACCTTCAGGCCAAGACACAGCCAAAAGTTTAGTGGAAGATGCTGTGCCATTATTCTGCACCAGGAAATATAAATATCAATCTCCCACCTTTCTCTGAATTTACCATACAGAGGTTAAATCAAAGGTTGTCCTTCCACTGACATCCTGTTCAGAAGGAAAATCTGTTATCAGTGAATTTTTCCTATTCTTTCCTTTCATCCTAAACACCCATGCTGCCTTCCCTTCATCCTTCCTACTCCTTATTCCAGTCCTCAGCCAGTCACGCTCACAGGCATTTCTGTTCAGAAAAAATCATGCAGGTGTCAATAAAGGTTTCTTCTCTTGCAGGGTCCACGGGGATTACTTGGCCCCAGAGGAACACCTGGGCCCCCTGGACAACCTGTACGTATGAGCTGTCGAGTATTTCCAGTTTCCAGAAGGAAAAAAGGAAGTTCACTGAAAATTGCTCTTGTTATATTGTTTGTTGTAGGGCATTGCAGGTATTGATGGACCTTCAGGCCCAAAGGGAAACATGGTGAGTAAGTAAACTGGGAATTAGAAAGATTCTAAGAATGCTTTCCACATTCTCTCATCCCTGCAACTATGCCATCCCTTCCATTTAATTAAACTTTCATGTCAGCTATTTGGATTCATTATGATTTTATATGGAAAAGGCAAGGCTTCTGTTCCTTAGTTTTCAGCCAGAAGCCCTGACCATGCTTTCTCTCAGACTCCTTTAGCACCATGGACTCCAGTGCTCAGGTCCTATGTGTGGGCTGTTATTCTCTGTTAAAGAAAAGGTCATGATATTCATTAGCATGAAAAAATTTCATACTGGAGAGAAAGTTGCTGGTAGACTTTAAAGAGGGAGGAACAAAGATGAGTTTGTACTCCTTTTAGTCCTGACAATGAAGATCTGTAGTGCAGAAATGCAAACCTAATGCCCTACTATTTTTTTGCATGGTAGGGTCCTCAAGGGGAACCAGGACCTCCTGGTCAGCAAGGAATTCCAGGCCCACAAGTAAGTGCAAAAGAACTCTCAAGAAATACGATGTAATGTGCAGCAAATGTTTAATAAATGAAAATTACTAAAAGGTTAGCTTTTCATGTGCAAAACCGATAAAGCTTCAAGGATTTTATAAATAATGCTGCAAATGTGCCGAGAGCAGTGGAAGCAGAGTTCTCAAGTAAGTTTTCAGAGGGATTTTTCATTCAGGAGAAAAATGACTCATTCAGTGTTCCTGGAATGCAGCAGGAATGGCCACACCTGGAGGAGGGTTCTGAATAGGATCTTGTTACAGACCTACTGCCAGAATAGTGGCTTGTGCAAAAGACTCGCACAAAACTCCTGACCTAACTTGCAAGGGGGGAAAAAAACCCACTTATATTTGCCCGTGTGTTGAAACAGATTAATGAGGGACCTTCAGTAGGGTGAATGTATGTACATTGTTCTCCCTGGTTTCTCACACTGGTTTCTTTCTAACAGGGGCTTCCTGGTCCTCAAGGTCCTATCGGGCCTCCTGGTGAAAAAGTAAGTTACAGCATTATTTTGTAACTTCACAGTCAGTTCTGTGCCACAGCCTTGTTTATCAGCTTTGCTATCTTTTATGGAATAGTAAGCTAAATTTCAATATTTGATCTTCATGAAATCATCAGTACATGAATAACCAATTAATACCCAGTGGCTTTCCTCTCATATACCCTTTTTCACAAGCAAAACTTCCTCCCTTTATTTTGGATTAATTTTGTGTTATTACCTTCAGAATCCCATCTACAATATTAAAAATTTTGTATTTGTATGTTACTTCATTTCACAGCAAACTGCAAAAAATATTTTTTCTTAATCTCTTTTTTATAACAAAGTTTTACCTATTCAAGTCTAATTCTGTTCTTTTTTCAAGGATTACAGTATGACATAACTCTGCAGTGTAATTGGCATTCTGTAGTGTCCTTTGGTGATTTTTTCTCATCTGTTTGCACATGTTCTTGTGGCTTGAAAACTGTCTTCTATTCATTTAAAACATGTCACTACTAAATTTTATGCTAATTTTATTATTCTCCCCTTTTTGCTGAATTCCTGCTCAATTAATTCTTTGATTTTTCTCCTCTTCACTGTTTACTCTATTCTTTTGGAGAAATTAATACTTTTTACCTGTCAGTGTGCTTAAGTATTATTCTAGAAAAATGGGCAAGTGCCACGATATCTACATTTCCTAGGCTTTCACGTAGGCATACCAGGCTTTTCAGCTATGAGCACTGGAGTTCTGTACCTTGCACTCTTTGCTTCTTGAACTTCTGATAACTTTCATTGGTGAATCCTTTTATTCCTGAAATTCTAAATAGTACTTAATTTTGTACACTGGAGAACCCTTCCCCACCTTGTCTTCTGTGTGTGCATGTTCATAGGGTAATTCCTGAAGCCTGTTCTCAGGCAAGCAATTCATTGAAAATTAAGGATCATTTTATAGGCTAAAAATTGTAAGAACTGGCCTTACTTACATATGGAATGAAAGTGTCATTCTGGCTTTAGTTTTATTTTTGCCATTTCACTGATATCCATATCCAGGGACTTAGGTATGACTGCATTTTATGTCCTTAGCTCTTAGGGTCACGTGTGTTGTACCTGTTTGCTATTGTTTTTAAAATGTGTGTCTGTTACTGCATTTAGGGACCCCAAGGCAAGCCTGGCCTTCCTGGCCTTCCTGGTGCTGATGGGCCTCCTGTAAGTAAAGAAATATTTAATCCTTTGAATGTTTAACTTCTTTTACTAAGTGACAAATACTTCTGGATACCTGTGTTACAGAAACAAAATGGAGGGGAAAAGCAAGGGTAGTCCTAGCTGGCAACAGCATTATAAAATCCGTCTAAAATCCCTATATCATTTGAGCTGTTAAAACGAAGATAATTGCATTTTTGAAGCAGCTGCTAAAAACATCTGTGGGCTTTTAAAATGTGGGCCCAGATGTTGAAATGTCTCTGCAACATCTTCAGGGACGTGTAAATAACTACTAACACACAAAGGGCCAAATACTGTTCTACTGTATCCTACCATGTGAGTCCAGCAGAGCAAATCACCTGTAAAAATGTTCACCACTTGTTCTCTGAGGAAACATGGAACAGACTACATCTTTCTCAGCTTCCTGGCTTAAGGGGCATATTATGTGCTTAAGGTGCTTCTTGCATTGTCTAGACTGGGACATACCTAAGCCAAACTTTGTGATTGCCAAGAAATTCAGCTTTACTGTGATGCTGCAGTTGCTCATGTGAACAGAGTGTAACCACTTGAGCAGCATATCTTAGGCATTCGGCTTAAATGGAATCCCTGGCTGTAATGGCATGCCCATACACTTGTTTTCTTGCAGCAAAAACATACTTTTTTTATACTATGAAGAGCCTTTAGACAATGTTATTTCTGAGACCTTGACTATCATCCCCATGCAATTGTCCCTTACAATTTTTCTTTTAGGTGAAATCTGCATTTCTTAAACCTGACTTTTTGCAAGGTTTAACAAGGTCGCTGCAAATATATTGCAAATACAGAACTGTTCCCAGGGCTCTCACAGTCTATCTAGCCTTTTACCTGCCAAAGTACCAATTTAGTGGAGAAGGTTAAGTGTGCAATGATTGTCCACCTGAGTGTCTGTATCTTGAATCATTGTCTAAACATTTGAATGTTTCCCCTTATCCTTTCCTGTATGCTGGAACCAATGTTAATTTCCAAACACAAGCATTATTTGTCATCTGCATCTTGTTAAACCTTCAAAGCAGGGGATGAATGCTGTAAGAGATAAGAGGTGTCAGCACGGGTCTGTACCTGACACAGACCCCTGCTGTTTTGTGGTGATCCCAGTCAGCAGCCAAATACTCACTGGCCCACTCCTCCCGCAGCAGAGGAGGGCACAGAATCACAAGGGAAAAAGCAAGAAAATTCCTGGGCTGAGATAACAGCAGCTTAATAAGTGGAACAAAGCTATGCACACAAGCAAAGTAAATTAAATAAATTGATTCACTACTGCCAATCTGCAGGCAGATGGCCAGCCACTTGCTGGGAAGTTGGTCATGAGTGTCCTCCCTCTTCTTCCTTTCCCTGAGCTTTTATTACAGAGTATGACATCATATGGTATGGAATATTTCCCTGGTCAGTTTGGAACAGTGTCCCAGCTGTGTCTCCTCACAGCTCCGTGCCCTCCCGCAGCAGAGTCACAATTATCTGTTAGTCTTCAGTTTCATTGAATTGCCTTTAAATTTTGCAATCTAAGTGCAAATTTTGTAAGAAAGGAAATCAGTGGATTGGCTAATGTCTTGAGTGCTGTAGTATTAATGTCAGTAATATAAAGTGAAGTCTAAAATGTAAATTTATTCTGTTTAAAAAGCAAGTCACCATTTAGAACAAAGACATAGAACATTGAAACTAAATCAGACTTCTATTGAATATTTTGATAAATTCTGTAATTTAAAAAAGATTTTTAGGAATGTCTTCATGCGACAAAATAAATTCCCCATGTTTCAAAATCAAAGGTGAGAGTCTCTTACATTAAAAGCCTCTTACTGCTGAAATATTAATTAAACAGAAGGACTGGTCAGCATATTCCTGAAAATATTGACATGAATGTAGCTATTGTCCAGTTTTTCCTTTGTTATGTAAATTTTATTGGTATTGAAAATAAAACCTTTTCTCAAAAGTTTGTGTGTCTATTCAAATACAAAAGAAATGTGATTAATGACCTGAAATTAAATGTTTAAATAACTGTGTTTTTATTATAAAATGTCCCTCCTTAAAAATTACTGCTTTTCAAATCAGATACATTTCTCTTAAAACAGGGTCACCCTGGCAAAGAGGGTCAGTCTGGAGATAAAGGTGCATTGGTGAGTTTTTAAACTTTTCCATTATTTGCATAGATTTCAAGAAAAACTTTTCATAGTTTTTCATCTTTATGACACATTTGTCACATTTGTTGCTTACAAGAACTATTTAAGAAGACAATAGACAACCCATGACACATTCAAAGCATCTTTTTACAGAAAAACATATATATTAAAAATACTAAAGATTGTAAATAATATAAAGATTATTCTTTTAAAGTAAACCTCATCTTGGAGTTTGCGGGGTGGGAACAAAACATTGCACACACTTCATACAAACAACTTGCAGATATTTTGAGTTTTCAATTCTGTTGTATGAGGTACTTACAAACATTCTTCAGAACTTGCTTTTTTTGAAGGTATAAAACTACATGCAGAGACCGTGCATTTTCTAGGTCATCTTCAACTCAGTGTCAGTGTAAAGTATTGTTTTCAATCTTATGAAGCCCTGGAAGGGTGTTGGAGCTCCATAAAATGTTCTGCTTACTCATTATTGGCCCTTATTTATCCAGAATAGCACCCTTTATAGTACCTGAATTCAGTTTCAGTTTTCAGAGGCAATACTAAAACGTTGTATCCTGGAAGACAGGATGAGTGAATTTATAGGACATTTCAGAAAGTACAGCACCACTGACATCACTATATTATATTTGTCCAAAGTGTTGTTATCTGTAAAAGACGTGTAAATTTTATCCTGATTTCTTAAGAAGATAAAGCTTACACACAGCATTTATCTTTTGAAAGTCCAGGCATGTTGCCATCTGCCAGTTCTTATGTCTTTTGGATTTACTGATCCATTTCAGCCAAATTTGATAAAAGTTCAGTTTCTCAGAGATGTTAACAGTCCAAAGGTTTTGTGAAAAGACCCATAGGAGAGAGGAAAAAGACCCTATCAGTGTCCCCATTAGTAACAGATTGTGTTATCTGTCATTCTCGGACATGGGGGAATCAGCAGAGCAGCTCAGAGGTATCGTGTTTCCAGGCTTCCTGGCTTCCACCCTTCACAGAACTCAGTTTCTCTAGGCCCTGCCATCAGATTGCGTAGATCCAAGTTGAACATCAGTAAAATACTCAGCAAAATGTAACTAAAATAATCCAGGCACCAGTTAGCATTGGTAGCACCATGAGCCTTTTAGCTTCCAGACTTGGAATGTCATTTTTGTTCTTTTTTTTTTAAGGCCGTGATTTTTTGTTATTCCCATTATTTTGGTCTCTATTTTTGACTTGTGTCATCATAATTAGCTGATAAATTTTCTCCAATAAAACACCACTGGTTTCTAAATGGCATATTTATTTTTCTGATTGTTTGTTCCTTTTTACAATTTCCATTGTTTCAGATAATTTGTATTATGGATAGATGGTTCCCAAATATACAATTCAAATCCAAGTTCACAATTAGTTCACAATTCTATTAATAGTTTATAGTGACATTGAATGGTGCTTTTTAATGCCTTAACTTTTCTTAGTGGCAGGCAGCCCAGTGTTATTTTGCTGTCTCATACATTATACTGAAAGAATAAGGATTAGATTCTGAAGAGAACTGCTTGCTCACCAAAAACTGTACAAACAAATGTTCTTTGCTTCAATGTATTTTAGGGGCCTCCAGGTCCTCAGGGTCCAATTGGATATCCAGGTCCTCGTGGTGTAAAGGTGAGATTTAATTATTATGTTCCTCCTCTCACACCTTTTGAATATATGCATGTGGGTAATTATTTATATTCTTCCTTTAGGGTGCTGATGGTGTACGTGGACTCAAGGGATCCAAAGGTGAAAAGGTAAATCTGACTGCAGTTAATTCTTTTCCCTTTTTACACTGCAGCCTCTTCTGTCTCCTCCACTGCAGTGTGCTTTATCTCACAGCAGTGAGTTTATTTTTTCCTTTCCCTAAAGGCATACCAAGCCCAGTGCCTAAATCAGTGACCTTCATGGTTATTTACACTGGTACAAAGTGAATATAAAACCTTCAGTTATTAGAATGATTTTCAATCCTCTTTGCACCAGTGTAGGTAAATTCTCTCTAAAGTGGCCTTAAGTAGAGAATTAGACATCCCCTCCCTTATTAGTAGATACTGTAGGGGATATTGAGAGGCTTGTGCATCAGAGAGATTTGTGGCAAAGACAATACTGTTTTTATCTGTTTTGATAGAGCCATGAAATAGCTCTGTATTTTTTATATACATTGGGCAATGACATTCTAGGCTCAAGGTATTTTGTCCCAGATCTTTGGCTTTGCTGAAGTGATGGACAGCCCCAGTCAGATCTATGTATATGAATGTGAAGAAAGCTCTTCTTTCCCCTGATACCATTAATTCTGTGTGTAGAGCTCTTCCTAGAGCAAACACCAACCACTGCGGTCTGGGCTGACTCCTGATGGTCTGCGGTGGCTGAAACCGCAGCCAGTGTCGGTTTAAAGTCACTCTTCCTTCAGCACTCAAACTAAAACACACACAACAGACTCCATCAGTCATACCTCCTCCTGAACACACAGGCAAATCCCCTCTTGTGGCTCTGCTGGCTAATATATATCTATATATAGATAGATACATGATCTACAGATATTTATAGATATTTCTAAAGCAGAAGACTGTCTTGCCAAAAAGCCTGGATTCAGAACTTGGCTCAGATTGCAAGAGCTGCTGTACAGTTTCAAGCCTTCCTAAACCACAATTTGTCTAGGCTGCATGCTCATTTTAGAGTTGCTCATTAAATCTAAGCTGAAAAAGAGTGTGTTTAACATCCATGGAGACTGGACTGTCCAAAACCCCAGATTTTTCTTGTGCCTTATTGGATGATTAATATCCTGCTTGGACAAAATACAGGACTTGTATATAAATATGTTTCATGGATGTGTGTATATATATCTGTGTATATCAACAAATACTGATTAGCACAATGTCCACAATACTTCTGTGTTTCTAAAATTGATCTCACAGTTGCAGTAAGACAGTGAATTCTACCAAATACCTCCAAAGGTCACACAAATCTATATCATCCTTTGTTCTCTTGGAGTTTTAGATGCATGTTCACAGGCCTTTTTTTACTGAAATTATCCAGCTGCCATTGCATGGGGGAGAGAAGTGCAAGAGAATAAATAACCTTATCATTCAGGGAAGCCCCCATAGATCTGGAATGGTCCAGGGATATTAGAGGAGGCCTATCTCTGTACTGACCAGTAAATGTGACTAGAACTCTTTAGGTATTATATTTTTTGTTACCAGCAAAGAATTTTGTTATTCAGCTCTCTCCTTGTACACAGAATAAAATCAGCCTCTTGTAGATCTCAATAGCAGGAAGCTCACTGTGAAAGCTGAAGAAGAGTTTCAGCTCATTTGGCAGCCATTTGATCAGTAGCTGGCACAGGGTCAGTCCTTGCTAAGGGTTCTCATGTAATTATTACTGGCCATATTACTGGCCAGAACCGAGCAACTTTTACAACTGAAGCTTTTTTGATGTATTCTTCACACTGCCTTTTTCATTTCTTTCTAAATATTAAGAAAAGCTACCTTTAAATTTAAAATTATGCTATATAAGATGATCACATAAAACTTTGTTTCATCGTATAAAAAGCATGGGAAAACTGCTTTTAGACTGGGTTTTAGAATATTTTTTTTCAATGAATTATAGTGTCACCTCTTTTGGTTTTTTTTTTTTTAATTAACACATTTTATTGAAAAACTGTATTTGCTTGTTAGATTTGTTTGGGGTTTATTTTTCTTTTTTTCTTTTTTTTTGTTGTTGGTTGGTTGGGGTTTTTTTGGGGGGGAGGCTTTGTTTTGGCTTGGTTCTCATTTTTTTTTACTTTTGATGCCTCCTTGCCTATTTTGAGTTGTTTACCACTACCAGATCTACTTCTATCACCCTTTCTAGGGTTATTGTTGCATACTCTGTGACTACTTCTAAATTCAAAATGGCTTTAGCCCTGCAGTCCATCTCACTTGGTGATTAGGGAGAAGATAAAATTTTTGTGGGCCTAGGAATAGAAAAAGCATAATCCTCATGTTCTTTTTGAACATGAGGATTAAATACAAAGCTTTCTTGCTTCTTTTTGTTTTGTTTTTTTTTCTTTAGTAATGTCACATGAGCACATTGTCACTCTCTCCTGGTTTTATTGACAGTCCAAATATTTCTCAGATTTGAAGTCAGCAGTATTACTTTAGCATATAAAAAAAATATAATAGCATCATAGCAAAATATTTTACTATGCTATTATTCATCACAAAGACCTTTGCTGCCATGTTACAACTAAGCATCAGGTGAAAATGGAGTCTTTGTTGCTTGGACTTTGGAACTGTAGTTCTGTGATGAGTGACACAGAATCTCTAGGTTGGAAGAGACCTTCAAGATCATCGAGTCCAAGCCATGCCCTAACGCCTCAACTAAACCAGGGCATCAAGTGCCACATCCAATCTTTTTAAAACACATCCAGGGATGGTGACTCCACCACCTCCCTGGGCAGGCCATTCTAGAGCTTTATCACCTTTTTGTAGAAAACTTTTTCCAACCTGTATTTCCCTTGGCGCAGCTTTAGACTGTGTCCTCTGGTTCTGTCAGTGGCTGCCTGGAGAAAGAGACCAACCCCTCCTGACTACCACCGCCTTTCAGGGAGCTGTAGAGAGTGATAAGGTCATCTCTGAGTCTCCTTTTCTCCAGGCTAAACAAACCCAGCTCCCTCAGCAGGGCACACTGCTGGCTCGTGTTCAGCCAGCTGTCGACCAGTACCCCCAGGTCCCTTTCTGCCTGGGCACTGTCCAGCCACACTGTCCCCAGCCTAGGGCATTGCAGGGGGTTATTGGGCCAAAATGCAGGACTTGGCACTTGGACTTATTAAACTTCAGAAAGAGAGAACTAAAAGCTGATCAGTTTATGGTGGAGGAAGACATAAACAACTCTGCTGAACACATCTGGAAATTTCTGCTTGTATCTGAACACATACATGTGTAAATGCAATTTGTCTGAGTATTGTGCTTGTACTTCAGCATGAAGACCAATTTACATGTGTTTCTGCCTTTTTTAGGGTGAAGATGGTTTTCCAGGATTTAAGGGTGACATGGGTCTTAAAGGTGATCGGGTAAGCATTTATTCATAGCCCATATATTCTTAAAAGTTCAAATTTTATTGTTTTGAAAGGACCACTGAAGTGAAAAAATATACTTAAATCAAACATGAAATAAAGGCTAGTATTTTAAAATATTTCTATTCTCTGTGCATGATCAAATTCAATCCAGAGATATGGTTCTTGTGAATCAAAAATGGCACAATCATAAAGAGGAAGAGAATGTCAGTCTTGAATATCCTTTTCACTGGGCTTCTTCCTATGGAATTGTCTTTCCCAGATTCCAAAACCTCCAGTATTTGCCTGAGGAAAAGTTATCTATCTAGGATGAAGATATTTCCATTCCAGCCCAGCATTTTGCACATCTCTGCCAAAATGCTGTTTATTTAGCCCAATGAGCAGTTACTTCTATTCTTAGAAAGTGTTGTGGAGGTTGTAAAAAAGCTTTGCATAAGAGGCTCCTGGTCTGTACCTGTAATCTGTATACATAAATAACTGTGAAGATGGGACCCACATAAGTACTTAGATAAAGAAAATTTTCTTCCTATGGACTGCCAGGGTGCTTTCTCAAAAATTTAGGAAAGGAAAAATAAGAATACAGTTTCCAAAGGCACCTGTCTTCAAGCAAGACAACTAGGCTCTAGCACTCTGAAAGTGATATTCACTGTCTAATTTTTAGATATTTTCATTTATATAGTGGACATAAGTAGTGATATTTTCCTAGTAGGAAACTGGGCAGGGCTTACAGCAACCTGATCTATTTGGAGATGTCCCTGTACACTGCAGGAAGCCTGGATGACATTTAAAGGCTCCTTCCAGCCCAAGCTATTGTCTGATTCTATTCCCTGTTTAATTTACTGAAAATTTATTTTCAAGTAATTGTAGGTAATCTTTCCCATATATGCATGAATATCGTTCCATATTTATAAGGTGATGTATTTTAGGGAGAAATTGGTCAGCCGGGCCCACGAGGAGAAGATGGCCCAGAAGGTCCAAAAGGTCGAGCGGGTCCATCTGGGGACCCAGGTGCTGCTGGTCCTGCTGGGGAAAAGGTCAGTAGCCAGAAGGCAGCATAAACATGCCATTGCCTGATGACATAGCTGGAATCCATAACCTCCATCACTGAAAAACAAGCCTTCAGATCTGCAAAATCTTTTTGTGACACTACTGCAGCAGACCACTGGTGTTCCCATTTGATCAAGGATTGAGAATCCTTATCTTGTAAGTATGCAAAGAGGCATTGTAGTACTCCACCAGTACATGAGGCAACTCCATTCTTATCCCAGATTACACACAGCGCATGCCAGCTGTGGAAAACAGTGCAAATAAAATACCTGGGCACAAAGGAGGATAAAGGTGCTGCTGCAGAGTGAATCCATATTGAGTCATATTACAACAAATGGTGACTTGGAGATTTTTTTTGAATGGAAAACATTTCCTGAGTAGAAATCCAAAATACTGGGTTGGCAAAAGGGAAAGGGGGCGATAAGAGGGAGGACTGGTAAAAGGATGGTGAAAAAAAGCAATCAAGCACAAGGTACAAATCTCTGTAGAATCCTGGCTTCAACAATAACCATTTGAGTCTTGTATAAAGGATGGAAAGGAGGCTGAGAAATGTGTGTGTGGGTACTGTCAGAAAGGAAAGGTGATGTCAGCAGTGGTATATGAATAACTGGAGAAGTATGATAATATAAAATAACATAAAATTATGATTCAAAAATATATATGCTACATATATAAGTGTAAACAATATATCATTTAAGTGAGAAGATGCTGATGAAAATATTTCCTTTTAAATTTTTTTGGTGAACTATAGCTTCAATTCTAGTTCTCTCTTGAAAAAAAGAGGATGGAGGGTGCATAAACCAAATCAAAACAAAACAAACCTTTTTTTTTAAATAGTTGGTATATTTTAAATTCAAATTTTAGTTATTTTTAGTTCTTCTTATTCAAATTGCTTGCTATGAATATAGGCTTTCAACAGTTTCTTCTTCACTGTGACATATTTGGGACTCTCACAGTATACAAGTCAGGAATCTGAAGCCCTAAATATCAGAAGATATTTGAAAAAAATGTTGGTGTTGATAACACTATTAGCTGGCCTTGGAATTTTAGACCCAAGGTTTTCCCTTTTCTAGAAATATTTACAGCTTTTCTTGCTCACTGGAAGGCATGCATCTTCTGTGGATATTCTATGGATATTTCACCAGAATGGAATGAGTCAGGGGGGAATTCTTTGGTGCTGGTCCTGTGATATTTATTTTAGTGCAAAAACTGGAATAGTCATTGTGAACTTGTAGGTTTTCTCACAACATTTGAAAAGTCTGTAAGAGCAGATATAAATGTCTTGTTCCCTTGTCATTCATATGATGTACTTAATGCAAAGGTGCTATTATTGTAAGGAAAATAATGAAATTACTGCAGTAGTTCTTATTCTCTGTGTTCTGATTCCATGATAAGAAAACTCTATTTCCCAAGAAGGTATAAAGCTGGATTTTCTTGGTTCATGAAATCTCAAGTAGGGTGCCAAAAAAATTAGGAACATATCAGAAATGAGCTCATAATAAAAAAAGTCTGTATTCACAGTCACAACATAGGCAACTGGGCTTGCTGACTCAAAAGATCAGGGACAAAACTTTCACTGAATCTGGCAAGAGTTTGATGTGCTGTCATGTTGCAAAACATTTAAATCATTGCAATGCATGTGGCTAGTTTCAGGGTGGCAAATAACAGACAGCATAATAAGTAGTTTCTTAAATGTAAAAATTGTTCTCAATAATGTCTCACCAGACACAGGTGCTTACATGAATGTGATAATACTCAACATATTTATTTATGTGCTATATATTTTACCAATAGACATTTTTAGGAAAATTTCCTTCCCCATGCAATTCTCTCCTTCCTATTTATCTATGGTTAGTGCAGAGTACCATCTGATACTTTACAGTCGTCTTTTCCATTGAGATCTTCTCCAGAATTTGATATTCTAGAACATAGAGAAATTCTTTCCCAGAATTCCCATCTTTCAAAGTCTGAAACTGCTTTCCCTTGCCTTTGAAAGTGGCAAACCATCACTCATCCTCTAGAGGTCTAAAGAGACCAACTCGATGGAGAAGGGTACTGAATTTAATTTCTGGCAATGGTTGATGTCAGTGCTGATCAGTCTTTTCTGAACACAAGTTGGTAATGGTTGTTGACAAATCCATTGTCAGCAGATAATCAGTGGAGTATAATTTATCATAGTCTCAGTTTAGAACTATTCAAGAAAAGAATTGATTCTTCGAATGCCTGTTCATGAAAGTCAGCCATCACGTAGTATAAATTAAAAATAATTTCTTCTCACCTAAACCTATTAACATCCTGATTTTTAGAGAATAATTATTGTTTAATTATCTCAACCACATAGAACTGCACGGCACTTAATGGAATAAAAATCTTTGAGGTATTGGTTTCTCTGGATTCATTCATTGGAGTAGGATTTTCTTTTAAGTTTGGGGCACTAAGCCCACTGGTGATTAATTATAAAAATGAGAAATTGATTTAATTTAATGTTGTATTCCATGGAGTATCGTCACTCTATGTTGTGGAAAAATGATTTTGTATAGAAGCTTGCTGAACCCCAGAGGAGGACACAGTAAAATTTAACACTGCCTTCTCCTTGCAGGGCAAGCTTGGCGTACCTGGATTGCCAGGATATCCAGGAAGACAAGGTCCAAAGGTGAGCTGTAAATGAGCTGTATATTGAGTGTTTTGACACTGGTCACAGTGGCACTTATTTAATTTCTGTGTTTGGGGAAGCAGGGTGTGAATATCAAAGAAAGGGCCATTTTTCTCATTTTCTTTTTTGACAGTAATATTCTGAAGTAAAATCATCTGCAGTGTGACCCCTAGGTCAGGCTCTTTATGGAGCACTACCTTGTAACTCTTCTTACTATAGTACCCTTTAGCATCTTCTCCTGAGCTGCACTATGCCAGCATCAGACTGGCATGCACTAAACAATTGCAAAAGGAAGGAATTGCTGACATTCTTGAAAGAAAATGGGCACTATATTGACTAAATGGATGCTGATAGTGATGGGAATTTTCAGTGTAGTGCAGGGATTCCATTTGTGTGATTATTGCTTCTTCCATGGAATAAACCATATTACTTTGAAACATATCATTTACAATTTTCCTCATGTTTTCCTTTAGTTTCTTTTAAGACAAATATGACAAAACACAATCCTTAGTGAATGTAAGGGCTTGTATTTATCTTTCAGCTGCTTTACATATTTGGATTACAATAGAAAACCACATGGAGGCTTCTGGTTTAAAACATTTTTATGAAACAAATTTCTATCAAGTTCATCCTAACCCATCTTTAGGAAGTGGGCATGTAAAATTAATTTCAGGATCTCTTTTTTGAGAATTAGAAAGAAAAAAGATATATGGAATAAAATCATAGTTCCACAGACATTTCACTGTGTAGAGGAGTCCATTAGGGAGGTATTGTAGCTCCAGCTCTTCTCAAAGAATTCCCATCTAGGTAAATATTAGTAAAAGAATCCCTTACCACTCCTATACATCTGAACAATCAACCTGCAGTAAAATCCTCAGTTCTATTATACCTTTTATTTATTTTTATTTCCAAATTTGAAATTATGGGGGGTTTTGGATGAGATGCAACTTCCTGACTGGCAAAGTGGTTTTCTCACTCTGCCTTGTACTTCAACCCTTTTTAGTCAAGTGAATGGACTGTCTGAAGAATGCATATTCACTGAACATGGGATTAGTGAAAAATATTAAAACTATCCCTAGAAAGTACTCATGTAAACTATTCACCTTGAAAGACACAGGAGTTTTGGCTTCAGTTTCTTGACTAAAAATGTCTGAGATTTTAGTCTCAATGTTCTCCTTTAGAATTGTCTTTTGAAAAATCTAAGATAAGAGTTTTACATAATTCAGTTCTAAGAACAAAAATTATGTAACATTTCAAATTAAAGTTGATTGATTCTTTTTTCAATAAGAAATCAAGAACTTCCTTGCATTAAATTTTTTTCACATTAAAATTGAAAATAGTTCTCAAGCTGCATTCACTGTTGCTCTTCCAATTTTTTACTTAGATTTCCAAGAAAGACTAATGACAGCTACAATAGATAATTCACTAGAGACTTCTTTGGAAACTGAGTCACAGGCCAGCTCAATCTGACATGAGGTAGTGAAAAAAAAGCAGCAGAAAAATATGTTAGCAATGTAAAGCAAAGAGGAAATCTTGTCCTAGTACTGTCAAGAAAGTTGACATTCTTTTTGTTGATACTTACTTGCTTTTCATTAATTTTTTTTCTAAGAATTTTTTTAGAGTACCACCTTTATCTGATAATTTTCAGTACACTTTTATTTTTCTCTAATCCAGTCCCTCTTGATTAGTACAGTTGCAAAAACTAATGTACATGAAAGATATTTACAACCAAGTCATGACTACTAGTGCCCCATCATTTGGTCTGGATTTTTTCCAGCCTTTTAATTTTAAAGAGCATGCTTGAGCTTCACAGACTAGAATTTTTATTTTTATTCTTATATAAAGTTTTAACTTGTGAAGAATTAACAAGAAAGGAAATGAAAGGAAAAGGAATATAAAAGGAAAGGGAAGGAAGAAAAATACTGCTTTTCTGCCACCAGTCAATATCAGTAAGGGTTTCATTAGAATCTGTGTTAGTGAAGTTGTACTGCCCCTAAGTCTTTTCTGGATAATTTGAATGGTTATGTAAAACAAGATTCATTAGAGGAAAAACAGAAGTAAGAACAAGAGAAAAAAAAAGTTCATTTCAAAGAGAACCAAGAAGTTATATTTTAGGTTTTTGTTATATGCATTTAATTTGCCACTAAGATGCTAACAGCAAGCTGCACAGGCATAGATGCATTGTGACAGCAGGGACTCTGGCTAGTAAATTTTAGTGGCTGACCAAACCAAACACTCTCTACATTTTTATCCTCAGTCAGTTAAAACTATATTTTCCCACGATTATTATCTCTTTGATCCCAAGTTCCTTATGAAAAATTACCACCTTGGCAGGTAAAATGTCTGCTGGACCTCTCTGCCAGAATCAAATAAGAAAATAGCACTGTTCCCATTGGACTGGGCAGTTAGCAGAAGGAAAGGGGAGGAAAAAAGGAGGAGCAATAGAGCTGGGAGCAGTTTCAAGTCAGATCATCTCATAAATTCTGCCTATGTATGAGTTGCATGGATCAGTTAAAAGAAACTGTCCATTGTTTGGTTCAGAGTGAGTAAAGAACTTGAAGTAATTAATTTACAGCTCAGCAAAGTGAGTAGAGTATGTGGCAAATCCTTACCATTTTTTTGAATTATTTTTTAAAATAATTATCTTACAGTGAGGCAACAAGGCCTTGTTTTTTTTGTCTTCCTTATGATACAGTTAATTATTACTTTCGTGCTTTAAAAAAAGGTGCAGATTTAATAAATATTTTATTGTCTAATAAGATGACAAATAATGTCCATTCTATACATTGATTTTTTTTCTTAATGCTTTCTGGACATGAGGCATCATGGTAAGTTTATTTACAGCTTTCATAAGTTTATTTACAGCTGTTGCAGTTGCAAGTTTGACATGTTCAATGTACATGACTTTGGAGTTGTGCTTTATGTGTCTATTAAATGTTGGCTCTACCACTCTTTTGCTCTTGATATCTCTGACATTTGCATTGATTTCTTGCATAGGGCTCAACTGGTTTCCCAGGATTTCCAGGTGCTAATGGAGAGAAGGGTGCAAGGGTATGGTAATTCATTCTTGCATAAGACTTTATTAGCTTTTAAAATTCAGTGATGGGGGAAAAGACTAAAACCTAAGGATACAAGTTGCTATCTAAAGAATGATAAAATCAGACTTTTCACATTCAAGATGGACCTCTGTCTTTATGTGTAACAGGGCATACTGAGGCACTACTTGCAATTCTTTAAGGTATTAATCTAAATATACAAGAACTTGTACACTTTCATGCTGCACATAATGCCATAATTATATAATTTGAGAAAGAGAATAAAAATCACCTTTGCTGAAGGGCTTGGGAGGTTTTTTTTGGACAGTGTAGCTGGGTGAGTTGGCAAGAACTATTTTCCTGTATCCCATGAATTATCCTGCTACCATGCAATTTACCCTCAAGGAAATTCAACTTGTATTTCATAAATATTCTGACTTGCCACAAGGGGGTTTTTTTTAGGCTTAGCTTCAAAAAGGCAAAATATACCAGGCAAGATGAAGAATGTGTACTGTTACAAGTATTTTAAAAAAAAGTAAAATTACATCTTCTGCTGCTTTGTTTGTTTGAAGCAGGTGAGGGGAAATGTGTTATGTATGTTCCTCAAAATATAAAACTTAAAAATAGATTAGAAAGAAGGTCACTGTGCTGTTGTCTCTAAAATTCAATTGAATATAGCAGGGTATGTTAGAAAGATGGTGAAACTAAGAGATGAGTCAGAATTCATAGCTAATAGCAACATCAAGACAAACAGGTAATATATATTGTTATTATTCTTAAAGCAGAAATTCATTATTTTAACATTAAATATATGAAATCAAATAGCACTTGCATTACTTATGTAATGCAAATGTTTAAATTGTTCTTGCATTATTTTAGCTAGGATAAAGATGTGTTGTTATGTACAGGCACAAACAACAAAGCAATGCTCAGTTCATATTGTGAAAAAATGGGGCAACTGCAAATAAAGGCAGCAGAATGAAAAACAAAAAGCAAAATGATAGAATCAAACAGGAGTCTTGAAATCATAAAAAGCTTCCTGTATTGATCTGTTTTCAGGCCTTCATGAAGCTTTAAGTTCAGCTAGGGTATTAACCACATAATGAATACCATCAAACTGGTGGTACACTGAAACATTATGCTGATCATCAGTGAGCCCATAACTGCAGGTTTGGTGATGAGAATCAGATATTATTGTTAATCTTGCCTAAAGGGTTATCATGGTGTTTTATGCTACCACGCATACACATACTAGGAATGACAGTCCGTGTCCTTGAGAAGATCACAGGCTGAGTAGCATTTCAAAAACAGCACATAAATTTTATTCTGATAAGTGAAATAAAACCAACAGTAAAAAAAACCCAAAAACCACCCTGCCAAGAAAACAGGTGAATGCATTTAATTCTTTTCTGATAAAGGGAAGCTTTGTTCCAGGACATCTCTGGTAATTTTTTGGTTGCTGGTTTGTTTACCTCAAAGATTCAAAAGTACCAGACATCAGGTTCCTTTCTCTACCTGAAAAATACT
This sequence comes from Haemorhous mexicanus, assembly GCF_027477595.1. Lineage (NCBI taxonomy): Eukaryota > Metazoa > Chordata > Aves > Passeriformes > Fringillidae > Haemorhous > Haemorhous mexicanus. Next base: position 19,798,702 of record NC_082349.1, on the reverse strand, counting down.
TTCTTGAATTTTAAGATTCTTTGCATTACAATGCACAGCAATTCCAGTGCAGAGCCGAAAGAAAAAATCACGTTCAGCATGACTAGGAGATATATTTGAGCAAAAAGGAAGGACTGGTATTCTGGCAAGTTCTGAATCTCTGTCAAGTGTGCATAATTTTGGTAGGCATTACAGTGCCCATTTCTGGTATAAATGAAGAGAGGTCTGCCCTTTCTTTTCTCTATTAACCTGTGGAGCGGTCCACGAACCCAGGAACTTTGATTTTAAGGCTGTTCACAATGCCAAGTCCTTTAGACTACTGCAGAGGGGCTCTGCTTGTTGTGTGCCACCTTCAATACCATTTTAATGTGATTTAAAATGTTCTAATGCCTCTGACAGAATCTGACTCTCAGGTAGATTTAGTGAATTTAGCCACAAGTACCAGTGAACTCAGAAAGATAACCAATTTTATCAAGGACCATGATTCTGTAAATTGAAATGCAAAGTAGATAGTTAAAGGTAAAATAACATTTAAACCTAAGGGAGTTGCTCTCTGCCTCCATTTAAAAAAAAAAAAAACAACTTTATCTCACCAATAGAGTGCCTGCTAAGATGATTCTTGTGAACTTTTCTTTCCAGGGGTTGCATGGCAAACCAGGCCCTAGAGGACAGCGAGGACCAACAGTAAGCTCTTTTGATTTGCAATTTAGAAGCTTCCCTGGGTAAATTGCATCCACTATACTGTGACAGATTACTTTTATTAGATTATAATATCCAGTATTTATCATCAAGTGCATCTGTGTTAAATTGACAGGGTCCAAGAGGCTCAAGAGGTCCCAGAGGTCCCACTGGTAAACCAGGTCCAAAGGTAATTGTCAAACACACTGTATAGATTGGCTAGAGGCTGTTTCTTTTAAATAAATGTAAATCCTTGAACATACTCCCTTTCCTTTCCAGGGCACTTCAGGCAATGATGGTCCTCCTGGCCCACCAGGCGAAAGGGTTTGTGAAAGTCATCTTTGTACATGTTTTTCCCCCTATAAAGGAGTGTGATTTGATTTGTTTTCAGTTCTCCCTCCCATATCTCTGTGCTGCTTTGACCAGGGTAACCAGAACTAACAAAACTTCAGTTCCAATGATGCTTTTCACAAAGTTATGGATGGGCTGGCTGAAGTTTGCCTAAAGCTTCTTCCAACTGTATCTCAGTTACACACAGAACACAGAGAGTACACACACACTTTGTGTTACATCCATGCACTTTGTATACATTCCTGTGAATTACAGGTGTGCTCACAGCTTAGCCTCTTCAGAATTCCTCACCTACTGCAGCTTACTGCCTGTTCATTGGCTTAGCAAACACTCAAGCTACATCCAGAAGATTCTTTTCTGAAGCAGCTGAGTTTTTTTGTTCTGATCAGCTAAGAATTCCCTTCAACCCATTTTCTGCAAGCTTCAGAAGTCCTATTGTTCTCTCTAAAACAAAATTTTCTGCTTGCTATTATCTTACCAATCAGTACACAAATCCACTACATAGCTCATTGTACAGTGCTATAAAGAAAAAAGAGTATTAATAAATCGTTTTTGTAATGGCAGCACTTGAAAACCAAGTCAGTTTGAGTGGATGAGCTTTCTGCCAGAGCATTTTTGCAAAGCCTAAACTTTTCTTTTGTAATCATATTTCATTAAACTGCTAATCTTTTTCGTACAGGATGCCTAAAGCTCTTCTCCCAGTATCCACAGCAAGGTCCCAGTGTTCTGTAGGAGTGTATTCTTCAGGAGGGAGCTCCCTGTGCACTTTCCCCAGCTCCATAGTGTCACTTTTTTTGGCATTAGCTAGAAGGTAGGATGGAGAGAACGAGGCATAGACCAAGAAAGAAAATGTAGGTTGCTTTACACTGAGGAGGATCAGAGGCAGCCTACCAAAAGGGGAATAGCAGATCCTTGTGGAAGTTTTCTGACAGCTCCAGGAGTTTGCGAGGGGGAGAAGTTGTGGGGGTACTAAAACAGTGAGCAGATCAATCCAAGATGAAGGCATCCCTGGAGAGAAATTGATAAAAGCAAAGAGATGAAGAATCATAAAGCAACATGTTTCCCATCACTTGTGTAATATAAGTGTGAGGTATCTATTTGCTTCCCAAGAGGGGTGTCAGCCAAAAAATAAAACTCTCATCTCTACTCCTCTGAGACTATTTCAGCTACCAAACATGAAAATAATAAATAATCTATCCCGTGTAGCTACTATTGAAATGAAATTGAATAACAAGAATGAAAATGTAATTTTGATAGCATGCTGTTAGTATTCTAGTGCTTTTTCTCACATAATCCATCAATCCTCGGACTTGAAACCTGCAAGCCATATTGTGAATGAAACGAAAAATGTAAAGTTTTTTCCTTAGAAAGCCTCAAAGCTTGAAAATAGGGGAAATTGTTGAGAAAGAAGGTGCCTTTAAATGTAAAATTTCAAGTTGTGTTCCTACAACTTAATTTCTTAGACCTACCAATTTCATTCAGGTATTTTGTAGCTGAGTCAATTTTATTAGTTTTCCTCTATAAAGCTCCACTTTATTTTATTTTATTTTTTAAGCTTTATGTTATACCCAGAAACAAATGAGGAAAGTTAATTTGCTCACAGATATGGAGTACTGAAAAACAACCCAAAATCCCGTGTGGAATATATTTGTGTGTTATGAAGGGTTCAGTAACAGACTTATACATCTTTTCAGAAAAAAAAGATTATAGATGGGCAGTAAGATCACAAAGATTTCTCCCTTTGCCTAGCACTTCTTAATTGATTCAGATTTAGCATTTCAGTATAATAGAAGTCTGCCCTGGAATAAGATTTATTTAAGATCAAATTCTCCCAGGCTGGGCACAAGGGATCCTCTCCCCAGCTACATTTGTGCACTGCTTTGCCCACTACAGGAGGCAGCTTTGCCTCCTGCAAGCAAGCCTGGGCTCTAAGGAATGAAGCTTATGGAACTCCCAGGAGCAAAAGGGTAGAATCGTTTGGGAGATGTGGCCTCCTGCTTCAAGTCTTTTGCATCAAACCAACATTTTTAACATATGTGGACAGCTGATGTCATAGCAAACCTGCACATCATACACTGTATAGAATAGGATAAAGTCTTGCACATATGGCATGGGTACATAACTCAGCTGTGGGACCATGTAAAAGGAATAAGACTCTTAAGATTTCACTTAGTACACTAAAAACTTAAGAGCAATAAGGATTTTCATAAGCTGACATAGTACCTTTCACAGTGTCAACAGTAAATTTGTAAAGCTGGCCTCTGGGTTTTTTTTGATAACAAATGCAGAAAGAGTCATGTAAGCTAGCACTTAGTGTAAATATCTATGATACAGGTATTTCCATGTGAACATCCATGCATGTACTCCTGCTTACAATGCACTAAGTCAGTTGATCATCTTTAGCTACATTTGCAAAATCACGCTGCATGAAAATTTTCTCTCTCCATATATCTGCATATATACAAAACTATAAAAATAAAATGTTCATATATCATGGGATTTTTCAACTATTTTTCATAATAGCAAACATGCTGTATTTAATCTGAGCTAACTCTGAAAAGTTTATTCTTTTCAGAATTTTGTACTGTTGTACTGGTTTTGTTGCCCGATCCGAGTAGAAAGACACAAAACAACAAAGTTGTTTTATGCGGTGCTTTATTGAGGGCCCTGGGGACCTGAGGACTATTGTCCAAAGTCAGAGCCCCAATTTGCCACAGAATTTACAGGGTTTATATATCTTTCTTAACATGATTGCTTCATTTACTCCATGTGCATTGCTAAGCATTTTTAATCAACGTCATGATACACCCAACATCTCCCTGCACACTTTTAGAGATAGCATACAGAGATTTATTAGGTACACCCTGACATCCGTTACTCAGCCAAAAGGTGCATTCCATAGATAAGGTTTAGTACATTTTCTAGATAATACATCTTCCGATCTACCTGGCACTAAAGCACTAAAGTTCACTTGAAGTTTACCGGGCCTATGAGGCCTTAGCATAACTACTGCTACTTATGCTAACTTTATATTGTTTCACTAATCTAGGCATCTGTTAACTAGAATATAAGTTTCAATCATTTCTGCAACAAGTCCCCCCTTTTGAGCATTCTTCAGATCTTCTGCAAGGATGCTCAACCTTCAGCTTCGGTTCTTCTAGGAAGGGCAGGAAGGGCCACCTCTTCGTATTTAGGCGGGGGAATTCCCAATCCGTAGTTTCTTCCTATAGCTTTTACCAATCTTCGGGTTCGTCTTGTTTCCTTGGTTATTATTCCTAAAACACACTTATATGCTATCTAAGCAACAATTAGTACAATCACAAACAACAATATATATTGCAGTATTGACGATATCTAACCAGAAACCTGAAGCCCCATTGAGTCTAACAAGGCTCCTATCCAATTGTGCTGGGCCTCCTTTTCAATTTCCTTTGTTCCAGATTCCACTATTTCTAGTTGGGAGATATCTTTTTCTACCTCGATTGTTACATTTGGGATATGGATGCAACAGTGGTCAATTCTTTTGTTCAAATACCCACAGACTCCATGCTCCTTCAATAACAACATATCTAGAGCCATTCTATTTTGGAGAGTCATACGGGAAGTAGCCTGCAACTGTAAGTTCAAATCAGTGAACCTTTTTCTAGTTGCTACTGCCAGTCTCTCTGTTTGTCCCAGTAGCTTAAACAACATTTCTCTATTTCTATATGTAGCTATTGGTGCAAACAAAGATTCCAATGCCCATCTAAACTTCACCCCGCTGTCTGGTTCATGCCATTGATCTTCATCTCCTAATAAATTCAAATCATCATCAATTTCTCTCTTTCTCTTAGTCCCTGATTCCCTTAACTTAGACTGTTTCCACAAAGGACATAGCGTTGGTATTCCCAAAGTTACTTGTGTCACTGGTCCGTCCAAAGGGAGATGAGTGGTCCACTGTCCATGTTCTATTACTTACACCAAATTTCCTGGACTTCTGAGTGTAGTTGTTCTACAGGAGACCCTTCCATAAAATCCATTCATAAGGGGTTTGCCTGGTACTGTATGATTGTATTTCCTACATTCACATCCCCATTTCAAAAGGACCCTTACCGGGACTAGGCTAATTTGATCCCCTGGAGTATCACATGTATAAACTTCTGTACAATTCCAGTTTTCCTTTGTTATCACCCTCTCTCTAGTTGAGGTATATATCTCCGACACTTCGTCATGTGATTGGTTTTTACTTCCTGACCACTGTACACACCAATCAACAGGCCCAATATAACTATAGTGTTCCAGCAAACTTGGACCCCAAATTGCCTCCCAGTGGTCCCATATGGGCTGTTCTTGTGTCATATTATGACATTGCATTTCCCGGGATAATTGCTTCCTCTTGATTTGTTGGTCTTGCTTATCAAAACACCAACTATAATTTCCTAATCTTCCATACAATCCAGGTTTTGGTTCGTATCTACCTCTTTTTTCCCGACAATCTCAAATTGATGAATATCTCCATACAGGGGAATAGCCTTCTTTAATCTCTACTACCTCCTTCTCCACAACCTCCATTTGACACATAACTGTCATGTTCCCTTGTATTGTTGGAGGCATTGGGACTGGAATCACTCCCCATGGAATAGGTTCCCCAGCTGCCTGTGGGAGCGGAAGACATGCTGTGATTCGTGAGACATTTTGTACTGTCCCAAAATCTCTGATCAATCCTACTATCAGATTTTCTTGTTCCTGCTCATTTTGAATAGTGATATTGGTTTCTCTTACTCCTCTTGGTTTCCTTCGAGTGAGTGAGACCATCGTCCTTGAATGTCCCCACTAAGAATCCTTGCTAATCCAGCACCAGTAATATCCCTCGTCCTCAGGCTGTACGTCCTTGATTATAAGGATGACAGTTTGGTCTGATCGTTTTTCCCTGCGATATTTCCCTTCCTTGTCCCATATATTGTTTCCCTTAAACCACCATCTATATTCAATAAACTGTACATCTCTTTCTATCTTACAGACTAGAATGACTGCCTTGTTCCGTACTGCTCGAAATATTCCACGTGTTGCTTTAACCCTTTCTCTCAAATGTGCCTTAGCTATTGACGATCGGATACCATAGTCTGCATCTAATCCACACATAACTAAACACAGATAACGCCCTTCATCCATGCCTTGTTTAGGGCCCGAAATGTTTAACCACCTAATTCTTCTGTCCCCTACTTTCCACCAACTCACCCCCTGGTCAATTTGTTCTCACATTTGTTGTTGTTCTCTCCACCACTTAACCTTCACATCTTGTTTACATGCTTCTGTCAGCGTGAATGGGCAATTGAGCTTTAACGGGGGACCGTCCCACATGTCTTGAATTGCGGATGTTGGCTTAACTGACACCGATTCCTGAGAGACAGTTCCTTCCCGTAATCTCTAAGATACCACCCTCAATTTGATTTTCTTATAGTCAAAGCTATACTTAATTTGCACTATACACATATAGATTTCCATATCTTCCTTGGTTACTTGCTTTAATTGTAATGTGGTATTTCCTTTCTGTGCATCCCTATCCCAAACGGTAGTAAAACTTGCCTTGGAGTACTCAGCTCTTTGTTTCCAGAATACTCGTAAATCTCGGGCTTCAGCTTTCTGGTCATTGGTAACAGCACAGGTCAGATTCACATCCATCCCTTCCATGATTCCGACAACAGATTCTGAAACAGTAACAACCACAACACCTTGAGTAGGTATCAATTTCATCATTACCAGTAACAGAATAATTAAGAATGCGGCTTTGCGCGAAATATCATTCGCGTCGGGGAGACCATCTGAGCCTCTTATTGTGTTGGAATTTTCTTGACTCGAGTGTAGTGGATCCAGGTGTCGATTCCCGCCACCTTTACTGCTGTATATGTCGTCAGGATCACCTGGTAAGGACCGTCTCATGTTTCTTTCAGTGGATCAGTAAACCAGTTTTTCACATACACTCGGTCACCAGGCTGGATGTCATGGACGGGGTTCTCCAGTGGTAGAGGTCGGTTCCACTGCAGGGCTCTCCGTAGGCTGTTGAGAGTTTTGTTTAGTGACATTACATAGTTAAATATCACTTGATCCCCTTGTACATGCAAATCTCCCATCAGTACAGTAGCATGATAAGGTTTCCCATATAGAATCTCATAAGGACTTACTCCCAACCTCTCTCTGGGCTTTATCTTAATTCGCAATAGAGCTAACGGTAATGCTTGCGGCCATTGCATTTTAGCTTCCTGACAAATTTTCTTAATTTGCCCTTTCAATGTTTGATTCATTCTTTCAACCTGACCACTTGATTGAGGTCGCCAAGGTGTGTGCAAGTCCCATGATATGTCCAGCATCCTGGCTACTGTTTGAACGACTCCAGCTATAAAATGTGGACCTCTATCTGACGATAACCCTAGAGGTACTCCAAACTTGGGAATTATTTCTTTGAGCAATGTCCTGACCACTTCTTTAGCCTGATTTGTCCTACAGGGGTAGGCTTCTGGCCATCTTGAAAAAGTACAGACATACACTAATAAGTATTTGAAATTCTGTGCTTTTGGTAACTCGGAAAAATCTACCTGCCAATAATCTCCTGGTTCCGGTCCTACCTGTAGTTTCCCCAGTTGAATTTGTTTCCTGACAATCGGATTGTTTTTCAAACAGACTGGGCACATTGCATTCACCCGTTTTGCAAGTGTTAACATCTGGTTCGAAACTATCTCTCTCCGTAAGAATTTTACGAGCATCTCCGCACCCCAATGGCATTTGTTATGTTCTGTTTCAAGGATGACTTTCATTATTTTTGCTGGTACCACTACTTGTCCCGTTGTTGTCACATACCATCCAGTCGTATTCTTTTGTGCATTCAATAACGTTGCCAGCTTCTCATCGTCTGTTGTGTATTTGGGTGCCTGGTTTAGGAAGGGATTCACTGGGCTTACCTTGACAGGTATTAATGCCATCTGAGTCCATACTTCTCGTGCCACCTTTCGAGCTGTCACATCTGCCAAATCATTTCCACGATAAATTTTTCCTTCTTCCTTCCGATGTCCTCTTACGTGCATTACCGCAACTTTTGTCGGCCTGTGTACTGCTTCCAGCAAGGCTAGGATTTCTTCTTTGTATTTGATAGAAGTTCCCTGTGAACTGAGTAGTCCCCTCTCCTTCCACAATGCCCCATGTACATGGATTACCCCGAAGGCATATTTAGAATCGGTCCAAATGTTAACCTTCGTTCCAGTACTCAGAATAAGGGCTCGTGTAAGCCCAATTATCTCTGCCTTCTGAGCTGAGGTGCCAGGAGGTAAAGCTTTTGCTTCTACCACCGTATGAACAGTCACCACGGCATACCCTGCATACCTGGTACCACTTTCCACATAGCTTGATCCGTCCGTAAACAGTTCCCAATCTGGATCTTCCAGTGGTGTGTCCTTAAGATCTATCCGACTCGCGTATACTTGCTCGATAACCTCTACACAATCATGCGCCAATTCCCTTTCTTCCTGTTCACTGCGGAGAAATTCTGCTGGATTGATATGATTAGTTATTTTCAATTCTACATCATCCTGCTCTCTCAATATGGCTTGGTACTGCAGCATTCGGCTAGATGATAACCAGTGACCCCCCTTTTGTTCTAAAACAGCCAGTACCATATGGGGCACAAATACCTCCATTTTCTTGCCCATTGTCAATTTTCTGGCTTCTTGAATGAGGATCACCGTGGCCGCAACCACCCGCAAGCACGACGGCCAACCAGCACTAACTGTGTCCAGCTGCTTCGAGAAGTATCCCACCGGGCGTTTCCATGACCCGATCCGTTGAGTTAACACTCCCAGAGCCAATTTTTGTCTCTCGTTCACGTACAACTGAAAGTCCTTGCTTAGATCCGGGAGCCCTAAAGCCGGGGCCTCCTTCAGGGCTTGCTTTAAATTCTGAAAGGCATTCTTCTTTAACCTGTCCCAGTTCAGCTGTGGTTCCTTCAGGGCCTCATACAATGGCTTTGCTAATAACCCAAAATTCGGAATCTACAATCGACACCATCCTACCATCCTCAGGAAAGATCTTAATTCTTGATGACTCTTCGGGAGCGGGATGGCGCAAATGGCCTCCACTCGGTTGATTCCCAACCGTCTCTGACCCTGAATGATTTCACAACCCAGGTAAATCACACTTTCCTTTACTAGCTGTGCTTTTTCCTTTGATACTCGATATCCAGCCTGGCCCAGCATGTTCAACAATGCTATTGTAAGTTTCAAACACAGTTCTTTCTCTTCAGTGGCTAGAAAAATATCATCGACATACTGCAAAATCACGTATGAGGACGGTGAGTCTCTTACCTCAGTCATCTGCCATCCTTCTAATTCTTTTGCCAACTGATTCTCAAATATCGAGGGACTGTTTTTAAATCCTTGGGGAATTCTCGTCCAGGTGAGTTGCTTCTTACGACCGGTGTCTGGGCTTTCCCATTCGAAGGCAAAATATTTCTTACTTTGCAATGCCAAGGGAATGCAGAAGAATGCATCCTTCAAATCAATCACAGTGAACCATTTAAATTTTTCAGACACAGATGTTAACAGAGTATATGGATTTGCAACCACCGGGTGAATATCCTTAACAATGTTATTAATTGCCCGTAAATCCTGTACCAATCTATACTTACCGTTAGGCTCCTTTACGGGGAAAATAGGGGTATTGTATTCTGATTCACATTCTTCCAGTATTCCTTGTGTTAAAAATTGGGCTATGAGAGGAGCGACCCCCTTTTTGGCTTCAAGTTTAATAGGATACTGTTTTATATTCACAGGTTGTGCCCCTTCTTTTAATTCTACTATTACTGGTTGAGCAGCTTTGGACTTCCCCGGGACTCCTGTCTCTCATACCCATGGTACCACAGCCTGTTCCACCTCCTCAGGGATAGGGGTGGGTTCTACTTCCTTGATCACAAATAATTTGGCTATTTCTTCCTCAGGGACTTCTACTTTAACTCTTCTATCCTCAAACAGAATTTTCATATTCAAAAGAGATAGCAAATCTCTTCCGAATAGTGACTTGGGGCAATTGGGCATATATAAAAATTGATGATCTAACTCTTTTCTTCCAAATCTTAAATTTAATGGCTGTAGGAACGGTCTTTCTTCCAACTGGCCCATTGCTCTTACTACTTGCACTGTAGTGTCACTGATTGGTCCCAATCGTTTATTTAAAACCGAATAAGTGGCCCTAGTATCTATAGTAAATTCCTGCTCTTTCCCTTCAATTTCTAACTTAACCTTCAAATCCTGTTCTATTCAGCTCTGATTTTGATAGTTTCCCAGGACCATAGCTTGAGCGACATCTCTTGGAGTCATCGGGTAGCTTGCTGGCATACTGCTATTCATTCTCACCCCGTTCATCCCGTTCCTTACCGGACATTCGTTCTTCCAATGGCCTATCTGGCGACAAAAGGCACACTGGTTGGGTCCCAGAATTTGTCCCCGTCCCCCTGTATTTTGAAATCCTCCCCTACCGCGACCCATTCCTCGGCCCCGCATAGATCCACCTCTACCCCTCCCTCTATTTCCAGTTTGCTGAATTACTGCTAGAATCCCTGCTTGCTGCCTCTTGGCAGTCTCTTTTTCCCTATTGTTATATACTTTCCAGGCTACCTCCAGCATTTTATCCAAGTTGCGGGTATCCTCTCTCTCTAATTTCTGTAACTTCTTTCGGATATCATCTTGAGATTGTCCCATAAAGATTAATGCAAGCTGTAGCTTCCCTGGCTCATCCTCTACTTCCAAATTAGTATATTTTCTGGCAGTTTCCTTCAGTCTCTCTAGGAATGCTGATGGGGACTCGTTTTTGTCCTGCCTTACTGAATACAGTTTAGACCAATTCAATGTCTTGGGCATACCGGTTCTGATCCCTTCCAGCAACAATTCCTGGTATTCTTTAATTGCACTCATACCCCCGCTTGTATTCGGATCTCATCTCGGATCTTCACTCGGGACCAAATCATTAACAGTTCCTTCTGCTAATTGTAACCTTATAGCCTCTCTAGCTCTCTCTTTTGCTGCTTTTAAAACCATCTCCTTTTCTGTGGAATCCATCAATGTGTCCAACAACACCTGCAAATCATTCCAGTCCGGGTTCTGCGTTCTAATTATCATTTTTACCACCCGTGCCATCTTTTCTGGATCTTCCCGATAGCTTCCTGCAGACTGCTTCTAAATAACCAGATCTCCGGGGGAAAAGGGCACCTTTATCAGTACCCTATCTCCTTGGGGTCCCACCGCTTCCCTCAAGGGAGCTATTAACTTGGGTTCCCCAAGATTTCTTCGCCCTTGCTTTGTCCTATTCGCAAGAGGGGTTCTTTGCACATTTCCAGAAGGGCCGGGAGAGGGGGTATGAGGCTGTATTTTTATAGTTCTGCGTTCCTTCTTACTTTCCCCCGGTTTTTCCTCTTCACTATCATCGCTACTACTATCTCTAGGTAGCGGCGGGTATGAAGAAAGGGAAACCGGAGCAGGGGCTGAGGGAACACTTGGAGCCACGAACGGGGATAAATCTTCCTCTAGTCGGGAGGTTAAAGCCAAGCACTGAGTACATTTAGATTTTTCTTTGCACCCTCCGCATTCCGCATTCTTTAACTCCAAAACCATTATTCCACATTCCTTCTGCCACTCCTTTTTCTCCCTTAGGAGATAGAATAAATCCAAGTACGGCACCTCATCCCATTTCTCATTTCGTCTTAAAAACTGCATTAAAAGAGTGATCACCTCATAATCCACAGACCCGTTCACCGGCCACTCCGGTCCTACCCTTTCATATTCCGGCCACCAATGATTACAATAATCAATCATCTTTTCCTTCTCCAAATCCTGATAAAATCCTTCACTCCTCCACCGCTTCAATAAGCAACCTAGCGGAGTATTTCCCGGTATGTTATTGTTAGACTGGGCCATAGTTTTAAACGCTTTAAATGGCATCTTACTTCAATAACCTTACAGCAATCAGCCGCAACCACCAATACACACCAGCACTAACCAGCAAAACTATAAATATCAACAGCTCGACTATTCCAACCATAAACAGCAAAAACAAACAGCAAATACAACACCAAGCACCACCAACAAAACTATAAATATCAATAGCTCAATTATTTCAAACATAAACAGCAAAAATAAACAGCAAAAACAACAGCGTGATTATTATTAGATACCAAACCAACCAAAACCAATCTTGCCGTTTCTCGTCGCCGCGAGTGGCAAGTGCCGGACCTGCGCAGCTTTCGCCGCGTCTGACAGCCGGCGCCTAGGCTTCCCAACCAGACGTCTTAGCCCAATCCTGCGAGGATTACAACCTCGTCTTATGGACAGGCACCCCAATACCAATATCAGAAATAAAGCACCTTCGGGCTTACCTCCTCACAGTCGTCCGACAGGCGCAGGGGTCGGGCACGAACCGATGACTCCCCGAGAATCCCTCGGTGCCGGCGTGGAGTGGATCAGGACGTGAACCGCCCCAGCCACCTTCGGAGTCCTGCCGCGGTCGCCAGAAAACTGTTGCCCGATCCGAGTAGAAAGACACAAAACAACAAAGTTGTTTTATGCGGTGCTTTATTGAGGGCCCTGGGGACCTGAGGACTATTGTCCAAAGTCAGAGCCCCAATTTGCCACAGAATTTACAGGGTTTATATATCTTTCTTAACATGATTGCTTCATTTACTCCATGTGCATTGCTAAGCATTTTTAATCAACGTCATGATACACCCAACATCTCCCTGCACACTTTTAGAGATAGCATACAGAGATTTATTAGGTACACCCTGACATCCGTTACTCAGCCAAAAGGTGCATTCCATAGATAAGGTTTAGTACATTTTCTAGATAATACATCTTCCGATCTACCTGGCACTAAAGCACTAAAGTTCACTTGAAGTTTACCGGGCCTATGAGGCCTTAGCATAACTACTGCTACTTATGCTAACTTTATATTGTTTCACTAATCTAGGCATCTGTTAACTAGAATATAAGTTTCAATCATTTCTGCAACAGTTTGAAATATTATCAGGATTTAGGAATTGCCAAAGATGAATGTTTGACTGAAAGTTAAAAAGATGACCAAGCTATTAACTAAATCCCCTGTTTTATGCAACATGGAAGAACAGTGCTTCTATCTCACAGTTGGTTCCTACTTTATTATGCACAGTTTTAGGGGTAAGATGCAAACATAGCTGAGATAAGTAGTGTTCCTCATTTTTTTACTGGATTCCTACACAAGCACCATTGCTTTCAGGAAATCCCTCCGGTGTCTGTGCATGTGAGTTGTGACTACCAATATTTATGACAGTGGGACTGAGGCTTTATGCTTAAATCCAGACATTACCTGCAGGGTTCCTATATTCTATACTTGAAACAAACTTTTCAATCCAGCTTGAGTAAAACTTCACCAGTTTGGTTGCCTTTAATCCAGGGACCACAAGGGCCTCAGGGACCGGTTGGATTCCCCGGACCGAAGGGACCTCCAGTAAGTATCTCTTTTATTCAGTTTGTGCATAAACAGGAATTGCAGTCTTTGTAGAGTGCCTCTAAAGTAAATCGTTGAAAATTTATATAAGGGGTGCTTTAAGTATAGATTAAAAATGTTGAGCCTTAAGGGTTTGGTCTCACATTTTTAGCATAGTCATTGGTGCAGCTCTTAAGACATTGAGAGTAGTGCACCAAACTGCAAGTCTGCTATGTCCTGCCAGAGACCATGTGACACACTGAGTTCAGACAAAATGCTACTTTGCTGCTGTATATTTTCTTTGAATGATTGATTCTCTGAGGAAAAATGAAGAGGAAGGAGGCATTCATTAGTAGCAGGAACATATAGACTAAATAGCACATTTGAGCTGCTCCCTGAACCAGTCTTGGTGCTTTTCTGGTGTGCCTCTGCTCATGTGCAGTATGAAAGCAACAAAGCACCTGTGATTTTTCTTTTCTCCCATGCATTTGTTATTTTTATTTCCAATTCCAAAACCTGAAATTTCATCAAGTACTTCTGAAATGCTTAGATTTGTGTTGAGTCATTAACCAAAGAAAAATGGAAGTATTAAGGACTTTCCATGATTTCTGAATTTACAAAAATCTATTTTGAATACATTTGCATTTGGCAACAGTCATTCTCCAAGCCATTGTTAAGACACTATCGAAAGGACACAAGGAAAAAATATTATTAAAATCCTAGTTAGCTAATATAGGAGCAGTTTAAAGTTACAAAGACTAATCTAGAAACAAATAGAGATTCTGATAGCTAATTGCACACTTTTTTGAGGATGGCTAAGAAATTACTTGATTTCTGTATTTTATAATTTCAGGGTCCACCTGGAAAAGATGGCTTGCCTGGGCACCCAGGACAGCGGGGTGAGACTGTAAGTAAATGTACTCTGCTGTGTTAGTGTTGTTCTAAAGGTCATGGTTATGTGATCAAAACCAAAGAAATGGAGACAGCAGGGAAAAGAGAAAGTGGCTGGCACCAAGAGCTTACATTACTGCACTTTTCTTGTAGATGGGGCAGGAGAAAGCTTTATTTTGCTCCCATGATACAAGTGTGAGGTTGTCTTTGCTATGTCCAGTTAGTAACATCAGAATGAGATTAAATATTCAATAGAAGTAATTTAGATTAATACCCAGATCTCTATTTAAATTGAGATTTTTCAGACAATTACTATACAGTAGTTTTCTCCCTGAATTCCATGTACCAAAAATAGTAGCATTAAAAAAAGTATTATTGATGATAAACAGCTAGAAAAATGAAAAGTCAAGACCTTTGGAAAGTAGGGTCAGGAATGATTGAACCTATTAAAATTAAATAAAACTTTGAAACTATGTAACTCATCTAAGAATCGCAATTAATAGATTCTGGCATGAAAATCTAAAAATACCATGTAATACTTTTAACTGAATTATCTTTAAAAAACACAATATTTCTGTGTGTCAGAATGTTACTCATATTCCATTAGAAAATAAAAATTCTAACTCAGATTTTTCAGAGCTGGAGAAAGCCATAAATGAATTTATTGAGAAATTTTCTCCTCATGCAGAATGTGTTTTAGGCTCCAGCTTCACTGGAAATCTGTTAGTGACTGCTGAGTCACTTCCACTGCTGGAAGGAGAAGCACAGAGCTTGGAGCAACACATCCCTCTGAAAATCTCTATTTTCTTCTGCTAGTATTGTAGCATTGTCACACTGTAAATGCTTTGCAATGGTAGTGGCTTTTTTGTGGATGAAACATTATTGACTCCTTCTTTGTTCTTTTCCTTTGCAATGATGCAAAGACTGTTGTGTACCATAAGGATCAATTGTTGACATTGTTTGCAATGCAGGATGCTCAAACTTGTTCTTTAGTTTGCTGTTAAAAAGTTACCATTTTCCCTGATCTTTATTTCTTTTCAATTTCTTTTTTTCTCACCTTGACTTTAATGCCCTTCCAACATAATAGTCCATCTGTGTATTTCTTTAAAAAGCATTTTTATGTCAGGCTTTATGATTCATTATATACATATGTAAAAATGTATTTTCAGCTGTCTTTTAGCTGCATCACTTATGCATTCACACTCATCTAATCAAGTTCTCCTAGAGAGATCTGTAAAACTGATGGCAATTTTTACTGCTGTACCACCTCAGAGAGATGGAAGAGATTAATCAGCATTTCATATCCAGGCATACACAGACAAAAAAGATTTCTCTTTTTTATTTTCTGAGAAGAAGGAATGTGTGACATGGAATTTCTCATTCACCTCTTCAGCACAGGAATGAATTTGGCCCTTTTATAACTTGTAAAGGGTTTGTAATAGTCTGTCATTTTTTTCCACAGGGTTTTCAAGGAAAAACTGGTCCTCCTGGTCCTGGTGGTGTTGTTGGCCCTCAGGTACATAATTTCATTTCATAGCTGACTTCATGAGACCAACGTTTAATTGCTACATTATGGATAAGGCAGTTGCTTTTGCTGTATTAAAAGGACCATATCCATGGTTATATTAACTTCTGTAACAAAAGTTGCACAACAATATTAAAAAGCTATATTTGGTAATCATCAGTGATTCCACCAAAAAAATGAAAATATTTGGATTACCTTTCCATTTTGTTTTATGTTTTGATTTGGGATTTTTTTGGTTTGTTGTTTCAGGAGTTTTTTATGTGAATTTTTATGAAATTGTTGGTTTACAGAAGTCAAAGAGACACATTTCTCTACCATTTTAGAAAGAACAATGCTACGTGTGAATTTCTTGCCAGGGAAAAATTTTCCATAACTTCTAGATTGTGGAGAGATAAGCTATCAAAATTTCATTTGATTTAACCTTATTAATTTACAACTTAATCAAGCATTTGGAGCTTATTTAGCTAATTCCCTCAGTGGAACTTTTCTGATAGGGAATCTGAAGAGAGATCTTTCAACTCTCCTGCCTTACAATTCCTGTTATTCAGAAAAGCAGCAGTACAGAACTGTTTCAAGGCAAGAATGGTACATGGATTTCTCTCCTGTGTCCTTTTTATAACCTTCTCCCATGCACGCTGTGTTTGAAAGCTTCAGTGCTTAAGGAACAAGGTCAGGATTTCACTCTTTGGAAGCTGCACAGACGTGTCTGCAGGCAAAATGCAATGCAAGATTTATTTTATAGGACAAAGATATTTTGTAAGTCAGCCTTGCCTGGAGGGAAGGTGAGGAATGTACACTAACCAATGGCAGCACTGTTTGGTAACCTGACAGCTGGATATTGAGAATCTGCTCCTCTCCACTTCCTCCCACACCCTCAAGACATTAAATAACTTCAGGTGACTGAAGTTGTGCTTTTGTGCCTAGGGTCCTACTGGTGAGACTGGACCAATTGGTGAAAGAGGCCATCCAGGTCCTCCTGGTCCCCCAGGTGAACAAGGCCTGCCAGGTGCTGCAGGAAAAGAAGGTGCTAAGGTATGATGTGGCTTTGGGGAACAAACAGGAAGGGACAGATAGACTGCTGACAGTGTGACATTTCAAATCATCATGAAGACATGCAGAATAAAATCAGAACATACAGTGTAAAATTGTGATTGGCAGGTTTCACCCAGAAGGACTTGGAAGACTGGAAGATTCCAATTTTAGACCTGAGTCTGCTTCCACTAAAATAATGAGAATTCTCTTGAGCCAAAAATTAATATTTTTGTAATAAAAGAAAAAGAAAAAATGTTTGCATATAATATGCATTCAATATACTAATCATATTCAATATGTCATACTTAGTAATGACATATTCACACCAAGGTAGAAATTTGTACATTGGCATTTAAAGTCAGATGTATAGTAGTGAATAAAAGGTAGAATTTCACTGAATAAATTTAACTCCTTGCCTAATTTTTGGCTGCCGTTGGGGAACAAGAAAAAATATTACTTATCTAGTGACTATGTAATTCTATTCAATTTTTGATTATAATTGAGTATCAAAATTTTTTTATTGAATGTATCTTTAAACATATTTTTATGGCTTGTTGTGTTTTTCACTATTTGTATTTCAGAACTTGTACTGTATTTTGTTAAAGTTCATTATAAATTTAACCACAGACCATTGTACTGATAAAAGAATTAGTGGGTGAATAGCTGGGGGCACAATCTTTGTTTTCATTACTATAACTAGGATCTGGTAGTTAATTTTCATCGCTCACTGTACACCTAATTTTTAAACGTGTTTTTTAATCAAAATGTAACATGTTTCCCAGGGTGATCCAGGCCCTCAAGGCATTCCTGGGAAAGATGGACCAGCAGGTCTTCGTGGTTTCCCTGGAGAGAGAGGCCTTCCAGGTGCTCAGGTATGATATAAGCACTAGATATAAGCAATTGACATGATATTTCTAAATAAAAGAAACCATGTTTGAACTTCTTTACTTATTAAGTCTTCTACTGTACTTAAAATAAATGCAATGAGAGAACAGAACAAAATATAATTGGCTAGATAAGAAGTAAGGAATTTATTCAGGTTTGTTTCCTTGGATCTCTACATGTTTCCTATTATATGTGTTGCAAAATTACTCTTCAGCTTTCCAGCTTGGTAGACAAGCTTTTTTTTTCCTTTCCATTTTTTAGGGTCCAGCTGGTCTGAAAGGAGGGGAAGGCCCACAGGGTCCACCTGGCCCAATGGTAAGTAAGCATAATAATGTTATTGAAATATAAACAATGTTACCTAATAACCTTTTGACTTCTTTAGATGCTGGGATGTTTGCATTAACACAGTCTGTTAAACAGCAGACAGATCAGACTTCTACTAGGTATCCATACTAATGAACATGCATATATATGGAGGTAGAGGATATCTGAAGCTTTCTGCCACTAGATTCAGTTATGAAATTTACTTGCTGCTCAATAGTGGTCACTTAGTCAAACTGGTTTTGAGATGAGAGAGGAAAAAATCCATGGATAGTGACTCATGGTGTTGTGGTGGGCTTGCCTTGGCTGGATGACAGGTGCCCACCAAAGTGTGCTATCCCTGCCTGTCTCAGCTGGACAGGAGAACACAAGGTACACTGAAAGGCTTGTGAGTCAAGATAAGGGCAGGAGGCTCAGCCACCAGTTACATCATGGGCAAAACAGACTGGGAAAATGAGTTTAATTTATTTTCTATCAAATCAGAGTAGGATAGTTAAGGAGAAACAAAAACCAAGTCCGAAAACACCTTCTCCCCAGGCTTCCCTTCCCGTCCTCTCAGGCTGAACTTCACTCCTGATTTTTGTTTTATCCTGTCTCTAAGCAGTGCAGGAGGTTGGAGAATGGTCCTCAGTTTGTCACACACTGCCACTCCTCCCTCCACATGGGCAGGACTCCTCACACTCTTGCCCTGCTCCAGTGTGGGGTCCCTTGGCAGTGCGGCAGTCCTCCATGAACTTGTCCAACGTGAGTCCTTCCCGGGGCTGCAGTTCTTCATGAACTGCTCCAGCCTGGGTCCCCCCAGGCTGCAGTCCTTCGGGAGCTGGCTGCTCCCTTGTCCCCAAAGGGTCACAAGTCCTGCCAAACCTGCTCCAGTGTGGGCTCCTCCCTCACAGGGCCACAGGTCCTGCCTGGATCCTGTGCCAGTGCAGGCTTTCCACAGGGCAGAGTCTCCTTTGGGATCCTGCTCCAGTGTCCCATGGGGTCCTTCCATGGGCTGTGAGAGGATCTCTGCTCCCTTTCTGTTGTGCATTTTTTCCCCACTTCTTAAATACATTATCCAAGAGGTTCTACCCCTGTCACTAATGGGCTCAGCCATGGCCAGCCCATCGGTCCATCTTGGAGCTGGCTGGTGTGAACTCCACTGGACATGGGGGAAAGTGGCATCTTCTCCCAGAAGTCAGCCCTGTAGTCCCCTGCTAGCAAACCCTTGCCATGCAAACCCAGTACTCCTGTGTTCCCTTTGTACTACTGTGTAAAATCATGTCATGCAGGAAATTTCCTTCTCAGCATTTTAAGCTCAATAGTAGAGTAGAGTATGCTTCAAGTTACCTATTCTCTGTTGTCATGATTTATGCAAAGAAGTTCTACAAGGATGCACTGGCATTCAAAACATGCTACAGTTATTCCCAAATGTGAATTGTGTAGATTTTGACAGTCATCTTGTCAACTCATTTCTTTCATACAGTGCAATTGAGGTTAAAAAAGAAAAGAATCAATCATCACAGCTATTCATGTTAGAAAAAAAAAAGTAATGGAGGAGCTGAATTTCTATGTGCTTCACAAAGCTCTCTTATGTCCTTGCAATTCATATTCAGATTAGAATGCATTAAACAAGGATAAAAATCCTCACATAGTACAGTACAAGTAATATATGGGACTTGAATTCTTAACATGAATTATTGAATTCTTAATATGAATTATTGAATTCTTAATGCCAAAAACCTGAATTTACAGTTCTTAACACTGTGCAGTATATATATATTTCCAAAAGGCACTAAAACAAAGAATGATGGAATGGAATGGAATGGAATGGAATGGAATGGAATGGAATGGAATGGAATGGAATGGAATCTAGCAGGGAGAGTCAAAAGGGATATCATCTTACCCATCTGAAGGACCTCAAATGTTAAAAGAAAGGATGAATCAAAGTCAAGAAAGCATAGACCAGAATAGTCTCTTCAATCTAAAGGTCCTGTCTTGATTTTTTGTTGAAGGAGCCCCTAAGACTGGACTGACCTCTCAAGCAGGTGGTTCAGGAGCAGTGACCCAGAGCCCTTCTGAGCATGCACAGAGCAGCCAGCACAGGCACAGCTGTGTGACACAGCCCCTTTGCCAGCCAGCATTGTCCACACAGGAGCTGTGCCACTCCTGTCACAGTCCTCAGAAAGACACATCACACAAGATATGAGGCAAAAGTACACACCTTATTTATAGTTGTCTTTATTCTGAAATACATATGTCTGAATTGAAATTCAGATGATCCATGTTTTTTTAATTCTTATAGGGTGTGTATAAGTTGGTGTTTTAGTTGAAAACATCAGAGCTGTTTTGAAAAGGATATCTCAATTATCCCCATTTACCATCCTTTGGTTCAAATGATGGAGCTCTCTCAGAGCTCATGAATAGTATTCCTTTCATGTGAAACTAAATTGGTAGAGAAAATCCAGGAACACTATTAATGCTCCCCTAGCTAATAGGAGTTCAGTGCCAGGCTGAAATCATCATTAATTATAGTCCAGAAACACACAGAGTATGGGTGTCAGGAGCACACTACCAGGACTTCAGTTCTTGCTGGGGACACCCTTCCTGCTGAGGTAAACAGTCATAGAAAGAAACCCTTAGGAGGCTGAGGATTTTTTGCAAATGGTTCTTCCAGTCTTTAAGAAATAGATGTACTGGTAGCAGGAGTTGAAAGGGAGTTTGAAGGGCAAAATTTTTAATTTTTTAAAATATATTTTGAACTGATTGTAGTGAAAGCAGGCCACTTGAGGTATAAGAGAATCAAGTTGCCCTTAAAGTATTCCAAGAGTCCTCATTAGGATTTTTATCTGTTTCATCTTTAATTACTAACTTGTTATCTCAAAACAGTATTCAGGGGAAAAAAAGGTGTGTAGGTGCCCTTAATACTGGGTTTCAGTGCACTGTCAAGCACCAGAATTAAACCACAACTGCTTGCTTTTTTCCACAGAAAGACCACGAGCATCAAATACTCTGAAAATATTTTCCCATCTATTTTTAGCCAACAGCGGGTACACACAGAAGTGTAATTGTAGTGGAGTCTTCATTTGCCATCTATAATAGGAAGAGAATCCATGCCACTGGCTGACTTTCCTGTGATTTCCTGCCAATAGCAATTGTTTCTAGCTAGCATATATAGTCAATTATAAGCTTTGTTTGGCTGCTGCATACATCTGCAAGCATACCAAACAAATGACTGCTCCAAATACTGTGCATATGCCAATTACTCTGTTTAGAGGGATTTGGACAAAAGAAAGAGATGCATGAATGCATGTCAGAGCAAGAGGGGGTTCTGCAGGATTGAGGGGGGGGTCTTTTCATGGTTTGGGGATTTTTTTTGGGAGCGGGTCGTGGTTGTTTTTTTGTTATGGGGGGAGGGGTGAAATTTTTTAACAGTTCCCTTTTATCTGCTCTCTTTGTTGCTGCTGTTTGTTTTCTTCCCTTCTCCTACTACCGTGTGGAATGCTGAATGCTGATGAGAGAAAGCTCTTTGGAATGTCAAGCAGTCATTTTTCATTTGCTCATTTAGGAATAGGATGCTCAAATTAGACTCAGAATAAGCCAGCTGTAGGCTACCCAATTATCAGTACTGAACTATCTAGAGCTATCTTCATCTATCTGACAACAGTTCACAGCCATGGGGACCTTCACTTGTTGAGCATTTTGTTAACCATCAGTAAAAAGTATTGCTACTACTATGCAATGTATACAATAGCTGTCATTACATATCTCCTCACAGGAAGTGAAAGAAAACCAAGGTTGCTAATGAGTTTACAGTCTGTACAGCAGCAATAAAGACAAAACACGAACTTCCCCTCTGTAGAAAAGTTAAAAAAAAACCCAACAAAACAAATTAATAAAAAGATTCCATTATGTGAGTACTGCAATACCAAAGGTTAACAAGTGGTTTCATAACATAAGGAGCTTGTTTCGTAGTGGGACAGAGTAACCAGAAAAAAAATGAAACACAGAAAGACAACAGATTTTAGAAGTTGCTTAAAATGCTTCTCTGAGTTGGGACTATAACTTATTATGTTCTGCTATGCTCAGAGGCCATTCTTGCAGAGAAAGGAGCGGTTCCTTGAAAACAGAAGGTGTAGTCCATCTTCATAACTCATGTCAAATGCAAAGATAAATGTGAAAAGCTGGCTGATTAAAAAGAGCTACTGGAAATTATGGCCTCTGTAAGTGTCTGCTGTCTGACACAGGAAAGATCTATGAGTTATTTGGGTTTTTTCCACTCTATTCTTACATCCTCCTGATGAGATGACCTAAAATTGTTTAGCTTATGAGAGCTGACAAGATCAGAGACCATGGTAGTCTGGCTGTGGGGTAATGACTTTTTCTTGTTGAATTCACTGAAGCCTTAGGAACTAAAATAACAGAAATAGGACAGAAACTTAGGCAGCCACCCAGACTTAAAAAAATCCCCAACACCTGGAAGGATAAAGCCATCTTTGATTTCCATTCAAATACTTTGAACACTCATGCAAATTTAGATCTTACTGAAATAACTTGCTAAAATACTTTAAGAAACCATTCAGCACTATTTTCTGTCACATTTATGTGGAGGGAAAAGCACCTTTTTACTAAATTAGTATAATTTATGTTAAGGAGGTCAGTCCAGGACAAGTATGTCATGAGTAAAAGCAAAAAAAAATAGGGTCCTCATAGGTGAAAGCATCTTTAAATTCCAGTATCTACAAGACAGCAAATTCAATCTTGTTTAAACATGAAAAAACATGCTATTTGGAGTCTCAGGGTCTTACTTTTATTATTTTTATTATTATTTTCTGCTTCTTTTCCTTTCTGTGATGTATCATCCTGCTTCTAGTATATAAACTGAATAAGTGAAATTACTAATCATAACTTTGAAGAGTTGCAAACTATCTTGAAGGTGTAAAGCTGAAAATTTGGGAAATATTTTTTTACAGCAAACAAGCATTTATCAGTACTCTCTTAATGCAAAAATTGTAAATTATTTAAAAGACAGAAAACAAAGATGCAGTTTTAGTGGTTTTCAATACATAGTGTCCGTTGTTTCACCCTTGATTTCTTAATATTACATTTTTAACTTTTTCTGTGCTTATCTAAAGATGCCTGTACATAAAAAACCTCCTCTGCAGAACACACTAAATTAGTTGCTATACTTGAATGGATTTTTACAGAGATGCATTGAAATGCAGAAATGTGATCATCACCACAGTGAACAGCACAAAACTTTACTAAAAATTTTGGTTTTGTTGTGGCTTAGTTCTGTATTTTGTTATGGTGAATATGCTTTCGTCAAAGCAATATGTTAAAATATTTTGAAAACAGAGGCAAGTAAGTTCTTGAAAGGAGGCTGGTTTTAAGGACACTCTCATTATGATGAACAAATCCAGGAAGTGGTATTTGCAAAAAATAAAATTAGTGTTGTATGAACTGTACTGGGTATGAACTTCAAGTTGGTCCTTCCAGCCTTTTTTCTTTACTTGCACACATGGTGGATGCGTAACCTTCAACCAGCTGAACTCGCACTGCTGAACAGCTTCTCTGGTGACTTGCCTCATGAATACCACGGGCATTCCCAGGGCTCTCAGGATTCCTTTATCCAGTTATTCCTTTCCCCTCTCTTTCCCAGGGCTCGCCGGGCGAGCGCGGGGCCGCGGGCACCGCTGGTCCCATCGGGCTGCCGGGCCGGCCCGGCCCCCAGGGGCCCCCGGGCCCCGCCGGGGAGAAGGGTGCTCCGGTGAGTAACCACAGCCCCCTGGAAACATCCCTGCACACACTCTTCATTCCAGATGCTGCTTGCTCCCACTCTGGTCAATATGTATTCGCAGAACACCCCACCTACTCATTTTGGATTTACAAATATGTACATAGTGAAACATTTCTCATCGTGCTCTCTAAGACCAGGAAGGGTTAAACCTGTTACTGTCACTGCAGGGAGTGGATATAAATCAGTCTTTCATTAAAACTTTGTACCCAGCCACTCTGCACTAGAGTACAAGTGTATTTGACATCAGCTTTCATTATTACTTCATATAATTCTCTTATATATTCTCTTCCTTTGATAGTTTTCTTTCTGTTGTGGTGTTCTCTGTTTTGTTGGGTTTTTTTTTTTTGGAGGGGGGTGGGTGTTTTAATTTTGTATTGGTGTTGGGACTCCCTGTACTGAAGTATTCATTACTCTTCTGTGATAATGTGGATTGCTTCATTTTCTCCAAAACCAGGGTGAAAAAGGTCCCCAAGGTCCAGCTGGACGTGATGGAATACAGGGTCCTGTAGGACTTCCTGGTCCTGCTGGTCCTAGTGGTTCTCCTGGAGAAGATGGTGACAAGGTGAATCATTATAATTGGTTATTAGTGCATCTGGTAGAAGATCTGTCAGTACAGTTCTCTGTAGTTTTCCTCACAATAAATAGGGTGACAAAGCAAGAAATCTTATCCCTGCCTCCCCCAAATTCCCTCTGCCCACTGCAAAAAATTCCTAAAAACCTCTTCTATAACCAAATGTCTGAGGGACAGATGCCATGGAACACTGAGATTTGTGTTAAAGAGCCAGTAGGATAACGTTTATCCTGGCAAAGAAATGAGGCTAAAGGTGTGGCAAAATAAGGCAAATGATGCCAAAATTGATTTTTGTGTATTTTAGAAACTTGGTTTACTGAATGAGTAAGATGAAATGTCTTCAGTAATATACAGGGATTCAAAACCACCAGAGGGTGTGCTGGTAGGTTGAGGGTGTCAAAATAATTATGTTCACAGCAGAGATATTCTGTTGTCCTCTGGCAGAATTTAAAATATGACACCTTTCAGGATCAGCTGGTGTGGTTGCTTGACCCAGCACTTTTCTGTTAATTAGCACAGGGTAAAGGTAAAGATTTCAACATCCATTTTTTGTGATTCATGAGTGTTATTTATCCCACATACAGTATTTTCTGTGATTTAATTTAATTGTCTTTTATCACTGTATAAAGAAAACATTCTTTTCTAATGTCGTTTCTTGGTGATTTGAATAATTTTGACGTTTTGAAATACTGCACACTCAGGTGAGAAGCAGTAGGTCAGTCATAAACAGTTACATGAGTCTGTAAATCAGAGTACTTTCATTATAAGTTCATATTGAAGGTGACATAAGCAACACTATTTCCTTTATTTAGAGCTCAGTTGCATTATACTTCAAAGCCAGGTCTTGTTGCCCTTTTCAATTCAACAATCAATATCTGCATTAATATGACATATTATTGATCACTGCAGAATTGCTGCCTTAGGCTTTCACTTGAAGCAGGAGCATAAAACATAGAATAATCATATCAAAGGGAACAGTCAGAGATACCGTGATATTGACTTCAGCTAAGTGTGAAGGAGACCATTTTAAACAAGTTTAACTTTTAACTTTCAATTACAGGGTGAAATTGGTGAACCAGGTCAGAAAGGTAGTAAAGGTGACAAAGGAGAAAACGTGAGTAGCAAAATCCTTTGTGCATTACATCTACTCTTTATAAATAAAAGGTATTCATGCATGAAGTATGCAGGTAGCTTTGCTACATAAATGAGCAGAAAAAAAGCAACACTCCTAAAATGTTCCTTCAAAATAATGTTCTTTTAATGCAATACTAGAGGTTTGTACTTACAGATCCAGGCATGTTTTTATTATTGCTCATATTCCTAAAGCTTAGAGAGTCATTACAGAATATAAACTACATTCATAAGCACCCTTCCTGTATCATTGAAATTCCTCCATTCTGCATTTGAACTGGAGAGACCAAGAATTCCCATATGTTCTCTTACTGTGTTGAACTTCACTGATTGCACTGTGTGAACATACCCAGCTTTGGCTTCTTGGCCATGAGGATGAAAACTGTGGAGACTCAGCAGAGGAATCTACTAATGTAATGTAATTTTAAAATTCGTAAAGGATATCTAATTCCTGGGGAGCACAGTTACCTGGTGGCAGATGAAATGGCTTATACAAGTTTTCAGACATTATCATTAAGCCCATTAGTGAACCTAGGACTAATCAGATTTCCACTGTTTTGATTTGACATTTTTCTATCTTCAAAAATTAATTCTAAAGTTCAAGCACTTCCTTTTTTTTTATTTAGGCCAGACATATAAAATTAAGCTTTTTTCACTGTGAAATTTGAAGCTAGAAAGAATAAAACAAGCATTTATTTATTTCCATTTGATTTTGGTTTCTTTTCTAAAAATTCAAAATGTTTCTGTTCAAATTCAATATAAACTGGTACTTTACTTGAATACTTTTCCTTAAGAAAAAATTGGTAAGTAATGGCAGAAAGATCCCTTTTATTGTTATATTTCAACACTATTCAGCTAGAAAAGCTTAAAACTCAGCAGAGGGGTATTCATGGCTGAGTATAATTATTTTGAAAACAGTGTGATTTTTGAGATTGACAAGTTATAGAACAGTATATTACTTTAAAAAATTACACCAAATTTATGGCTTACATTTCATCAGATGATGTTTATGGGAGGATATGTACATACTAAAGTAAATCACAGGTAATAAAATTACAGAATCACAGAATGGCTTGGGCTGGAAATGAACTTTAGGATCAGCTAGTTCCAGCCTCTGATCCAGTTCCACTTCAGGCTTTGCACGTGGTCACAGGCATATCCTGTTTTCCCCTTTGCCATGCCTCTTCATTAGAAATGCTTTGCATCAGAGAAATTCGGGAAAAAAGCACAAGCTGCACTCCTGTTTCAGATGATTTTAGCATAGCTAGTTATGCTGAGCATTAGACTGTGACCACAGCTCCCATAGTGAGTACTGATGCATTTGGGCCTGTTCCAGCAGACCTGCTTTGTAAATAAAATGTCTGCAGCATTATCATTTGAGAGTATATCCTGCATTTGAGAACAGTACACATTTTTTCTTGAAATACAGGATTCAGTGTTGAGGCCTTAGTTGAAATGAATGTAACTCTAGTTGAAGTCACATGTCTTGAATCTATTTGCCCTCAACTGCAGTCATTCAACGCTGACAATTTCAGAATGTGTTCATTTTGAATCTGCTTTCCTTTCAACATGCTGACAGATGCCTTTTGGGGCAGGGAGAAAGGGCTTGTTGGTCACCTCTGAAAGGTTCTGACAAGGAAGTACCCAGTTCTGAAATCACAGGACACAAAGAACAGATATTTGCAATCTCAAACCACCCACAAAAGGCCTTGGTGGGCATTTAGGGCCTGATCACAGCAAGGATCCTGATCAAAGAACTGATTCATTTTTCCTGTTTAAGAAGAGCTGGAAAAATCTTCAATTCCCCATTGTAACTAACAAAGATTTCTTTTTGTGGGTTTGAAAATACTGTGCCTATGTTGGTGTATTCTAGTTAAGACAGCACAATTTTGTTGTTGATGTGCTGTCCTCTCTTGAACTTCAAAACCTCCAGAGTTATCACAGCTGCCTTTATTAACTGAGGATTCTCTCATTATACTGATCAGTCTTTCTCCATTTGCCCTCCAGAGCAATGGCAAAAATGGCCATGTGTCCAAATAACTCCTCATTAATCAATTGCAGAGTACATTCCATCAGTGCTTTATATCAAAATGGATTTTTAAATGAGTTAAAAATGAGTAGGCCTCATTCCAGAGCCTTTAAAATGAAGGAGCATATTGAAGCATCTTGAAGAGTGTAGAAAAATCCATGCATGCCAAATC
The DNA here is from genome assembly GCF_027477595.1 of Haemorhous mexicanus. Taxonomy (NCBI): domain Eukaryota; kingdom Metazoa; phylum Chordata; class Aves; order Passeriformes; family Fringillidae; genus Haemorhous; species Haemorhous mexicanus. The sequence goes on along the minus strand of NC_082349.1, from coordinate 19,770,881 downwards.
CCTTTCTCATGGTAACACTTCCCAGTCAGCTGGAGCACTCCTCAGAGTCCTTTCATTTAGACATGTCACCACAGAGGCTAGAAAGCTTTGTTTCATGTATTGCCATCAGGTATGGGACAAAAATAAAACTGTAAAAGAGAAGAAATACAGAGCTTGATGCTTCATACTCTCTAGAAAATAAAGTAGTCCAAAATATATATAAAACCCAGAGAAAGAAATAGGCTGCAAGACTTAAAAAAAACCCTTTATTGAATTCTCTTTGTAAAGGGCACAATAATCTAATTTTATCCCTAGCAAAGTCTGTAAATCCCAGAATTATTCTTCTTTAAACCAGAATTTGAAGCCTAGAAGTTGCAGGCAACTTGGCATCTGAAAAAGACTAGAATTAGCCAAGGCCTGGTGTTGAATTTTGTGCCTTCTTAGTGTAACTCTTCATCAGTCTACTTCCTCCAGTGTTGCAAAAACAAGATTCAAACTACTACATCATTTACACCTCATCATAAAGTAGGATCTTGCATTCCTGTACTCTGATAGCTTCATTATATCACATCTTCATGACTGCATTCTAATTAGGTGCAATATAACTTGGTTATTATTCTGCAGGGAGAATGAAAAAAGACATTCCTCTCAGAGACTGGGGTTTTGGCCATTCTGTTGAAAAGAGGCTTAATATCAAAGAGAATGTGATTCCCAGTGCTCAGCAAGAACTTGCACTTTTTCCTGTCTCCTAGAGGTCAAAATAAGCTTTGTGCCATTGCAAAAATAACTAGCAGTTTCATTAAAACTACTCCAAATAATAAGCATTTGAATTAAAGATAGATTTTTAGATGATGCTTTCAACTTTGAGAGATATTTTGCATAAATCTCATTGAAAGTTTTGATACTTTTAATTGTGAAAAAAAATTCATTTTGATTCATGTTCGCATGGAAATTTATTCAGAAACATTAAAACTGAACTTCTAACTAATGCCAATGTTGTCTATTATAGATGTGAAAATAGGAGTTTTTGAGAATGGAATAGTTGGTACTGAATGGAAAGGACTTGTGAATGATGCTACATCCTCTGTGGAGAAACATGGAAATGCTGAATAGATTGTGGTCGTGCAAGTCGGGTTTTCTGTCATGTCTGTACTTGCTTTTAATCTCATGGCAGATGTCACAATCACTAACTTGTCCTTTGGATGTGTGTTTGTTGCAGGGTCCTCCGGGTCCCCCAGGTCTGCAGGGTCCCGTGGGAGCCCCAGGGATAGCTGTAAGTAGCTCATTCAGAGCCAACCCCAACCTTGAATAACTCAGCTGATCCTGACTTCTTTGAACTGTTTGCTCCTTACTCAGGAATGTATTTCAAAACACCACTGACAGTTCTGTCCCTGCCCACTTACATGCAGTTCTTTATTGTAAGCAAGCCTGTGTGGGTGGTACTCTATGGCAGATTTATAGCAGGGCAATAATTTGAGAAAATTATTAAAAATTAAATCCTGTGAATAGTGAACGGGGGCCATCTTTCAGTGAACTTGTTTGGTGGTGTGTTTGGCAGCTCAGTATAGATGCAGTTAAAGAGAGTGTCTCTTTTTAAAATCCACCTGATACCAAGTGAATTAATTCTTATTTTTATTTGAAAGGCTCTGAATTCTTTTACCCTGAGTATTGGTAGAACCCTGTGCTACTCATATTTACATAGGTATTCAACAGCTAGAATGTTTATACCAATGTGATAGAGAGGGGGAATTCAGGGAAAATTTCTGTGAGAAATGCAGCACTAAATTGACCTATATTAAACCAGAGCACGTGCTGACGTTCTGTTTGTGCGACAGATTTCATCCAGCTAAGATGATGAACATGCATTTGTAAAGATGCTTGGTGTGATTCTGAGCCCTTTTGTAGCTGTTTCCCAGTCATTTATATAGTGCTTTTCCTGTTGTTATTATCAGAGCTGTGACAGTTTTGCTCCTCATTGTTTCCAAACAGGGAGGTGATGGTGAGCCAGGCCCAAGAGGTCAGCAAGGGATGTTTGGGCAAAAAGGTGACGAAGGTCCCCGAGGCTTCCCTGGGCCCCCTGGCCCCATTGGCTTACAGGTAAATTTCTTTATTATTTTACCTTTCATCTGTAAAACAAGATGTAACAGAAGAAGTGTAAGAACACTGATTTCTGTGTCAGAAACTGAATGACTACTGTCTTTTATTAAATAAATGATAGCATCAGTTAATTAGAACTGAAAGATCCCATATTGAATGGGGCTCATGCATAAACAACAGATTTAATGCAGCAGGACTTACATACATAAATTATCTAGGCTCCCACCTGAGCTCTGAATAATCCTGGCAGTGTTTTTAAAATCACTCAGTGTAGCATTTCTGTGTGCATTTTGGGGGTTTTTTATGGGTTTTTTTCCCCCAAATTTATTGTGTCACCTAGTTAAGCATCCTTGGACTACCTATACATTTACTGTAATATGAAAAGTTTCCTTCCCTTTTTTTTCCATTTTAATGCAAATAGGTCTTTTTCTTCTTGTTCCACTATACTGCCCCCTCCCAAATTCACAAGTTTGATGTGTAGATCTGATTTACATTGTTTCATATTAATTTATAACTAATCATTCCAGGCACCCTACTCATAGTATTCTTCCCTATGTTTTTTAGGGTTTGCCTGGCCCACCAGGTGAAAAAGGTGAAAATGGAGATGTAGGCCCAATGGTAAGACTTCTTCCCCACTGGTCACTCTAAAGGACATAAATATTTTCCATATATTATTGTATTTTCTCTGTAGCTCACCATTTGATAAGATACTCCTGAATTTGGTGACTGAGTATGAGACATTTTGTGTAACATAGTCTCTCTGGGATTTTCTTTGTTTTCCTACATCTATCCCCTCATCATTAATATTGAGATTTATGTAACAAGAGAAAATACTGAAAAATAGATAGCAAAGCAGATGCTCTGTGTGCCTGAGACAGGACAGTGACAATTAGGTTCCGGAAAGAAAGAGGAAAAGTAGATACCACTGCACCAGAGAGTCTGGAGCTGCCTTCCTGAAGTTCAGGCCACTGCTGTACCAGAAGATGGCAAACACTGCTTGGCTCTGTTTACTTTCCCTGGGTGATGCATTTTCCAGCTGTGTCTCCTGCTGACAGAATGCCTTGTGGGCTGTTCCTGACTGCTCTGCAAGCTCTCTACTCTATACATTTGCCTCCAGCACCTTGTGCCAAGTCTGGCTGCTTCACTCGTGCCCATCTGTAGGCACCATGGTGCAGTTCTGCCCCAGGGCTGTCACAGACACTTGAGCTGGTCCAGGTCTCTGGCAGTGGGATGGGCATGCAGGGAACCTGCAGGGAAAGAACCAATCCTCAAGGGCTCCTAAGCACCAGATCATGTCCAGCTCAGGTACTGTGACACAGCCTGGGCCTCGGGTCACCTTTTGAACTCATCTAGCAGGCAGCAATCTGGCCCTGCTGTTCCTGCTGCATGGTGTGGATTAAAAGCCCTCTACAGATTGAGTATATTGTTTTTCATTGGTCAGAAATTCTTCATGATTGTAACTCTATTATATCTGTTCTATGATTCTGTTACATCACGTTGTCTCTTTGATACAGGGTCCACCTGGCCCACCAGGTCCCAGAGGTCCCCAGGGTCCTAATGGAGCTGATGTAAGAATCAACTTACTGTTTTGTCTTGCTAATTGAGAAACAAGCACCCTATTTTGGATAATGATATTTTGGATAACAAAAATATTTTATCACTGTAGGGTCCTCAAGGTCCTCCAGGCTCAATTGGCTCTGTTGGAGGTGTTGGTGAAAAGGTGAGTGTGGATGGAAACCCCTAAGGAAGAGAAAACATTGGAATAAGAATATGACATTCATTCATTAAAACTCTTTTCATTGCTATTTTCAGTTCTCTATTCAGAAAATTTTCTGCCAGGATATGGAGTGAGTTTGTTTGGGATTGGTTACTTTCATATTTTACCTGAGGAACATGCCAGATTGTATCTTCCTTGTTCTTAAACAAAAGATGAAGTATGCAGGGATATAAGGGCCTTTTTTCCTGTGATTTATTTGAAGCAACAGAGTAAACTATTATATAGTGCTGAGCAAGCAAAAAGTTCAAAAGAGAGTCTTAAAATGCTTGTTTATGTTTATTTTATCAAGCTACATGACCTCAACCACATCACCTACAGAAGCCTAAAAGCTTTTTGCTGTAATGTTACAGATTTAACATTAATTTTTTCCTGAACTTTGGAATGGGAAAGAAGATTCTGAATGGAGCATAAGATGGGAGAAACAAAACAGAAATACATTCCAGGCCAATATATAAATTACTTTTTGAGAAACTATGTAGATTGCTCTTGAGTATTTAATGATTTGTCACAGAGTATCACATGTTCAAAGAAACACCAATGTCAGTGAATCCTAAGATTCACTGACAAGACTATGACTGTCAGTATTGGTCATTTTTCAGAAAGCTTTCCATATTTTTAACTTTTCAGAACATGAAGCAAGATTTCCCTTTTTCTAACTAAACCAGCCTTTTAAAAGAATCTTCAGGTGTTTCATGGTTTGGTTTTTTTTCCTACCTGCCCATCAGCTAAATCACTTACCAGTGTTCTGGGTGTGGCAAAGAGCATACTAGAATAACATAACATAAAACTTGGTTTGATGGAGAAATATCCTACTTTGTCTCCCTTACTGTCCTTTGAGACCAGAGGGTGCTGAGCCCAAACAGATGTCATTGTGACAAGCTGGCAGTGCTTCACTGCAGTGCTTCTTTCTCAGGATGTGGCTCTGAGCATCAGCTCACCTCTTGGGAGCAGCAGAATTCTAGTGTTTTCAATCTTTTTTCCCCAGCATTGCACAAGACACACAAAACATGATGCCCTCCTGCTTGACTGCATTATTAACAAGGATATTCCTTCTAATGTCCTTAGTTCATGACATTGTTCATCCAGTCTACTTTAAAAAATAGCTTGGTCTCATGCTGGACTGCAGGATTTGTTTTTTTCTCTCTGGGAAGAGTACCAAAAATGTGACACAATCTAGGAGATGAGAGAAATAAAAAGTTACTGGGAAAAGAGAGTCTGTATTTCAGTGGAATACAGAAAATAATGGGCATTGTGGGAAGAAAAAATTTTCCTGTGACCACTGCTGAGAAAAATGTTAATTGTGAGAACATCCAGGGTAGCACCCAATTATATTCAGTGCTTTAAAAAAAACAAAAAACCCACCTTGTATAATATTGTGGCCCATTGAACTTGATAGGCATTTTTGCCATTGGTTTCAGTTACCTCTTCAATTTTCAGCATTTCATGATCAAATTATATTCCAGCCATTTTCTAAACACATTGCCTTGTATTGAACTAATTCCTCCTTTGTTTCTCCCTGCAACTCATCTGTGTGATTTAGAATCACTGTTTGTGATGATTAGGCCATGAAATTTAATTCAAGAACATGAAGTTCAAACTGTTTATCATTTGGTTGTCATTTTTTATTTCCTCTAGCTTATATCCCATATTTTCTGCATTCACAAAGAGAAGCTTCCAAGTATTATTTTGAAAGTTTATGTAATTGTAATTACTTTCCTTCCTCCTCCTCCTCCTCAAGTTTTAGTACATGCCAGGTTATTTTCTTTCTTAGGCTATCTTCCTTAATTTTAGTTGCATTTAATGAGATTTCAAGCTGAGATACCATCAAGAGTTATTTTTTCAGGGGGAGTTGCTGCAATGGGAGGACAGGTCATGCTTTTAAAGAAAACATGCATTTTTTCTTTTCCTTTTCTTCCCACACATTTTTCCCCCAATGTTTTTCTTATTATGTCAGCATGCTTTGGCCTCTGCACCCCTTTCATGAAACACACAACATTCTACAGATAATTCAATACAGTGAGTAAAGAATGTGGAAAAACATTCTGGCATCATCTCTGTCACTGTTGAGGAGAGAAGTAAGTTTGCTAATTTGCATATTTTAATGGTTTGACCAGGAGATATTTTTTCAATATTACACTGGTTTCAAAGCCCCCTTATATTCTGGCAGAGATAAACAATTTTTGTCACACTTAGTGCCATGCATTTTTAACTAGTTTGTTGTTTCCCCTGCGCTGCACACAAGGGCCTGAATGTTCAAAGGCATCAGTGCTGCAAATGCTCCTGTAGCCCTGCATTATCATTGCCATAACCCCCAGTGAGTGCCTGGCAGTCTGACACTCAGCTGAACCATTTAAATCCAGCTGCCACACTGGGAGCACTCACTTTCTTCTGCTTTTAATTAAGAAAAACAGAAAACCAAAATGCACCTACACGTTGGTCTCTAATTTGATATCAAAAGTCTAACATGCAGATATTCTAAACAGGCAGGAAGTTCCTCATGACTTCTCTAACCTGTGCCTTAGAATGTACATAAGAATGTATAACAGAAGGGAAACAGATCAAGTAATGTTAACCCCACACTTCCACAAAACCTAATGAAATAAATTTGTCTTTCTAATTTAGATTAGTTTGTGATAATTGCACTGAGCACTTCTACCCCCACTTCTTCTACCCCCTCTCCCCTCCACAGCAGTTATAAACCATCAGAGTTAGACAGCATTGCAAACCCAGTGTCTGCAGAACCTAAGCATTCATTCCGTAGCCTCTCAGAGTTCAGACCTGGTTTACTGCATGAAAAAGTCTGGGGTTAGAAAACCACAATACTCATCTAGATTTAAATTTCTTCCTGTTCTATTGTTCTAAGAAAAACTTTCCAAAGTAGTACACTAATAAGGAGTCCAACACAGTAAACAAGGGAGATCAATAGTTCTCATGCTTAATCATTGATTTATACTGCAGATGGAAGTGAGAGGACAAAATCAATTGAGTATCCTGGCCCTAAGTTTAGGAACATGTTTGATAAGTGTTCACAGACAATTTTATGTGTATACATCATTTTTCCACACACATATGTGTAGACACTGCTAAGGTACCTAATCAAGGCGTGTCTGTAACAGTTCAGGCTACCTGAACATCCCTCCTAACAAATTACTTTTAATAACTTCACATGACCTCCTGACTGTGGTTTTTTCCTCATCCTTCTCCATCTCTCCAACATTGTAAAGAGCCCTCCAAGAAAACACAGCCTTTAGAATTTAGTTCTCCATGGAGCCATTATATATAATACATATGCAGACCTATGCAAAAGGAATTATCTTCTAGAGTTACAATTGCTCTTTTTTTTTTTGTTTTGTGAGAATGGCAAAAAGGATAAAAACTTTTTCACAACCCAGTTAGTTGCAAAGTTGCCTCTCCTCGTTATAAAATGAAAGACCATGTCCCAGAATTTAACCAAAAGGTGGCAGCCTTCCATCCACTATCTGTGCTTTGGATGTAAGTAAGTTCTCTAGGACTGATCATAAGGAAAACAACATTTTTTAACCTTCAAACTTTTTAATAATGGTTTTTTATATTTTAACTTTTAAGCTACTTTGACTAGCTTGGTAGAAACCATTCTGCTTGCTTAATCCAAGAAGGTTTTCAGAATTAAGCATGTCTGAAAAATGACATGACCCTTTGTAGTTTAAGATGTCTGTCTTTCTTTTTGAAATTCTGTCAGAGGAAGGCTTTGTCTAAGAAAGACCACAGTAACTTTTAAAAGATCTGAGCTGCTAAAAAGAGAGAGAAAAATCTCCAGAGATGGAATAAATATATTATTAGATCATAAAATCTGTTTCCCAACAGAACATGAAATACTTCCTATGAAGAAGGTTCTGAATTAATGCCATTGTTACTAAAAATGAAAAGAAAGACAAGGACAAACAATAGCTATAGATTACACAGGTTTTAGTAGTTATAAACATGCACTCAAATATATATCAGCTACAGTCTTCTCTATCAAAACACTATTTAACTCCCTTAGCAGTTATCTAAACCAAATGCAGCCTTTCATAGTACCTAGTACTTGGAATATGGAAATCACTGTCAGATAAAACAAGGACTGCATACATGGAAGGGGCAGATTTTTTAGTAGAGCAATGATATAGAAATATTAATGTGAGATGAAACCTCAACTGGTCTCATCTTTCACAAATGCCTTTTAAGGGAACATTTTGACATTTTCTAGCCCTTCCAGTTTCTCAGTTTTCCACACTGCTGCTTGCTGGGGAGCTGCTGTGCACAGAGCCAACATCACTGTGAGTGCTGGAGCAGGCACCCCCAGTGCTCCCCCAGTGCTCCCAGGTGTAGGTCACAGGGAGCCCAGTGTTGTGTGATAGAATGAAGATGTTTGTCAACAGGAAGGGCAAGAATTGTATTATCAATCAGATGTGGCTCGTCATAAAGTACAATATCATTATGCAGAAAGGCAGAAGAACTCTCTCTCTGAGAAGCTGCCAAGGGGATTACACTGCACAAATGCCTGTCAGCAAAGACTGGCCACAATCAGTGCTCTCATGTCACTGCTTCATTTTGTCCTGCCATGGGCTCACCTTTGGAAAGGCTCTATATAGTGGACTCTGTGGCTATAGTATGGCTACTAACGTGAAAAACATATTTTTGCTGATTCCAGTCTTCATTCTCTGTTGCTACAAAAATCTCACTTGATTGATAGTAGGCATGGACAAAACCCCAATGCTAATGAGGCTGCAGACTCAGTAAATGCTGTGCAGAGAATAAGGAAATGAAGATTATGAATTTTCCTAGAAAACATTAACACATATTGACCTAAAGCATCCACTACGGGTTTTGTTTTGTTTTAAAATGAATGCAACATCACAGAAGTAAATTAATATTAAACACTAAAAGGAATCATTCAGTTTTGAAGTTCCTACAAATTTTCGTATATCTAACATACCAGAGTTTCTAAAGGCACATTCATCTTTAAATAGTGCCCTTTTTAAAGGGCATTTTAATATTGCTCCTGAAATATTGGTTATCTGTTAATTATCATAGTCTGGAATTCAGTTGAGAGGTACTGAAATATTTTCCTTTAATCTAATGAAATATTTGTACTGGGCCAAATTCTGGTCCCAGTGAGGTTATCTTGGTGCTATGAGCTTCTCTGAAAAAAAAGGTTCAGTATCTACACCAAAAGTTTTGTTTTAAAATTGTATTTTATGATTATAGTTTTATACTGACCACATGGAAATGACAGACATGTATGAATTAACTGAATTGTCATAAAATGAAGGGGGCATGGAGGTCACACAGGTTAGGAAGGAAACACAAATTTTTTCAAATTCTGTGAATTCAGTAAATGATTGGGTAAAATGCATTTTCAGCACTGAACTACTCTTGCTCACAGATGTAATTCTTGGAAAAAGAATATATTTGGGGGGAAAAATTCCCCACATTAACAGTTGGACTGAAAAATCCTTTGGGATAAGAGTATGTATTTCTTATCCAAGCACTCCATAACAATCACAAAGCATATTCTGTTATCTTTCCATGGTTTATGTTTCTGTGATGCTAATAACTAAATATTCTACTAACAGAAGAGTTTTCTATTAAAGTTTATTCATCAGACCACTGAGCTAGAAAATAATTGGTCATAACTAAACTTTAAAATGAAGACTGAAGAAAAGACAGTCGTTGAGATAATACTGTGTATTGGCTCAGAAGGAGACTGAATTATCTTAAATGTTCACTTAATAGTGCACAATCTTTGACTTGCATGGATTTTCTTTTCATACGGTATCATCCTGAAAGCCATCTGCTTCATGGAATCAATTCCATCACTGGTAAATACACAGCACACACCTCTGCAGCCTGTGGAGAAAGTTTTTCTAACTGATGCTATTATTTCATCCTTGGGTTTTTCTTTATATAGTTTTTTCTTCTTCCAATAGGAGCTATAGCAATAATCACAAGCAGGAAATTTGCAGTATATGGGATAATAAAGGAGAACATCTCCCAAAGCCCAACGGCAAGTTTAGCCTCCTTGGCTCAAGAAAAAATTAGTTTGATGCATTATGTCTCAAATTTCAGACTCCAGTTCTGCAAAACCATATACATAACTCAACCCCTCTAGGTAGACCAAATAAAAACCCGTTCTTATAAGCTGTTTACATAAATAAGCATGGGAAGAATATGCAATTACAGAAGTAAATTCATCAAAATATTTTCCCTAATGACTTATACATTTATTCTTATGCATCTATAGGGTGAGCCTGGAGAAGCTGGTAACCCTGGACCTCCTGGAGAATCTGGAACAGCTGTGAGTATTTTTTCTTCTCTTTAACATTTATAATGGTGCACTGTGGCATCTGGCAGGGCTTTGGCAAGCATTTCCTCAGATCGCTTGTGCCCTTGTGTAAGTTTTCTTTGAATTTTCAGCAGAGAACTTACACCTTTAAAATGACATTTGTTTCCATGTAACCATAGCCACATCTTGTACTAACAGAGGGTGGACACTTCCCAAAACAATACCTATTTTTCCTTCCATAAGTATTAATGTTGGCTTGTTGTTTTTCTTTCTGGAAACAGTTCACTGATGCAATCTGGGTACAGAATTTGACACTTGACCAAAGAGATCCTTATTTCCCACTCACATGCCACTATTTATCATGGAAATTGATACATTTCCATTGTCTGAAAAATCAGTTTGCCATTGTGATCTTTTTGGCCAGAAATGCCATTTCCAGATGGCATTTTTGTGTTCATTTGTTTTTCACAGGGTCCAAAAGGTGAAAGGGGAGAAAAAGGTGAAGCTGGTCCACCTGGAGCAGCCGGACCACCAGGTGCTAAAGGACCTCCAGGTGATGATGGGCCTAAGGGTAACCCAGTAAGTGAGCTTCATAATTCTAACCCAAACCACTGTGAAGCATTGCTGAATACAATCTGTGAATACACAGCATTTCCTGCAAGTGCACTATGTTCATTATATGCTTCATAAAAGATTTCTGATGAGTGCTACCTGCTTGGCAATGGATGACACATTCCTTGCTTTTTTTCCCTGATCTATCTAGGGCCCAGTTGGTTTTCCTGGAGATCCTGGCCCCCCTGGGGAACCTGGTCCAGCTGTAAGTATACCTTAAAAACAGTTTCAGGTCCTAGTCTTAGTTTGTTCTTAATTCTAGTTGACCCTCTCTTTTTCTTGTCTGGGCTCTTGCCTGTAAGAATGAACTCTTGCCTGTAAGATCCATTGCTTTTCTGTTCATGCAGTTCTTAAGGCTTAAAAATGTTAAGAAATCTTATAAAATTTTTGAATAATAATGACCTTGGGAAAATGCTCTATCAAAAGATTGTGCTCTTATATTCATATATGAAAGTTAGTGGCTTAAATTAGCTGAATTTTTAATTTTTTAAATTTTTCTTTGAATTCTGTAGGGTCAGGATGGTGTTGGTGGAGAGAAGGGTGAAGATGGTGATCCTGGTCAACCTGTAAGATTTTTCTCTCATTTTATTTCACCTGCATGATCTCTCTGATGATAAGAAAGTATATTTTGCCAAATCAGTGGTTTCTATGCAGTCACACTGTTAAAAATACTTCCAGAGTGGACACTTTTTCTATTATACTGAAAAATAACTATTTCCTTGAAGAGGTAGAACTGCCCACATTAGAGTAACACAAGGAAGCAAGAGCTCAATTTCTTTTACTAGTAGTGATGTATTAAAGGATTTCTGCTGGAGCTGCTGAGGAGCACTAAAAATAGAGCAGCTCTGAGCATAAGAAATGCTACAGCCAAATAATCTTCATTAACTGAACTAACAAAATTAAGCCAAGATGTTAAGCAGTACCTGAGCAATACCCATATTAAGCATCAAAGTTCCATTTCTGTGGATTGTGTCCTTTAAAAGGGGCTAACAGGAGGCAGATGTACATGGTATTTAATAAAGATGAGAACTACATCCTTTATTGCTGCTGTGATTTTAATTTTCTTTTAATTTTCTGCAGGGTCCACCAGGTCCTTCAGGTGAAGCTGGCCCACCTGGTCCTCCTGGGAAAAGAGTAAGGAATATCTCATCTTCTCTTGTACCCTTCTCTTTCTGAGACACTGTGTCCTAGAGAATTTCAGTTTCATGCTGGGACACTCACATCTGATATTTGTAATTTCTTTTAAGTAATGTGATGAGAGAAATGAAAAAATATAAACAGCAAAGAAATCTCTTTAACATGGGTTATAAGAACATAAGAACAAAAAAATACCTAGGGAAGAAGGCATTGCCTCCCCATAAAGGTACTTTTTCTTTTCACTCAAGAATTCAGTGTCTACTGAATCAGCTGGCTAACAGGAGTGAGTTGGTAGGACAGTAATAGCAGACATCATCTTTAGGCACGTGTCTGCTATCAGAGAGCAGGAAGAATGTGTCTGTTTTGGTGTCTTTAGTCTTGGAAATAAAAGAATTTCAATGCAGCTACTGTGGAAAACTATATCATCCCCTCTGCATAAAAAATGAACAGGCAGGCATTTCTTTAACCTAATGAAGCTATTCCATTATTTCTAAAGCTTTTGAAGGTTCACAAATAGGCTTTACAAATATGCCTAATCAAACCTAGTAAATAATGGGGCAGTCACAGAACTGTAGTAGATGCATCAACCCTTAAGTCTGCTTCAGAGAGCGATTAGATGCAGTTTTTACACTTTAAAAAACAGAAGAAGTGGCATTATTAAATGTAAGCTGAGAATTATTTAACAAAATATTTTAAATTGCTTGGTTTAATGGGCTTGAGTGGAATGACATGCCTAATTAGTTTTATTTATTTTACACTGTAATAGATTTGCTCAACCAACATGCAAAGTATTTATAATATTCTAAATGATAATGGTCACGTTAGCAACCTTGTTCTAGAACTGAAATATGGCTTAACTGAATATTAGCAATTAGTATGTTTGCTTGACATCAAATTAAAACTTCCTGCTTTATTACACAGAAAGGCAATAGCTCACTCCTCGCAGATGGGCTACATTCTATCTGATTGTACCTAGACAAAACCAAAACTATTTCAAAGCACAGATCCCATGTTAACTGCGGTTTGATACATTTCCAATTTAGGAAAAATGCATGGCTAAATGTTGCTTTCTGAATTTCGAAGAAAACATTTTTAGAATCAGATTCTACATTACTTGAGCACCAGAATATTTTAAACTTGTAGGGAATCTGTATTATATTGATGTTATACTAGAAAGTAACAGTGAAAGACTGAAAGGTTCATACTTAGCTGGAAAAACTGCTTTTCATTAGTTTTCATCATTTGTATGGTAGAATCAATTTCAAAGAAAAGCCCTAATAAGAGTCTTGATTTGGATTGAGAAGGACACACAGTTTCAGTAGTAATATTGCTGTCTGGGAGGTGCAGCTCTGGCTACACTACTAGAAAGCAAAATTCCACCCCATTTTTTGGTTTTTGGTCTCTGAATAATGAGGTGGCAGAGCTTAGAATCCATAATTTTAATTAAAGGCTCTTGAAATCCTCAACAGTAGGCTCCTTATTTATTTTGTTATATATTTTCATTCCCCTCTTCCATTCCATTTTGTAACTGACCTGACCTCAGTTTTACTGCCCAGTCTTCTAAAACCTTGTTTATTACCAGCTGTCAGAGTTTTGAGCAATCTCTGTCTAGTTACAGAGTTAAAAAGTTTCCCCAGCCCTCCCTGGGAAGCAAATTCTAGTGGAAGACATGGACATACATAGTTTTTCCATAGTATCTAAGAAATTGATAAGCCAAAACCATAATCTACAAAGGGTGACTTTTGTGACATTGTAATTGACAAAGTCTTGAGAAGTGATTTTTTTTAAAAGTTTAATTAAATAGTAATTATATTCTGACTTCTTAAATTATCTGTGCACACACCAGATCAGGAAAATACATGCTCAAAAGGCTCTATACATCAATGTAATTTAGCTCCAAGTAATGGTAGTAATTGTGGCTGCTTATCTAGAACTAGAGATACAGACTGAACCTCTCTACAATTATGTTGTTATTCTTATTTTTCTGAAACCTAATCCCTCGCTTTTACTTTTGGTTCTTTTTGGTTTGCCATACAGTACTGGGTAACACTTGTAGTTTGAATTCATTGATTTCCATCTGTCAAATGTTAAAAGTAGCAGGAGGAAAAGACACCATCAGAGAGTATTTGTCCTTCAGATCAATATGCAATCAATTCAGATCAGCACAGACAGCACTCCTTGCCTGTGTTCCTCCCAGCCCTTCAGTGTGCCAGGCACTTCAGCTTTGGGATCTGCTGCTGGGCTGCTTTCCTGGGCAGTGACAATCAGATGTCTACATCACATACCCATAAACCTCCATATACCAACCAAGTATGAGCATTTAAAGCTCAAGACTGAGATATATTATTGTTCTCAACTGGACGGTATACATCTTTTTCTGTTGAAAGAAGAGATGTCAATACTGAAGCAAAGCCAGCAATTTTGCAAACCAGAAGTTTATTTGGTTTGCTGCCTTTAAATACAACGTTGAATAACTTAGGAAAAAATAAAGTGTTTCTATGAAGGAGACTCTTTTTTCCATTTTGGCTACAGCATGATGCTGCCTCAGCAGGGTGTACTCACCACTTAAAAAGTAATTTCTCTCTTGATTTCAAATGTACAGAATACCTAACAATATGCTAGGTTCCTATCACAACAGGCTAATAAAATGTGGTAATGGTTTTTCTGTGCTGGAAATCATGTTTTTAGCCAGATGACTTCTATAAACAATTGAAATTATTTTAATGAAATATGGAAGAACAGATAAAAATATTCAATAGGTTCACGAAACAAAAGTTGAGAATGAGTTTGTTTCTGCATGATTTCTTTTGTCTTCTTGGTTCATAAAATGTATCGGGCAGTATGTCCAAAATTAAAGTGCAGTGCTCATAAAAACCAGCATGGCAGCTGGGTTGATGAGAGGGAGACTCGTGCATTAATGCCAGGTTCTGTTCCTGAGGTGCTTTCTGTCAGTTGCGATTTCCCAGGCGCTCCCCCGGGGCGGTGGGAGAATTGCAAGGAGCGCTCTGTGCCTGCAGCACAGAGAATTGCAAGGAGCGCTCTGTGCCTGCAGCACAGAGAATTGCAAGGAGCGCTCTGTGCCTGCAGCACAGAGAATTGCAAGGAGCGCTCTGTGCCTGCAGCAGCCCGGCCGGGCCGGGCCGGCAGCGCTGGGGCAGCTCCTGCTGCAGCCCCGTGCCTGGGGCAGCCTCGGCGCTGCTGCTGCTGCTGCACCGCCCTGCTCAGCACGCGTCAAGCACTGCACTTGTATTGTAGCCATCACAGTGCCAATTAATTCACGCTGCAGCTTTTTTTCTAGATTATGCAGAGACCCTATTTCTCAAGTACAAACTGCCACATACAACCCTTTTCAGTCTCTTAGATAGGGTGGGTTAGAATCCAAGTGGGAACTTCAAGCAAGTAAAGAAAATGGGCATGTAAATTAATTTATGTAAGAAAAAAGGTCATGTTTCTAAAATGCTTCTGAATTTATTTATGTACCTGTGGATCTTTCTTATTACCACTGCAAACTGTGATCCACCCAACAAATTACAACCTACACAAAGGGTTACCTACATCAGACATTATTAATTATTACTGGAACAGCAGGGATTTAAAATATTCTTCCTGTTTTAAATAGTCAGCATTTGGCCCAGGGTGTTTAAGCTTCTCTGTATTTTGAAGAAATAAAACAAAGTCCTTTACCCCTTACAGCTCTTTAAAATACCAAAGAAAAAAGCTGTTGATACCCACAACAAATGGTCAAAGTCCACTTGTGGTTAATTCAATTCTTTTGGCATTATCTTTGATGTAAGTCTGAACTATCTCTGCTGGCCAAAAGGTTCATGCAGTGCTGCAGATGTTCAGTGCCACCCTGGAGAAAGCTTAATTTCAGAAGCAAGTGAAAGATCTTAATATACTTCTATGTAAATAGCTATAAAATGAATATAAATTTCCAGGAATTAAAACCAGTGGAGTTGCTCAAGGTAGCAATGGACAGTGAAAAATGTCAGGCAATAAAAAGTTTGGGCTAAATTCAGCTCTAGTATAAAAAATGGCTCTAGGTCAAACACTGATCTAAAGCCCTTAGCCCACAAAGCAAACAGGCAGATCCTTAACTGGAAGTACAGTTCTTATCTGTAAAATTAAATTTGTGTACTGGTGCTTTACCTTTAAGGAGCCTGAATTGTTTTTCTGTATGTTGTTAAGAAGTAAAAAGAAGCAAATAAATGGAAGTGATTGAATTTTTCCAGTTGCTGATCTTTAGAACTTTTTTTTACAAAAATATCTGCTTGCTGCATTAATGAACAGATGAGTCCTATATAGATTCACAAAATCACAGCATTTGAGCATAGTCACTTTTCTTTCATGTTCCTTTAAGCTGCTCACTGGTTGGCAAGAAATAGCTTGTAATAAAGACATTTCCCAAGCTTAAAGTTAACCTTGTAGGAGAACAGTTGGTCCATTATCTTGAGTGCATCTTTTCTAAACTAAGCATATAAGAGAACCATTTTCAGAAGAGTGCATTAAATTCTAGACACTGCTTCTGTTCATAACTGAAGCTATGAATATTAATTACCCGACCTAAAAATCAGCCCTTGATGTTTCGGAGGGGAAAAATGGCTTTTTCTTTTTCACTTTCATATTTAGTGGATAATATGTCAATTTTTAGCTGTCCAAATGTAATCAGGCCCCTTACTGAGCCCATCCCTGATTTAGAGAACAAAGAAATATTTGCCACACTGTGCACTGTAGAAAGAGAGGCCTTTTTGGAATCAGGGGATAAACTTCAGTGACTAGATAGAAGTCAATACAAAGCAAGTTTAAAATTAATTGTTATTGAACATATAAATTAGTATTGCCTTTTTTCTTTTATATACTGTTTTGTTGGTTTTTTTTTTTTTTTGTTTGTTTTTTGGGTTTTTTTGTGTTTTGGGTTTTTTTTGTATTTCCAAACAAATTTAACCTCATCATCTTTTAGATATTCTAAACAAAGCAGAAAAATCTATAGGGGAATAAGAGCTGTTTGGTATATTTAGCCTGTGAATAAAGTATCAAAAAAAGAAATTTAATGTTATTATGTAAGCATTTGCTACTTATTAGTATGGTGGGAATTGCACTTTCAGCATTTTTTTCACTGGTTATATTTGAAAAAACCTGAGATGATGAGCTCAGTGTCCATATTTTACAGGGACCTCCTGGAGCAACAGGTGCTGAAGGCAGACAAGGTGAAAAAGGTGCAAAGGTAATACACTGGAGGTTTTTTTTTGAAGCATAGAAATAGAAACTATTTATAATTTAAAAGCCAGTAGTTTCTGATGCACTGAGTGTGGAACTTTTCCAAGTAATAACAGGCAATCTGTAAAATTCAAATTCAGACCCAGAATTAGTAGCAATCTGTAATGGAGTGGACCCAGCAGTGCAGGCCCAGCACAGCTCACCTGTAACAAGCAAGGAGAGCCTGCTCTGCTGGCACCACACCTCTCTGTGAAGCCAGAGACATTTCACTCAGGAAAACATCCTGTGCAGAACTCTGGCTTTTAAAAGCACTCTGCCTCTTGTACATCCCTCCAGTGCCAAACTCAGCCCCTCTCTCTGACCTGGTCTATTCTTTCCAGGGTGAACCTGGTGCAGAAGGGGCTCCTGGAAAAACAGGGCCAGTTGGGCCACAGGGACCTGCAGGGAAACCTGGCCCAGAGGGTCTCCGGGGCATTCCTGGCCCTGTGGTAAGTCATGGAGCACTTAATATTTGAAATGTTGCATTTCCTGTATATACTCTGCTAAAGCCAGCTTTTTGTTTTTTCTAGGGAGAACAAGGTATGCCTGGAGCACCAGGTCAGGATGGCCCTCCTGGACCTCTGGTGAGCATCCTTTTCCCACATGTCACTCATAGAAGCCTCCAAAAACATCACTGAAAGATCCCTCTTTAATATTTGAGAGCTTAAATATTCTGCTAGAATTTAGAGCTGAGTATATTAATGAACTATATGCTTTCAAATGCACAGACTTCCTGTCGGCTCAACAAGAACTTTTCAATGCATTGCTGCAACTTAATTTTGGATTTTAAGAAAGTAAAGTTGATATGTAAAAGTTTCTGAGGTTAGGTTTCCCTCCTTCCCCTGCCATCCTCCACAAAAGATTGCTATCAGGAGAGTATGAAGCCTGATTTGCAGTAGAGCACAACACACTGCAGGTGAAAAGTCTGATTCTGCATTCCAAAAGCTTAAAAATTTCACATTTCATTCATGAATTATGTATTTGCCTAGGCTTTTGCATCTAGTGATATCCTGAAGTGGAGATGGAAAGCAAAAGCACTGAATAATATTTTGTACATGAAATGTTATGACATTTTTGAATATGTGCCAGGTGGAAAAGGTCTCTTATCACTCCTATCCATAGCAGAAGTTGTCCACTGCCACCAGGAGTGCAGTGGGGAGGAGATGCAGACTTAGTGTAGCAGCTCTACACCTCATGGACACATGTGCACTGTGAGATTAACAGCCTCTGAAAAATCCATGTCTTTTGCACAGGCACTGCATGGCCTGCATTTTTTACCTCATTATGTACAAATTACACAAAACCAGCATTGCCATTCTTATAAAATCTAAAAATTTCTCAAATCAAGAATTTAGTTGACCTTCTGCTTCACAGATTTCTATTCATACAACCTTTTATAGTTTTCTAATTATAAAGTAATTTAAATACCACTGTAGCATCATTATGATTTTTTAACATACATTTCATCTTGGGCTCTAAATCATGTCATCAATCACAACCATCAACCACTGAATGTGTACTGCCTTCAAAACATTTCAAGAAAACATGATTGGAGCAGGATGTTAAAACTTACTTTAACATGACTTCCCTTGATTTATAAAGGGTCCACCTGGCTTGCCTGGACTGAAAGGAGACCCAGGTTCCAAAGGAGAGAAGGTATGCTTTGCTAATTGTTGCATCTTTGTAACTTCAGCCCATTCTAAAGCCTGTATAAAATTGGCAGAGAGAAGCAGCAGGGTTTGTACAGCAAGGCATTGTACCATGCTTATCAAACAGCTTCCCACAGCCCTAACAGTCATCCTGAAGTTTTAAACCATATCCTGGAAACACCTAGAAAGAAAAATATTACTGCCTGTGTGGTAACATACTGACCATGTGGTCCCTGCAATGAAAATCCCAAAGATACTGATGTAAAGAGAACTGTCACATTTACAAGAACAAAGCAAGTAGAAATTACGAGTATTGGCAACTTTTATTTTAAAAGAAAAAAATATAAATATTTAACAGCTATAATACTTTCTTTTGAAATAGTGGATTGAGACATCTGGGATAGCACTTTCCTATAGAGTCCCAACAATACATGGATTGCTTGTGTATTAGAGAAAAACCTGTAGAGAAAGAGGCATGAACATGACTGTGCCTTGTGAACTGCAGGTTCTGTTTATCTGCTTGGATCAGCTGTTTATGCAGTCATATCACATGTGGAACTCTGTGGGATGCTGATAGCAGCTACCTGTGAAAACTGGTATGAAATTTGTGCCCAGGGTACTGTGATTTCTGTGCTGGTTTCAGTAAGGACTGCACTTAGATCTTTCACTGAATAAGCAGCCACAACTTGCAAATAATCTGAAAGTTTGAAAGACCATCTAACAACAATAAATGTGCTTCTAGAATAATTTGTTTTCAGGTTGATTGTTGACAAGCAACAGTGGTAACATGTGAAAGGTCTAATTTATGTGTTTGCAAAGCACATTTACTTTAATGTATGGTAACTATATTTTCTTAAATCTTGTTCAGGGACATCCTGGTTTGATTGGCCTGATTGGACCTCCAGGAGAACAGGGTGAAAAGGGTGATCGGGGTCTTCCTGGCCCCCAGGGATCTCCTGGAGCCAAGGGTGATGCAGTGAGTACAACACATTTGTGTTCCATTCAAGTTCCATGTAAGCAAGGAGTGTCTGTTCCAGGCTTCCTTCTGAAAGTTGTTCTAAACATTTAAAACCCAGAGTCTCCTGAAAGAGGTTAAAACTTTCTTAGGCATTGTACAAACACAGCAATATTAAACATCTTAAAATGAGGTTATAGAGTGTTTTTGGAAGATGAAGGAAACACATACACCCTAACATGCACACAGAACAAGTTAGCAACGAGATAAAAGCAGCAGCAGCAATCTCATCACATTTACTGATTGCATTACCCAAAGCAGCTCCCTCTCTTCTAGTTACTAAGCCATGCTTTTAGGGCACTATGTAAAATGTCAGGTTTCCAAGCCAATCTGAAGAGGAACACAGCTCTGAAAATCCACTGCAGTCAGTGTAAGAACAACTACAAGCAACTCACATTGTCAGAGCTAATATTTTAAACTTGCAAACTATTTTGGCCTCTAGCAAATGGCCTAACTCAAAACTCACCACAGCTGGACACTTCATGGAACTACTGTTTTTATAGATACAATTTTTTATCACAGTCCAGTATGTAGAATATTTTAGTTCTGTGCTTATTCTCTTATTCCTTTTTAGGGAATTTCTGGTCCTGCTGGTCCCCTTGGACCCCCTGGTCCTCCTGGATTACCTGTAAGTAATTTCATCCAGCCCTCCTGTTCTAACCACCCCCAAGCTGTGTGCAGTACACTCTAACCAGAGTTATATGTTCTTGCCCATAGGGTCCCCAGGGTCCCAAAGGTTCCAAAGGATCCAGTGTGAGTAACTCTCCTCTACACTTTCTCCTCTTTTCCTTAGCTTTTGTGGGTGTTATTTTTAAATGTTGTGTAGCATGGTCAACACTGCACTTCTTTCATTGCTCTGTAGGGTCCTGCTGGTCAGAAGGGTGACAGTGGCTTACCTGGTCCACCTGGTCCTCCAGTAAGTAAGAATTCTTATCTTGCATTACCCTGACATGATGAACCTGTTTTGAAAAGGGTAGAAAACAACGTTTGGGAAATATGAATGATGGTTTGAAAATTCATTTTTCAGGAAACACAAATCTACCAGGCACAGAAATATGCATCTGCCCTGAAAAAGCCAGAAGAAACTTAAAACACATAAATAAAATAAACAAAAAGAACATCCCAAAAAACCCCTATAACCACCCCCCCCAAACAAAGAAGCCCCTAATGCAATAATTATTTAATGTGTTATATTGAGCACAGAAAACAAAATTCTACTGGTTTCCTCTGATGATACTCTTCTGTTTCCATATTTATTTTTTTATATCACAACAAACTAAAATGAAGAGTCCAAACCTGAGTGTAGTGCTTCAATTTCTTGAAATTAAATATTGTTACCTAGACTCCAAGTGGAGTTTTCAACTTTTATCATAGAAAACATCCAGAGTTTTTAATTTTCATAGAATATGTCTGTACTTAAGGGAATTAACAGGGAATACAGAGGCAACTGTGAGTCAGTTCTGTGTGTCACTTGTGTGAGGGCAACACACTCATCCCCAAAAAGCAATGTAGTGAGAAGAGTTGAGAGCACAACAATGGTTTGGCCTTTTACAATCTTTTTTGGTTTTTTTTCCTCAAGTAAATCAAAGCACAGAGGTATGAATCTAAAAGAAAAAAAGGTGAAATAAAGAAATAAATACCTTGAAGAAAGCCTATTCAAAGCATCTCCAAGCCACATTCTGTGGTCCTTCTCTGCTGAAAAACTAACAGAAGACATAATTAGATATGTTGTTTTCCACTTAGGGCCCTCCAGGTGAGGTAATCCAGCCACTGCCAATCCAGTCAGCCAAGAAGACAAGAAGATCTCCTGACTATATGTTATCTGATGCCGGTGACAATATTCTGGATTATTCCGATGGCATGGAGGAGATCTTTGGCTCCCTGAATTCCCTGAAGCAAGACATTGAGCACATGAAGTTTCCCATGGGCACTCAGAATAACCCAGCCCGGACCTGCAAAGATCTGCAGCTGTGCCACCCCGACTTCCCCGACGGTGAGTTCCCACTGCCCAGCACGGGCACACGGGGCTGAGCCTGGCTCTGCCAGGGCACTTTGGCACCATTAATCCAGTACTGGCACATGGCTCACACAGTTGCTCCACAAATACAGTCTCATTGAACCCATTTTTACAGGCAGAAAAGTTTAAAAGTGTAAGACATGTTCTCTTGGTAAGAGTCAAAGCTCTTTAAATACACAACCTGATCTGGTTTTTGAGTTAAAACCTGTTAAAGCGATGAATAAAAAGCAGTTGTTGTTTTGAAAGGTGTGCCTTGCATTTCCAGGACAATCAAAACAGGAGTGTGATGAAAGAGTGTAGTATAACATATGAAACAGCATTGGTATTATATGAGATTTATGTTCAATAATGATTCTCAAAACCTTTACTAGTCTTTTAGGCCTGGAAGCAATAATTTTCTCTACTGCATCAGCACTGTTTTTTCTAGCTCAGCCAGCAAAGAGCCATGGAAGTTTTTTTGATACTGTTTAATGCTACCAAGTAGTAGTATAATAAAATGCATAGTAATATGAAGACACCCAGTGTTCCTAAGATCTATCTTGATTTTATTATTCTTTGTTGCTTTCTTTTTTTTCTTCTAAATAATTTTATCCCTCTGAAAATGTTTAAATGAAAGCCAGCCTTCACTAAATTTTCATCCTTTCATAATTTTTTCAATTGCAATGCATATTTTTCCCAGTTCAAAGCAATATTTTTCTGCTTTTAAATGGGAGGAAAAATAGATTTTGACAGTTTAATAATATTTTATTGCTTTAACTCTAGATAGATAAGAACAGATGGTTCCCTTGAGGAGTAGTTAAGCAGTGTATGTGCTATATGAAAAGTACATATTTTACAATTCAGTACCCTCCATAATAAGGAATGGTTTTCACAGAACACATTCACCTTCTGCAATTTCCAGTATTTGCTTCTTCTTTAGAGCTGTCTTCATATAAATGTAATCTCATTTTGGTTAAAATAAAACCAAATGTGTTCATTAAAATTCAAAATTCTTCAGGAATGAGACTTACAGAAAAGAAAGACTGTTTTCAATATTCAGCCTAAATCAACAGAATTGTTAAACCCCACAAATTCTTTGTCTATGCCCTATATTCAGAAGACAGAACTGGTGAAAGGATTTGTCATTTCTCTTTGAAACCTCCACTATTTGTTTGCAACTGGATTAGAACTGTAGTTGTCAGAACGTTGCTTGCTGCCCTGTTTGCGAAACACCTGAAGATAAGAACTCTCATCACAGAAATCATCATTCAATCACAACAGCAGATTTTAAAAAGCTCTGACTTTGAATGGACCTTGGATGGGCTGCAGCTCTTTTCATGCCCAGCCTTCACTGGCGTGGCAGCTTCTTAGCCCAGGAGGAAAAGGTCTTAGCTTGAGGTGGATCCCTCTCAGTGGAAGCTTTAGGTGCTTGTGCCAGCTACAGCCCCAGCAAGCCCCATGCAGACACCTTTGCATGCAGATAAGGATGCAAATCATTCCAGATTTTGCTCCCTGACCTAAATAATTCAGCTAAAATAAATTTCCAACAAACTTTGGAGCACCATTAGGTAGCAGTAAAGCCTGATTCTTCTGAATACCATTTCTACTGTATAAGGCAAATAATTTCTCATTTGTCTTAGGGGAATATTGGATTGATCCTAACCAAGGCTGTTCTGGAGACTCCTTCAAAGTATATTGCAATTTCACAGCTGGTGGAGAAACTTGCATCTACCCAGATAAGAAATCTGAAGGAGTAAGTACCAGTCTGTGTTTTCAATTGGCTGTTGACAGTTACTATTATGCTGTTACAATGTTGAACTAAACAGGATAATTACATTGCCACATTTTCATGTATCTGTCTTTCTAATTACATTTACATATATCTGAATGGAGCAGTAAAATGGTACATAGAGTTAACAAATACCATTTGCAACTTCAGATAGGGAATCTGTGCACCTGCTGGCTAACATTTCAGTACATTTCAGAATGCAACACTGCTGAGCAGCCACTTACAGCACATGATCTAGGATTTGTCACCTAAAAGCTAAACCTTCCTGTGTTTCTCTTGTGGGTTCATTTATATCTATTCATGTATTCCAATGCAAAGTAGATGTAAAAGACTGTATTAACAGTGTCCTTACTGTCATAGATTACATCTGCTGAGGCAGATGGTATAGAAGAAGGCTTTCTGAAACCTTGCCTAAATGACAGGGATCTATTAGCATCAACACTGGTGAAAACTCAGTTAGATACTTCACAGCAACAATTTATACCAGCAGCTTACCTGGCCCTTAACAGATTACAGCCATCTCCCTCAAACAGAACTAACCCTCTCTTGGATTCCATTTGAAGTCACTAATTTGAAGGTGTTCTCTACAAGAAAAACATTCTATTTCAGACCTTTAGAGTGCTGAGATTTCAGAGGAACCATTCTGTATTATCTGGTGTGGTATTTGTCCCAAGTAATGTAAAACCTTCATATCTGTCAACATATGTTTCAAATACTTCTGCTTCTGCTGTTTGACCACACAGGTCAGAATTTCATCGTGGCCAAAGGAGAACCCAGGATCTTGGTTCAGTGAATTTAAGCGAGGCAAACTTGTAAGTTGTCACTGCAATGTAACTGCATTCACAAATCGGGTCCATGTTTTCAGAGATCAGCAGATCACAGGGAATTTTATAAATATTTATGTAATGAAAAGACCCCCAGCCCTTTTGCCCTAAATATCACAGCAGTGATGTGGTCTCCTGCCCCTGGACAGCAGAAGCCTGGGCTGTACTGTCCCACAGTGACCCCAATGGTCACCTGCAGAGCTGGTGGTGAGGATCTGGCCTCTGGCAGACACACCTCACCACCAAACCTGAGGAAAGCAGCTGGAGCACAGATCCCCCAACCCCAGTCTAGGTTACTAGAACTGTACCAGGTATGCAGAGGTGAGGCTGAAGGCTGACTAACTTTATGATTAACTAAAAACAGATTACCAAACAGATTCTGCTGCTTTACACTATAAGGTAGGAGTAATTCTCTCTTTCCCAGTAGAAAAAAGCTGAGATATGTAATTCTTCATCCTAAATATACTGCTACATCATAAAAATCTATTTACTGAGTCATAGCTGTATTGACCTTTAAAACTTCATAAAATGTTATGTGTTGGTTGATATTTTTATTGAAGGCAGTTACATGATTCTCTTTTGTCAGCAATAATTTTGGTTTGCATAATACCAAAGAAAACAGATAAATATTCATCTAACTTTTTATATTTTCCAGCTTTCCTATTTGGATGTTGAAGGCAATTCCATTAATATGGTCCAAATGACATTCCTTAAACTACTGAGTGCCTCTGCCAGACAAAATTTCACTTACAACTGTCACCAGTCTGTAGCCTGGCACGATGCACCCTCTGACAGCTATGACAAAGCACTAAGGTTCTTAGGATCCAACGATGAAGAAATGTCTTACGACAACAATCCTTACATCAAAGCTCTCCATGATGGCTGTGCAGTAAGTAGAGCTTCAAAGAGTCTTTACAAAACCAACCTGTCATTTAAAGTGGAAATCAAACAAATCTATTTTTCGCAGCTTTCTTCTGAGACAAGCTTTGTAAACACTTCACTTGTCATATACTGACTTTTAGTAGATTTTTAACCATAGTACACTAGTGCCATATTCAATTTTCACCTATGTGCCAAAAAAGATATAACCACAAGCCAAGCAGCAGAAATTGAACAAACCTGGAATGGATGCAGGCTGTCAGCACCATTGTGCTGAAAGCAGACTATGTCTGCTACTGTGTATGAGCACAGTATGAGGAAAGAGCAGAAGCAAAAAAGATAATGAGAGGAGGCAGCTTATAAGAAGAATATATTGATACTAAAAGTCAAGGTATACACAAATAGAAGAGTTATTGAATACAGCAAAAACATGTATCACAAAATTCCTATGTATGTACCCAAACATAGTGAATTAATTTAATAGTTTGATATGTGACTTTGTATTTCCTTTTCTTGTTTTGTGTATTCAAAGCCAGGTGAACTCTGTGGATTTAACTTCTCAGAAACCCCCTTTAGCTAGAAATCCCCAGAGGTGTCCAAGCATATATCAGCTCCCTGAGCACTCCTCTTTCAGGGTCTCTGTGGGCATAGCAACTGTTACCACTTCTCAGAAATAGAACAGTCTCTATTGAACCCTTTGAAACAAAGACATCAAAAGAACAAGTGACAGCTGAAGCCTCATTAATTATTCTGGGGGTTGATATTGGAGGATTCTGAAGGCAGTTTCTGAGAGATACAGAGTTAGAGACCTGAAAGTGCCAGGATAACCACCTGAGGCAGAGGTGCAGCTCAGGAGGTACAAAGCACCTCCCCTCAGCAGTGAGACTCTAATAAACAACTGCTTCATGTCAGCCTTTCTGTGTGCCTTGTATTTCCACTTTTGTTATCCTCAGAGGGTAAATGCAGAGCTCCAGAGAGAACTGCAAGTTGCAAGTGTCACTAAACTGAGAACACTCAGGTCTGTCAGCTTGGATGCTTATCTAAACTCCAAGACCCTGGTATAGCTGAAAGGGGTCTCAGCAGATTTGAGACCATCCAAAGGAAGTTCAGTGCTGATAAGTGATGTGATGACAGGGCTGAGTGATGCACAGAGGGGCTAGAGAGCCTTCTTCAGGCAGCAAGGGTGTGCCTTCAAAGCTGGTATCTAAGTGCAGCAGTTGGCTGTCCTGTCAGAATAATACTTTCTTCTTAGCTGCTCTAATAGTTTGTGAGACAGTTACAGTATTTCTTTTTAGAAGTGGATCTTCTCTGTTTCAGAACTAATTGGTGATTTTTTTTCCACAGGAAATATGTGCATTGCTGTGACAATATTATTGTTTATTAAATAGTATGGACATGAACTATAGAATTCTCTAAAAACCATGGAATATCTTTGATTATTTTTCTTTTGTAGGCCTACTTTAGTAAGTAAAAAATCTATGGTTCATCCTCCAGCTAAAATCAAAGCATTCCATGTCACATTTTTAGAATTAAATCGTAAGAAAAAATAAGATTTAGGGCTTGCAATATCTGGTGCACGTCAGGGGAATCATTTCAAAATTCTATGCTTCAGAGATAAAATATGAAGATCTACAGCATGTTAAATGCTCAGAGGTATAACAGTTTGGGTTTTTTCTTCTCTTTTTTACCAGTCAAGAAAGGGCTACGGAAAGACGGTGCTGGAAATCAACACACCCAAAATAGACCAAGTGCCCATAGTTGATGTGATGATCAATGACTTTGGTGATCAGAACCAGAAGTTTGGATTTGAGGTCGGTCCTGTCTGCTTCCTTGGTTAAGCTTAAGACAAAATCAGATCAACACAAGTGCTGCACTTTGGTGCTACCAACCCACTTCATGCCACATGCAAGTTTTGAATAAGGATGGCATAGAAAATGTCTTGCTGTGTATGTATGTCTTATCTAGAAAGTAATCGTTGCCCTTGTAGGGCCAGAATCACATGACTTAAACTTATTTTGCAAAGATGCTGTGGCACAGACAGACAACATAGGGCTCACTTCAGGAACACCCCCTTTGGATTCCTCTGGTGCTGTAAAAAAACCAACGACAATGGTGCTCCTTCCATTACAACAAAGAGGTGTTTAGAAAGTGTTTAATATAAACTGTAATTATTCTATGTACAGTACTATACTGTGATTTCTCTGTCCACTTCCGAAACTTGCATGTGTCTCTGAATTGCATCTGGCTCTTACTTTACAATTACAAACTACATTGTCAATACTGTGTATGTATTCTGAAAAAAATAAAACTGTAATTGCCAGTGAAGCCAATTCCATTTCTGATTAATAATAAAATCCCTTTGTATATATTGTTGTTGAAGAGCTTTGTTATTTGAAGTCGCCAGTAAAATTAAGGTGGCAAAACTGGAAGAGCTTGAGCAGCACACTCAAACAACTCCCTTCTGCTGATATCACTCTGTGACAATGAATTTAGGTGATGAAATGAAAGCACTTTCAAAGGTGCTGTGTTCCATGGTGCTATACCTCAGACTTTTTATTTTCTATTCTAATTCCATAATTTCATAAGATAACTGTATATACCTAAAATAAACAAGTTTATATTTTTGGGTGGGGAAAACATGTAAGAAAAAAAACAAACTTCTGTGTTAGAGGACTGTTTAAAATCTGTGAAATAAATTAGTCATATCGCTTTCCTTTTTTTTTTTTTTTTTAATCTCATCTGGATTTGTTTCCATTGTGCTTATTTGGGCTACATAAATATAAAAACTGGATTTGAAACAGTTATTTATGGATTTTTGCAGTGATTACTTAGATGTTTATGTAAGCAATGATGGATGTTTGCTTCCTGAACTGGATACTAA
Organism: Haemorhous mexicanus; assembly: GCF_027477595.1. NCBI lineage: Eukaryota > Metazoa > Chordata > Aves > Passeriformes > Fringillidae > Haemorhous > Haemorhous mexicanus. Next base: position 19,742,686 of record NC_082349.1, on the reverse strand, counting down.
AGGTTTCACAGAATAGTTGATACAATATTTGCCCATCCCATTAATATGAATTCTTTTTCTTCCTGTTACTCCACCTGAAGGCCAGGGATGCAATATGTCTAGGTCATGTGATTCTACACAGTTGCTAAGCAACACAGGAGGGACTGCTTCCTAAAGAGCTGTCTTTGACCCAAACTCTTACAATTCACTGTTCAAAGCTCACCAAAAAAAGTGATGGTTTGGCCTTCCCTCTGAACATTTTATTCAGGTAGTTGGAAGTAGAAATTACATTTTAGCTTTACAACACAAATCCTTTTGTAATTATTTTTCATAATATATGTAAGACTTGAAAAGAAATGTTTGTTTCTATTTCTTATAAATTGTTAAATTAAATAGTACTAGTTTCTGCTGGCTCGTTTCCAACTGGTATTTTCTTATGCACGTTTATACATGTAAAAGTGAAATTCCAAAAGTCAACTTCTTGCTGTTCATATTTTCTTTTATTTTTGAACCAAAGTTTGTAACTGTCACCTCAAAGAGGGAAATACAAATTTTATTAATAAAATCAAGTCTTGTTTATCTGGATTGGTCATTCTCTTGTTTCAATGTCCAAAATGCACCCACTGTCATTACTGTAATTTTATTCTGCTTCCAGACCATCCAGGCATGAAAAAAAGAAATGTTACTGCATGTCCTGGCAAGCACTGGGCATCAGCACTGGGAGGAGAAGTGTTAACAGAGAAGGTGCTGATCTGGCCATTGGCAGTAGGCAGCAGGAATAGGTTCACACATGGTTGGTATGGATTTATAGCTCCAGCAGTCTAGATAATACCATCAAACACAAGACAGGAGCCTGATACTCCTTCCCCAGCCACTCACAACCTACAGTGACTGTCCATTCCTCAGTCCTGTGCTTATCCTTGTAGGAATCCATTGGGTAGGCAAATGACCCTATTATTAATAGGAAATGGAAGACAAGAATGAGATCAAGACTTGGAAAGTAGTGGAACACAAGATGTCCAGCACCCTGTTTTACAGTGTGGAACTAGAACCAGCAATGGGTCCAATGACATGACATATGCCCCCTTCTCCAAAGAACCTTCTCTCTTTTTCATCTGCTACCTGTTCTTCATGAACTCTGGCAATGTCTAAGTAAGATGTGAGGGCAGCTGCACTAAGTTTGGCAGAGAAGTAGCCACTTTTTCCTGTGCAGGGGGGCTGGGCTAATTCAAGAGCTGACCTGTTCAAGCCTATCTAAAAGAAACCTCCTCGTCTGACTGCTTTAGGGTAAAAAATAAAGATGGTTGTGGTTTGGCAGAGTCAGGATTAGTCTGCAGCAGAATGTTGTTTTGAAGAATGCAATGATCTATTCAAGCAGCCAAATGAAACCAGACCTTCTCCAGCATTAGTCCAAGCATCTTGCCAAGGTTTGTGTCAGCAACATCACAGAAGAAATGAACTTGACTCTTCTACTCTTTTCAACAAGGACCCATCTAGTTTATTCTTTAGCATTTCTTTAGGCCTTAACCACTTACTATTTATCCTTGTCATGAAAGCATCTCACCATAGCTTGTTACCTAACTTCTCTTTGTCCATTCTTTTTTCAATCTGCTGTTCTTGTTCTCTCCAAGTTTCATATTAAAGGGGGGAAAATGCCATTATATATTCTTGCCTTCAAGCAAAATTATGCTCTTGTTTTTCCCTTGAAAGAAGTCTCCTATTAGCAGTGCTTAAAACCCAAACATACAAACAAAAAGGGTGCTTCAGAACAGAAAAAAGTTTCAAAGCAAAACTCACATATTGGTCTTCCTATGAAAGAAGTTTCAGATTCTATAGTCAAATTCTAATAGCCAGAAAAACATAAAACCTCTGATTCATGATACAGTATTATAAAATACATAGAAACAAATGCAAGCCAAATTCCTCACACAATCAAACCCAAAAAAAAACAATGCTCTGATTCTTCATACCCTAAATTAAAGACCTGTGCAATCACAAAAAGACCTAAATTGTTATAGGACTTCTGGATTTTACGGCTAGAAACTGAACTTGGATGTTCTGTGATCTTGAGGGTTCACCCTACCTAAAGCAGACTGGGCAATTTGTTTTAAAAGTTTGCCTCAAGGCCCTCTAAACAGAAAGCCATCCTGGAGATGGTTTCCTCACTGCAAACCCAGATTGTGGTTGTGTTGCATGGAAATGGAGTAACTCAGCACATGGCAAACCAAGCCCAAAAAATACTCCAAGCTGAGGCAATGTTCTGTCCAGCATTACATGGAGATACAAGAGAGATTTCAATGACAAGCTATGACTAGAGTGTCAGCAACTGCTCTGTGTGCATGAGTGGAGTTTCTTTGCCTCTCTCTCTCACCCAGGACAGGGCAGTATCAACTCACCATAACAGGCACATCTCTTGGAAAACTTCATAAAATGCAATGAAGATTTTTTTTTTCATTCAGAGTGAGAGCCATTGTGGCTAACATCAACAGTCACTTTGTGACACACAAAGCTACAAAGCTTCAAAACCTAAGGACAGTGAGCTCCTTAAGATTCTTTCCCTTGGGAACAGCTTTGTTAATTTTAAAATTAAGCTTCACATGCTAATGGCTGGAAGGAGAAGCCTTACTAGCCACTGGTTTCTATTGCAAACACACTCATTTTTCTGTGAAAGAACATCTTCTATTGTATATGCACCAAAAAAAAAAGAAAATTACAAAGACAGGATATTAAATGTCATGTCAATTAAATTTACCTGGAAACGTGTCTTATTTGTGTTCCTTTTGAAAGCACATAAATTATCAGAGCCTCATTGTTAGTTCAGTGAAAAGCAATGCCAAGATTATTGCCAAGGAGTAGATTGCTCTAAAGCTATTTATACATTTTGTTTTCAATAAAAACATTAAAGATTAATACAGTGAGGAAGGCTGCAAGCTTACAGATATTCCAACGCTCTGCTCTTGCCAAAACTGGCCTTGTTTCTCTCTCAGCTCTTTGAATGAAGGCTCTGTTCTAATGAGAAAGGATGCAGCCAAAGCCCACAATGGACACGTTTTGTCTGGGTTGTCCAGGGAGCTTTGGCAGATCTTGACTTTGTTTCCAGTATCTCAAGGGGGGAAGAAGTGATCTCCATCAAAACACACCTAATTTCACTAAGACAGACAAGAATTGTTAAAAACTCAGCAGTGGGACTGGGATCTAAGTGCTTCCTCTGCTCCCTATTATATTCTAAGAAATTGGGTTTTTTAACATCAAAAAGGCAACATAGCTAAATCTTGCTGAAGCATGAAAGAACTCCAGCTTGCTCTGTGATTAAAATGTGGATGAAAATTAAAAATTCAGTCCATCCAATAAGATGCTGGATAGAAACCAAATTAGTTCTCTTCTAGCCCCAGAAGTTCTCTAAACTGGATCTTCTGTTGTGTTTTCAATGGTTAATTAAAAGAATCTTTCCGAGTTCACAGGACTGGGACAAGGCTGCCCCCAAGGTCATCTTAATAATCATGAATGAGCACAGCAGCCTCACACTCAGCTCCCCTCTCACCTGAATTATTTCACAGCCAGAGATCTTGCATATGGCCTTAGCTCCTGTGGGCTGCAGCACTGCAAGGCCAGTGAGTCATGGTCTCAGAGGCCCAGCCTGAAAGCTCTGAAGTTCCCCCAGCACAAGTAAAAAGTAAACATAGCTACAGCAGAGCCATAAAGCTGAGTTTTTAAATTAAAAATGTTAACTAAATGAGGAGACTCAGGATGTGACTAACAAAATAAAAACATTACACTATAATTGTTGTTTCTGAAATGGAAATACTGATTTCTTCTTTTTTAGTTTACTCAAAATGTTACTCAGAAAGCCCATACAAGTCAGCCAGGGTATATCATGGAGCTGCTTGACTCCTAGAGCAGGTCCTCCTCATTACAGCAGGAAAGTATATTAATTGAAATGAAAGGTGGAAAGATTTAGAATGAAGTTGTTTCTATAGACATAAAAGCTTTTTTCTGTCAAATATTAACTGGAAAAAAAAAAAAAAGTAAGCTTTTATATCCTATCTTTACAGTCTCTTCAGCCTGGGCCTCTTTTTTGTTACAATATCATTTCAATGGCAGCTCAGGTGAGAAAGTTGCTGTGCTTTGTGATCCTGGTGCCCAAATCAGCTCACAAAATGACACAGCACAATGTCAGGGCTCAGGTTCTAGAAAATGCATTAAAAGATAATCTTCCTAAGATTCACTATTCAGTAACTTTCTGATTTGGATGTATGGGGATCACTTATTCCTTTGTCATTCCTCAGAAGGATTTTAGAAATATCCACTTTGCTCTAAGCCTGCAGAGCTTTTCAGTGCACAGATATTAAGATCAAAGTTGTTTACTGTCAGAAGGAGCCAAAAATGGAATTTTAATTTGTGAAAACTTTACACAGCACTACAAATTTTGAAAAGTACAAAGAACATTTCACCGTGCAACTTCTCCCCCTCTTTTAATTGAGATGTTTCCATTTGAAATAATGAGATGTTTTTGTCCAAACTCATGGAAAGTATTTGATTGATAGGAGGAAGTCCATTGGTACCCTCACCAAGATTGTTTTCCCATGTGCTGGGAGACAAGAGCTGAGTACAATACTAACAGTGGAATAAAGACACCTCTAGAAGTGAAAGGCACAATAAAATAGTTCTCAATGTATAACAGAAAGGAGGAAAATGTAGTAGGGGAGAAAAGAGGAAATAAAGCAGGAGGGAAATACGTGGGAAAAGAATGATAGGAGAACTTGCTTCTCTCAACATAGGGCAGGAGGGTGAGAAATCCTTATGGGCAGTCTGGGAGCACCCCATGTGATTGCTGAACTGCAGGGCTCAGCGTTGTTTCTCACAGTCAATGCAAAGGCAGGGTGCACTGGCCCCACAGTTAGGAGGCAGCAGCAAAACTGGTTTATAAAAAGCACACCTGAAGAGCAGCAAAGATTGCAAGTCTGTGTGGGAAACACCTGCAGCACTGCCTGCAGCCACATCCCTGTGCCTTGCTCTCCCTCCCCTCCCCTTGCCACACTCACCTCTCTCTCAGACACTCCTGACACTGCCTCCTCTGCAGGATCTCTGCTCTTGTGGAGCAGCCACATTTTGCCAGGGCACTGGAAAGAGCAGGAGATCTGAAAAGGGAGATGAGATGTTTGACTTTTAAGGTGGAGAGACAATGGATGATGGGGGAGGGTGAGAAGGCTCAGAAATCAATATACACCCACACTAACATACTGCCAGACTCATAAAATATAAAGCCTGTCTGGACCATCCAGATTAGGAACAGGCAATTTCTGTGTCCTTTTCCTGCCACAGAGAAGCATAGAGACCAGGCAGCACTGAGGGCTGTCTCTGAAAGGAAAGTCAGATAAAAACAATGGGGAGATCAGCTCACACTGCTGACCCTTTGAAACCTCTCTCTGCACTTTAAAATTGACCTATTTCATTTTCTGAACACATTGACCTCAAACCAAAGCCACAATATTTTGAGGAACCACATTTGAACTAGCATCACATATTCCCATTAAAATATTCCTGAAATAAAAAATTTAAAATGGACCATCCACATGAACTGAGGATACCTGAAAATGTTCCTGGTTAAATGATTCTTAACTATTTCAATGCATTAAGCAGTTTTGCACGTGTGCATTCATTTCTCATGTTTTGCATAATCTTTCTGATGACTGTGTGCACAAGTGTACCATGAAAAAACAGCAGTGAGCCAATGTGATTACTCATTAAACTTAATGAGAAGGTTAGAATTATCTACTATAAAACTTAGATGAAAGCAAAATCACAAATTTAAAAGCTAACTAAGGGCTGGAACATATGCAAGTACAGTTAGTTAATACCCTCTTAACATGCAGAACAATAAATACATCATATAGATATTCAGCAAATTTGGATGCACGTTACCCAAGTGTAACTCAGCTGTGAGGGTGTATGAAATGATACATTTAACTCTAATCAGACACATAACTCAGAGGAAGCAAAACCACAAAGTACTTAAGGGCTGTCTTGCAACACTGGAATATTTTTGATAGCCAGGTTGCATTCTGCCCTTTTCTGTTTGAACACAACGAAGGAAGACAGAGTTTGATGTGTGCCTCCAGATCTCTGTAAATAAATATAGGGTGACTCCTACACACAGAGGTCAGGGCTGTAACAACACAGCAAAACACCAGAACAGGATGAAGCCCAGGGCCTGTGAACAATGTATGTGTGACAAAAGAGAGTTACAGAGGAAGATGACAAAGTACAGCAGAGGGATCATAAAACCATAGGGTATCCTGAGTTCAGAGGGACTCACAAGGATCATTGAAGGCCAGCTCTGTGCAGGCCATCACCAAGAGTCACACCATCTGCCTGAGAGCATTGTCCAAGCACTTCTTGAACTCTGCCAGGCTTGGTGCTGTGATCCTGGAGAGCCCATTCCAGTACCCCAACACACTCTGGGGGAAAAACCTTTGCCTAATATCCAACCTGAGCTTCTTCTCAGCTTCACATGAGTTACCTGAGTCCCACTAGCAGTCACCAGAGAAAGAGATCAGTGCCTGCCTCTCCATTTCTGCCTGTGAGGAAGTTGTGGACTGCCCTGAGGTCTCCCCTGTGTCTCCTCCACACTTACCAAGCCAAGTGACCTCAGCTGGCTTCCCTTCATGGCCCTTCACTGTCTTGGTAGCTCTCCAATAGGTTTAACTCTTTCTTCTAATGCAGCACCCAAAACTGCACTCAAGGTGATACTTAGAGTTTAGTACTCCAGGAAATACTCAAAAGCCCTTCTTTAAGAGGGGACTTCAAGGATGCTTTTAGATGTTTGTTCTGACCAAAACTCCCTGAAGAGCCCTGGGTTTGGCACTCCCAGCAGCAGCCCCCAGGTGACCACTCAGGGCCTGTGGGTCCAGCCTGAGGGGAGCAGTGCTCTGGTTCCAAAGCCCACAAGGTGAATTTGAGCACAGGTGTGTGTCAAAAGACACACACCTCCACTTACCCCTAGTGGAAACCCAACGTTATCTTTTTGTCAGGAATTTTCCTCCCCTCAATTTTCATTTCTCCTAAAAGCATCATATTAAAAATGTACCCCTCCCAGCACCCAGAGTTTTATGCATGTGAAAGAGGTAAATTCACATTCAGTTTTTACCTCTTCAAAGGCATCATTAAGGTTAAAGAAAAAAACCCTCCAACAAAATCTCAAACCCCACCAAATACAAAGGTTGCCCTCTCCTCCAAACCTGTGCATGTGCTCTCCCTGCCCATGGCACTCTGACCTTTCTCCCTGCCATGCCATGCAAAACTCTTCCTGTGAGTTAGCACCACTCTGGGGTCATCCTCTCCAGAGATTGATGCCTGCATCCTGAGCTGAGAGACCTTTTCAGAGGGAAGGAACAAAAAGGGTTTGTTTTCTTTACCCAGGTGTTTCTGTGGTAGAATGGGCTAAAAACCTGAGTAGCTGTGAGCATTTGAACAGAAGGCATGCAAAGGCAATATTTAAACAACTCTATAAATGAGCTAGAGATGTGTGTCATTGGTTTTGAAGCACTATCTAAAGAGGTTTTTTTATGCTGAAAACACTTCTGTTGAGACATGAGTCATATTAAGCAGCTTTGTGGCAGATATGGTAGCTCCTCTTTCATGCAATCTCTTTCTCTGAAAGCTTTGATTGAGAACTAAGCCACATTAAGGGTTTAGTGGTTGAGCCTGGAAGCTTCCTTCAGTAAACTCCTTCCTGAATTAATTGCTGCTGGAGCTCATCATCCATAAAAATATTTTCAGAATCTTTCTCCTATTATCTTCCTCTGTCAGGTTAAATTCATCTTTTTGATGTGACACACATTAAACACTGTAAAAGAGGAGCAAAAGTTTCACTACTCAATAGGGAGAGGCAGCACAGAGTGTTGTTAGTATCCACAGGTCTGCTTTTGCACTTGGTGAAATATGAAGGACATTTTAGCAGAATTTTAAAGATAAACAATTGAAAATAAAGAATTCCCTTGTCCACAGTCCATCACCTTTAAGGACCATGGCAAGGATTCTTCTACATTCACAGCTTTAGGATGTTTCTATGCAACATGTACAACATGGTTCTCCTTATCTTGGTTCTCCTTATCTGTGGATTATCTTGGGCTGAAGGTATCCTATAGAAACAAATGGAATAATAAGTCTTGCTCAAAATACTCAGCTGCCAGGCAGGCAGGTGGGGATTGCAAGTTAAAACATTCCTGAGCAGGGCAGAACTCCAGGCCATGGTAAATTTTTAAATTAACAAAGGTACAAACCATGCAGTTTCCTTTGCTAGGCACTGCTCCTAAGGGGATTGCAAAAAAGGTCTTACCCTTAATGAGCTAAGATCCAGTTATGCAGGAAATGCAAAGACACATTTTAAATAGCTAGGGATGGAAGGAGAGAAAGGTTAAGATGGCCTTGATCTGTATCCCATCTGAAAATAAATGCAAATTATCTTTCTGGCAGATGCTTTTAGAACACTTGGAAAAAACCAAACCCACAAAAATTATTTTCCTCTAATGCTTTCATGAAAATACTAATGAATTGAAAAAAAATTGCTTGAGCTGTAAATATAGAGGATGTATCTTCCAGGTGTCCAAAAGTTTTAAAGCAAATCAAAATAAACTTTTTCAGTAGGCTCAGACTTCCTGTACATAGGTGTAATACATTTAGTTTTTCAACTTCTTTAAAGCTTTTATATGATGTTTGGAAAAAAAAAATCAATTCAGTCAACTAGACATTGTAAATACATGCCAGTATAAGACATACAAAATATACTTTAATAGAGGTTACTCACACATTTATAAGTTTATATAAAGATAAAAATACATTCACTCTTCACTGCGGTGAACTCAATCACTTATAAATACCCTTGGTCTAATTTCACAGAATTCCACGTTTTGTGATGGTATCCAACCAGGACTGCAGAGAGCTGAAGGCTGATACCAGGTTAAGTGAAAGGGAATCAGAGCCATTCTGCTTTTCTGACAGCCATTATGGTAATGTGATCAGTACCTTGACAGATGCTAAGAAGAATAATTTTGCTGATTGACTTTTCTTCAAACGTAAGGCTGTGGGCAATCAAAGAAAACATGAACATCTGGCTGAGCTTTTGATTGCCACGCTCACTGATATAGTGCACCCAAATAAGCAACAATTAGTACAGCTTGTGTCAAAAGACCCATCAGTTAATTCAAATTAAGTCAGGAAAATTGAATCCAATTGGCATTCATGCATATTTGTATGCAAAGTTTAAATAAGATTCTTCTGCATTACATTATCCTTTATTTACAAGGGAAAAACATGCAAAGTTTTGTGGTTTAAGCAAATATCTTCAAAAGCCTTTTGACTTCTTAAAGCCAAACTTCTGGGAAAACTCTGAGTACTTTTAAAGGACATATTTACTCTAATAAACATGAAAATGTCGTGGCTTTCTCGAGTTCATATTCCTCACTTCTTAAAAAATGTCACAAATTTGGACAAGTCATTCATGGGCATTTTGTCAGTAGCAATTACAGTAATGCAGAACTGATGCATTGGTAAATTTTCTAGCTAAGATGGTGGCCAAGATAACTACCAGACTGTAGTAAGAAAGACAAATCTGAAAGCTGAAGACTAATTTTCTTATGTTTTCGCTTGATTCTGAGAGTAAAACCCTGGGAATATGTACTTTCTTTTTAAAAAAAAACAGCTTTCCTGTTGGGATTCTATTTATGGTAACAGTAAATTAGGTTGCATGAGAACATGAGATTAAAACTAATCAAAGGCAAAAGACAAGTTGTGGGCCTAATTTTTTAAAAAGAGAAATTTAAAAAAAAATAAACAAATTGATTTTTTATTTAATTCTTGCTCCTTGCAGTACATAAAGTCATTGCGTGGCAAGTTAAGCTGTTAAAATTTTATTTGTAACTTGGATGTGAAATCTGTTTTTTTTTCTTAAAAAATAGTGACAGACTCTCTATCTGAGGTACTATCTGTGCTCAGCTAACTAGAAGTGAAATTTACTGAAATCTCACCTAAATCTCAGTTATCTTAATCTGACCTGACTCTAAAATCCTGTTCAAAATTCCAGGATTTCTGCAACTCATTCAGATGTGTTAGTCTAAAGCCTAAGGCAAACCAGTGTATCTCAGACTACACAGGGGACAGGGTCACACTGGCAGCCCCAGCTGCAGCTTTGCCCAGGGACTGGGGTCACATTGCACCTGTAGCCACTGCTCCTGAATGCCCAGTGTTGTCAGAGCCAGGGAGCTTCAGAGCAGAGCTGGGAATACCTAAAATACTGATAGAGCAGAAGAGGGACCATGCCACAGGAGAAGGTTGGGTGGGTCAGTCCATTGGCTGGGAATCACACACTGCATTATCAGCTGCCACTGGTGCAATGAGTGTGGCCAAGCACCTGTTACAGTCTCATTTTTCTTAGGGTTCCCTTTGTTTTGATGACAAGAAATAGGTTTTCCTAATCACTGACTCTAACACTCTTGAGAACAATCAGATCAATTAATTAGAAAACTGTTACTATGCTGCCTTCATACATCAAGATTTAGCTTGTGATCCATAACTTAAAGAATCTTTTGGCAGCTGTTTTCTTGAAGTTCTTTCCATTAAAATACTAAGATCTCTTATACATCCATCTTCTGATTCAGAGGTTAAGAGTTCTTCTACTAGTGTTACCTTTAGAAATATAGTTGATGGAAAATCCCCTAGGTAGTCTAATGATATGGTCCAGTTACTCTCAAGTGCACAGGCCCCTTATAAATGCTACTCAAAAATCAATATCAATCCTTCAGTGCCTTGAAAAGATGTGGAGTAAGGGCCATAATAATGGTGATTGCTTCTAGCAAATAACTGCTCAGTGATTACACTGCAGTGGCCTGGAAGTCCAAATCCCCCTCAATAACTTTCAAAATAGATGCATGCTGGGAAATGTAAAATCATCCCTAGCAGGCAGGTCAGTAGCTGCACTTTCTAGTCAAGTACCTACTTATTTACTGTGTTGTTCTCTCATTATTGACATCAGATTTTGTAGAAGTCTGCTGAAAAAAGGAAAGCTGCAAACCAGTAGGTCAGCATTGCAGACGTGTTCAACACAGCAAAGAGTACTGTGCATCACAGGAGAATCAGCTTTGCCTGTTTTATTTAGGAATCTGAAAGCAGACTATGGAGAATACAATTTCAAAGACTATGATAGTAGGGAAAAAAAATCACTCCAAGTGTAAACAACAAAGCAGCATTCATAGTTATGGCCTCTGATATTTATTCTCTGAGTAAAGCAGCTGCTTGCTTGGAGTCAGGAACAGGGGAATACTTAGCAAAGTTTGAAGTACTGTTACTTTACCACTAAGACTCTGACTTGAATGCCATGGCACTTACCTGGAGTTCAAGTTTCCATGGTTAGCACATGAGAAGGTCTCAGTGGACGGTATCAAAAGCTCAGCACAGGCCAGGTGCAGCAGCCATTGACTCTCCACAGAGTCACCTGCACCACTGGAGTAAGAGACTGGCTACAAGTCACCCAAAGCCCAAGCTGCCTTAGGGCATTGCCTTCCCATCTCATTGTCTTCTGCATGCTGATACTGAATCAAAATTAGCCAACCAACCAAAATGGTTTGCCAAGACATCAGGGATAGGAAGTCCTTGCCATACAGAACAGATAACCTCACTACATTTACTCTTCACCCTAACAAAACTTTTAAGTAAAAATACTGGAAAAAATTGTCCATTTATATACATAGATCTATTACCAGTGATGTTACTTGCAATAAGGCACAATGAAGTAATTCTATAATAATAATAAAAAAGAGGGAATTTGAAAGACAGTGATGTTTTTGTATGTTAAAAACAGAAGTACAAAATAAAGATTGAAGAAGAACTCCCAACTTTTTTTTAATCCTGCATTGGATTTAAAATATTTTTATTTCAACCATCTCTCAAATATTAAAGATTCTTTTCTACCAGTATTCCTACAAATTTAAAAGTTTAAGCAAGTTCTGGAAAACCAATCCTTTTTGCAGACATGCTGTACTATCATGTTGAGTTCTAGAGCTCCATTAACCATAATAAAATCTTTATCATGTGTTTTCCTTGCATGTATAATATAGTCTGCATGAGTGCCTATCACAACTGGAAATATATTGTGCCAGCTAGCAGCTGACAGTTCAAGCAATGTATAAATATTATAATAAAGAAAAGCTTAGTATGATTTCAGAGCCAGTTTCATTGAAAATTCTCTGAACTGGTCACTCTCTTTGTGCCACCTGTTTTCATAGGACATTCTAGTAGCTGAGAGGGTTTTTATTTCAAAAACTCTGAAAACAAATGTTATGGCTAAATATATTCTCTGCAATAAGTATTAGGTAGTGAAATAAATTAGACTAAGTATATACCCAGGAGTAAAATTCAGATTTTACAGGCATGAGTGCTACCAGAGGTATGAGACTCAGGGAACCCATTATGATTTAGACCTTAGTGATATGACAATAAGATACCTTAAGCAAGCTGTTGGCTGAATCAGTCAAGTTAATCTCAACTGTGTATTAATGAAGTCATTTTGTCCACATAAGTTGAGTTTAGTCCATTAAGACAGCCCTTTTACTTCACAGTGTGCATAATCATGACATTTCCCTACCTTCATTTGTCTTCATTCAAAGGAGCACTCAACCACCTTGGAACTTATTGCCATTAACAAGATTGTAGTTTACCTTTATACAGTGTCAAATGAAGTCACAAAGAGTCATGTGGATGATAGCAAGAGAAACTGCATCAGTGTGCTCATGGTTATATGTAGGTGAGAAATATAAATGAGGGATAAAATGCAATTTAAGCAAACACTCAAATGGAAAATAAATGTGCCATTGCAGATACAAAATTCCTCAAGCAGTTGTACAGGAGTCCTCCTTCACTTGTAATTCTTATATAATGGGATTGAAAATCAGAAGAAATCAGAATTGCTAGGCAATGAGGAAATAGCAGATATTTTTACTAAAGCTGTATTTCAGTGAAATGATTCTCTTTTACTGACAAGACAAGCGTTATAAAACACAGGGAGTTAACTGCACGAGCATCCTAAAAGCCTGTGTATTACAGCTCAGAAGTTCATTTGGCAGAGACTAATAGGCCTAAAAGCTTTCTAGTTCATTTTAACACCTTCTGTTTTGCTCATTAGTGCTGGCACTGATGTTCAGTTATTATTGTAAGATCTGATCATATTTACAAACCCTTGCTACTTTTCCTCCTTAGAGACCTCATCTGAATCACTTTTGAATATCTAGCAGATGTTCGAGATACTGAGTTCTTAGAAAGATGCAAGACTCGTTAAATACCATGTGAAGCACAGCTACCATCTCTAACTACTTTGCTTAACTCTCCTTGAAGACACTGTCTCATATAAATACCTGCTGCTGGTTATCCTCTGAATCAGCTTGTGCTGATCATGGAGGATTCAGGATTCCAGACCAGACTAATCCCACACAGCTGCACAAAGTCCCTATGTTAATTTTCTCTCCAGCACTTATGCTAAACATTTCCAGCACTACTTTTAACATAATAGTCTTTTACTATGAGTCCTTGGCCTCCAACATTTGGTAGAAAAAGAAATGTGACTCCTGAGGCCAAAGTGTATGGATGGGAGAGGATGGTTCTGCCTTTTACAGTACTAATCTTAGTAAGTTTTAAAATGCACACTCAAGGGAATATGTTAATTTGACTGAGTACTCCTCACTTCACTAAAGAATCAACTTTTATCAGCATCTCAAGTTTGCTCCCCAGCTGTTGTATGAAATGAACTCATGGGGGCTGTGCACAGCTAGTAAGTCTAATGGTTTTTTAGAAGCAAAGTGGTTTGTCACTGTGCAGCAGCATATGACCTGCTGAGGTCAGATCAAATGCAGATGTGTTTCAGAAACCCCTGCAATTTTCATTTTCTCTGAAATTAAAAGTAAAAATGTCTGCAGGAAAAGAAACATCTTCATTAAGGATGAGTAGGTACTTATGTACTCCTTTGTGTACACCTTGATCTTCCACATTAGCCATAGGGGAATTAATCAAATGCTCAAAGTGAACTTCAGAGAATATGCAGAAGCAGCAGGTAGGTCAGAAGAAATCACTCACCTCTCACTGGCATAGCAGTGACATTATGAGTGTGGATACAGAGCTGAGAGGAATAATAGTGATGCTATCCAAACTCAGAATGTTTCCATCCATCAGCAGGGCCAAAAAATCAAACCTAAACTGCTAATTGTTGAACTGATGTGTTTTTTATGTGTATATTTATATGTACCTGCCTTGTCAAATTCCCTGACCAATGTGTGTTACCAATAGCTAACCCCAGTACTGCCACTGCAGCTGCACCTCCTAAGAATCTTGGCCTATTCTGCTCTCTGAGGAGAGAGGAAAAACAAACATGACATCCCACACCCCTTGAAATCTCCCCAAGTCAGGGACAAGTTCATGCAGGACAGCTTGCTCTGATTCTGTCAGTGTTTACACTTAAGGCAAAAAGGGCCGGGCTCTGATGATTAATGGTACAAGGACACTGATGTTTAAAACTGTACCAATTAAAAGGAAACACCTATTTTCATACATTAATACAAGAATATAGGCAGAAATCTGAAAACCCATTTTCATTCTTCCCAAATTAGATTACACATATATTATAGTCATCATTTTATGGATATGTGGAAAAGAACATGTATGACTGACCTTCAAATCAACCCTCAGCTTGACAGCTAGACCAATGTACTATCCAGACCTCTATTTCTCATTCTGTTTCAACTGTCAAAGAGAATTTGTTTGTTATAAATAGGAACTCTCCAACAACAACAACAGAAAATAAGATACAGGCAGCCACCTTGCAATGTATCTGTTCTCAAAATTCTCTTTACTTTTTAAAGAACCCCAAGTTTCCAGGCTGCTTGCAAGAAGAGCATCCTCATCTCTTGGACAGGAGCATTTGTAATTAAGTTAGATCAACTATTCACAATGTTTCCTGGAGGACACAGAGGTGACATAACTTACAGATAAATGGCTTGTTGTTCTCTGTGTGGGAAGGTCATAGGAGATCTCAGGTCCTAGTGAGTCTCAGTTTCAACAAAAATGTAAACCAGAGACAGAAACTTCTGGACACAGACTATAACTTAGCAGCAAAACTAGCACACAAGTGGCTTGCCACCACTTTTTGAAGTCCATTTTAGTTCTAATACTGTGTTAAAGAAAAAAAAAAGTCTTGACTGGAAGATTCTCCTAATTTTTCTTTATGGATATAGAATGATAGAGAAATTATAAAAAAAACATACCACACTCTTAAATTAAAGCTTCAAGTGCCCAAGATTCTAACAAATGATTTGTTTTTTAAGCCAAGGTACCTTTGAAAGTCATAAATGTCACTGAGATGCCCTTGTTATGAAGACAGGTAAAGACTGGGTGTCTGAAGTCATTGTTAGGCCCTGACAGACTTGCATTGCAGGCACAGTTTTTGTTGAAGTACAGAAGCAAGCCTTGGGAACAGCACATGCTGGGAAGGTGTCCTTAGGCCAGCAGTAATTAGCTCCCCTAAGAATCCTGTAGCCACAAGGTGCCGTTAGCATTAGGAAATGTACTGCACTTTGAAGATGGAAAAGGATTTCAAAGAGCTCATTGGTACCAGGTTATCCACTACACTGGGATTTCTGCATTACTGTTTTCAACTCTTATTATAAAATTATAAATAGATATTCTGACAAATTTGTACTTTTTTTTGACAACCAGTTATTGCACTTACTAGTCGAAACCCCAAAACGTTAAGCTTTCTCTAGGAATGTCCCTTTTGTGTAAGGAAACAAAAGGTTGTTTTCATTTATTAAGGATCCTGAAAATCTGTTCATTTTTCTTTTTTCTGCTTGTTTACCCCTTAAAAAAAGTTTGTGGTCTGTACAAAAGAACAGAATTCTTAGAAGCAACTCATTTTTTTCTTCCCTGATGATACTGCAAGATTCAATGAAAAAAAACCCAACAAATCACAGAAAAATTTTGTCAGGTTTTGATAACAGGACAAAAGAACAGAAACACACGCTGCAAATGGCTTTCTTTTGCTCCAAAAGCTCAAGATTAATAAGAAAGTGATAATCAAAAAATCAAGTTGAAGGGGAGTCACATAGAAATCAGAAAAAAACTTTTTCCCAAGCAAGGCAATGCTGCTCAGGGACAAGCTGTTCAGCAAGAACACCTCAGAGTTATTCAAGACACAGCAAAACAAGGCCAGGACTGGCTGGACCAAGCTCTACTAACGTCACCAACTCAGCTGGGGGCATGGAGACAGTAACTCCCAGAGGACAGCAAAAGTCTGCAGACAGATAAAGTATTTACTGAAGTTACCCATATCATCTGTCATCTGCATTTCAAAAATAAACATGTAATTTTACAATAGTCATCTGTTAAAGATAAGTACTATCACTTCAAGACACTTTTCTTCCTATAAGATTTTCCTTCCAAAAATTTCACCTTCAAGAGTTCAAAATATAATAAAACTTTTTCTTTAATTTTCCACTGTTCAGCACTGCTTAGACTCAGGCATTCAACTCAACAATTAATGCTAGCAGGGTAACTGGCTGGATAGGCTGCCTGTTCTGCAGGTAAAAATTTATATAAATATAAATATTTTAAATTCTTCTCTAATACTTGGATCAGTGTATTCCTACAGGCAAGAAACTAACACTTTATTCTATCATCCTGAGAGCACATCTGACTGTAGACAAGCTTAAGAGAGAACCCAGCATGAAACTCAGCTTCCCTTCTTCATAAGTACATGTCCAACCACCTTATGAGATTATTCTGCTTCTTTAATGAATAGATCATGACTCCACTACAGTTTCAGATACAGCAATTTTAAGAGACTCAGCTTTAGCTGGGGAAGAATTGGCTCATGCTCCAAATGTTCCTACTTTTAAAATCTGGACATTTATGGTTCATCTTCCATACCAGCCAATATCAAAGACATCATATCTGCAGCAATATTTTTCTTGCACAGGGATTTTCCCATATTTTTGGACGGAAGCCTCAGAGAGAATTATGTTTGCATCATGGTGATTTCACTATAAAACCAAAGAAAAAAAAAAAGAGATCTACATTAACCAGACTCAGAATTCAGTGCCTATATCAACTCCCTACAGGAAACAAGTGACCATCTGCTCCACTTGCCCATAAGGAATACTAATATCTTCTCTCTTTGCTGCCCTATTTATCCCCCTTCCCCCCTTCCTGCTTTATCTTTAAATCCTTCTCTTCATATAACACTACCCACCTATTTTTCACTCATGTCTTCCAAATTTCCACTTGGCTGCTCACCTCATCAACATATGTTAGATCTGTTCACTGGTGCTACAGACCTCCTATCTGGGACCATTTATGAACCATCTTGTAGCTGGCACAGTCATGTAAATGACTTAAAGGCATTTACAAAATGTCATCACCTCAGAACATATCCTCAGAAGAAGCTGTGGCCAAATCCACTTAAAGCTCTTCATCTTAAATTTGTTCACTCTGTAGTGGGTCATAATTTCAAGAGTTAAAATAAAGCTTGGTGTTAAGTCTGGTATTATCATTCTAATTATCCCATTCTGATCTTGAGACTTCCATTTGATCTGGAAATTTCTCTTATATTGAAAAATAGGGGTTTGTGAGATTAAAAAACTATTTAGTATTTATATTTTTCCCCTCCAAAAGAAGAGGAAAGATAAATTTCTACTTTCAATTTCTTCAACTCTTAATTTATTTGGAATCCCTCTTTCAGATGTCTGGTGAGAAAAGCGTACCTAATGAGTGTTCTCCTTTTAAAAACAAAATGTAAGGAAGTTTCTGACCTTAGAGGGTTTTATTGCTGAAGTTTGAGTCTCTAGTGATTATCTTACAGCTGTTCAATACAAATTCTGGGTTTCATATAAATGTGTGAAGTCCTTTTACATAAGCCAAGAAACAACGCAGAACTACTCATCTGAGTTTTTCTAATTGTTCTTATACCATCAGCAAAGGAATTCTTGTAGATAGGTTGTTCATAATACCTTGTTGAATTTTTTATTTAACAATTGCCTCTTGAAGCTAAGCAAACCCTGAAGAATAAAGCTATGGTGACTACAGCTGCAACACTAATTAACAGATATACCTAATATGACTGTTTCAGTAAGAATTTTTTTAAGAAGTGTATTGGATCTCAAGAATCTAGGAAATACTTGGAAAATCAGGTTTTATTTCCTGGAAAATTTGATACTCTGCATTAGAATATACTGAGCTGAAACACTGGGCAGCAAATTACAGCAAGGGCCTTGTGTGTGCCCCTATGCATTATTTCTCTGGTGTTGATGTTTACCTCAAATGCCCTTTGGGCAGACTGCAGAATTTGGATGAATTTATAAATTTACCAGTAATTTCTAAACTCTAAAATACTGCAATACAAAGTACTAGCAGCAGTCATCTGGAAGAGATTTACTGATTAGGCACCCAAGTTAATTATTAAAGATATAGTAGTTTTTTCATTGCTGTCTCATGTTTGTAAGCAAAACAAAGGAAACAGATGCACTTTGCCATGTTCTGATACTCTGAAAAATGCCAAACCATGTTTATACAAGAAATCTAGAAACTCATCTGAGTTCCTCTGCAGAAAAAAAATTAGTAAAGTCAAAAGATAAATGAAAACAACTGGTTCCAATATATTGTCTCAATATATCTAGCACTGTTGTTCCTTGAGTATCTAGAAGTACTAATATGCAATGTTTAAACCAATCCTGGCTAAGAGGTGAGGTCTGAAGGTAGATACAGAGATTTTATTAATCCTGCCCTGTACTGATTTTACTCTGATAATATTAATTCTTTTTCTCCATCATGTGGTGTCCTTAGGGTTGGGCTTTACCCTACCCAAATATCACCTAAAAGGAAGCTATAATAGAGATAATTGATTTGATTTGTCTTTATCTAGTTAATTACTTCATCCTGCACTCTGCTTTATTTTTGCAATTTCCTAAACCAAGAGAATGAACTGTTATTGACAAAGGAAAAGGAGAAAAAGAAAGGGAGGGGTAGAGAGAGAGGAGATGGAATCTTCATTTGTCTGCATTTCTCTGTATCTCAAATTCTACTTGGCATTCAGATAGATTCAGTGCTAAAAAATCCTCATTAATAAATAAAAGCAAACATGTAACTCTGTATTGCTTTTGGTCCTGAGGAACACCAAAAGACTGCGCAAACCTAAAATAAAATGCAATCAATTACCAAGCTCAGGGGATTATTTCACCCAAGCAATTGATTTAACTTCACCACTGCCGCCACCTCTCATTGGAAACATATCAGCTATTTAACAGCACACTCATAAAACAAGGTAACAAATTACCTCAACATTTCCCAGGGAATAACCTTTCAGTCTTTCACTAGAAGATAGGTCGAATAATCACCTTTTCTTTTCACTTCAGTTCATACGATCTCTACTACACCTACAAGGAGTGTATTATAAAAAAAGGGAATCCAACTGAAGATTTCATACAGTAGAATGTGTGGCTTAGGTTTCAGTAAATAGATAATGGGATCTTTAATGCATACAACAAAGATTGGGACTTGTCACATCAGACTGCATTTCTGTTTAACAGCACGACAGGAAATAGACTTCAGTGAGAAACACAACTCAATACACAAATGCAGGGCTTCCATCAGTGCAGATATTCTGTCCATGTGTGATCCCAGAGGGAGTACATGCAGGACTTTGAGGACTAAAATTTATCTCAACAAAATGGAGAGTTCTGAGCTTGACAAGGGGCACTACTTAAAAGGGAAAGGAGACACTGTCCAAGATATCATATCCAAAGTAATTTGTTTTTTTCTTTGTCTTGCTATACATTTTTTATTCTGTCAAATGGGGAAGTGATTCCTTTGATTCCCTTCTCTTGGGCTAGGACCACATCCTACTTCCACTGTGTATCTAAAGAGACTGCACTCTCTGATGATGATGCCCTTCAGACACTTCCCATACTAGTCATAAGCAAATCAGATTTCCCTTTTTACAAAAGTGCTGAAAAATCTAGAATTGCCATTATCACTCAGCAAGATACTGCAATGTTTTTCACTGTGTCGTTGGTTATGAAAAGCTACATAACATAAAACAGAAATGAAATCACTTCATTTTCACCACCAATTCCTTCTTTCTAACATTATTCAGATGTGGATCATCTGTCTTGTATTCCTATGATCAGATAGTGAAACTT
Source organism: Haemorhous mexicanus (assembly GCF_027477595.1). NCBI lineage: Eukaryota > Metazoa > Chordata > Aves > Passeriformes > Fringillidae > Haemorhous > Haemorhous mexicanus. The sequence continues at coordinate 19,722,479 of NC_082349.1, read as the reverse complement.
AGCTTTAAAACCTAACTTTTCTCAGAAACCATAATGCCAGGGACTAGAATCTTTCTCATGTCACACGGTTCTGTCAGGGAAATCCAGCAAGGTGAATTCATTCAAGCAATCACAGTTACACAGAGGAGGATCAAAAAGTAATAATATGCCCAGCTGGACAATAGAGGAGCCCCAAGTGCTGAGTAGCAGCTGCCATTCTGATGGAAGTGCTCATTAAGAGCTGCCAGTGTTCATGCAGTAAGCTGGAAATGCTTGACTCCAGGAACATAATAGGCCAGAAATTGCCAAGTGTCAAGAACACAAAGTGCAGATCACCAGCAGCACTTTAAAGCTCCTGTAATTCCTGAAGATCTGTTTGAAATGCTATTCCTCTTGAAATCTGTCAGCCCGTGGGTCTGCCTGACCTCCCCTGCTGCTTGTGTGGAGTCAGCTCTACCAGCACACAGGTGTGAAACAGCATTTCCCCAGCTTGTGAGCAGTCAGAATGAAAACAGGGTTATAAATATTGAAATAGATTCCCAGATGCCACTGTCTCAGGACAGGTGGGAACATGACAGGGCACAAGTCTGTCTAAAAGCACACAAGGACTGTTCAGGCAATAGCACTTCTCTGAATAAGAATTTTCTCAATAACCCACTGAGGTTTTATTTTCTCCCCCTCAAATCAGAATTGTTCTCAAATTAGCACTGCTCTAAAGAGGACAATTTAAAATGCAATTCAATCGTTATTTGATATGTACTAACATGTATAAAGAACTGCCTTCATTAAGGCAATTTTCAAAGGTTTTTTGTGTTTTGGTTTCATTTTTTTATCTTTTTTTTAAGCCAAACCTGTAACTGAACTGTTAATTATCCTCAGAGATTTTTTCATCCTAATTCTTGAAAAATAAAAAAAATCTTTCTTTATGTGTACTTCAGATACCTTATGATTTAAGCAAGAAATTTAGCATTCATGAATGATATTTTTTACTTTGCTGACGGTAAATTTTCACATAGCAGCTGAATACCTTGTAAGAATATAGGATATACTCAAGCACTCAAAAAAGGAAATTAAGGTGGTATGTAAGGTGGCATTTCTTTAAGTAGAAATAAAAAGTATGACAAACTAGTGAGAGACTCACTGAAAGATATTTGACAGTACTGGTTATATCTGAAAATTATCCAGCTGCCATCTTATTTTAGACAGTCACAGGAGTCTGACTGACTGATCTAAGAAGCTGTCATCAAAGAGCTCTGAAAGCTTGATAAAGTATAGAGAAATCAAATTTTCAAACCCAGCCAATCTTCAACTTGGATGCTTGGGGAACACAGCAGAATAACTGACTGGTGTAAAGGAACTAGAAAAGCTAAATTACTCAAGATATTGCTGGACTTGTATATTTTTTCTGTCACACAGTTTGCACACCTGAATATAATGCTCACTGTACTGTTATAGTTTTTTTTTTCCAGTTAACATATAAAATGGACTCAGCACTTCCACTTTTGGATTATATTTTTCTCATCTGCAGACATTGTATTTACAAAATAATTACTTCCATTTTTTTTTCTGCTAAACATCTTCCCCACCCAGTACCATTTCTACTTGTATATTCAAGTGTTTAAGTTCTGCTGAAAGTCAACAGACTCTTCAAAGAAAGTCCAACATTTATTATATGGAAAATGCCTCTGAAAGTACAGTCCAAATGGCCTAAATCACTTCTGGGACTGAGACAACACTGTTGCCTCAAGTCTTCTCTATGGCTGTTTCCTAATGATGGAAGTTGTGGTGCCCATGTCTGTAACTAATTTACACAGCTTTGAAAATGCTTCCTCTCCATTGCTCAGCTTCAAAGAATTCTCCACCTTCCCATACAATTTCTTTTAAATCTATGATTTCCAATTAAACTTCTATTAAACAAGTTTAAAAAATATATTGCTGCTTTAAAATTACTGAATTACTGTTTTTGTTTCATGCTCCCTCAAGGAATGTTTTGAAGAGTGTACTTAAATATAACATTTTGCAATGGCTTGGGCATGTTGGGTTTTAAAAGTGATCAGATTTCAATTACCAATAATGACCTTGCAGGACCTCAATAATTACCACAATTCTCACATGGTGCTTATTAAACTTTTAGTGGTTTGTCCTCTTATTTTAAAAAGCTTATTCCTTTTGCACAGTAAAAAAAAAAAATCTAGATGATTTCAAGAGGACTATTTATGCCCAAAGCTAGTTACAGATGATAAAAGAGTAGTACTGTTTGCTCAAATTTTATTTTTCCATATTTGCAGCTATTTAATATTCTGCCCCACCTTGCTGTGTACTAAATGATTTGCAGCTTTAAAATGCTTGATGTTATAATTTTTAACAGTTCTTATATTTCTATCTAGTGACATCAGATGCAATTTTTATCCTTAATTTTATTGAAATAAGTGTTTTGGTTTTTTCCCTTATATCATAATCATCTCTAACATTTCACAGTAAACAGCAGGTGGTTCTAATCAATCTCTTTCCACCCCTTACTTATTCCCATGAATGTTGTCTTTTAAGAGTTCTATGGGATTGGAACTATACATTGTACAAAACTGTCACATAATTTTCATTTCTGATGATCCATTATCACAAGATACCAGATGTGCACTACTTCTTAATTACCATACTTAGGGCTTATGTCATAAAACTAACTGAGATAATCTTTGATCTGGGTATTTTCTTCCAACACTGGGAGGACACAATACCACATTACCTCAAAATATGCTCACACAATATTTAGTAATTGCTCACAGGAAAAGCAATTTGATTGAGCAGCAAAAAGA